>NC_072396.2:72790000-73415000 GCF_028885625.2 Pongo pygmaeus | reverse complement strand
ATTCTATCTCCTTTGCTGACTTCTCTCTTGCTCCTTAAGTAAATAGCATTCCTGAGATCGGTCACAGAGTCATAGCATTTGGGGATTATTTGATGCCCTTTGTTCATCAGACTATTGATTTTGCCTTGGAGAAAACATACATGCAGGTGACTCATAGTCCTTGAGAGTACCTCAGAAATCATATAGGGTCTGTGCACCCCCTCACTTTATGGTGAAGGAAACAGGCCCAGAGAGGTGGCTTGCCCAGGACTCAGTAAGTTAGTGGCAGAGAAGAGGCAAAGTCCCAGATCTCCTGACTCTCAGGGCTCCATTATATACCATTACACCAAGCCATCTCAATTCTAGGCCTTCCCTTCTCCCAACCTCCACCTCTACATCTTCAATTGCCTACTAGACAGTTTCACTTGGACCTTCCATTGTTACTTCCACCCCAAGATGTCAAAAGCAAAACTCCCTGAACCAGTTTTTCTACCTGTCTTGCTAATTTCTGTTCATGGCGTCTTCTTTCTTCAAGTCAGCTAGGCTTGAAAACTCTCAGGCAAGTTCAACTCTTGTCTCTCCCTATTTCACAGGTTCTGACATTTCTTTCTTCATCTTGCCAATTACAATTGGCCTTCCTTTTAGTCTCAGCACTACCATTTTAATACTGGCTTTTGTCACCTTATCCCTGACTGTCATAGGCTCCTAACTAGTCTTCCTTATCTCCAGTCTCTTCCCATCGAAAGGCATCCTCTACAATGCATATTGCCAGATTAGTCTACCCACACACTGCTTTCAGAGTTTCACTGTCTTACTCAAAATTCTTTCATCGTTCACTATTGTCCACAAGACAAGTCAAAATCCTTTTGTCAGAAATTCAAGAGGGTCTTTTGAATCTTATTTTCCATTATTCCCCAGTAAAAGTCTCTCTTCTCTAGCTAAATTGGTCTTTTCATTCTCTTTCCAAACAAGACTTGGATTTTCTCACCTCTGTCTTTATTCTTCATGTCCCCCACACTGTAATGCCCTCCCTTTCTTCTTGGGCTGCCCTTTTTCTATTCAGTTTCCAAGGCCAGGCTAAGTCCTACTTCCTGTTTGAGGCCTTCTCTGTTGACTCTTACCCACAGTGACCTTCCAGGTCACTCCTAGAGTAATTAGTGTCTCTATCAGTCATTGGGCACTTTTATTGTCTTTTAACATTACTTCTACTGTTATCTTGAATTGTTATTTAACTGTTCATGTATGTTTGTCTTGAGTTCCCACCTATAAACCCCTTGAGTTACTGTGATAGAAAGGAAAGAGCATAGAACAGAAAATCAGAAGACCCAAGTCTGAGCTCTGGTTCAGAAAATGGGGCTCAGGTGTGTCATCTTGGATGAGTCATTCAGACTCTCTGAACCACAATTTCATCATCTGTAAAAAGAAGGTAATTATCTCAGCTTTAAGTACCTCTTCAGATTCTGGTGAAGCTTTAAGTACCTCTTCAGATTCTGGTGAAGCTTTAAGTACCTCTTCAGATTCTGGTGAAGCTTTAAGTTCCTCTTCAGATTCTGGTGAAGCTTTAAGTACCTCTTCAGATTCTGGTGCTTAATAAATATTTTCTCAATGATTGTACGTTAGTAATTCAGTTTTTTGTTTCTTCTTCCGGGTATATTTCCACTTTGAGAGGCCACAGGAACCCCAAGGAATTAAAGGCCTAGGGGACTTTAGGAACAAGGGTGGTGGGAGGGCATTGGAAAGATGTTTTGAGGGGAAGTAGACATAACCAGCATCTTTCACATTCAACTCTGTGGGCTACTCACTACTTGGCCTGCCTGTAAGGCTAACCTGGATGTAGGGAGGAGGGGAAGGTGACACATTCTGAGCTTTCACTTTGCTTACGTTTTCTATTCCTTCATCCAACAATCCCCAGCTGGTTAAGTTAAACGCTTCACTCAGGACTCTGCTCTCCTTCATTGATGTGATGAAAGCCAGCATTTGGCAAAGGAAGTGACAAGGAGTAGTAGAGAGAACAAACAATTTTCATCAGATAACTGGACTTGACTTTGAATCCTTGATCTGATACTCACTAGCTGCATGATCTCAACAAGTTACTTGATCTCTCTGAACTTCAGTTTCCTCGTTGATAAATTGGGACAAGAATACCCATTTGACAAGGCTGTTGCAAAGAGTCAATGGAGTAATGGATGACGAAACATCACTTACAATTCCTGTGGGTGGGAACTTCCTTTCAATGGTTTTCAACTTTAGCATAGCTGGACATGGAACAAGAACTCCCATTCAAGTACTAATCAGGCCTGACCCTGCTTAGCTTCCGAGATCAGATGAGATTGAGCACATTCATGGTGGTATGGCCATAGATCATGGAACCAGAACTCTATATTTGAATCTGCCGCTTAGATGTGATAGTTAAGATCATGACAAAGAATGAACCTTCGAGTGTGAGAAGCAGAGGGCTAAGAACTGATCACCGAGGGATGGCCATAGTGATGGATTGGGAGGAAACAGTTTGGGACTCTGGCATTGCATTGAGGGAGAAGAGAGTTTCAGAAACAGGGATTTAGGATAGTTATTTAAAAAACAAAAACAAAAACTTTGAAAAAAAAAAGAGAAAGATTAAGAAAGCAGTCAACAGTGTCAAATGCCTAAGAGAATTCAAGGAGGATGTGATGCTCAGAAACACTCAATAAAAAATACTTGATTCTCTGCCAAACTGGGTTTATGCATACAATAGATAATAGCCAATGGCATTGACTAAAGCGGCCAATTTTAAATAGCTTTTGTAATCAAGAACTTTTTACATGCATTTCTTGGTGACCACACCTCTTTCCAAAGTTTCTTGATGACCACACCTCTTTCCAAAGTTTTCAGAATAGCCCATTTAATGGGTTCCTTGCCATAACTACAGAGCTGATATTTCCCATATGAGATGAGATGTGGCTTGTCATCAAAAGGAAGAGCAGAAATACCTGAATGGAACCAAAGAGTGAGTCTGTCTATGAGGGTACCTTGGTATAGGTTTGATTACCAGAGCTTATGTATTTGGGTCACAAGATGGGAAGAAAAATTATCCCTTCTTGCATCAAAGTATACATTATTATTATTATTTTACTTTATTTTATTTTTTTGAGACGGAGTCTCGCTCTGTCACCCAGGCTGGAGTGCAGTGGCGCCATCTCGGCTCACTGCAAACTCCGCCTCCCGGGTTCACGCCATTCTCCTGCCTCAGTCTCCCAAGTAGCTGGGACTACAGGCACCCGCCACTGCGCCCGGCTAATTTTTTGTATTTTTAGTAGAGACGAGGTTTCACCGTGTTAGCCAGGATGGTCTCGATCTCCTGACCTCGTGATCCACCCGCCTCGGCCTCCCAAAGTGTTGGGATTACAGGCTTGAGCCACCACGCCCAGCCCAAAGTATAAATTATTAAAATGTAAGAACTTTTCCAGAGAGAGGAAGATGAAATCTTTCTTGAAGCAGATTGGTTATTATTGTCTATTTTGTACCACAGTTTGGGGTCCTAGTCCTGTTTTTGGATCTACTGATGGAAAGAAGGAAGTAAATGTACTGGGGCCAGGCGCGGTGGCTCACGCCTGTAATCCCAGCACTTTGGGAGGCTGAGGCAAGTGGATCACTTGAAGTCAGGAGTTTGAGACCACCCTGGCCAACATGGTGAAACCTTGTCTCTACTAAAAATACAAAAATTAGCCGGGCATGGTGGTGCATGCCTGTAATCCCAGCTACTCGGGAGGCTGAGGCAGGAGAATCGCTTGAACCTGGGAGGCAGAGGTTGCAGTGAGCCGAGATCATGTCACTGCGCTCCAGCCTGGGTGACAGAGCGAGACTCCAACTCAAAAAAATGAAAGAAAACAAATATACTGGGAAAAATTAAGAGAAGAATCAACTGATACCCTCTCAGGGATCACCACGCTGATGGCACCTGCCCAATTTGTGTTACTTCTCACTGATGTTTAACTTACTGCTCTTTGTCAATCTCATTCGCTTCACTAAATCAATAGCCCTCTATCTGCAATGTGAATAAAACATTTTTTTTTTTTTTTTACCCACTCTAAATATTGCTAGATCCCTTTCCAGAGGGTAGCTGCTGTTCTGGTTCTTTGAGGATTTAAGCTGGTTTGATTTTTTTTAACGTTTTTGTCTTTATTTCTCTAATGAAATTTTCTCAAATACATTTTCCAGGTGCTACTAAGTTTTGAAGGGGCTAGGTTTAATATTGTTAAGCAGGTTTCTTTACTACAGGATTTGTCTGGAGCCCTTAACATCATAATATCCACTGTGAATTTCTAAGAGGAGGGGTTCTATGTACAGTACCTACCAGACTTATGGACCAAGGAACCATTTTTTCCTGCAAGGCACAGCTCAAGGACCTCCTATGCCAAGACACATTTTAGCAGGCACCATTCCAGTAAGGGAAACCTACTATCTGGAAACCACCTAGTCAGAGGGCAGGAGTTAGCTTATGTCTCCTGCACTCCTAGATTTCTTCTCTCCACCATGGGCAGATACAGACCAAGAAAAGTTCTTTTCTTTTTTCATATGTAGAAATGTAAAAAATACTTTTCTACACTTTCCAGGAAATCGCACAGCTTTTCAAATTGGATGGAAAAGTTTTCCCCTCTCCTAATAATAAGTAAAATACTTTCCCTGGAAACCTTTCCCTTTTGAGGTAGGCCATCAATTAGGAATGCATTTGACTGTATGTAACAGAAACCCATGGTGAGGGCTCAACAAGGTATGTGTTTCTTGTGTGTGTTTGTTTGTTTTATCAAAAAAAATCCCCACGTCGGCAACACAGGGTAGGTACAGATGCTCAAGAAAATGCTTACGGCTTCCTGCTTTACCATCTCTCTAATGTATGTTTTTAATCTTTGTGGTTATAAAATGGCTGCTCAACTTCCAAGCACCTTGTCTGTGTTCTACATGGGAGGAAAGGAGTAAAGGTATATAGCAAGGGGCTAAAGAATCCAGTAAACTAAGCCCTTTTTCTTTATCAGGAAAACAATAGCCTTTCCAGAAACACCACCCAGTAGACTTCTGCTTACACCTCACTAGTTAGAGCTAGGTCATGTGGCCACCCTCAGCTATGTGTATGGGAAGCTGAGTATATTGCTGCCCCAAATGGACAGGGTGTTTTCTGAGTAAAGAAGACAGGGATAATAATAGGTATTGGGTAGGATACTAGCAGGGTCTGTTACATACTGCTTTTTTTTTTTCTTCTGACTTAAAAACTGATTTTCCCATGATAACCTTCTGTAATACAACTAAACTCCTTTCTAAGAAAGTTCTGTAACAAAAGCAAGATTAACAGCATGCAATCTTTTTTTTTATGTATATATATATTTTATTTCATTTTATTATTATACTCTAAGTTTTAGGGTACATGTGCACAATGTGCAGGTTAGTTACATATGTATACATGTGCCATCCTGGCGTGCTGCACCCATTAACCCGTCATTTAGCATTAGGTATATCTCCTAATGCTATCCTTCCCCCCTCCCCCACCCCACAACAGTCCCCAGAGTGTGATGTTCCCTTTCCTGTGTCCATGTGTTCTCATTGTTCAATTCCCACATATGAGTGAGAACATGCGGTGTTTGGTTTTTTGTCCTTGTGATAGTTTACTGAGAATGATGATTTCCAATTTCATCCATGTCCCTACAAAGGACATGAACTCATCATTTTTTATGGCTGCATAGTATTCCATGGTGTATATGTACCACATTTTCTTTTTTTAAATATTCTTTTTATTATTATTATTATTATTATTATTATTATTATACTTTAGGCTCTATGGTACATGTGCACAATGTGCAGGTAAGTTACATATGTATACATGTGCCATGCTGGTGCGCTGCACCCACCAACTCGTCATCTAGCATTAGGTATATCTCCCAATGCTATCCCTCCCCCCTCCCCCTACCCCACAACAGTCCCCAGAGTGTGATGTTCCCCTTCCTGTGTCCATGTGTTCTCATTGTTCAGTTCCCACCTATGAGTGAGAATATGCGGTGTTTGGTTTTTTGTTCTTGTGATAGTTTACTGAGAATGATGATTTCCAATATCATCCATGTCCCTACAGAGGACATGAACTCATCATTTTTTATGGCTGCATAGTATTCCATGGTGTATATGTGCCACATTTTCTTAATCCAGTCTATCATTGTTGGACATTTGGGTTGGTTCCAAGTCTTTGCTATTGTGAATAATGCCGCAATAAACATACGTGTGCATGTGTCTTTATAGCAGCATGATTTATAGTCCTTTGGGTATATACCCAATAATGGGATGGCTGGGTCAAATGGAATTTCTAGTTCTAGATCCCTGAGGAATCGCCACACTGACTTCCACAAGGGTTGAACTAGTTTACAGTCCCACCAACAGTGTAAAAGTGTTCCTATTTCTCCACATCCTCTCCAGCACCTGTTGTTTCCTGACTTTTTAATGATTGCCATTCTAACTGGTGTGAGATGGTATCTCATTGTGGTTTTGATTTGCATTTCTCTGATGGCCAGTGATGGTGAGCATTTTTTCATGTGTTTTTTGGCTGCATAAATGTCTTCTTTTGAGAAGTGTCTGTTCATGTCCTTCGCCCACTTTTTGATGGGGTTGTTTGTTTTTTTCTTGTAAATTTGTTGGAGTTCATTGTAGATTCTGGATATTAGCCCTTTGTCAGATGAGTAGGTTGCGAAAATTTTCTCCCATTTTGTAGGTTGCCTGTTCACTCTGATGGTAGTTTCCTTTGCTGTGCAGAAGCTCTTTAGTTTAATTAGATCCCATTTGTCAATTTTGGCTTTTGTTGCCATTGCTTTTGGTGTTTTAGACATGAAGTCCTTGCCCATGCCTATGTCCTGAATGGTATTGCCTAGGTTTTCTTCTAGGGTTTTTATGGTTTTAGGTCTAACATTTAAGTCTTTAATCCATCTTGAATTGATTTTTGTATAAGGTGTAAGGAAGGGATCCAGTTTCAGCTTTCTACATATGGCTAGCCAGTTTTCCCAGCACCATTTATTAAATAGGGAATCCTTTCCCCGTTTCTTGTTTTTGTCAGGTTTGTCAAAGATCAGATAGTTGTAGATATGTGGCATTATTTCTGACGACTCTGTTCTGTTCCATTGATCTATATCTCTGTTTTGGTACCAGTACCATGCTGTTTTGGTTACTGTAGCCTTGTAGTATAGTTTGAAGTCAGGTAGCGTGATGCCTCCAGCTTTGTTCTTTTGGCTTAGGATTGACTTGGTGATGCGGGCTCTTTTTTGGTTCCATATGAACTTTAAAGTAGTTTTTTCCAATTCTGTGAAGAAAGTCATTGGTAACTTGATGGGGATGGCATTGAATCTGTAAATTACCTTGGGAAGGATGGCCATTTTCATGATATTGATTCTTCCTACCCATGAGCATGGAATGTTCTTCCATTTGTTTGTATCCTCTTTTATTTCCTTGAGCAGTGGTTTGTAGTTCTCCTTGAAGAGGTCCTTCACATCCCTTGTAAGTTGGATTCCTAGGTATTTTATTCTCTTTGAAGCAATTGTGAATGGGAGTTCACTCATGATTTGGCTCTCTGTCTGTTATTGATGTATAAGAATGCTTGTGATTTTTGTACATTGATTTTGTATCCTGAGACTTTGCTGAAGTTGCTTATCAGCTTAAGGAGATTTTGGGCTGATACAATGGGGTTTTCTGGATATACTATCATGTCATCTGCAAACAGGGACAATTTGACTTCCTCTTTTCCTAATTGAATACCCTTCAGGAGCCGATGCGATCAAATGGAAGAAAGGGTATCAGCCCTGGAAGATGAAATGAATGAAATGAAGCGAGAAGGGAAGTTTAGAGAAAAAAGAATAAAAAGAAACGAGCAAAGCCTCCAAGAAATGTGGGACTATGTGAAAAGACCAAATCTACGTCTGATTGGTGTACCTGAAAGTGACGGGGAGAATGGAAACAAGTTGGAAAACACTCTGCAGGATATTATCCAGGAGAACTTCCCCAATCTAGCAAGGCAGGCCAACATTCAGATTCAGGAAATACAGAGAACACCACAAAGATACTCCTCGAGAAGAGGAACTCCAAGACACATAATTGTCAGATTCACCAAAGTTGAAATGAAGGAAAAAATGTTAAGGGCAGCCAGAGAGAAAGGTCGGGTTACCATCAAAGGGAAGCCCATCAGACTAACAGCAGATCTCTCGGCAGAAACCCTACAAGCCAGAAGAGAGTGGGGGCCAATATTCAACATTCTTAAAGAAAAGAATTTTCAACCCAGAATTTCATATCCTGCCAAACTAAGCTTCATAAGTGAAGGAGAAATAAAATACTTTACAGACAAGCAAATGCTGAGAGATTTTGTCACCACCAGGCCTGCCCTAAAAGAGCTTCTGAAGGAAGTGCTAAACATGGAAAGGCACAACCGGTACCAGCCACTGCAAAATCATACCGAAATGTAAAGACCATCGAGACTAGGAAGAGACTGCATCAACTAACGAGCAAAATGACCAGCTAACATCATAATGACAGGATCAGATTCACACATAACAATATTAACTTTAAATGTAAATGGACTAAATGCTCCAATTAAAAGACACAGACTGGCAAATTGGATAAAGACTCAAGACCCATCAGTGTGCTGTATTCAGGAAACCCATCTCACGTGCAGAGACACACATAGGCTCAAAATAAAAGGATGGAGGAAGATCTACCAAGCAAATGGAAAACAAAAAAAGGCAGGGGTTGCAATCCTAGTCTCTGATAGAACAGACTTTAAACCAACAAAGATCAAAAGAGAGAAAGAAGGCCATTACATAATGGTAAAGGGATTAATTGAACAAGAAGAGCTAACTATCCTAAATATATATGCACCCAATACAGGAGCACCCAGATTCATAAAGCAAGTCCTGAGTGACCTACAAAGAGACTTAGACTCCCACACATTAATAATGGGAGACTTTAACACCCCACTGTCAACATTAGACAGATCAACGAAACAGGGAGTCAACAAGGATACCCAGGAATTGAACTCAGCTCTGCACCAAGCAGACCTAATAGACATCTACAGAACTCTCCACCCCAAATCAACAGAATATACATTTTTTTCAGCACCACACCACACCTATTCCAAAATTGACCATATACTTGGAAGTAAAGCTCTCCTCAATATATGTAAAAGAACAGAAATTATAACAAACTATCTCTCAGATCACAGTGCAATCAAGCTAGAACTCAGGATTAAGAATCTCACTCAAAACCGCTCAACTACATGGAAACTGAACAACCTGCTCCTGAATGACTACTGGGTACATAACGAAATGAAGGCAGAAATAAAGATGTTCTTTGAAACCAACGAGAACCAAGACACAACATACCAGAATCTCTGGGATGCATTCAAAGCAGTGTGTAGAGGGAAATTTATAGCACTAAATGCCCACAAGAGAAAGCAGGAAAGATCCAAAATTGACACCCTAACATCACAATTAAAAGAACTAGAAAAGCAAGAGCAAACACATTCAAAAGCTAGCAGAAGGCAAGAAATAACTAAAATCAGAGCAGAACTGAAGGAAATAGAGACACAAAAAACCCTTCAAAAAATCAATGAATCCAGGAGCTGGTTTTTTGAAAGGATCAACAAAATTGATAGACCGCTAGCAAGATTAATAAAGAAAAAAAGAGAGAAGAATCAAATAGATGCAATAAAAAATGATAAAGGGGATATCACCACCGATCCCACAGAAATACAAACTACCATCAGAGAATATTACAAACACCTCTACGCAAATAAACTAGAAAATCTAGAAGAAATGGATAAATTCCTCAACACATACACCCTCCCAAGACTAAACCAGGAAGAAGTTGAATCTCTGAATAGACCAATAACAGGAGCTGACATTGTGGCAATAATCAATAGCTTACCAACCAAAAAAAGTCCAGGACCAGATGGGTTCACAGCCGAATTCTACCAGAGGTACAAGGAGGAGCTGGTACCATTCCTTCTGAAACTATTCCAATCAATAGAAAAAGAGGGAATCCTCCCTAACTCATTTTATGAGGCCAGCATCATCCTGATACCAAAGCCTGGCAGAGACACAACAAAAAAAGAGAATTTTAGACCAATATCCTTGATGAACATTGATGCAAAAATCCTCAATAAAATACTGGCAGACAGAATCCAGCAGCACATCAAAAAGCTTATCCACCATGATCAAGTGGGCTTCATCCCTGGGATGCAAGGCTGGTTCAATATACGCAAATCAATAAATGTAATCCAGCATATAAACAGAACCAAAGACAAAAACCACATGATTATCTCAATAGATGCAGAAAAGGCCTTTGACAAAATTCAACAACCCTTCATGCTAAAAACTCTCAATAAATTAGGTATTGATGGGACGTATCTCAAAATAATAAGAGCTATTTATGACAAACCCACAGCCAATATCTTACTGAATGGGCAAAAACTGGAAGCATTCCCTTTGAAAACTGGCACAAGACAGGGATGCCCTCTCTCACCACTTCTATTCAACATAGTGTTGGAAGTTCTGGCCAGGGCAATTAGGCAAGAGAAGGAAAGCAATCTTTTATCACATCTGTTACAAACTTAACTTCTTGGAAAACCAAGAACCTAATAAATCTTGAATTCAACAATTGAAATTCCTCCAAATTGTCTTGTACTCATTGTGTACATACTATTGTAGCCTGACATTGTCACTTCCATTTCACATGCAAAGTTTTATACAGTCTGCATGTGAGAATGCTTAATGTATAGTAAATCAGCATTAATAACCATCAACTGAATTTGAGCAGTCATCCAATAGATCGAGTTCTTAAGGACGTAGGTGTCTGACTTATTTCTCTGTCTTCCCCAGTGCCTAGAACATAATAGGTGGTCAATAAATATTGCTGAATGAAGTGAGTGAATGAGTAACTATCTGAGGTGTCCAGGAAGACCTGTCAGGGCCCTACGTTATCAAGGATGATCTAGCCCCAAGTAGGAAAGGACCAGCCTGTCAGGTGAGAAGACAGCAGAAAAACTGAACTGTCAACAGTTGATTCAAAAGCAATTCTTTATATATTGGTTAATTTTGGCGCACCAGAGATGGTTTTGGAAAACTTTTATGCATTTTTAAATATCTTTGTTTTTCAAAATTTGGGTTTTTACTTTTAATTTATTAAGGCATTGCAAAACAGCAGGTCTGGCACAACTGTCTAAAAATGAATTAGGAATAAAATTCCAAAAATGTAGGAGCAATAATCCCACATCTGAAAAGCTATGGATTTTTATTAAATTTTTAAAACTTGGCCAGGCACGATGGCTCATGCCTGTAATCCCAACATTTTGGGAGGCCGAGGCAGGCAGAGGTCAAGAGATCGAGACCATCCTGGCCAACATGGTGAAACCCCATCTCTACTAAGAATATAAAAATCAGCTGGGCATGGTGGCATGTGCCTGTAGTCCCTCGGGAGGCTGAGGGAGGAGAATTGCTTGAACCTGAGAGGCGGAGGTTGCAGTGAGCCGAGATCGTGCCACTGCACTCCAGCCTGGCAACGAAGTGAGACTCCAACTCAAAAAAAAAAAAAAAAAAAAATTAAAACTTGCCTTACATTATTACAAACGCAATGCGTTATCACTACACAAGGATCATAAAATATAGACAAGCAAGAACTCTGTGGGGCAGGCAAAGATTTATTAGAACCCAGAAAACAATAACCATATGAAATAATTTGATAAATTAGGCTTTATCAAAAATTTGTAAAAATTGCTAGAAACAAATCTCCAGTGAGGATTTTTTTTTTGAGAGGGAGTCTTGCTCTGTCACCCAGGCTGGAGTGCAATGGCGCGATGTCAGCTCACAACAACCTCTGCCTCCCGGGTTCAAGCAATTCTTCTGCCTCAGCCTCCCAAGTAACTGGGATTACACGCACCCACCACCACACCCGGCTAATTTTTGTATTTTTAGTAGACACGGGGTTTCACCATGTTGGCCAGGCTGATCTCAAACTCCTGAAATCAGGTGATCCGCCTGGCTTGGCCTCCCAAAGTGCTGGGATTACAGGTTTGAGCCACTGTGCCGACCAGAAAAATTTCAAATAATTCATGTAGCTGCTTCATCCTCAAGCATAGGGAGCATAATTCCCCACTCCTTAAGGGTGAACTATTGAGACTTTTCACAGAGTGGAAAAGGGGAAAAAAAGTAACTTTACAGTGGAGAAACTTGACAAACACTACCTCAGCCAGGTGATCAAGGTCAACAACTGTAATAAGTCTTGTTGATACTATGTGTCTTAGTTATAAGGTAATGAAAAATGGCACTTTACCTCTGTGGTCTTCTTCCCTAAAACCCATAACTTCAGTCTCATCATGATAAAAAACATCAGACAAATTTCAATAGCAGGACATCCTACAATGTACTTGACCAGCATGCCTCAAAAGCGTCAAGGTCATTAAAAACAAGGAAAATCTGAAAAACCATCAAAGCTAAGGGGAGCCAAACATATAATACCTTAATGTAATAGGGTATGCCGGATGGGATCCTGGAACAGTAAAAGGACATTAGGTAAAAACTAAGAAAATATGAATAAAGTGTAGTTAATAATAACGTGTCAATGTTGGTTCATTAATTGTAACAACTATACCATACTAGTGTGAGATGTTAACAATAGGGAAACTGTACTATCTCAATTTTCAGTAAATCTAACACTATTCCAAACAATAAAGTCTATGAAAGCACAAACAAAACTTTGCTCATCAAAAGAGACCATTACTGGCTGGGCACAGTGGCTCATGCCTGTAATCCCAGCACTTTGGAAGGCCGAGGCAGGTGGATCACCTGAGGGCAGGAGTTCGAGACTAGCCTGGCCAACATGGCAAAACCCTGTCTCTACTAAAAATACAAAACTTAGCTGGGTGTGGTGGTGGAATCCTCTAGTCCCAGCTATTCAGGAGGCTGAGGCAGGATTGCTTGAACCCAGGGGGTGGAGGTTGCAGTGAGCCAAGATCATGCCACTGCACTTCCAGCCTGAGCAACAGAGACTCCATCTCCAAAAAAAAAAAAAAAAAAAAAAAACAAAGAGAGAGAGAGACCATTATTACATAAATAGACAAACCACTGACTGGGAGAAAATATTTGCAAAACATCTATCTGATAAAGTACTGGTATCTAAGATGTATAAAGAATTCCTGCTAACACTCAATAATGAGAACACAAACAGCCCCACAAAATAGGCAAAAGATATAAACAGATACTTCAAAAAAGAAGATATATTTATTAGTGGCCAAGCATGGTGAAAAAAATGATCAACATTATTAGTCATCAAAGAACTGAACATTAAAACCACCGTGGGATACTATTACACACTCTCCAGAACAGCTAAAACTAAAAGGACTGATAATGCCAAATGTTGGTGAGAGTGTGAAACATCCAGAGATTTCCTACATTGTTGATGGGAGTGTAAAACGGTACAAACACTTTTGGAAAGAGTCTGTTAGTTTCTTATATAAGTAAACATATACCTATCCTATGACCCAGGAATTATATTTCTAGGTATTTACCCAAGACAAATATATGGCCATATAAAGATGTTTATAGTAGCTTTTCTTTTTTTTTTTTTTGAGACAGTGTCTCACTCTGTCACCCAGGCTGGAGCACAGTGGCATGATCATGGCATACTGCAGCCTCAACCTCCCGGGCTCAATTGATCCTCCCACCTCAGCCTCTCGAGTAGCTGGGACAATTGGGGCTTGCCACCACACCTTGCTAATTTTTCTTCTGTAGAGATGAGGTCTCGTTTTGTCTCCCAGGCTGGTCTTGAACTTTTAGACTCAAGCAGTCCTCCCACCTTGGCTTCCGAAAGTGCTGGAATTACAGGCATGAGCCACTGCGACCAGTGTCTTAAATAAAGTCCACCATAAAGAAGATTAGAGAGTCACTATTCATACCTTGGTGTATATCCTTCCAGATCCTTTCTTATACACAAATACAAGGGGCATTGTAAACTTATTTTGGCCAGATGCTGAATGGCCAAGTTTTTCCTTCTAATTTTTATTTTAGGTTCAGGGGTACATGCGCAGGTTTGTTACATAGGTAAATTATGTGTCACTGGGGTGTGGTGTACAGATTATTTCATCACCAGGTAGTGAGCATAGTACCTGATAGGTAGTTTTTTGATCCTCACCCTCCTCCCACCCTCCACTCTCAAGTAGGCCCTGGTGTCTGTTGTTCCCTTCTTTGTGTCCGTGTGTACTTAATGTTTAGCTCCCACTTATAAGTAAGAACATGCAGTAGTTGGTGTTCTGTTCCTATGTTGATTCGCTTAGGATAATGGCTTCCAGCTCCATGCATGTTGCTGCAAAGGATATGATTTCATTCTTTTTAATGGCTGCATATACTCAATGGTGTATATGTACCACATTTTCTTTATCCAATCCACCATTTAAGGGCATCTAGGTCAATTCCATGTCTTTTCTATTGTGGGTAGTGCTGTGATGAATATACACGTGCATGTGTCTTTTTGGTAGAATAATTTCTATTCCTGTGAGTATATACCCAGTAATGGGATTGCTGGGTAAAATGGTAGTTCTGTTTTAAGTCCTTTGAGAAATCTCCAAACTGTTTTCCACAGTGGCTGAACTAATTTCCATTCCCACAGTGTATAAGTGTTCCGTTTTCTCTGCAACCTCGCCAGCATCTGTTATTTTTTGACTTTTTGATACTAGCCTGTATGGCCAAGTTTTAAAGTCAATATTCAACTGAAGCTCAGGATGAAGTTGAATATCACTTTCTATTTTAGCATGAATCCCTGGTATATAAGAATAAATCTGAAACTTTATTAAAAATAAATGTTATTACAACTTAAAATTTTTGGTAGCAATTTTTAAGAAATTTGACCTTACAGCGAAGGAACCATAATGTGTCAGCATTGTGAGCAGCATGATTGTTCTTATGCTCACTGTTTTGTACATTTTCCATGTTAAATAAATGTTTACTTTCAGATGAAGTCAATAGAAGAGCACAATTCATGGCCTAAATGGAATTAGTTAATTAAAAATTAAATATAGTTCCTAGAAGTTATTTCTAGTGTTAAGACTAGTACATCAAACAATTCTATAAAGATTAGAATTGAGATAGAATTTAATTTTTTTTAGGCAAGGTCTCACTCTATCTCCCAGGCTGGAGTGCTGAGGCGTGATCACAGCTCACTGCAGCCTCAAACTCAAGCAGTCCTCCCACCTCAGCCTCCCAAGTAGCTGGGACCACAGGCGTGCACCACTGTGTCGGGCTAATTTTGGTAGAGATAAGGTCTCATTATGTTGTCCTGGCTGCTCTCAAACTCCTGGGCTCAAGCAATCCTCCCATCTCAGCCTCTCAAAGTGTTGGGATTACAGGTGTGAGCCATTGAACCTGGCTGGAATATTACCTATGGTATGAAAGTGATCTTCTTATGTCCCCCTTATACAACATGGAGTATGTTATGTACTGAATATTTGTGTTCTCCACTCCATAATTCATATGTTAATATCCTAACCCCCAAGTATGGCAGTATTTGGAGATGAGGCCTTTAAGGAAGTAATTGAGGTTAAATTAGGTCATAAGGATGGGGCTCTGATCTGATAGGATTAGTGTCCTTACAGAAAGAGACACCAGAGAGCTCCCTCGCACTCTCTCTCACCAAGTGCATTCACCAAGGAACGACCATATGAAGACCTAAAAGCAAGAAGGGTGGCCATCTATGAGCCAGGAAAAGTGCCCTTACCAGGAACCAAACTTGCTGGCACCTTAATCTTGGACTTCCCAGCCTCCAGAACTGTGGGAAAATAAATTTTAGTTGTGTAAGCCATCCAGTCTGTGGTATTTTATCATAGCAGCCCAAGCCGAGTAATACAGAGTACTTTGGCCAAATTCGGTGACTCTGCCTAGGATTTATTACACCCACACACACCCCTGGGTTTTATCTTATATATGTTCTAATTGATTGGTTAACTCTCCTGTAACTTTTAAAGCTTTTTGTGTAGGAATATAATTACTTTTCTTATTAGTAAAAACATTTAAAAGTGATTAGTTTTTCTTTCAGTACCAATCTGGCAGAAACCCACACGTTTTTAAAATAAATTATTTATTTTGGATTAATTTTACACTTACAGAAAAACTGCAAAGATGATGCACAGAGTTCCCAAATACCTCTCATTCAATTTACCCTAATGTTAACATCTTATATAACCATGGCACATTTTTCATAACTGAGACATTGACATTGGTACATTACTGTTAAACTCCAGACTTTATTTAAATTTCACCAGTATTTCCACTGATACTGTTTTTTTCTGTTCCAAGATGCAATTCAGGATAGCACATTGCATTTAATCATCATGTCTCCTTATTCTCCTTTGGTCTGTGAACAATATGTCTTTCCTTGTTTTTATGACTTTAATGACTTTGAAGTCCTAGTCAGGTATTTAGTGAAATATTCCTCAATTTGGGCTTCTTTGATATTTTTGTCATAATTAGACCAGGTTCTTGGGACTGGAGAATAGCACAGAAGTGAAATACCCTTCTCCTCACAAGATATCAACATGATTTATCACTTGTGATGTTGTAACTGCCCAAGGGGCTCACCTTGCCCGCTGCCTAGACAGAACCAATTCATCAAGACAGAGGAATTGCAAAAGAGAAAGAGTAATTCACACAGAGCCAACTGTGCGGGAGGCCAGAGTTTTATTATTACTCAAATCAGTCTCCCCGAGCATTCAGGGAGCAGAGTTTCATTTGTTTTGTTTTTGTTTTTGTTTTGAGATGGAGTCTCACTCTGTCACCCAGGCTGGAGTGCAGTGGCGCTATCTGAGCTCACTGCAACCTCTGCCTTGCTTCAGCCTCCGGAGTAGCTGGGATTACAGGTGCCTGCCACCACGCCTAGCTAATTTTTGTATTTTTAGTAGAGACGGTGTTTCACCATATTTGCTAGGCTGGTCTTGAACTCCTGACCTCATGATCCACCCGCCTCAGCCTCCCAAAGTGTTGGGATTACAGGCATGAGCCACCGCACCCGACCAGGGAGCAGAGTTTTTAAGGATAACTTGGTGGGTGGAGGGAAGCCAATGAGCCAGGAATGCTGATTGGTCAGAGATGAAATCATAGGGAGTCGAAGCTGTCCTCTTGCACTGAGTCAGTTCCTGGGTGGGAGCCACAGGATCAGATGAGCCAGTATATTGATCTGGGTGGTGCCAGCTGATCCATCAAGTGCAGGTTCTGCAAAATATCTCAAGCACTGATCTTAGGAGCAGTTTAGAGAGGGTCAGAATCTTGTAGCCTCCAGCTGCATGACTCCTAAACCATAATTTCTAATCTTGTGGCTAATGTTAGTCCTACAAAGGCAATCTAGTCCCCACGCAAGAAGGTCTGCCTTGGGAAAGGACTGTTACCATCTTTGTTTAAACTATAAACTAAGTTTCTCCCAAAGTTAGTTCAGCCTACACCCAGGAATGAACAAGGACAGCTTGGAGTTAGAAGCAAGATGGAGCCGGTTAAGTTAGATCTCTTTCACTGTCTCAGTCATAATTTTGCAAAGGTGGTTTCAGTGTTAACCTTGATTGCTGGGTTAAGGTAGTGTTTGCCTGGTTTCTCTGCTGTAAAGTACTATTAGGTTGGGGCAAAAGTGATTGTGGTTTTGCCATTAAAAGTAATGTTTTTCACTTCCCGCACTCCATTCTTTGGAATTGAATTGCTAAATGTAGCCCACACTTGATTAAGTTCTACCTCCTAAGGGGAAGTATCTACATATATTATTTGTAATTCTTCTGTAAAGAATATTTGTCCCTTTGCCACTATTTATTTGTTTACTCATTCATTTATATCAATATGGAATCATGTATATATAATTTATACTTCAGATTATAATTCAACACTATGTTACTTATTTGTCTTATTCCTCAAATTATTTCAGCTTTGGCCATTGAGAGCTTTTTCAGGTTGCTCCTGTGTCCCCTTGACACACCATTATTCTTTTGTTTTCTGAGCACTTCTTTGCTTTCTGACACTTGAAGATGCTCCAGGATGATCTTCTATTTGCATACATTCTTATGTGTAATATTTACATTTCATTTGTTCTTCCAACATATTCTATTATTGTCTCTAAATTTATTTTCTGAGCCAGTTGTCAGGAGAATATTTTTTATTCCAATTCGGCTGTGGACTCTAATTCTATCTTAATTATTTATTTCTAAGTTTGCCGTGTTGTATCCTGTGATTATAGTAAGTAGAATTTCTGCCTTTTACATCTTAGTTAAAAGTATTTTTATTTTCAAATACATAAATAATGGTTGTGAAAGATTCATGTACACTTGTAAAGAAAATGTAATTCCCTGACTTGCTCACTAAGTCCTTACCATTTGAAAGCCTAGTCTACATTATTTATTGTATTATTCAGCTCTGTACTTTTCAGCTTCATCGCAAATCAGTCCCTACCAAAAGGCTATGGAAGAATGAAGGAAGGAGTAACTCATTCGGTCTGGTGAAGGCTTCACTGGAAAGGTGAGGTTTGATGTAGGCTTAAGAAATGAGCATGATCTCAGCTCACTGCCACCTCTGCCTCCCAGGTTCAAGTGATTATCCTGCCTCAGCCTACTGAGTAGCTGGGACTACAGGCATGTGCCACCACACCCAGATAATTTTTGTAATTTTAATAGAGATAGGGTTTCACCATTTTGGCCAGGCTGGTCTCGAACTCCTGACCTTAGGTGATCCACTCGCCTCGGCCTCCCAGAATACTGGGATTATAGGCATGAGCCACCGCGCCCCCACAGAATTATTTTTTTCTGTGCAATATTCATTAACATCTAAGGAACATTATTGGTACCCAGAGTGGAGGTATTGTAGGAACAGTAAAGGATTTAAGCAGGGGAATGAAAAGTCAGATATAAGTTTTAGCAAGATTGCCCTGGAAATAGTATGATGCATGGGTTGATTAAAGAGGACTTTTCTAGAGGGAGTGGATATAGTCTTGGAATGTTGAGGGCCTTGACTAGATTGTGACTGTAGAAGGGGAGAAGGGGACAGGTTGGATTAATATGAAGGTGGCAAAATTGATACAACTTGGTGATAAGTTATGAAGTTGGGAGAAGGAAGATGACTCAACTGGTATTGGGTATGTTGAGGTTGAGGTGCTTGTTGGAGATTAGTAAATTGGATATATCGCACTGTTTGCTTATGAGGAAAATACGGGTTAGAAATAGATGTCTCAGACCTGAAACAGTAGAATGTGAGAGAAGAGGATGGGACCCTACCAAGACCCAATATTTAAAGGTTAAGCAAAGGAAAAAAAAAAAGCTAGTAGTCTCAATGGTCTTTTAACTTTTGGTCATTTGCTGTGTTTTTAAGTGTCTCTTATTGGCTGCCTCGTGAAGGAAGAGACATATGTGTTTTTATTTACTCTTTTAAGATTCTCAGAATACAACTTTAAGAAAAACTTTTATGTATTTATTTGTTATTTATTTAATTTTTTTTTTTTTTTTTTTTTTTTTTTTTTTTTTTTTTTTGAGATAGAGTCTCACTTTGTCTCCCAGGCTGGAGTGTAGTCGTGCCATCTTGGCTCACTGCAACCTCCGTCTCTTGGGTTTAAGCAATTCTACTGCCTCAGCCTCCTGAGTAGCTGGGACTACAGGCGTGTGCTACCACGCCTGGCTGATTTTTGTATTTTTAGTAGAGACAGGGTTGGGCTGGTTTTTAACTCGTGACCTCAGGCGATCCACTTGCCTTGGCCGCCGAAAGTGCTGGGATTACAGGCGTGAGCCACCGCGCCCGGCAAGAAAAACTTTTAAACAGAATTTAGTAAGGCTTTAAAACATAGATATCAAGTGTATTCCCCACAGTAGGCTATGAGGATGGTTGCAAGTGCCCTCGGACTATGAAGTCAGAGGATCATTATGACAAGGTGACTTATGGGAAATGCCCATGCCAACTAAAAAATGATCCTGAGTACCTTTTATCTATCCTAAAGGCATGCTTGTCAGTGGTGTGGGCATAAGATAAGCCTTTATATCTGGGGATGGCAGATGACCACACAAAAACTTGTACATACATGAGTATTTATAGCAGTACTATTCATAACAGCTAAAAAGTGGAAATGACCCAAATGTCCATCAAGTGGTGAATGGATAACAAATGTGGTATACCTATACACACTGGAGTGTTGTCCAGCCATAAGAAGGAATGAAACACTAACACGTGCTACAGCATGTATAGACCTTGGAAATATTATGCTAAGAAGCCAGCCACAAAATACCACATATTGTGTTATTCCATTTATATAAAATGTTCAGAATTGGCAAATCCACAGAGACAGAAAGTAGATAGTTGCCCAGGGGCTAGGGGAATATGCAGTGACTGCTAATGTGCCCCAGAGGACTCAAATGATGACCAGGCATCAGGCCCCAGCATGAGGGGCACTAGGATGCCCTCCTTTGAGGAATGACTGTGGCAAGCTCTTCAGAAAGAACTCCCGTAAGGACCCTGTGGCAAGAAGGCAAAGAAGGAATTCCTCGTGCCCTCCCCTACCACATATAACCTCCCTCATCTCCTGCCTCTCTTTGGTTAGTGGCAGGTGAGTCTCTTCTTCAAGGCAGGCACTCCTGCGCTCCTGGGCATGCAGTACCTTCATTCACAGGAAAAACAGCTTTTGGGTCTCTGAGCAGCCATAGTGGGTCTTATGCTGGTCAAACAGTTTGTGCAGAGCATCCATATAAAGTGCATGATATTTGTCCACCATCTCCTGGCTTGGCTTTTCAATTTGGGGCAGTGGCAGAGGCTCCCCAACTGCCAAGAGAGATGGGAAAAGAGAAGAGGAAAGTGTTAGAAGCTCCTCTTCCTTTAACCTCCCTCTCCTACCTTGGGCCTGACTCTCGCATCCCAGATCAGCTCCCATCTTCCCCTCTGCTGCCCTCTTCTTTGGTGGGGCCAGGCTGAGGTTGAGGTTGAGAAACCTGAGGTGGCACTGGGGCTGAGAGTGGCACTCACCCACAGTGACAATAGGCCTGGAGTATGGCAGGAGCCCAGTGGAGCCTTGACAGAAGCTTTGTCCATAGAAGACACAACAGTAGAAACCAAAGATATGGCGGAAGCAGCTCTGGAACTTGTACATCCTGCTATCCTTATGGAACAGCACCTGATCATACACCTCAGTTTCCCCAAAAGTGAAGGTGGGGACCAGATGAGCCCTGTAGGAAAATTCCAATTTATTTTCTAAACACAAGCTAGGATGAGACCCACCCTGGAAGAACATTTGTTTGCTTGCCAGGCCCTCATCTATTTTGATGAAATCCTGGTGACATAAAGCATTTTTTCTTGCACTAAACAGGGTTTCCCTATTTAATGTCTCTTGTCATGAAATTTTCAAGGCCAGTGAGAGTGCTCTCTCTGGGCCAGGATTACAAGGGCAAGATATAGCCAGGGGGCAGGGGGGGTCAGGGAAGCAAGAGAAGTTGAGCAGAGATTCCTAGAAAGACCCATATCATGAAAAGTTTCCAGGAGGTGTCAAGGAGGGGAATATCCGACTCTTTCTATTAGTAGAAAGCACAGAAAAGATGACAGTAATTTTGCACAGATGCCCATACTTCATGTGATATGTCCCTCACCCAAGGGGGCAATGCATAAGGTATTCTGTCCTTGGGTTATGGGATTAGAGCAGAGAAAAGTTGTTTCCCTTCCACAGACCATGAGATTCCACCCTGAACAGTGCCCTGGGTAGACAGTCAGGCTCAAATTCCGTGAGGGAGAGAAGAGTAAATCTCTCTTATACGAATCTTTGTGACTTGCTGATAACAATCTCTCAGCACTTTGACATGTGTTACATTACTGGTTCCTCACAGCAAAGGCCGTGGAGGGCACAGTGGGGGATGCAGAAGTACAGGTTCTGGGATGGTCACTCAGGCAGTGAGTGAGTGGCAGGACCTGGACTAGAACCCAGGACTCCCAGCTCAGAGCTCTCTTCCCTACATGGTTCTTCCAACTGGTGAACAGGCCCTTCAGGCAAGGTCCTTGGAAGAAATACTCCCCTCTTCTCTATGTCTGCAATACGACAATTGTTCCTGTGTCTAGAGAGCTGGCCTGCTGACCCAATGGGGCACTCTACAGCTCCAGCCCTGGACCCCTAAATCACAATGACTAACATTTATTGATCTCTTACAGTGTGCCAGGGACATGGTAAGTGTTTTGTGGGGATAAATTCATTTAAAGCCCACAATCACCCTATGGAGTAGGTACAGTTCTTAGCCACATCATTAAGATGAAAAACACCAAGGCTCAGAATGGTTAAGGAACCTGTCCCAGAGTGCACAGTCATGGAGCCAGGATTTTAAATCAGGCTCCTGACTCCCAATCCTGCACACACGCTCATTATACTGTACTGCCCCGTGCACTTACCATTAGCAGACAGATGTAGATACCAGCATTGATAATGTGGGCATCATCTATATGCCAGGGCAGCCTTAGCCCAATTCCCTTGATATTGAACCTGGGTTTATGGTTTGGCCTCTTAGAAACTAGTTGAGCTAGCTCAGAAGGACTGGATGACCCATTTTTCTTACTTGGTAGTATGTTCCTTGAGGGCAAAATTCACATCTGATTTATCCTGGCCTCACCTACAGGGTCATGCTGCTCAGAGAACACCATGCACTGCCCCTCTGTGGGGAACACCTACCCATGCTGGAGGGCTGTGCGCACGAACCCCTTGCGCTTCTGGAGGATGAGGGTGGTGGTGTTGGGCACACTCTGCAGGGCCTCACCCACACCTCCCACTACAATGCCAACGAGGTTGCCAGTGCCATGGCTCAGCAGATAGTCGATGGCTGGCTGGCTCACAGAGCACACACCTAAGGAGAATCAAGGAGCAAAATGATCAGGAGAGGAGAAAATTGCTAAGAGGGAACACTCTTCTCTGCTCTTCACTGGCTTGTTCCCATAGTTCCAAGGAGGAGAGGAGCAATGAGATGGGACTAAAGAGTGTGGAGAAGAAAAGGTTGTTGACAAACAGAATAGCTCACGATGAGGCAATATCTTCACTTTGCAGGAGGCACTGAGCCAAAACTGGTCGGAAAGTTTTCAGTGGGATAACCAGAAGGACTTTCTGAATCCCATGTATAAAGGTACCTTTTTTTTTTTTTTTTTCATTAAGAGCAACAGCTATTATTTATTGAGGATATACTCTGTGGCAGGCATTGTGTTGAATTCTTTTGTTTCTTTTTTTTTTTTTTTTGAGACAGAGTTTCGCTGTGTCACCCAGGCTGGAGTGCAATGCTGTGATCTTGGCTCACTGCAACATCCACCTCCTGGGTTCAAACGATTCTCCTGCCTCAGCCTCCTGAGTAGGTGGGATTACAGGTGCCCACCACCATGCCCAGCTAATTTTTGTATTTTTAGTAGAGATGAGGTTTCCCCATGTTGGCTAGGCTGGTCTCGAACTCCTGACCTCAGGTGATCCACCCACCTCAGCCTCCCAAAGTGCTGGGATTATAGGCGTGAGTCACTGCACCTGGCCAGTGTTGAATTCTTTACTTGCATCATCTCACTTAGTCATCATCCCACAACTGATGCCAGACTATTTTCATCTGTACCACTTTATGGATGAGGCTAGTTTTTTTTTTTTTTTTTGAGGAAACTGAGGCTAGTTTGCTCAAGACCACACAAGTGGCAGAGCTAGGAGGGTTCAATCCCAGGCAGCTTAGCTCTAGAACATATGCTTTTGACTACTATGCTATAATGACATGGGGGCGGGGGGTGGGGAGGAGGGGATGGGATTTAAAAGGGTGCATTTCCAAGCAGAAACATGGACCAGAAGCTCCAGTAAGTATGGTCAGAAGCACCTTTGGCCATAAGGTACTCCCTAAGAAAGGGGATCTTGAAGAACCAGGACAGCGTGGCCAAGTGAGGAGTGATGCCTGGGAAGGTCTTCGAGAAGCCTGTGGCCTCAGTGCAGAAGTTGCAGAAGGCGCCAAAGGTCAGGAGGCCATGGGGGTGAACCCCCATGAGGTAGTTGTGCTCAGGTGACAGGTCCTTTGTCTTCAGGATCTGCAGCCATGGAGAGAAATGCCAGAGGTGGTGGAATGAGATTACATGGCAGAAACAAGGGTGGTGATACTTCAGGGATCAGGGTGCTCTCTAAAGCAGAGCTTTCCAACAGGTTTCCTGAATGGGTTTCAGGAAGGCTGAGATATTGGTCTCTGCGGCCATTGGACAACAAGGTAGGATCTGGGACAGCTAGAACTGCCAGATCTCCTGCCTGTGGCTAGAAGTAGCCTCAGCCATCTGTGTCAGTGTGCTTTGTGCAAGTTATCATTGTCTATGAGCACTTTTGTGAAAAAGATCAGGAAGCTTGGCTCTAAAAGTCGGGGTGGTGTTTGTTGTATACTCCAAAGAGTGCCCTGAGGATCAGCATAACAGTACCTTTCTGGAACCTCTTCCTGGCATTGTTTCCCGCGAATCCCCTTCCAGTGCCTGCGTAAATAACTTGTGTGGAACTTGGAAAACCCTGCTAAGATATCACCATGTCTGTGAAGCCTTTCCTTATCCCCTGTCTGAACTACTTCTGTACCTTGTGCCAAATAAATAATATACTTTATACTAATGTCCTCCCCATTAGATGTGAGCTCCTCGATGGCAGAGAATTGCATCCTATTCATTTCTCTGTACTGCTAACGTGGTTCAGAGTAGATTTTCAATCCATGCTTGTTAAACTGATCTGAACTGTGCTTGCCTTCTGCCTGTGTCAGCTGGCAGGTGATGCCAAGGGTGTCCAAAGTTTCCTAGCTGAGTATGGAGTACTCAGTAGAAATGTTGAATCTTGAAGTATATCTAGCATAGACTGAGACTTCCCTGGGATACGTATCTTCCTTATGGACAACTCTAGTCATGTGGTATAAATGCCTACCCAGTATTTTGGGAACTCTGAGGACACTGGGGAAGAGATACTTACTGTAATGGGGAAATAGTCCTTGATGTGGGTCCAGACACACCAGTTCCTTACCCAGGCCGAACGCCTGCCACCTGAGACAAAAGAAGCAGTAGGGGATGATGTCAGTGTGTGCCATTCCATACGTTCCACGGACTCAGGGATTCCCTAGCATGGCTGTGTTAGAGAGGTGGGAAAGGAGGAGACCCTAGGATGGTCCTGTCTGGCCCAGCTCCTGTGGCTCTGAGAACTTGGATGAGGGGCCTGTGGTATGGCGAGTGGGACTCCGTGGCTGCAGGTTATGATGGAACATTCTTCTTTCTAGGTCTGTGAGTCTTACCTCGCTCTGGGGTTTTCCAGTCCAGGAACAACCAGGCAAAGTAAAGCGCTGGTAGCGGCCACAAGGATGTAAACAGCAGGTAGATGAACAATGGCTGCAAGATCCAAACTGATGAGGGACCAGGTTAGACCAAATTTGTGCTGCCAGCAGAACTTGACCATGCCCAGTCCCATCACCAGCCCTCCACATTACCTAAGCCTCTGGTCCTGGCCCTCAACACAATCCAGGTCCTGTTCATCATCCATGTCTACTTGTCCTTCAAACTTTTCCTCTATCATCTACCATACAGAAGCCCTATTTCTCTGCCTGTCATCCCTGTCCACCTGCTTCCCTGTACAGCCACTACCTCTGTACTCCTGCTCTCTACTTCCCACCAGTTTTTTTTCCTCCTGCCCCCATTTGGTCACCATCTTTTTCCTCTTGTCTCCTGTCTCCCTTCCTATCCGTCATCCCTCGTTAAGCCACTAGCCCACTCTCCCTCACCCCTATACTATCTATATCTTCCTACACGCTGCCCACCCAGCATCTGCATCCTTCTAGTGTTTCCTATCCACTATGCTTGTCCTCTTGCCCATTCACCATTATTTCCAATGACACTGTCTTCCCCCATGCTACCACCACCCCACTCCCAGAATAGACAACTCTATGGTTCAAACACAGGCTATACTTCTTTAAGTCTGGGATGCTAATGTTTCCTCTGTCCTATTCCCCATGATCATAAGGGAGCATTCCCTGGGCCTCACTTTTCCTCTCTAGATAGCAAGGATTAGGAAGTGGCTGAAATTAACTAGATCTACTCATATCCATCATGACCCTGTTCCACCCCCTGCCCCCTCCCACTACATATTCTCACTGTCTCCTGGGGCTCTATCTCATTCTTCTCCAGGGCACTCATGGAACTCAGGACTCCTTGGTTTTACTCTCTAGTACAATCTTAGATGATGGAAAGGCTCAAGATGAGACTTCACATGGCCCTAAAAGTCACCCTAGATCTGGCCCTGGCTTCTGACTCTGGCTTCTTGCTATGCACTCTTGGGTCAGTACTCACAGATGGCAAGGTAGCTCAAAGGCCACTGCAGAAGCATCAGACTCTGGAAGTGACTAGGCTGCTTGGAATGAGGCATGATTCTCGGGAGCCTGAGGGAGGCAAAGATCTCAAAACAGTGTTCCAACCAAAGTTGCCACCAGCCTCTGGAAGTTCACTTAATAGTGAATGCATATGACTATGAGGAGTTTGCACCTGCCCTCTTCCCTCTTGTCCTTCCCTGCCCCCCCACCCACTGCAGGGGCAGGCTCTGAAGTACAAGGACTGCCCCGTCAGGTCTGGTCCAGCTCATTTGCCCTTTGACTCTCTTTCCTAGGATTATTAGGACATGAAGATGGAGAAAGGTGAGAATGACTGCCATGTAGTCAGAGTGACACAGGGACCTAGAGAAGGTGAAACCTCCTCACAGGCTGCTCAGAAACTATAGGGATTGTGACCTTAGGGAGATGACTGCTGGGAAGGGAGTTCTGAGGATTTGTGATGTGGGGAGCACCTGGGATTTGGCCTTTGTTGCCCTGAAGCAGCCTGCTTTGGGGCTGCCCCACCTTTAACTTTTATTATAAAAATTTCCAAACACACAAAAAGCTAGAAGATGCAACAAATTTTTGTCTTCATGTTCATATTCAATAACTATTAATATTTTTCCATACTTGTTTCATTTATCTCCCCACCTTTTTTTTTTCTTGGAGTATTTTAAAGAAATTCTAAGATAGCGTGTCATTTCACCCCTAAATACATCACTATGCATCTACAAAAAACACAGATGTTTTCTTCCATATTACCCTTAACAAATTTAATAATTCCTTTAATAATATCTAATATCCAGTCCATATTCAAATGTCTTTCTATAGTTGGCCAATTTGAATCAGAATCCAAACAAGGTCCACTGGTTATATTTGGATGTTGTGTGTCTATGTGTCTTATGTCTCAGTCTCTTGCTCTCTGTCTGTCATTATAAAATAGAACCCAGATACAGAAAGCCACTTAAAACAAATGTGTGGGTTAATGAATTATTATAAGACAAACATCTTGTAACCACCACTTGATGAAGAAGATGAACTTTTCTCTCCACCCCAGGATGCTCTCCATGTGCCCCATTCCAGTCACAACCCACTTCCTCCTCCCAAAGTAACCATTATTTTGACATTTAGAGTCATCTTTTCCTTGCATTTCTATGGTTTTATTACCTAAGTGTACTTCCCTAATGACTATGGTTTAGTCTTCCCCATTTTAAATATTGATATGTCCTTGGAGTTTTCTCTCTCTCTTTTTTACTTTTTTTTTTTTTTTTTTTTTTTTTTGAGGCAGGATCTCACTCTGCCACCCAGGCTGGAGTGTAGTGGCACAAACACAGCTCACTGCAGCCTCAATCTCCCAGGCTTAAGTGATCCTCCAGCCTCAGCCTCCCGAGTAGTTGGGACCACAGGTGCGCACCATCATGCCTGGCTAATTTTTTATTTTTTGTAGAGATGGGGTGTCACCATGTTGCCCAGGCTGGTCTTGAACTCATGAGCTCAAGAAATCCTCCCACCTCAGCCTCCCAAAGTGCTGGGATTACAAGCATGAGCCACCACACCTGGCCATTTTTACTTTTTAATTTGGAATAATTTTAGATTTATGAGAGAGTTGCAAAGATAGTACAGAGAGTTCCCTACACCCTTCGTGTAGCTTCCCCTTTATGTTAACATCTTATAAAACAATGGTATATTTATCACAACTAAGAAACCAATATTGGTGCATTTATATTTACTAAACACCAGGTTTTATTTGTATTGTATCAGTTTTTTTCCACAAATGTCCATTTTCTATCCCAGGATCCCATTGAAATCTCACATTGCATTTAATCATCATCTCTCCTTTGTCTCCTCCAATCTGTGACAGTGTCTCTGTTTTTATTTTATTTTATTATTTTTTTTTAACCACATACTCAGATTGGGTTAGTTTCTCGGTCTTTCCGTGACTTCCATGAATTTGGTGCTTTAAGTCGGTTCCCCCTCCATCCCTTTCCTTTCCTTTCCTTTCCTTATGCTTTAGCTGTTGAAGAACCCACAGCATTTGACCTGTAGAATTTCCCACAATTTGGATTTTGCTTATCTCATACTTACTTAGGGTGCTTCAGCATGTTCCTCTGTATTTCTTGCAGATTGATAGCTGGATTCAAAGACTATAGTGATTCAGATTTGACCCCTTTGTCAAGATCTTAATTTTCTTTTAATATAGAACAATCTCCCTTCCTCCCCTCCTTTTTTTCCCATGCCACTGACTTAGTGAAGACTGTTTTTCTTTGGAGTAAGCCAGTCTTCCAAGCTTCCATGAGCAGGGTTGGGGTGTGGAGCGTGATTCCTAGGTGAATCTCA
Source organism: Pongo pygmaeus (assembly GCF_028885625.2). Lineage (NCBI taxonomy): Eukaryota > Metazoa > Chordata > Mammalia > Primates > Hominidae > Pongo > Pongo pygmaeus. The sequence goes on along the minus strand of NC_072396.2, from coordinate 73,386,340 downwards.
AATACAGGCCAAAGTGGGAGGGGGGAAGCAAAGCCCTCATTTCTCTCTTGGACTCTTGTTGTAACTTTATGCCCATTAAAGCAAACATGGTTGTGTGTGTGTGGTTTTTGGTTTTGTTTTTTGCTTTTTCCACCTGAAGATTACATGCTTCTAAAGAGATTGGGACCATATCTTATTTGTCAGTATATCTGCTCCTAATGCCTGAAAGCCCTAGGGCCTCAGCGTTAAGAGAAGGATCAGTAAGTGAGGATCTTAGTTTGGGGTCTATGATTGGATGATTTCTTACACGTAATGAGATCACTAGAGTCCTATGGGGGCATATGTCCTGGGGACTTCAGTGGGGGATAAGAGGCCATACAGAAACAGAAGACAAGGAACACATTACAAAAATGGAGAAGGAAGAATGAGAGAAAGGAAGGCAGACGCTCACCTTTGAGGCACTTTGGCAAAAGAAAAAGTTCTGCCTACTTTGCCCTCCCACTCCACGTCTTCCTGTTTACTGGAAACCAGCCTGGCCCTAGAGCAAATGTTAGCACTCAGGTCTTACGGCACCCCTGCCCTACTGATGTGTTGACATCCCATGGTTGAGGATGGAGACTCGCCCCTGATAATATGGGGGAGATTAGCACTCTGTCTTTCCAGAATAGAATATCCTGGGCCTACACCAACTCCCTCTTCATACTCTCTCATCCTTGTAAATTGTCTTCTCCAGGAAGCAAGCCTCCTGGGTTAACTTTTAACAATATGTGAATTCTCAGTTTTTCTCCTCTATTTCCTCCTGCCTCCCTTGGAAAAAAAAGGAAGTAAGTTGTTGAGAAGACATTCAAGCTAAGAGAGTTGATCTGTATATATATTTTTATTTTTAGCACTAGATCCCAACCATTGCCTTAGTATTTTAACGTTTACAATGCCATGGATCTCCGCATGATAATACGTAACAAACTAAAGGCACTATGTATGTACATCATGACAGTATTTATATGCATTTGAAAGAAAAGTGTGCTGCAAGCATATTATTTATTCATTCTAAACAATGCTTGGGTCAGGTAGAGGTTTCTGGAATCCTTGTAATAATTAAGTTACTCCTCCACTCCTCAGACGTTTGCACCTCCAGGTTGGAAACAATGGCTTGCTTGCTTTTTTCCAAAACGGAAATTTATTTCCTTTTTTTTCTGATTATGAAAATAATCCATGTAAATCATAAAATTTTCAGAGCACTCAGAAAAGTATAAAGGGAACAAAAGTCAATCATAATCTCACTACCCAGAAATGACCACTGTTAACTGTTAACATCCTAGTATCTATCTTTCTTGACTTTTTGTCTATACAAATATAAGCATAGGTATAGAGTCACTGTTAAGAGTTCGGGCTCTTGAGTCCAACATATCTAAGTCTATGTCTCAGCTCTGCCACTTAAGTGAACTATAGCAGATGATTTAATCTCTTAGTGCCTCTGTTTCCTCATAAGTAAAAAGATAATTATAATACCCACATCACAGAGTTTTCAAGAAGTTAGAATAACTCATGTGAAGCATTTTGATCAGCGCCTTGCTCATATATATGATCATATTAAAAGCTCGATACATGTTAGTTATTATATACATTATCCAAAATGGGATTATATTCTATGTCCCATCTTGTAACCTGCTTTTTCACCCAAAAGTATATCGTGGACATTTTTCATGTCAATCTTCTGTAACATCATACATAGCATTTCATTGTATGGGTATGCTATAATTCATTTAACCAATCTCCTATTATGGAGGAAGCACTTATTTTTAGACATGTCTCTTTCACACTCTGGTCAGATCTTTAGCTCTTTTAATGGTAGGTGAAATGTCACTGATCAGAAACCCTCCTTTACTTAGAGCCTTCTCAATGGCACTGCTATGTCCTCTCCCCCAGCACTTCCTAGGAGTTAGTGGTACAGAAAGTGAAATGCATTCTTTTTTTTTTTTTTTGGAGACAGAGTCTCGCTCTTGTCCCCCAGGCTGGAGTGCAATGGCATGATCTCGGCTCACTGCAACCTCTGCCTCCTGGGTTCAAGCGATTCTCCTGACTCAGCCTGGGTAGCTGGGATCACAGGTGTGTGCCACCACACCCGGCTAATTTTTGTATTTTTAGTAGAGACGGGGTTTCACCATGTTGGCCAGGCTGGTCTCAAACTCCTGACCTCAACTGATCCACCCGTCTTGGCCTCCCAAAGTGCTGGGATTACAGGCGTGAGCCACTGCGCCCGGCCTGTGAAATGCATTCTTAAGCTTCCATCAACCTGCGTAGGTTCCAAGGACCAGGTAGCCAGGTTAGCAGAATCAGCCTCTCTCTCCAAGGAGATGACCATGTCTGAACAAAGGGCTTGATTTTCTTCTCCAAACAACTCAGGAAGCACACGCTGTGGTCTGAATGTGTCCCCCAAAGTTCATGTGTTAGAAACTGAATTCCAAATACAATGCTGTTAAGAGGTGGGCCTTTAAGGGATAATTAATGTCATTATCACAGGAAGGGGCTAGTTATCATGGGAGTAGGTTCTTTATCACAAGAGGGGATTCATTATAAAAGCGAGTTTGGCGCTTTCTTGCTCTCGCTGTTGCTCTTCTGCCTTCTACCATGGGATGACGCAGTAAGAAGACCCTCACCAGACGCAGGCACCTTAAGTTTGGACTTCTCAGACCCCAGAACTAGAAGAAATAAATTTATTTTCTTTGTGAATTACCCAGTCTGTAGTATTCTGTTATGGCAACACAAAATTGTCCAAGACAGTGGGTTTCATGAAGGCCCACACTATCCTACTAGACCTGGCAGGGCTGTTGTTTGGATTCACCTCAGTTAAATTGAGGAAATGTTTAAATGCAAGCTAAGTCCAGGGCTGAGGTGAAGCCTGGAAAAATGGGACTTGTAAGTCCCATCACTGAGGTCAGCCTGTACCCAGGATAAACTAGGTAAGAAATCGGTGTTTCATCAGTGTCTTGGTTTCTAGGATTTTGTATTGTTTTGTTTTCCTTTTGAGAAAAATTCAATCATCAGCTCACCTGAACTAATGATTAGTGTTTTACAATTTCCTAGGCCAGAATGTCTGGGGCATCCAGGGATTTTCTTGGTATCTGGGTGGTCCTGGCCACCGTACCTGAATGACATATTTTTTAAAAAGTAATAGCTAAAAGAAAACCTGGGAATGTGGAGAACTGGTTGTTAGTAAGGACATGATCCTTTCCTTTTGTTTTTGTTTTTGTTTTCTTAATGTGACATCAAGAAATTGTAGTAATCGTAATCCTTGGTGAATGACATACTTTCATTGTTTTATGAATGTCCTTCTTTTCTATCCATGTATCTATGTATCTATGTATCTATGTATCTATGTATCTATCTACCTACCTACCTACCTACCTATCTATCTTTATTGATCCAGGTTTTTCCAGTTGGAATTTCCCTCTCAAGCACTACACATGTAAAGTACTGTCTTGCCCCTGGATCACAAGTTAGCAGCTAGTTATCTGGCCTTGATCTTCACTTTCTTCTCTGAGAGCTGAAGGTATCTTCTTGATGCTACAGCTTTGGTAATAGAATTTTTCTTTCCCTTATCTTCAGTCCCTGGCCTGTAAGCATTCATCAGAGCAGATTCAAACTCTCAAGTGAGTTCTGTCACAATAGGATGTGGGCAGCAAATAGCTAAAATAGGTCACAGAGGATGAAGAGGTGTCAACATTCTCCTAAGCCAATGTTTGGTCATATGAGGATCTAGGTATCAAGACACAACTTGATGTTCTAAGATCTGCAAGGTCAGCAAGTAGGGAGGTCAAGGCAAAAATAAACCAAGAGGGAAGGCCACTCCAAAAAGCGGCAAAGCTAGTGGAAACCACCCAGGCCTAGTCCTAGGTCAAAGGTTAGTGGATATCAAAAGGGCAAGTGATCTTGGTCTCTCTGTCTGGATGATTAGAACAATCAGACAGGAGTCTTGCCATTTTCACACCTGCTTTGACATGCTGGGCCAGGCTGTCATGCAGTGTCACTGGCTAACCTCAGCTTATACCCAAGTTACCCTACCTGCCTCTGGCTTTCTGCCTTTTCATTTTAAACGTGTTTTTGTGCAAAACAATTGGATGAATTCATGCTGTAGGGTGTGTGTGTGTGTGTGTGTGTGTAACTAGCCAAGGTAGGGGCAGCAAAGATCGAGGATTTAGTGCAGTGTGATGGCTGCAGGAGTGAAAACCATGGTGTGCAAAGAAAGAATCTGTCATATCACAGAATGTGGCTAGGCAAATGCTATCTGGCAAGCTGCTTCCATTTCTCCAACATGACTGAACTGTGAGGGACTGAGAACCCATCAGTCTGAAGGGCAATGGTTTACTGGCTGCAAACTCTCCGGGGCCTAGGCACCCACCAGGGACTCTTTCTCATTCATTCTCAAGTCCAGGAATGGCTGCCTGTGCCCACTGGGTAACAGCCATTCATCTCATACATTATATCCTTCATAAGTAGTTAACCCCATTGGCCCCTTGATGTTTCTGGAAGATCTTAGTTTCCCACTCTTTTCACCTTTGGTGTCAGAGAGACTACAAGAGACATCAAGAATCATAAAACTGGGCTGGGCGTGGTGGCTCGCGCCTGTAATCCTAGTACTTTGGGAGGCCGAGGCAGGTGGATTACTTGAGGTCAGGAGTTCAAGACCAGCCTGGCCAACATGGTGAAACCCCATCTCTATTAAAAATACAAAAAATTAGCCAGACATGGTGGTGGGCGCCTGTAATCCCAGCTACTCGGGAGGCCGAGGCAGGAGAATCACTTGAACCCGGAGGTGGAGGTTGCAGTGAGCTGAGATCACGCCATTGCACTCCAGCCTGGGCAACAAGAGCAAATCGCCGTCTGAAAAAAAAAAAAAAGAATCATAAAATTTTTCATCTTATCTTCTGGGAGAAGTAGCTGGTGTGGCTTGATGTTTCCAAGGCTTCGTCTTTATCTTCTAAGAGATGGCATGCTTGCCAAAGTTACTGTAGCTGCTGGGGCTGCGGGCAGAGAGGGATGCCCTTCACTGCAGGGTAGTGGGGAATGACATGAACTTTTATTGTCCTTAATATGTTCTCAAAACTAAACTAAACTTAGTGTATGGTTTATTCAACCTCTGGGAATGAGAAAAATATCTTTTATGCCCTAAAGCTGTGACCTGTTACATAGAGGAGGCAAGGAGACCTAGAAGGAGTCAAGACCTACAAGCTGAGCCAGAGGTTGCAAACTCAAATGTCTCTAGGGATCAGAGATATAGAGATGAGGGAACCAGGCTGAGAGTTGTAACAAGGAATGGTGGGGAGTATGTTGACCCAGAGAGGGCGTGTTCCTTCTAAAGGCCTTCAAATTTAGTTTCTCCAACTTTTTTTAGAAAAAACTTCAAACATACAGGAAGGTTGAAAGAATAGTATAATAACTGTATATCATCTACCTCTCAAATTCAACAATTAATATTGTGCATATTTACCTCTGTACATATATGCATATGTATACATGTATACATATGCATATATGTATATATGTGTGTCTTGTTTTTCTGAACCATTTCAAATTTAAAAACAACCATAACTGTGCTGTCCACATAAAACACAACTACAAACAGATTTGGCCCAAGGGCTGCTAATTTATTACCACTGGGGAAGGGCTGGTATGAGGTACATAGACCAAGTGTTGGGTGCCAAGAGGAAGTCCTGGTAGTGCAATCAATAGCAGCGAGACCTGGCATGGAACAAGGGGTGGACTAGCAGAAACAGGCATGGCCTTCTAGCTCCTTCCCTATCTTCTTGTTTCTGAAAAGAATATGTAATGCTTTTCAGATCTACTAGGGTTTTATTTTCCTTTTTGTGTTAATTATGAAATATATCATGCATATAAAAGGGTTGAAAGAATAATAATGCAAATACATGTGTGTCTGCCATCTGACTTAAGAAATAGATGCTACCAGTAGTTTCTAAGGCCCCTGTGTGCCTCTCCCTGTTCTCATTCCCCCGTGCCCTCCCCTATCATGAGTAACTGATGTGTTTGTCTATCATTCCCTTGATTTTATTTACAGTTCCATCACATATGTATGTCTCCTTAACAATAAAACATTTAGGTTTGTCTGCTTTTGACATACAAACATTACACACACACACACACACACACACACACACAGTATTCTTCTGTTACTTGATTGTTTTCACTCAATGCTATGATTTTGATACTCATCTTTGTTGACATATGCAGCTCTGCTTTTTGTATTCCATTGTATGAATATGGATGTACCACAGTTCATTCATCCATGTTCTTATTGATGGACATTTATATTGGTTTTTGCTATTATGTACATTGCTTCTAGAACATTCTATTTTATGTCTTCTGGTGCTCATGTGCAAAAGTTTCTCTAGGATCTATAACTAAAAGTGGAACTGCTGGGTCATATGGTCTGTGTGTATTCAATTGTACTGGAGCATACTAGATTGTTTTCCAAAGTGATTGTATCAGTATATGCCTTTGCCAGAGTGTGAGAGTTCACATTGCTCCATATCCTTTCTAATACTTGACTTTAACTAACTTTAAAATTTTTGCCAATCAGTTTAGTGTGAGATGCTACCTTGCTGTGGTTTTAATGTGCACTTCCTTAATTACTAATGAGTTTGGGTGTGTCAGTTCATATGTTTATGAGCAATATTTCTTCTGGAAAATTCTTGTCTATGTTGTTATTGATTTTTCTATTGGTTGTTTTCCTCTTATTGATTTGCAGGAGCTCTTGATATATTCCATATATTAATCCTTTGTCAGTTAGGTGCTGGAACTGTCAACATACCAATGTGTGGTGGGGTATGGAGGACATAGCCTCCAGAGCCAGACTACGTGGATTCAAATCCCAGCTCCACTTTTTACTAACTGCGAGATCACACACAATTTAACCCCTCTGTGCCTCAGTTTCCTTAACCTCTTTGAGCTTCTTTGTTCTCATCTGTGGAGTACCTAATTCATAAGTTATGATGATGATTAAATTGATTTAATATGTGTAAAGTACTTCGAATGGTGCCTGTTTCATAGTAATCAAGACATAGTTTTTTTTAAAAAAGCTTTTATTTTAAGCTCCGGAGTACATGTGCAGGTTTGTTTTATAGGTAAACTCATGTCACAGGGGTTCGTTGTACAGATTATTTCATCACCCAGGTACTAAACCTAGCACCCATTCGTTATTTTTTCTGATCCTCTCCCTCCTCCCTTCTTCCACCCACAAGTAGGCCCCAGTGTCTGTTTGTGTCCATGCGTTCTCATCATATGGCTCCCACTTATAAGTGAGAACAAAGGCATAGTTTTAAATAAAATGCTCCTCTGAGAGTAGGGATTTAAAAAAAAATTTATAAAGTAACTTTTATTTTGTTACAATGTTTTCTCTTTTAAATTTCTAACAAAGTAATAAATTCAAGTAATAAAAAATAAAATAGTACAGAGGGTTTATGATGAAAAGGAACAGTTATCTAACCCTGTCTCCACTTCCTAAGGGAAAATAATTTTAACTCATTTTGGTTTTAATTCTGGTGATTATCTCCCTAAGTCTAAACAATATGCTTTGATCTGTTCACTGATGTATCTGAAGGGCTGTTGACAATGCCTGGCACATAGTAGGTGCTCAATAATATTTATTGAATGAATTCTCCTTTTCCTAGTTGGTAGATTGTCTTTTCACTTTTTATTTATTTATTTATTTATTTGAGAGAGAATCTCATTCTGTCACCCAGGCTAGAGTGCAGTGGTGCGATTTCAGCTCACTGCAACCTCCACCTCCTGGGTTCAAGGAATTCTTGTGCCTCAGCCTATCAAGTAGCTGGGACTACAGATGCACGCCACAATGCCTAGCTAATTTTTATATTTTTTGTGGAGATGGGATTTCACCATGTTGGCCAGGCTGGTCTCAAATTCCTGGACTCTAGCAATCCGCTCACCTCAGCCTCCAAAAGTGTTGGGATTAAAGGCGTGAGCTACTTTGCCCAGCCCTTTTCCCTTTTTTAGAGATTTTTTTTCAAGTTCTTAATTTTTTTTTTTTTTTTTCTTATTTTTTTTATTATTATTATTATTATTATTTTCTTTTATTATTATTATTATTATTATACTTTAGGTTTTATGGTACATGTGCGCAATGTGCAGGTAAGTTACATATGTGTACATGTGCCATGCTGGTGCGCTGCACCCACCAACTCGTCATCTAGCATTAGGTATATCTCCCAATGCTATCCCTCCCCCCTCCCCCCACCCCACAACAGTCCCCAGAGTGTGATGTTCCCCTTCCTGTGTCCATGTGTTCTCATTGTTCAATTCCCACCTATGAGTGAGAATATGCGGTGTTTGGTTTTTTGTTCTTGCGATAGTTTACTGAGAATGATGATTTCCAATTTCATCCATGTCCCTACAAAGGACGTGAACTCATCATTTTTTATGGCTGCATAGTATTCCATGGTGTATATGTGCCACATTTTCTTAATCCAGTCTATCATTGTTGGACATTTGGGTTGGTTCCAAGTCTTTGCTATTGTGAATAATGCCGCAATAAACATACGTGTGCATGTGTCTTTATAGCAGCATGATTTATAGTCCTTTGGGTATATACCCAGTAATGGGATGGCTGGGTCGAATGGAATTTCTAGTTCTAGATCCCTGAGGAATCGCCACACTGACTTCCACAATGGTTGAACTAGTTTACAGTCCCACCAACAGTGTAAAAGTGTTCCTATTTCTCCACATCCTCTCCAGCACCTGTTGTTTCCTGACTTTTTAATGATTGCCATTCTAACTGGTGTGAGATGGTATCTCATTGTGGTTTTGATTTGCATTTCTCTGATGGCCAGTGATGGTGAGCATTTTTTCATGTGTTTTTTGGCTGCATAAATGTCTTCTTTTGAGAAGTGTCTGTTCATGTCCTTTGCCCACTTTTTGATGGGGTTGTTTGTTTTTTTTCTTGTAAATTTGTTGGAGTTCATTGTAGATTCTGGATATTAGCCCTTTGTCAGATGAGTAGGTTGCGAAAATTTTCTCCCATTTTGTAGGTTGCCTGTTCACTCTGATGCTAGTTTCTTTTGCTGTGCAGAAGCTCTTGAGTTTAATAAGATCCCATTTGTCAATTTTGGCTTTTGTTGCCATTGCTTTTGGTGTTTTAGACATGAAGTCCTTGCCCATGCCTATGTCCTGAATGGTAATGCCTAGGTTTTCTTCTAGGGTTTTTATGGTTTTAGGTCTAACATTTAAGTCTTTAATCCATCTTGAATTGATTTTTGTATAAGGTGTAAGGAAGGGATCCAGTTTCAGCTTTCTACATATGGCTAGCCAGTTTTCCCAGCACCATTTATTAAATAGGGAATCCTTTCCCCATTTCTTGTTTTTGTCAGGTTTGTCAAAGATCAGATACTTGTAGATATGTGGCATTATTTCTGACGGCTCTGTTCTGTTCCATTGATCTATATCTCTGTTTTGGTACCAGTACCATGCTGTTTTGGTTACTGTAGCCTTGTAGTATAGTTTGAAGTCAGGTAGTGTGATGCCTCCAGCTTTGTTCTTTTGGCTTAGGATTGACTTGGCGATGCGGGCTCTTTTTTGGTTCCATATGAACTTTAAAGTAGTTTTTTCCAATTCTGTGAAGAAAGTCATTGGTAGCTTGATGGGGATGGCATTGAATCTGTAAATTACCTTGGGAAGGATGGCCATTTTCATGATATTGATTCTTCCTATCCATGAGCATGGAATGTTCTTCCATTTGTTTGTATCCTCTTTTATTTCCTTGAGCAGTGGTTTGTAGTTCTCCTTGAAGAGGTCTTTCACATCCCTTGTAAGTTGGATTCCTAGGTATTTTATTCTCTTTGAAGCAATTGTGAATGGGAGTTCACTCATGATTTGGCTCTCTGTTTGTCTGTTATTGATGTATAAGAATGCTTGTGATTTTTGCACATTGATTTTGTATCCTGAGACTTTGCTGAAGTTGCTTATCAGCTTAAGGAGATTTTGGGCTGAGACAATGGGGTTTTCTAGATATACTATCATGTCATCTGCAAACAGGGACAATTTGACTTCCTCTTTTCCTAATTGAATACCCTTGATTTCCTTCTCCTGCCTAATTGCCCTGGCCAGAACTTCCAACACTATGTTGAATAGAAGTGGTGAGAGAGGGCATCCCTGTCTTGTGCCAGTTTTCAAAGGGAATGCTTCCAGTTTTTGCCCATTCAGTATGATATTGGCTGTGGGTTTGTCATAAATAGCTCTTATTATTTTGAGATACGTCCCATCAATTCCTAATTTATTGAGAGTTTTTAGCATGAAGGGTTGTTGAATTTTGTCAAAGGCCTTTTCTGCATCTATTGAGATAATCATGTGGTTTTTGTCTTTGGTTCTGTTTATATGCTGGATTACATTTATTGATTTGCGTATATTGAACCAGCCTTGCATCCCAGGGATGAAGCCCACTTGATCATGGTGGATAAGCTTTTTGATGTGCTGCTGGATTCTGTTTGCCAGTATTTTATTGAGGATTTTTGCATCAATGTTCATCAAGGATATTGGTCTAAAATTCTCTTTTTTTGTTGTGTCTCTGCCAGGCTTTGGTATCAGGATGATGCTGGCCTCATAAAATGAGTTAGGGAGGATTCCCTCTTTTTCTATTGATTTGAATAGTTTCAGAAGGAATGGTACCAGCTCCTCCTTGTACCTCTGGTAGAATTCGGCTGTGAATCCATCTGGACCTGGACTTTTTTTGGTTGGTAAGCTATTGATTATTGCCACAATTTCAGCTCCTGTTATTGGTCTATTCAGAGATTCAACTTCTTCCTGGTTTAGTCTTGGGAGGGTGTATGTGTTGAGGAATTTATCCATTTCTTCTAGATTTTCTAGTTTATTTGCATAGAGGTGTTTGTAATATTCTCTGATGGTAGTTTGTATTTCTGTGGGATCGGTGGTGATATCCCCTTTATCATTTTTTATTGCATCTATTTGATTCTTCTCTCTTTTTTTCTTTATTAATCTTGCTAGCGGTCTATCAATTTTGTTGATCCTTTCAAAAAACCAGCTCCTGGATTCATTTATTTTTTGAAGGGTTTTTTGTGTCTCTATTTCCTTCAGTTCTGCTCTGATTTTAGTTATTTCTTGCCTTCTGCTAGCTTTTGAATGTGTTTGCTCTTGCTTTTCTAGTTCTTTTAATTGTGATGTTAGGGTGTCAATTTTGGATCTTTCCTGCTTTCTCTTGTGGGCATTTAGTGCTATAAATTTCCCTCTACACACTGCTTTGAATGCATCCCAGAGATTCTGGTATGTTGTGTCTTGGTTCTCGTTGGTTTCAAAGAACATCTTTATTTCTGACTTCATTTCGTTATGTACCCAGTAGTCATTCAGGAGCAGGTTGTTCAGTTTCCACGTAGTTGAGCGGTTTTGAGTGAGATTCTTAATCCTGAGTTCTAGCTTGATTGCACTGTGATCTGAGAGACAGTTTGTTACAATTTCTGTTCTTTTACATTTATTGAGGAGAGCTTTACTTCCAAGTATATGGTCAATTTTGGAATAGGTGTGGTGTGGTGCTGAAAAAAATGTATATTCTGTTGATTTGGGGTGGAGAGTTCTGTAGATGTCTATTAGGTCCGCTTGGTGCAGAGCTGAGTTCAATTCCTGGGTATCCTTGTTGACTTTCTGTCTCGTTGATCTGTCTAATGTTGATAGTGGGGTGTTAAAGTCTCCCATTATTAATGTGTGGGAGTCTAAGTCTCTTTGTAGGTCACTCAGGACTTGCTTTATGAATCTGGGTGCTCCTGTATTGGGTGCATATATATTTAGGATAGTTAGCTCTTCTTGTTGAATTAATCCCTTTACCATTATGTAATGGCCTTCTTTGTCTCTTTTGATCTTTGTTGGTTTAAAGTCTGTTTTATCAGAGACTAGGATTGCAACCCCTGCCTTTTTTTGTTTTCCATTTGCTTGGTAGATCTTCCTCCATCCTTTTATTTTGAGCCTATGTGTGTCTCTGCACGTGAGATGGGTTTCCTGAATACAGCACACTGATGGGTCTTGAGTCTTTATCCAGTTTGCCAGTCTGTGTCTTTTAATTGGAGCATTTAGTCCATTTACATTTAAAGTTAATATTGTTATGTGTGAATTTGATCCTGTCATTATGATGTTAGCTGGATATTTTGCTCGTTAGTTGATGCAGTCTCTTCCTAGTCTCGATGTTCTTTACATTTCGGTATGATTTTGCAGTGGCTGGTACCGGTTGTGCCTTTCCATGTTTAGCGCTTCCTTCAGGAGCTCTTTTAGGGCAGGCCTGGTGGTGACAAAATCTCTCAGCATTTGCTTGTCTGTAAAGTATTTTATTTCTCCTTCATTTATGAAGCTTAGTTTGGCAGGATATGAAATTCTGGGTTGAAAATTCTTTTCTTTAAGAATGTTGAATATTGGCCCCCACTCTCTTCTGGCTTGTAGGGTTTCTGCCGAGAGATCCGCTGTTAGTCTGATGGGCTTCCCTTTGATGGTAACCCGACCTTTCTCTCTGGCTGCCCTTAACATTTTTTCCTTCATTTCAACTTTGGTGAATCTGACAATTATGTGTCTTGGAGTTGCTCTTCTCGAGGAGTATCTTTGTGGCGTTCTCTGTATTTCCTGAATCTGAATGTTGGCCTGCCTTGCTAGGTTGGGGAAGTTCTCCTGGATAATATCCTGCAGAGTGTTTTCCAACTTGTTTCCATTCTCCCCGTCACTTTCAGGTACACCAATCAGACGTAGATTTGGTCTTTTCACATAGTCCCACATTTCTTGGAGGCTTTGCTCGTTTCTTTTTATTCTTTTTTCTCTAAACTTCCCTTCTCGCTTCATTTCATTCATTTCATCTTCCAGGGCTGATACCCTTTCTTCCATTTGATCGCATCGGCTCCTGAGGCTTCTGCATTCTTCACGTAGTTCTCGAGCCTTGGTTTTCAGCTCCATCAGCTCCTTTAAGCACTTCTCTGTATTGGTTATTCTAGTTATACATTCTTCTAAATTTTTTTCAAAGTTTTCAACTTCTTTGCCTTTGGTTTGAATATCCTCCCGTAGCTCGGAGTAATTTGATCGTCTGAAGCCTTCTTCTCTCAGCTCGTCAAAGTCATTCTCCATCCAGCTTTGTTCCGTTGCTGGTGAGGAACTGCGTTCCTTTGGAGGAGGAGAGGTACTCTGCTTTTTAGAGTTTCCAGTTTTTCTGCTCTGTTTTTTCCCCATCTTTGTGGTTTTATCTACTTTTGGTCTTTGATGATGGTGATGTACAGATGGGTTTTTGGTGTGGATGTCCTTTCTGTTAGTTTTCCTTCTAACAGACAGAACCCTCAGCTGCAGGTCTGTTGGAGTACCTGGCCGGCCGTGTGAGGTGTCAGTCTGCCCCTGCTGGGGGGTGCCTCCCAGTTAAGCTGCTCGGGGGTCAGGGGTCAGGGACCCACTTGAGGAGGCAGTCAGCCCGTTCTCAGATCTCCAGCTGCGTGCTGGGAGAACCACTGCTCTCCTCACGGCTGTCAGACAGGGACATTTAAGTCTGCAGAGGTTACTGCTGTCTTTTTGTTTGTCTGTGTCCTGCCCCCAGAGGTGGAGCCTACAGAGGCAGGCAGGCCTCCTTGAGCTGTGGTGGGCTCCACCCAGTTCAAGCTTCCAGGCTGCTTTGTTTACCTAAGCGAGCCTGGGCAATGGCGGGCGCCCCTCCCCCAGCCTCGCTGCCGACTTGCTGTTTGATCTCAGACTGCTGTGCTAGCAATCAGCGAGACTCCGTGGGCGTAGGACCCTCTTAGCCAGGTGCGGGCTATACTCTCCTGGGGCACCGTTTCCTAAGCCCGTCGGAAAAGCACAGTATTCGGGTGGGAGTGGCCCGATTTTCCAGGTGCCGTCTGTCACCCCTGGAAGGGGAACTCCCTGACCCCTTGCGCTTCCCGAGTGAGGCAATGTCTCGCCCCTGCTTCGGCTGGCGCACGGTGCGCTCACCCACTGACCTGCACCCACTGTCTGGCACTCCCTAGTGAGATGAACACGGTACCTCAGATGGAAATGCAGAAATCACCCGTCTTCTGCGTCGCTCGCGCTGGGAGCTGTAGACCGGAGCTGTTCCTATTCGGCCATCTTGGCTCCTCCCCCAAGTTCTTAATTTTAACTTGGTTGAATTTATCAATCCTTTCCCTTGAGGTTTATACTTTTTGCGTGTTGTTTAATCAATTCTTCCCCATCTGAGGTTTTAAAGATATTTTCCTATGAATTTTCTTCCTAAATTTTAAGTCTATTTTTCTTAAAAATTTATTCGTAACTTTAGGGAAAAGAAAGGGCAGCAAAAATAGCAGGTTTAGATAGTTACAGAAAAGAGTCTCCACAAATATTGACCGGAGTGATTCTCAGTCTGTAAATGGGGCTGGGCTAAGCCTCTTGGCTCCTCTTCAAGCTCCTTCCCTGATGTTTTTAGTCTCAGGGCCGAGCCTTCCATCCTAGCCCTCCTCTGCCAACCACTGCTACCTCACATTTTCTCTAGCTGAGATTCCTTGAAGAAAAGTACAAGTAAAAGGACCTAAGTGAAATCTATTTTATATCTCATTCATTTGTTCAACAAATATTTATTGTGTGCTATGTTTCATGCAGTGTTCTAAGTGCTGGGGTTATAGAAGTGAACTAGACAAAGTCTCTGTCCTCATGATGCTTACATTCTGGGGAGAGAAGACAACAGCAAACACATATATAATATAATATAATATAATATAATATAATATAATACCAAGCTGTGCTACATTCTGCAAAATAAAGGAAATCAGAGTAAGGGGGCTGGGGAATGGGTTGCAATTTTAGATAGGTTGGCAAGGGAAGGCATGTGGCTCTAGGGGAAAAGTCACCATAGACAGACAGAATAGCAGGTACAAAGTCCTTGAGGCAGGAGCATGCTTAACTTGTTCAAGGGGCAGCAACTGGGCCACTGTGGTGAGCAACAAGTAGAGAAAGGAGTAGGAAGTGGGGTCAGAGAGGTAGTGGTAGGGTTAGCCGTGGCAAGTCTTTGAGGACGTAAGTTATCTTGAGTCATCAATGACTGCCTATTGGGCAGTAGCAAGGAGTAGGGCTGGATTTCTATTCTGGTCTCTTGGCCCCTGGTTTCTCTTCCCTTCACTACCCATTTAATCTTTCGAAATTTCCCTTTGCACTTGTCACTTTCAGGTACTATTGCTTATGAGATAAAGGCCAAATTTCACAGTCTCTGAAAGCTCTCCCATGTTGTTCCCTCTACCTGGAATATCCACACATCTCTTCTTTGCCCAAGGTGGCATGACCAAACCAGTCAAGACAAGAAGCCAGTTTTCTTGACTCTCAGTTGTAACAATAAGAACATGTTAGAACTAGAATGATTTCTGTTAGTTGAGATGTAGGTTCAGTGCATGTGACAGAGATCCAAAATAAAATATGGCTTAAATAAGTTAAAGATCTATCTCTTTCTTTCTCTCAGTCACCACAAGGTATCTGCGTTACTGTGGCAGTTCTGCTCTGTGAAGTTGTTAGGGGCCCAGGCCCCTCCATCCCTGCAGTGTTGGCCTTACTTGCATTATCCACGCTGGTTCATCACCAGGTCTCCCTAGACCATTGTAAGAGCCTCTTAATGACCTCCCTGCTTTGGCATTTGCCCTATTAAATTCTATTTTCTATAAGACAGCTAGAGGAAGGCTTCTAAACTGTAGGCCAGATTTTGCCATTCCCTGCTCAAAGCCCTTCCAATGATGATGACAATCTCTAGACACTGATGTGGAGTGATTTCCAGAATATATTTTAGTGAAAAAGCAAGATACAGAGCAGCATACATAGTAGTACTATCTTTTGGGCTACATGGGGGGAACAAAATATATGTATTTTTTATATATTATATACATTATTATATATTACACATAATATGTATTTGTACATATATAAACATGTTTTATATATGTACAAATACATATGTACAAATACATATTATATATAATATAATTATACATATATACATATATGTACAAATACATATATATAATTATATATATTATATATAATATTGCAAAAAGTACTCTAGAAGGAAAACAAACCCCAAATTAACAAAAATGGTTATCTGTAGGGAGAGGGAAGGGACAGCTTAGAGGGGGTGGAGATGGAAGTGAGCTGTCTCTGAATATACTGTATCATATCAGCTCATAAGTGTGGAGGGAATGATAGAAATAGAAAAACATTATTGTACAACCTCTGATGAAATAATAGTGTCAGTCAATGATGATCATTGTCTGCTAAAACCATGAGGTGAAAGGTTGATGTAGAATGTCACAATGAAAAGATCACGCTGTCACCACCTGCACTTCTGATCAATCTTAGAATCACTAAAAGTGGGGCAACCTATACTTATGAAGTATAAGTATACTTCATATATATGAAGGACCTACCTATACTTATTCTTACCTCTAAAGTTAATCCTGAATCTAAACAAGCCTTGGACTAACTTTCAGTTTACAGGAAATGGAATAAAGGAACAAATTAAAAGATACCACAGGGAAGCAAACAGAGAAATCCAGAATCCAGGACTTTTTACAGGACAGTAATCTAGTTTCTTTAAGAAGTCAGTGGATCCGGGCTTGGAGACATGTACCTGTAGTCCCAGCTACTCAGAAGGCTGAGGCAGGAAGATTGCTTGAGCTCAGGAGCTCTGGGCTGGAGTGTGCTATGCCAGTGGAGTATCTGCACTAAGTTTGGCACAAGTTTGGCACTGATATGGTGACCTCCTGGGAGCAGGGGACCACCAGATTGCTTAAGGAGGGGTGAACCGAGCCAGGTTGGAAATAGAGCAGGTCAAAACTCCAGTGCTGATCAGTAGTGGGATCGTGCCTATTAATAACCACTGCACTCCATCCTGGGCAACATAGTGAGACCCCTTTTCTTAAAAATAAGTCCGTGATATGAAAAAAATGAGGGACAGGAGATGAAGGACTGCTTTAGATGAAAATAATTTATGGGACATCATAAACCAACTGGAAAAAATATTTTTAAGGCAATGAGGGAAATTTGACTATGGACTGAGCGTTAGATGATACCAAAGAATTAATTTTGTTAGTTGTGATAATGGCTTTATTTTTATGTAAGAAAATATTCATATTTTTCAGATGTGACATATGTAACGGTGAAATTTGCTTTAAAATACTTCAGCAAAAATAGAAAATTTGAAATAGATGAAGAAAGTGGCATTATCTTGATAATTGTTGAATCTAGGTGATGAATTTATGGAGGTTCATTATACTATTCTCTCTACTTTTGTATCTGTTTAGAAACTTACATAATAAAACATTTTAACTCCTCCAACAATTCTTCCTCTCACTTAGAAAAAATATCCAAAGTCAACACCTTGATCCCTGAGGTCCTACTTGATCTAGTCCCTGTCACCTCTCTCACCTCATCTTCCATTCTCCCCCTGTTCATTTCACCCCAGCCAGTTACCAGGCCATCTTGCTGTTCCCTAAACATGCCAAGTAGATTCCTTCTCAGTATTTTTGTCCTTACTGGTCCCTTTGCTTGGACTGTTCTTCCCCCAGTGGCAGCTGGTTGCCTCACTTCATTCAGATCTCTATCCAAATAACACATTTCCAGGAAGGGTCTCTGTCAGTACCCCAGCTGAAATAGGACTCCTGCTGCCCTTGATTTTTCTTCAGGGTACTTGTCACTACCTAATGGTGTGGCTTGCTTACTTGATTGATTGTCTGCCTGCCTAAACTAGAATACAAACTCTCTGAGGGCAGAGTCTTTGTTTTATTCAGTGCTGCAATCCCAACATCTGTTAGGTTGGCACAAAAGTAATTCTTTTTTTTTCCTTTTTTCTTTTCTTTTTTTTTTTTTTTTTTTTTGAGACAGAGTCTTGCTCTGTCACCCAGGCTGGAGTGCAGTGGTGTGATCTCAGCTCACTGCAACCTCCGCCTCCCGGGTTCGAGCGATTCTTCTGCCTCAGCCTCCCGAGTAGCTGGGACTACAGGCACGCGCCACCATGCGTGGCTAATTTTTGTATTTTTAGTAGAGACAAGGTTTCACCATATTGGCCAGGCTGGTCTCGAACTCCTGACCTCGTGATCTGCCCGCCTCGGCCTCCCAAAGTGCTGGTACAGGCATGAGCCACTGCACCCGGCCTTAGTGCAAAAGTAGTTCTATTAGTTTGCACCAACCTAATAGAACAGTGGTTGCCACATAGTAGGAACTCCATAAGCATTTGTTAAAATAACCAAAGAACAGGGTAGTGATCACTTGAAAGCACTGAGTGATTTGTCAGGTTGACACATTTGCTGAACTGCTAATCCTCTACAAACACCATGTGCTATAATGACCTGTATATGTCATATGGTGTGAGAGATCTCGGAGATAAAGAGTGAGGCATCTCCCAGGCTCTGCTTGTCTTCAGGGAGGACTTGTTTGCACAGATGCTTTGGGGCTGTTACCTGGCTCCCCTCCAGGCAGTTGGTTTGTAAAGGGGGTGGAGCCCTCCTCTAGCTATCAGCATGACTGCTGTGTTTTCTGACTCACCAGTTCCCTGTCCAAGGCCATCCCTAAGCTCTGTTTTCTTCCAGTTACTGAGGAAAACTGGTTGTTGAGAAAAAGCGCCACCAGGTCTTGGGAGCCAGCATGTAGGCTCTAAATGTTTTTTAATTCTTCCCCAGACTTCATGCCTTGAGACTGTGGTGGTTTATGTTGTGGAGGCCTGAAAAGAGTGAGATCCCTGTGACAGTTGTGGACCTGGCAGCAGCAGTGAGTCTGAAGGTCTGTTTCCTTCCCTCAACAAGGAACTGTTCCCCTATCTACATTACATCCAACCTCTCCCTTGTCCCTCTTGATACTTTCTTGTTATGCAGCAACAGAATAGAAGTGAGCCTGGGCCTGTGGTACCTGAGGGATGCCTGAGCAGAGGCCCCATTCATTTCTTTTCAGCTCAACAAATGCTAAGGGACCACTGATTTTGCTGCACATGAGGTAGTGTTGTGCCATTGGGTTGGAGTCTTGCTTCTGCCTAGAAAGCACCAAGGCCAAGGAAAAACATTTGTAGGCTCTGAGGAGGGCCCCACTGTTTTCTCTTAAGGGAAGAGACCACAAAGGAACTGCAAGTAGAGGGACTCTAAATCCCGAGCCCATCTTCTGAGAGTCCCTTCAGTTTTTTCTGTTATTTTTATGGTTTGATGATTTAAATGAAACTCTTTAATCTAATTACAATACACTTAGGTATACGGCATGACATTTTAGCTTTTTCCTCCAAATAATATCTTACTTCCCCTGTAGCACCATTTATTGAACAATCCACCTCTTCCTTGTTTATTTGTGAGGCTTCCTTTATCCTGTATTCAGTGTGTGTGTGTGTGTGTGTGTGTGTGTGTGTATGTGTGTGTACACACAGACATATATATATATGTTATTTCGACTGTTTATTCTTTCAGATGAATTTTAGAATAAATTTCTTACATTTCAGACAAAACCCTGTTAGTATTTTATGTATATTAAACATTCAATTTAATTTGGAAATCATAGCTTCACAACATTGAATTGTCTCATCCAGGAACATGGTAAATCTCTCTGTTTATTCCCACATTCCTTTATGTATCTCATTAATGTTTGTAGCTCTTTCTCCCATTGTGTTTTCTAGTCTGGTTGTTATTGGTATATAGGAAAAGTTTCTTTTTGTGTATATTATCTTGTATTTAGCTGAACTCTCTTATCAATTCTAACAATTTCTCAGCTTCTTCTCTTGAGTTTTTAAAGTAAACAACCATATTGTTTGCAAATAACTTATAGCTTAGTTGTTCCTGGGCCAAGTTCAGACATTAGGCTATCATAAGGTAAACTCAAATCCTATTGGCACAGTATAATAATACATTGTAATTTTGTTCCTGAAGACTCATCTCACACTGTAAAAATGCCAAGATTGATCATGAAAATAAATGAAAAGAAAATCCAAATATATTATTTTAAAAACTCGTGTTAACTATGTAAAACCAAACACTCAATAGAAACGCTACATCATAAATGCTTCTTTTGGATTGACTAGCCTAAAAAAAAGAAATGCTTCTCTTGGAGGATTATTTTTTCTCAGAGACGGGACTATCTCAGATGCCTTAAAATAGACATCCATTGTGAAGAACATATGAAAAACTACTGAATTTGTACACTTTAAAAGAATGAATTATATAGTGTATTAGTCTGTTCTCATGCTGCTAATGAAGACATACCCGAGACTGGGTAGTTTATAAAGGAAAGAGGTTTAATTGACTCACAGTTCAGCATGGCTTGGGAAGCCTCAGGAAACTTACAATTGTGGTGGAAGAGGAAGCAAACACATCCTTCTTGACATGGCAGCAGGAAGGAGAATAATAAGTGAAGAGGGGAAAAGCCTCTTATAAAATCATCAGATCTCATGAGAACTCGCTATTACAAGAACAGCATGAGGGTAACCACCCCCATGATTAAATTACCTCTCAGCCAGGCGTAGTGGCTCCTGCCTGTAATCCTAGCACTTTGGGAGGCCTAGGCAGGTGGATCGCCTGAGGTCAGGAGTTCAGGGCCAGCCTGGCCAACATGGAGAAACCCTGTCTCTACTAAAAATACAAAAATTAGCCTGGCATGGTGGTGGGTGCCTGTAATCCCAGCTACTCAGGAGGCTGAGGCAGGAGAATGGCTTGAGCCTGGAGGCAGAGGTTGCAGTGAGCCGAGATTGCACCGCTACACTCCAACCTGGGAGACTGAGCAGGACTCTGTCTCAAAAAAAAACAACAAAAAACAAAAAAAAAACTTCTCACTACGTCCCTTCCATTACACATGGGGATTATGGGAATTATAATTCAAGATGAGATTTGGGTAAGAACACAGCCAAACCATCATTCTGCCTCTGGCCCCTCCCAAATCTCATGTCCTCACATTTCAAAACACAACCATGCCCTTCCAACAGTCCCCCAAAGTCTTTTTTTTTTTTTTTTTTTTGAGACAGAGTCTCACTCTGTCATCCAGGCTGGAGTGCAATGGTGTGATTTTGGCTCACTGCAACCTGTGTCTCCCTAGTTCAAGTGATTCTCATGCCTCAGCCTCCTGAGTAGCTGGGATTACAGGCACCCGCTACCACAATTGGCTAATTTTTGTGTTTTTAGTAGACATGGGGTTTCACCATGTTGGCCAGGCTGGTCTCGAACTCCTGACCTCAGATGATCCACCTGCCTTGGCCTCCCAAAGTGCTGGGATTACAGGGGTGAGCCACTGCACCCAGCTGTTCCAAAGTCTTAACTAATTCCAGCATTAACTCAAAAGTCTAAGTCCAAAGTCCCATCTGAGACAAAGCAAGTCTCTTCTTCCTACGAGCCTGTAAAATCAAAAGCAAGTTAGTTACTTCCTAGATACAATGGGGTGCAGGCATTGGGTAAATACACCTGCTCCAGATGGGAGAGATTGGACAAAACAAAGGGGCTACTGACTCCATGCAAGTCCTAAATCCAATTAGGCAGTCATTAAACCTTAAGTTCCAAAATGATCTCTTTTGACTCCATGTCTCACATCCAGGTCACACTGACTTGGGAGGTGGGCTCCCATGGTCTTGGGCAGCCCTGCACCTGTGGCTTTGCAAGGTACAGCTCCCCTCCTGGCTTCTTTCACAGGCTGGCATTGAATGTCTGTGGCTTTTCCAGGTACACGGTGCAAGCTGTGGATGGATCTGCCATTCTGTGGTCTGGAGGATGGTGACCCTCTTCTCACAGTTCCACTAGGCAGTGCTCCCGTGGGGACTCTGTGTTGGGGCTTAAACCCCACATTTCTCTTCTGCACTGCCCTAGCTGAGGTTCTCCATGAGGGCCCTGTCCCTTCAGCAAACTTCTGCCTGGACATGCAGGCATTTCCATACATCCTCTGCAATCTAGGTGGAGGTTCCCAAACCTTGATTCTTGACTTCTGTGTACCCACAGGCCCAACACCACGTGGAAGCTTCCAAAGCTTGGAGCTTGCACCCTCTGAAGCACAGCCTCAGCTGTACCTTGGCCCCTTTTAGCCATAACTGGAGCAGCTGGGACACCAGGCACCAAGTTCTTAGACTGCACACAGCAGGGGGACCCTGAGCCCAGCCCATTAAACCACTTTTTCCTCCTAGGCCTCCAGGCCTGTGATGGGAGGGGCTGCCGCTAAGGTTTCTGACATGCCCTGGAGATATTTTCCCCATTGTCTTGGTGATTAATATTTGGCTCTCTGTTACTTCTGCAAATTTCTGCAGCCGGCTTGAATTTCTCCTCGGAAAATGGGTTTTTCTTTTCAGTCTCCTTGTCAGGCTGCAAATTTTTCAAACCTTTATGCTCTGTTTCCTCTTGAACGCTTTGCCACTTAGAAATTTCTTCTGACGGGTGGAGCCAAGATGGCCGAATAGGAACAGCTCCAGTATACAGCTCCCAGCGTGAGTGACACAGAAGATGGGTGATTTATGCATTTCCAACTGAGGTACTGGGTTCATCTCACTGGGGAGTGCTGGACAGTGGGTGCAGGACAGTGGGTGCAGTGCACCGTGCGTGAGCCGAAGCAGGGCGAGGCATCACCTCACCCAGGAAGTGCAAGGGGTCAGGGAATTCCCTTTCCTAGTCAAACAAAGGGGTGACAGATGGCACCTGGAAAATCGGGTCACTCCTACCCTAATACTGCGCTCTTCCAACGGGCTTAACAAACGGCACACCAGGAGATTATATCCCACACCTGGCTTGGAGGGTCCTACCCCCACGGAGCCTCGCTCATTGCTAGCACAGCAGTCTGAGATCAAACTGCAAGGCGGCAGTGAGGCTGGGGGAGGGGCGCCCGCCATTGCTCAGGCTTGAGTAGGTAAACAAAGCGGCTGGGAAGCTCGAAGTGGGTGTAGCCCACCACAGCTCAAGGAGGCCTGCCTGCCTCTGTAGGCTCCACCTCTGGGGGCGGGGCACAGACAAACAAAAGACCACAATAACCTCTGCAGACTTAAATGTCCCTGTCTGACAGCTTTGAAGAGAGTAGTGGTTCTCCCAGCATGCAGCTTGAGATTTGAGAATGGGCAGACTGCCTCCTCAAGTGGGTCCCTGACTCCCGAGTAGCCTAATTGGGAGGCACCCCCTAGTAGGGGCGGACTGACACCTCACACCTCTGGGTACTCCACTGAAACAAAACTTCCAGAGGAACGATCAGGCAGCAGCATTTGCGGTTCACAATATCCACTGTTCTGCAGCCACCGCTGTTGATACCCAGGAAAACAGGGTCTGGAGTGGACCTCCAGTAAACTCCAACAGACCTGCAGCTGAGGGTCCTGACTGTTAGAAGGAAAACTAACAAACAGAAAGGACATCCACACCAAAAACCCATCTGTACATCACCATCATCAAAGACCAAAGGTAGATAAAACCACAAAGATGGGGAAAAAACACAGCAGAAAAACCGGAAACTCTAAAAATCAGAGCGCCTCTCCTCCTCCAAAGAAACGCAGCTCCTCACCAGCAACAGAACAAAGCTGGACGGAGAATGACTTTGATGAGCTGAGAGAGGAAGGCTTCAGAAGATCAAACTACTCCGAGCTAAAGGAGGAAGTTCGAACCAGTGGCAAAGAAGTTAAAAACTTTGAAAAAAAATTAGACAAATGGATAACTAGAATAATCAATGCAGAGAAGTCTTTAAAGGACCTGATGGAGCTGAAAACCACGGCACAAGAACTATGTGACGAATGCACAAGCCTCAGTAACCAATGCGATCAACTGGAAGAAAGGGTATCAGCAATGGAAGATGAAATGAATGAAATGAAGCGTGAAGAGAAGTTTAGAGAAAAAAGAATAAAAAGAAACGAACAAAGCCTCCAAGAAATATAGGACTATGTGAAAAGACCAAATCTACGTCTAATTGGTGTAACTGGAAGTGATGGGGAGAATGGAACCAAGTTGGAAAACACTCTGCAGGATATTATACAGGAGAACTTCCCCATACTAGCAAGGCAGGCCAACATTCAAATTCAGGAAATACAGAGAATTCCACAAACATACTCCTTGAGAAGAGCAACTCCAAGACACATAATTGTCAGATTCACCAAAGTTGAAATGAAGGAAAAAATGTTAAGGGCAGCCAGAGAGAAAGGTCGGGTTACCCACAAAGGGAAGCCCATCAGACTAACAGCTGATCTCTTCGGCAGAAACTCTACAAGCCAGAAGAGAGTGGGGGCCAATATTCAACATTCTTAAAGAAAAGAATTTTCAACCCAGAATTTCATATCCAGCCAAACTAAGCTTCATAAGTGAAGGAGAAATAAAATCCTTTACAGACAAGCAAATGCTGAGAGATTTTGTCACCACCAGGCCTGCCCTAAAAGAGCTCCTGAAGGAAGCACTAAACATGGAAAGGAACAACCAGTACCAGCCACTGCAAAAACATACCAAATTGTAAAGACCATCAAGGCTAGGAAGAAACTGCATCAACTATCGAGCAAAATAACCAGCTAACATCATAATGACAGGATCAAATTAACACATAACACTATTAACTTTAAATGCAAATGGGCTAAATGCTCCAATTAAAAAGCACAGACTGGCAAATTGGATAAAGAGTCAAGACCCATCAGTGTGCTGTATTCAGGAAACCCATCTCACGTGCAGTGACACACATATGCTCAAAATAAAGGGATGGAGGAAGATCTACCAAGCAAATGGAAAGCAAAAAAAGGCAAGGGTTGCAATCCTAGTCTCAGATAGAACAGACTTTAAACCAGTGAAGATCAAAAGAGACAAAGAAGGCCATTACATAATGGTAAAGGGATCAATTCAACAAGAAGAACTAACTATTCTAAATCTATATGCACCCAATTCAGGAGCACCCAGATTCATAAAGCAAGTCCTTAGAGACCTACAAAGAGACTTAGACTCCCACACAATAATAATGGGAGACTTTAACACCCCACTGTCAACATTAGACAGATCAATGAGACAGAAAGTTAACAAGGATATCCAGGAACTGAACTCAGCTCTGCACCAAGCAGACCTAATAGACATCTACAGAACTCTCCACCCCAAATCAACAGAATATACATTCTTTTCAGCACCACACCACAGCTATTCCAAAACTGACCACATAGTTGGAAGTAAAGCACTCCTCAGCAAATGTAAAAGAACAGAAATTATAACAAACTGTCTCTCAGACCACAGTGCAATCAAATTAGAACTCAGGATTAAGAAACTCACTCAAAACCGCTCAACTACATGGAAACTGAACAACCTGCTCCTGAATGACTACTGGGTACATAATGAAATGAAGGCAGAAATAAAGATGTTCTTTGAAACCAACGAGAACAAAGACACAACATACCAGGATCTCTGGGGCACATTCAAAGCAGTGTGTAGAGGGAAATCCATAGCACTAAATGCCCACAAGAGAAAGCAGGAAAGATCTAAAATGGACACGCTAACATCACAATTAAAAGAACTAGGAAAGCAAGAGCAAACACATTCAAAAGCTAGCAGAAGGCAAGAAATAACTAAGATCAGAGCAGAAATGAAGGAAATAGAGACACAAAAAACCCTTCAAAAAAATAAATGAATCCAGGAGCTGGTTTTTTGAAAAGATCAACAAAATTGATAGAATGCTAGCAAGACTAATAAAGAAGAAAAGAGAGAAGAATCAAATAGACGCGATAAAAAATGACAAAGGGGATATCACCACCGATCCCACAGAAATACAAACTACCATCAGAGAATACTATAAACACCTCTACGCAAATAAACTAGAAAATCTAGAAGAAATGGATAAATTCCTTGACACATACACTCTCCCAAGACTAAACCAGGAAGAAGTTGAATCTCTGAATAGATCAATAACGGGCTCTGAAATTGAGGCAATAATTAATAGCTTACCAGCCAAAAAAAGTTCAGGACCAGATGGATTCACAGCCGAATTCTACCAGAGGTACAAGGAGGAGCTGGTACCACTCCTTCCGAAACTATTCCAATCAATAGAAAAAGGGAATCCTCCCTAACTGATTTTATGAGGCCAGCATCATCCTGATACCAAAGCCAGGCAGAGACACAACAAAAAAAGAGAATTTTAGACCAATATCCTTGATGAACATTGATGCAAAAATCCTCAATAAAATACTGGCAAACCAAATCCAGCAGCACATCAAAAAGCTTATCCACTATGATCAACTGGGCTTCATCCTTGGGATGCAAGGCTGGTTCAACATACGAAAATCAATAAACGTAATCCAGCATATAAACAGAACCAAAGACAAAAACCACATGATTATCTCAATAGATGCAGAAAAGGCCTTTGACAAAATTCAACAACGCTTCACGCTAAAAACTCTCCATAAATAGGTATTGATGGGACGTATCTCAAAATAATAAGAGCTATCTATGACAAACCCACAGCCAGTATCATACTGAATGGACAAAAACTGGAAGCATTCCCTTTGAAAACTGGCACAAGACAGGGATGCCCTCTCTCACCACTTCTATTCAACATAGTGTTGGAAGTTCTGGCCAGGGCAATCAGGCAGGAGAAGGAAATAAAGGGCATTCAGTTAGGAAAAGAGGAAGTCAAATTGTCCCTGTTTGCAGATGACATGATTGTATATCTAGAAAACCCCATCATCTTAGCCCAAAATCTCCTTAAGCTGATAAGCAACTTCAGCAAAGTCTCAGTATACAAAATCAATGTGCAAAAATCACAAGCATTCTTATACACCAATAACAGACAAACAGGGAGCCAAATCATGAGTGAACTCCCATTCACAATTGCTTCAAAGAGAATAAAATACCTAGGAACCCAACTTACAAGGGATGTGAAGGACCTCTTCAAGGAGAACTACAAATCACTGCTCAATGAAATAAAAGAGGATACAAACAAATGGAAGAACATTCCATGCTCATGGGTAGGAAGAATCAATATCGTGAAAATGGGCATACTGCCCAAGGTAATTTATAGATTGAATGCCATCCCCATCAAGCTACCAATGACTTTCTTCACAGAACTGGAAAAAACTACTTTAAAGTTCATATGGAACCAAAAAAGAGCCCGTATTGCCAAGTCAATCCTAAGCCAAAAGAACAAAGCTGGAGGCATCACACTACTTGACTTCAAACTATACTGCAAGGCTACAGTAACCAAAACAACATGGTACTGGTACCAAAACAGAGATATAGACCAATGGAACAGAGCAGAGCCCTCAGAAATAATGCCGCATATCTACAACTATCTGATCTTTGACAAATCTGACAAAAACAAGCAATGGGGAAAGGATTCCCTATTTAATAAATGGTGCTGGGAAAACTGGCTAGCCATGTGGAGAAAGCTGAAACTGGATCCCTTCCTTACACCTTATACAAAAATTAATTCAAGATGGATTAAAGACTTAAATATTAGACCTAAAACTATAAAAACCCTAGAAGAAAACCTAGGCAATACCATTCAGGACATAGGCATGGGCAAGGACTTCATGACTAAAACACCAAAAGGTGGAAAAGCCCCTTATAAAACTATCAGATCTCGTGAGAACTCACTCACTATCACGAGAACAGCATGAGGGTAATTGCCTCCATGATTAAATTACCTCCCACTGGGTCTCTCCCACAACACATGGGGGTTATGGTAACTACAATTCAAGAAAAGATTTGGGTGGGAACACAGCCAAACGATATCATATGTTCTATATATTAAATCTCAAGTAAAAAAAAAAAAGAAATGCAAGTCCTCGAAGTTTGGAATGAAGATGTCATATTTTTCTGCTAAATATTCCTCAAGTAAACACAGGGATTCTTTATTACTCTCAGGACACTCCAGGTGTATTTTATAATACAGGTGTATTATATAATCCTCCCACCTCTGGAAAGTTTTTGTTGTCAATGAGGTGAGTAATGACACATGGTAAATATTTGGAACAAGGTAATTTCTATAGCAACTGTTACAATGATCCCTTGCTCTCCTATTTCAATCACATTTTATGGCTGAATTCTTTTGAGAATCTAACAATTCAACCATCTCTGCCTTATAGTCAGACCTTGATTTGTATTTCTCAGTAGTGTGGAGTTGTGACAGCATTAGATTATAAAAAAAAGTCTTGTTCCATTGATATTAGACACTCGTTTGCAATTAGTAGCTTTCCTTTTCATGATTTCAGTTAACTTTGCCAGAAACTTCAATGCTTTTGTGCTGGAACCTGCAGATACCCTCTGTCCCAATCCTGGGACTGGTTGCAGCAACCAGTTCTCTTACTGTAGTTGTTACACTGGAAATACATTTTGCTCAGAATGAAATGTCTTTCTTTGATATCTCACTCCACCTACTTTTGTATGTTTGTAAAACAGACAATATTTTTCCCAAAATTGTGCCTGTCTCATTATGTGTTCATGGAGTCAAAATTCAAAATATTGTATTTCGATTTTAAATCACAGCTCTTCTTGATATTTTATTGATTTGACATTTCTTTTCTTATATATTGAGAAGGGTGTAAGTTTTAGATGTTTTCAGCAGCTTTACTTGTAATAGCCAAACAACTGGAAACAATCCAGATGTCTTTCAATGGGTGAGTGGTTAAACAAACTCTGGTATATGCAGACCATAGAGTAGTGCCAAGCCAACACAAAGGAATCAACTATGGATACATTATAACTTAGATCTTTAAGGGCGTTATGCTTAGTGAAAAAAGGCAATCTCAAAATATTACATACTGTGATTCCATTTGTACAATTCTTGAAATGACAAAGCTGTACAGATGGAAAGTAGATCAGTGATTGCCAGGGACAGGGACAAAGGTGGGGGCGTGTGGTTATACAGGGGTAATATGAGGAAGTTCCTCTGTGGTAATAAAACAGTTCTATATCATGATGGTCATGGGAGTTACATGAATCTATTTATGGGATCAAATTGCATAGACACACATGCACACACACACAAACACACATATGTGAGCGTAAAAACAGTGAAAACTGAATAAGTTTTAACAGTATTGTACCAGTGTCAATTTCCCGTTTTGATATTGTACTACAGTTACATATGATGTCACCATTGTGGAAAGTTGGATAAAGGGTTCAAGGGACTAATTTTGCAACTACCTGTAAATCTACAATCATTTTAAAATAGAAAGCATTTAAAATTTTTTATTGTGATTTTTTTAACTTTAAAATAGCTCACACTTTTTTCCCTTAAACTAAAAAGCTGTTTTCTTAAACACTGCTCTTTCACTGAGATAGAATTCACATACCATAAAATTCACCATTTTAAAGTGTCCAATTTAGTGGTTTTAACATATTTGCAAGGTTGTGCAACCGCCACCATTATCTAATTCCAGAACATTTTCATCACCTCCAAAAGAAACCCCTACCCATTAAATGTCATTCTCCTTTCCTTTCTTCCTTCACAATCCCTGATAACCACTAATTTATTTTCTCTTTCTCTTCTCTCTTTCTTTCTCTCTATCTCTATATTTGCTCATTCTGGACATTTCATAGAAATTTCATAGAAATGGAATCATACAATATATGACCTGGCTTCTTTCACTTACCATAATGTTTTCAAGTTTCATCTGTTTTCTAGCATGTATCATTACTGCATTTTTTATTGCCAAATAATATTCCATTGTATGGATAGAACCCAATACATTTATCCATTCATCAGTTGCTAGACCTTTGGATTGTTTGCACTGTTTTGCTATTAGGAGTAATTCTGCTGTGATCATCTATGTACAAGTTTTTGTGTGACCATGCTTTAAATTTGGGGGTTATATAACTAAAAGTAGAATTGCTGGGTCGTATGGTAACTCTACACTTAACTCTGAGAACTGTCAAACTGTTTTCCAAAGTGGCTCCACCATTTTACCATCAGCAATGCCCAAGAATTCCAGTTTCTCCAGTATTCTAACTAATACTTGTTATTGTCTAGCTTGTTTTATTATAGTCATCCTAGTGGGTGTAAAATGGTATCATGGTGGTTTTGATTTGCATTTCCCTAATGATTAATGATTTTGAGCACTTTTTCTTTTTTATTAGAGACAGGGTCTCACCCTGTCTCCCATGCTGGAGTGCAGTGATGTGACGATTGTAGCTCACTGCAGCCTTGAACTCCTGGGCTCAAGCAATTCTCCCACCTCAGTCTCCTGGTAGCTGGGAACACAGGCATGCACCACCACACCTTGCTAATTTTTAAATTTTTTGTGGAGATGGGGTCTCACTATGTTGCCCAGGCTGGTCTTGAATTCCTGGGCTCGAGCAATCCTCCCTCCTGGGCCTCCCAAAGTGCTGGGATTACAGGTGTTAGCCATTGCACCCGACCCTTACTTTTTCATTTGTATAGCTTCTTTGGAGAAATGTCTATTTAAATCTTTTGCTTATTTTTAAAATTGAATTGCCTTTCAGTTGTTGAGTTGTAAGAATTATTTATCTATTCTGGCTCCTAGACTCTTATGAGATACATGATTTGTAGATATTTTCTCCCATTCTGTGGGTTGTCTTTTCACTCTCTTAATGGTGTCCTTTGAAGCACAAAAGTGTTTAATTATAATGGAGTACAACTTATCTATTTTTTATTTTGTTGTTTGTGCCTTTGATGTCATATCTAAGAAGCCATTGCCTAATCCAAGATTATGAAGCTTTACACCTATGTTTTCTTCCATGAGTTTAATAGTTTTAACTTTCACTTTAGGTCTTTGATCCATTTGAGTTAATTTTTGTATATGATATGAGGTAAGGTCCAACTTTATTTTTCTGCATGTGGATGTCCAGTTGTCTCAGCATTGTTTGTTGAAGACTATTCTTTCCCACATTGAATTGTCTTGGCACCCTAGGTGAAAATCAATTGACCCTCTGTGTTCTCAATTCCATTCTATTGATATAGAAAGGTTTTTTAAATTAATCAATTATTTTCCCTGAGGCCTAATATAGGACCACTGTGAGTAGAATCCATACCATTTTTGCCCACACTTATGAACTAATTTTGGTGGAGTGCCATGGGGCTTCATTTAGGAAAATGAAGCTGAAAAGTGGGTCTCCAGAAAATGAGGAATGGGGACATGGAGTGGTGCATTGGAGAGAACTCTGGTTTGAATGCTGGTTCTATCCAAAGTTGTATGGCTTTGGGCAAGCTACTAACCATCTAGGAGCTGTAGCTACTGTGAAATGGAGGTGATGACAATCTCAATCTCACTGGGCTTATGTTTAGTATTAAGAGACAATGGTTGTGAAAGCAATGTTATGGTCCCTGGAACATAGAAGGGACTTGACATCAAGCGAACTTACAGTTGGTGCATGGTCTTGTGGCTCCCTCCCTTCTGACATAGGGTGATTATGTGGGATCAGGAGAGGTGGGCTACCCAGCGGGTACCTGTGCCAGTTCCCATGTTTCTGCTCCTGTCTTTTACAATTTGCAGCAGCTGTGGTTCCATTCCCCCACCTTTTCTGTCTGGGGAAGTATGAAGGGTAAATAAAGAAGAGGAAAATGGCTCTCCATCGAGCAGCTTTCTGGCCAGAAGGGAAAATCTTAGGTTTGAGGGAAGCCCAATAGTGAACCACAGAATAATCAGGAAATAGTGATATCCTGTTTTATATGTCTAGAACTTTATTTTCAAAGAAGAAACAATGTAACTGCATTGCCAATCTAGAACTCTATCACAACTGAGGGAATCCTGTCTGCTTGGACCAGGCAGCTACAGTTCAGGTCCCTGGTTTACCTTGTGGCAGTTCCCAAGTTGTAAGGAAAGGACCAAGAGGAAACAAACTATCCCTGTTCCAAATAAAGCTTCTAAGTCTAAACCTACGTAGTGTTGGTGAACTAAGGTTTAGGAGAAAGCGGCACAGTATTCTTTGTGATCAGAGAGTTGGCTGGAGTGATTCATAAGACTCCCCAACTGGGCTGTTGCCCTAGAATAACCAGGGGTGATACAGCCAACTCCTCTGGCTAGCCAGCCCTCCCCACTTCCCCCCTGCCCCTCTGGTTCTTTCCCCTAAGCCTGCCTCAGCCACTTGGGAGAGGACTCTATTGCTAGAACTCTGATTTATTAAATAATTTCTGGCTTGGATGGTCCCCTCTCTCATCCTTCCGATCTTTCCCTCTCCTGGAATTCTTTTTCTGTGGCTCTACTTGGATCCCTCATGGCTTTGGGGGTTGATTAATGGGGAATGTGGCTCCTGTTATATAATTGTCAGCTCTTGGGTCTCAGGGAGGCCATATTCAACTTTGTGTTGGTCAAAGAGCTTGCGCAGGGCACTGATGTAGAGTGCGTGATATTTGTCTACTGTCTTCTGGTTTGGCCTCTTAATCCTGGGAATTGGAAGGGGTTCCCCAACTATGAAAAAAGAAAAGAGACAAACATCAGAGTTCCCCCCTCAACTCAAACTACCCATTCCTCACTGGGAGCCACGTACTGAAACTCAGTATCTGGCTTTCCTCCCCTTCTTTCTTTCTTTCCTTTTGCTCCAGTCTCATCCTGGCCCCTGTTCTCTGATCATCTAATCAAACCCATGCTCAAGAGAATGCAAGCAAGCTCAGGAGACTGGTGACAGAATGTGTGCAAATGGTGATGCTCTTGTAGCAGATGCTGATGTCACATCCATGAATGGCCACAACTCTTATCTGTTTAGTTGTCCTACCCACCCTGCTCTTAACCACACCCATTTCCCATCTCAGATGTGAGTTGGGTCCCCCTGGACTTGATGGATGATTTAAAGTGGATGGGAAGTGAATGAAGAAACAGGTCATCTGGAGATACTGGAAAGCTCACCAACAGTGGTAATGGGCTGATTGAAAGGCAGGAAGCCCCAGGATCCGCGAGTGAAGCCCCGGCCATGGAAGGTACAGAAATTTAGTCCCAGGATTTTTTTGAATGTGTCCTGGAAGGTTTTTTGGAACAACCTTAACCACGTGCCCTCAGGGAAGGTCTCCTGATTGAAAACTTCGTTCTCACCAAAGGAATATGAAGGGACAAGGTATGCCCTGCAAAGAGAGGGGCAGGAGTGTGAGCTCTCTGAGGAAGATCCCCAGAAAAATCCTCTCCAAGGTGGGAAACCTCTCCAACCTCCCCATGATAGGACAAGAACCCAAGCACCCAAACATCTCCATCTTCATGTCCCATTCCTGCCATGCCCCACTCTCCCAACTGAACTCTCTTAGGGGAGCTGCTGCTCTGCCTTGTCCTGTTATAGGAAGAAACTAATCTCAAAAGCTCTGTCTTCATTGCATCCAGCATGCAGAGTGTTCTTCATAAACTGCATATCTGGACATGCCACTCCTCTCAAACTCTTCCAGAGCTCCTCAGTTTACACCATGCTGCTTCCTTATGGCCTTTTTGCTCTAGCCTTCCCTCCCTGGCTAGCTTTCCCTCTCCCCACTCTTTCCTTGCAATCTGCTTAGCCATACTAAGTGTGCCTCGTACTCTCTCATCTCTGTGTCTTTGTACATTCTGCTCCCTCTGACGGAAGTGTCTTCCCTCTTCCCTCTGTCTTTATGTGGCTCATTCAGTTTTGCGCTCAGTCCCAATCTCATCCCCTTAAAGCAACTTTGTTTGACCACTTCAATTCCCCCAATGCGGATTAGGTACCCCTCATCTAGTGCTTACCTCTCTTCTACACTAACGCTGCCCCAACCGTGTATTACAGTCATCTCCTTACCTGCCTGACTCCCCCAGTAGACAGCAAGCCAATCAAAGGCAAGAACTGGGTCATATTCATCTTTGAATCCCTAGGCCCTGGCATAGCGCTTGACATGCCATAGGTCCTCACTGAATGCCTGAGTTCTTTCTCCCTTTTCGTCTGCCTGGCAACTCCTACTAATATTTCAATTCACAGTTCAGATGTTACCCACCTATGAAACCTCTATTCTGGGTCAAGATCTTTCTATAAATTGGTGCTCACATAGCACTTTGTACACATTTCCATTGTAGTGTTCCATTTATTTAACAAATATTAAGCTCTATGTGCCAGCACTGTTTTAGGCCCTGGAGATGCATCAGTGAATACAATGGATTTTTTAAAATTCTGTCTTCGTGGAGTTTACTTTTTTTGAGAGGAAGACAGACAATAAACATTGAAAATAGTCGGTAAACAAATAAATAAAATGGATGAGCTATAAGAAGATAAGTGTAACTGGGAAAAAATAGAGCAAGATGGTCAGATAACCGTATTGAGAAGAGACATTTGAGCAAAGACTTGAAGGAGATAAAGGAATGAGCCAAGCAGTCATTTGCAGGAATAGTGTTCGGAGGGAACAGCTAAAGCAAAGACCCTAAAGCAGGAGCGGGTGGCCTGCTTGAGCAACAGCAAAGAGGCCGGTGTAGCTGTGATGGAGTGAGAGAGTGGGAAGAGAAGTGAGTGATGAGGACAGAGAGGCAGCTATAGACCAGATTATTCTGCGTCTTGCAAGCCCCTATAAAGACTTTGGCTTTTACTCTGAGTGACATGGGAGCCATTGGATTATTTTGAGAAGTGACATGATCTGACTCATGTTTAACAGGATCATCCTGGCTGAAGCTGGGAATAGACTCTTGGGGTGGGGGAGGCGGGAATAGATACAGGAAGAGCAGTTAGAAGTGTTGTAATCATCCAAGGGGAGAGATGATGGTAGTAAACCAAGGGGTGGTTGTCTAGGTAGTAAGTGGTTGGATTCTGCATGTATTTGGTAGTTATATGTGCATGGGTCTGTCTTCTTCCATATTGGACCGTGAGTTTGCAAGGACCAGGTCTTATTTACTTTTATATCCTAAATGCCTAGCACTATGCCTGACATACAGTGGGTGTTCAGTAACTGCTGAATGAATGAGGTCTATTTCTCAAACCAGATTGTATGCTCTTTGGGGTCATGTCTTATCTTTTTGATCCTCACGGTATCAAAGCTAGTGCCTCCCTTGCAGTTGGTAGATTCTCAGGGCCTCTCAGTTAACAGGTTGATATAGAGTGAAGCCCTACTTTCCCAGACCTCCAGCCTACCAGGCCAATGGGCAGAAAGTAAAAGGTTTTCTTCTGCTGTTCTTTCTCCAACTTCAAGTAAGAAAACAGCCCACTGAAACGTATCTGGAGGCCCAAACATCCCTAAGGCACAATGTGAGGGGGTAGACAGAAGGAATTAGAGTGAAGATGGGGACCCTCTAACAGGTGCCCAGGGAGGGCACCTTTTGGAGAGGGCTACAGAGGGCCTATGGCACCCTGACATCGGAGCACTAGAACCTTGGAACCCACCCTGTTTGCAGTGCCATCTTCACAAAACCTTTACGCTGCTTGAGGAAGAGAGTGGAGGCTCCTGGTCTGCATAAGAGAGCTTCAGCAGCTCCACCCACCACAATAACCACGGCATTGCCTGAGCCTTTCTGGGTCAGCAAGTACTTCAAGGCTGATCTACTCACAGGGCACACACCTGTGAAACCAAAGAGTCAAGTGGTAGAAAAACTTCATTCCTGAGGATGGGGTAAGGGGTTTTCCCGGGCTCTTCCTTTTGGAGACAGTTCTGTTTTCTGACTATTGCTGTTTCCACCTTTCTGTCTCTGACCTTCGTGTCCTGGGTTATGACTGCCCTAGCCTAAGATTGGTCCTTAGGGTCAGCTGTTTGCCTTGGGGGTCTGTGCTTCTGCAGTTGGGTCTATACTGAGTTTCTCTGCCCCCTACCATCCATAGCCTACTGCATTTCAGATCAATAGTAACTAAGCCCACCTCATCCCTCTCTACCCATGAAGCACAGCCATCTTCCACTCTGCCCAGGCTGACAACACTGGAGATCCTGCAGAGTTCTATCCTCCAGGGGTAATCGAGACTAGCCACCACCAACCTGCTTCCTCCCTAAGAGTAACCTGCCAAAGGGAAGCCAATGGCTGGGGTTTCTAGAGAGTAGGCAGACCCCTGAGCCTGACCAAGCCAAACTGAAATGTAGATGAATAATGGAATGTGAATGACACCCTGTTGTTTAACAACAATCATCTAGCCTTTCTCACTTCTGTCTCCCATCTTTGCCCTGCGCTCACCTTCTATTCTCTACTGCGATGGCAGAAATTGCCTTCAGGCGCTAGCCATTGAGAAAGATTCCTGCTCCAGGGCCATGCTAACCTCAGAGCAGAGTAGAAGCATCCTCTGGGACTCCAGTGGTCCCACCTGGCCCCTCCAGAGAAATGTATCTTACCTTTTAATGTTTGGCTTCAGTTGTTTTCTGGTGTCCAGGAGGATGACTATTTGTCCAGAGAGAGAGACATTTGTCACAGTGCCCTGACTTGAAGCTGAGCATGGGGAAGTTGTTCTGGATACTCTGATGAACTCCTATCCTTTATCCCTTAGCATTTTATGCAAGTGTGAAGGGGTTCCAGGGAGATAAAAGTCATGGACCAGGAGGGTTTTAGCTAGTATGATAGACTTCAAAATGTTTTTAAGACACCATGGTGTACAAATGACCAGCCCAAAGAGGCCAACTGACATCCTAGAGAGAGCCTGGTGAAGTTTGCCTGAGCTATCCCATTCACACCTGCTTTTCCCTGCATTTGTGTTTAATTCTTGGCTTTCATCCTCTGATTTGCACTTTGGCATTGGTCCTGAATTCCAGCCTTCTGGTTCTCCCTCTGAAAAAAGTCCTGGTGACTCCTATGAATGCCTATAACTTCCCCTGCTGCCCAGTCAAACCCTGCTCCCCAGATCTTGGACAGAAACAAATGCTTAGCCACATACTCCTGTTACGGGCCCAGGGTGTCCTGGACTTATTTTCTATCATGTACTCTTCAAGCAGGGAGTGATTGTCAGGACTTATTGGGGTTGCACCTTTGAAGTAGGTAAAAAAATAGAATTAATTATTTCTTGTACTCACCCATTGACATCACATATTCCCGCACAATTGGGATCCAAAATATCCTTTCTAAGGTCCCTACAAAGGGAGTGATGGATGGGAAAATCCGAGCAATGCCAGTGGCCTCAGTGGCAAAGTTGATGAAGACACCAAAAGAGAGAATGCCATGGGGGTGATTGGCAATGATGTAGTTGTGTTTGGGAGAAAGCTCATGAGTCTTCACCAGCTGTTAGAGGGAGATTGAGTCAGAGCATTGGCTACAAAGAAGGAAGAAACGACGTGTGGACTAAAATCCCAGCAGGTAGCCTATGTTTCCCTCCGGGAGCCCCAAATCCCCGTTCACTAGGATGTCGTCATTGTCATAGGATTGCCAGGGCTCACGATGGTCAGAGAGGCTGACCTGGGTTTGCCAGTGCAGGAAAGGCTGCCATCCACCTGTTTCCCCACCTGCCCATCCATCTTGGGCCCTTGCTTTGCATTATGACTCGGGGCCTTGACCTTCGCTGCTGACCACCAAAGCCTCTGAAAACATGGAGCTGAGTAGGGAGCAAGAGTCTGGGCAACAGGGACTGAGGGCACCCCGAGGAAGAGTAGTCACCTTTACTGGGAAGTAATTTCGGAAATACTTCCATAGGGTCCAGTTTCGTACCCAAGCTGAAC
The DNA here is from genome assembly GCF_028885625.2 of Pongo pygmaeus. Taxonomy (NCBI): domain Eukaryota; kingdom Metazoa; phylum Chordata; class Mammalia; order Primates; family Hominidae; genus Pongo; species Pongo pygmaeus. The sequence goes on along the minus strand of NC_072396.2, from coordinate 73,348,930 downwards.
GCCTGCCACCTGTGGGTACAGAAGGGAAGGGAAGAGTACGTAGGGTATTGCAGTCCCTCTACCTCTCCCAGAGGAGGAGAGTTCTGCCTGCAGTCCTCAGGTCGCAGGAGGGGCCTCCTTCTGACATCTCAGAACTGTAAGTACTGTCCCTGAATCCAATCCCCAAGACACAGGAAGCCCCTGCTCCTCTAGAGCCGACCAGAAAGGTGACAGGAAAATAGTCTGAAGCTGGGGGCACCTGCCCAGAGACCTCAACCTCATAATTCTTCCTGAGCTACCTGGTAGAGACCTCTGTCCCTGCTGAGCTTTGCTCTCCCTTCTCCCTCCCCTTCCTTCCCCTCTCCCCTACCCTTGGTTCTCCCCCTCTCCCTCCACCTCCCTCTCCCTGTCCTTCCATTCTTGGCCCAAACAGGACCACCATTGTGCCCCTGTCTCTTACCTTGACTGTGGGTGTTCCAATCATAGGTGAGCCAGGCTAAGGAGAGCACAGCCAAGGGCCAGAACTTACTGAACAGCAGAAAGTAGGGTATAAGGAGAATGGGAATAGCTCCTGAGGAGACACAAAGGGTTCAAGCCTTTCAGTTCCCTTCAAGTTTTAGTACACTTCTCGTAACCCCGGCCTCTGCTCTACACTACAGGAGCAGGGTTAGGCTGATGTGGGACTCTTCTCTCCTTCTCCCCTCTTCCCCAACCCCTCACCCTCCATTTGTCTCTGCTGTGGTCTAGGCAAGCCTCTGAGCCCCTGGATCTCGGTCTCCTTGATGGCCAAACTCTCAACTGAAGAAAGAGCAGAACCATGAAGTTGGGGTCAAAGGACAGCACGGCTTGGTGAATGGGAAGAAGAGCACATTGGGCTGGTAGCTGAATCCCCATTCTGGGACCTCTGGAAATTCTTTCTAAAAGCTTGACCCTCTTTCCTGTGCTGAACTGATAAGTCTGCATATTCCAGCAGGGAGGTTACCCGCAGTGTACAGGCTGTTTGATGCTGAAAAGTAAACATGGATTAAAAAACCACTCCACTTTGGGAGACCGAGGCAGGCAGATCACGAGGTCAGGAGATCGAGACCATCCTGGCTAACACGGTGAAACCGCGTCTCTACTAAAAATACAAAAAATTAGCCAGGCGTGGTGGCACACGCTTGTAGTGCTACTCGGGAGGTGGAGGCAGGAGAATCGCTTGAACCTGGGAGGCGGAGGTTGCAGTGAGCTGAGATCGTGCCACTGCACTCCAGCCTGGGCAACAGAGCAAGACTCCGTCTCGAAAAAACAAAACAAAACAAACAACAACAACAACAAAACTGCGCTACTAGGCCAGGTGCGGTGGCTCACTCCTGTAATCTTAGCAATTTAGGAGGCCAAAGCGAGAGCACAGCTTGAACCTAGGAGTTTGAGACCAGCCTGGGCAACAAAGCAAGACAGTATCTCTAAAAAACCAAAAAAACAAAAAACACTTTACTGTGTTCATTTTGTTCCATTCAAAAGTGTCACAAAGGTTCAGAAGGGGAAGTCTGTGTTAGCAAATGGCCATAGCAGGCTGTAACTGCAAACATGATACATGTTACAGCAGTGGGAATGAATTCCATTAAAAAAAATCTGCATTCATGAGAAAGAGGGGCTAAGTATACATATGGTGAATAAAAAAAGACTTAGCTAAAGGAATGATTTCTTTGACCAGATACCATGTCATAGCAGATAAAAGTTTCAGGGAAGAAGAAACTCAGGAGTTGCCTACCAGTTCTTTGTCTCTTGCATTTTGGACATAAATGAAAATAGCAAGAGAAAGGCTGAGTGGACAGTGCTTTCAAAAGTCATGTTATGGAGTAGAAGAAACCTTTGTAATAGGCTGAATTGCCCTCATAATCACTGGTCGAGATGGTTGTTGTAAGCATTCAAATTAGACAGGAAAGAGTGGTGGGAGGAGTATTATGGGAAGCCTGCCATGGAGAAAAGCCTTGCTATCTATGCCCTTCATCAAAGAGGAGAGTAAATTTGCCAGTTAAGCTTTAGAAGAAAATTCAGATAAAGTTAAATAAGAATAATCACTAATTAAAGTTAGCCTAAGTGTATCATTTCTTTTATATTTTGTTTCAAATAAATTTTGTTTGTATCCCCAATATTTAGAAGAGAGCTTGGCACACAGTAGGTGTTCAACAAATATCTGTAGACCAATTGAAAATGAAATAAGAAAATGTTTTCTCTTTTCAGTAATAAACTTGATAATTACTATTTAGTCAGCATGTATAGTGTTATTTAAATGTGATGTTATTTTAAAAGCATAGACGGATTAGTTGTGTGCCTTTTATCTCATTCATTTATCCACCAGTCCTAAAGGCGGTCTAAGAGCCCTTACCTGGATAACACCATCCCCCTTGTGGAACCTATTGGAACTGCAGATATGGCCCGGCAGGAGACCAAGAACGTTTTTTTCAGAGCAAGGCTTCCAGACCCAGCCCGAGTGTCATCAGTGTCGCGCACGGTGACAAAAGTGGAATTTAAAGATATAGGAGAAATAGAGGCCAAATGTGGAAGAGCTAAGTCTCATGTAAAAAGAGTTCCGTGACATAAAGCAAGGGTATCTGAAGAAGGAATGATGAAGAACAAGCATTTATGTATGTGTGACACTCCCTTAGGTATTATGGCCTTGACACCAGGAGATGGTTCCAATTTCTCTTGTCACGTTCAAGTGAGGCGTCTTGGAGAGGGTTATCAAAGAGGAAGTTCACATAGGTAGGCTCCTAATTTAGTTTGTAGTGAAGATGGCCAAGCCATTCTATGTGCACTGGGGGAAAAAAAAGAAAAAAAAAAGAAGAAAAAAACTAATATATGCGCATTGGTAGCTCATCATAATTGTAACTTGCATTTCTCCAATAGCTAATGATGCGTAACAGCTTTTCATGTGCTTGTCTGCTTTCTGTATATCCTCTTTGGTGAAGTGTCCATTCAAATCTTTTGCCCATTTTTCAATTGGGTTGTTTTCTTACTGTTGACTTTCGGTAGTTCTTTATGCATTTTGGATATAATTTTTTTGTCTGATATGTGATTTGCAAACATTTTCTCCTAATCTGTGTCTATCTTTTCATTCTTGTTAACAGGGTCCTTTTTAGAGCAAAAGCTTTTAATATTGATGAAGCCCAATTTATTAATTTTTTTTTCTTTTACAGATTGTGCTTTTGATGTCAAACTGAAAGAACTCTTTGTCTAACCTCAAGTCATGAAGATTTTTCTTTTCTTTTCTTTCTTTTTTTTTTTTTTTTTTTTTTTTGAGACAGGATCTGGCTCTGTCACCCAGACTGGCATTCCATGGCGTGATCTCAGCTCAACTCACTGCAACCTCTGCTTCCTGGGCTCAAGCGATCCCCCCACTTCAGCCTCCAGAGTGGCTGGGACTACAGGAGCATGCCAGCACACCCAGCCAATTTATTTTGTATATTTTTGTAGAGACAGGGTCTTGCTATGTTGCCCCAGCTAGTTTCAAACTCCTGGTCTCAAGTGGTCCTCCTGCCTTAGCCTCCCAAAGTGCTGGGATTACAGGTGTGAGCCACTGCCCCTGGCCTCCCCTATGTTTTCTACTAAACACTTTACAGTTTTCTTTTTTTACATTTAGATCTACAATATACTTCAAGTTCATTTTTACCAGTTTTATGGAGGTATAATTTACAAATAAAAATGGTGTATATTCAATGTGCATAATGTGATGATTTGACACAGGTATACGTTGTGTGATGATTACAACAATCAAATTAACACATTCACCACCATACATAGTTACCCTTTGTGTGTGTTTGTGGCTAGAGGTGAGGATACTTAAGATCCACTCAGCAAATTTCAAACATATAATACAGTATTATTAACTATAGTCACCATGCTGCTATACTTTAGATTCCCAGAAATTATTCTTTTTGTAACTGAAATTTTGTGCCCTTTGACAAATATTTCCTTATTTTCCCTCTGCCCCAGCTCCTGGCAACCACCATTCTATTCTCTGCTTCTATGAATTTGACTTATATTTATTTACAAATATATATATATATTTAGAGACAGATTCTCTCTGTGCTGCCCAAGCTGGTCTCAAATTCCTGAGCTGAAGTGATGCTCCCACCTCAGCCTCCTGAGTAGCTAGGATTACAAGCATGTGACACCACATCCAGCTCTAAGTGAGATCATATGGTATTTTTCTTTCTGTGTCTGGCTTATTTCACTTAGCATAGTATCCTCCAGGTTCATCCATGTTATTGCAAATGGCAGGATCTCCTTTTTATGGCTGAATAATATTCATGTGTGTGTGTGTGTGTGTGTGTGACACTTTCTTTATTCATTCATCTGCCGGTGGACACTTAGGTTGATCCCACGTCTTGGCTATTATGAATAATACTGCAGTGAACATGGGGGTGCAGATATTTCTTCAAGACACTAATTTCATTACTGTTGGAAACTCCCTACTATTTTCCATACTGGTTGTAACAATTTACATTCCTATCAACAGTGTACAAAGATTCCCTTTTATCTATATCCTCACCAAAACTTATCATTTGTCTTTTTGATAATAGCTATCCTAACAGGTGTAAGGTGATATCTCACTGTGGTTTTGATTTGCAGCTCCCTGATGACTAATAATGTTGAGCCCCTTTTCATATACCTGTTGGCTATTTGTATGTTTTCTTTGGAAAAATGTCTATTCAAGTCCTTTGCCTATTAAAAAGTTTATGTTATTTTATTTTTTTCTATTGAGTGGTATGAGTTCTTTATAAATTTTAGAGATTAACCCCTTATGGGTTAATGATATATATACGGTTTGCAAATATTTTGTTCCATTGTGTGGGTTGCCTTTTCATTCTGTTGATTGTTTCCTTTGCTAGGCAGAAGATTTTTAGTTTGAGGTACTCCTGCTTGTTTATTTTTGCTTTCGTTGCCTGTGTTTTTGTTGTCATATCCAAAAAATCATTGTCAAGGCCAATGTCAAGGAGCTTTTTCCCTATATTTTCTTTTAGGAGTTTAATGATTTCAGGTCTTACATTTAAGTCTTTAATCCATTTCGAGTTAATGTTTGTGTATGTCATAAGGTAAGAGTCTAGTTTCATTATTTTGCATGAGGATGTCTAGTTCAACACCATTTATTGAAGAAACTATCCTTTTCCCATTGTGTATTCTTGGGACCCATTTCAAAGATTAGTTGACTATAAATACATGGGATTATTTCTGGGCTACCTATCTTATTTCATTGGTTTCTGTGTCTGTTTTTATGTCAGTACCATAGTGTTTTGATTACTATGGCTTTGTAATATAGTTTGAAATCAGGAAGTGTGATGCCTCTAGCTTTCTTTTTCTTTCTCAAGATTACTTTGGCTATTCAGGGTCTTTTGTTGTCTCATACAAATTTTAGGATTTTTTTATGTTTCTTTTAAAAATGTCATTGGAATTTTCATAGGGATTGTATTGGATCTATAGATCACTTTGAGTAGTATAGACATGTTAATAATGTTAATTTTTCCAATCCATGAACACAGGATATCTTTCAACTTATTTGTGTCTTCTTCAATTTTTTTCAATATCTTACAGTTTTTGGTATATAGATCTTTTACCTCCTAGGTTGAATTTATTCCTAAGTATTTTATTCCTTTTAGTGATATTGTAAATTGAATTGTTTTCCTTCATTTCTTTTTTGGATAGTTTATTGTCAGTGTATAGAAATGCAACTGATTTTTGTATGTTCATTTTATATCCTGACACTTTACTGAATTCATCTATTAGTTCTAACAATTTTTTGGTGGAGTCTTTAGGGTTTTCTATATAAGATTATGTCATCTGCTAACAGAGACAATTTAACTTCTTTCTTTCCAAATTAGATGCCTTTTATTTCTTTTACTTGTGTAATTGCTCTTGGTAGGACATCCAGTACTGTGTTGAGTAGAAATGGCAGAATGAGCACCCTTGCCTTGTTTCTAATCTTAGAGGAAAATCTTTCAGCTTTTCACCATTGTGTATGATGTTAGCTGTGGACTTTTCATATATGGCCTTTATTATGTTGAGATCCATTCCTTCTATGTCTAATTTGCTGAGAGTTTTTGTCATGAAAAGATGTTAAATTTTGTCAAATGCTTTTTCTGCACCTATTGAGATGATCTTATGACTTTTATTCTTCTTCTGTTAATGTGGTATATTACATTTATTGACATATGCATGTTGAACCACCCCTGCATCCCAGGGATAAATCCCACTTGATTGTGGTGTATGCTCCTTTTAATGTGCTGTTGAATTTGGTTTGCTAGTATTTTGTTGAGGATTTTTTGCATCTATGTTCATCAGGGATATGGGCCTGTAATGTTCTTTTCTTGGACTATCCTTGCCTAGCTTTGGTATCAGGGTAGTGCTGGCATTGTAAAAGGAGTTTGGAAGTGCTCCTGCCTTTTCAGTTTTCTGGAAGAGTTGGAGAAGGATTGACATTAATTCTTTTTTTTTTCTTTTGACACATACTCTCACTCTGTTGCCCAGGCTGGAGTGCAATGGCGCGATCTCGGCTCACTGCTCCCCGGTTCAAGCAATTCTCATGCCTCAGCCTCCCGAGTAGCTGGGACTACAGGAGCATGCCACCATGCCTGGCTAATTTTTGTATTTTCAGCATGTTGGCCAGGCTGGTCTCAAACTCACCATGTTGGCCGAGCTGGTCTTGAACTACTGACCACCTATGAAGCTGTCTGGTCCTGGGCTTTTCTTTGTTAGGAGGTTTTTGATTATCGATTAAATTTCATTTGTCATTGATCTGTTTAGATTTTCTTCCTTCATAATTTATTCTTGGTAGGTTGTATGTGTCTAGAAACATATCCATTTCTTCTAGGTTATCCAATTTGTTGGCATATGATTGTTCATGGTAGTCTTTTATGACCTTTATATTTCTGTGTTATCAGTTGTAATGTCTCCTCTTTTATTTCTGATTTTATTTATTTGATATTCTCTCTCTTTTTTCCTTGGTTAGTTTAGCTAAGGGTTTGTTACTTTTGTTTATCTTAGGGTTAGTTTATTCTTTTTTTTCTAGTTTCATGGGATGTAAAGTTAGGTTATTGATTTGTGATATTTCTTTTTTCTTTATGTAGGTATTTACCATGATAAACTTTCCCCTTAGAACTGTTTTTGCTGCGTTCTATAAGTTTTGGTATGATGTGTTTCCATTTTCATTTGCCTCAAGATACTTTTTGATTTCCACTTTTAACTCTAACATGAGATAAGAGACAAAAGTACTAAAAATAACTACACCTACAACAATTTGTTAATGGATACATGATATAAAAAGATATAAAGTTAAAAGTGATTTACACACTACCATTGCAGTATTCTGAGTATTTTGGATTTGATGATATATTTACCTTTACCAGTGAGTTTCAAATTTTTATATGTTTTAATGTTGTTACTTAGTATCCTTTCATTTCAACTTAAACACCTTTCTTTAGCATTTCTTGTAAGGTAGGTCTAGTCGTGATGAACTCCTTTAGCTTTTATTTGTCTGGAAATGTCTTTTTTTCTTGTTGTTAGAGATGGAGTCTCATTTTGTCACCTATGCTGAAGTGCAGTGGCATGCTCATAGCTCACTGAAGTTTGAACTCCTGGGCTCAAGCAATCTTCTTGCCTTAGCTTCCCAAGTAGCTGGAAGTCCAAGTAGCTGGAAGTCCAAGTAGCTGGACATCACCATGCCTGGGTAATTTTATTATTTTTATTTTTGCAGAGACAGAGTCTCACTATGTTGCCCCAGCTGGTCTCAAACTGGCCTCAAGCAATCCTCCCACCTCAGCCTCCCAACATGCTGGGATTACAGACATGAGCTACCATGCCTGGCTTTGAGAATGTCTTTATTGTTCTTTCATTTATGAATGACCACTTTGCTGGTTATAGTATTCTCCATTGGCAGTTTTTCATCTTTTAGCACTTTGAGTGTATCATCCCACTCCCTCCTGGCCTGCAAGATTTTTGCTGAGAAGTTTGCTGATGAGGTTCCCTTGTATGTGGTGAGACTCTTTTCTCTTAATGCTTTCAATATTCTCTTTTGTCTTTGACTTTTGACAATTTGATTATAATGTGCTTCAGGATATTCTTCTTTGAGTTGATCTTGCTTGGGATCCTCTGAGCTTCATGAATCTTGATGTCCATTTCTTTCCTAGGATTTGTGAAGTTTCCAACCATTATTTCTTGAAATAATCTTTCTGTTTCTTTCTCTCTCTTTTTCTTCTCCTAAATTATGGGACTCCCATAATTAATAGATTCATTTGCTTATTGTGTCCCATAGGTTCCTTGTGCTTTCTTCACTCATTTTCATTTTTTTTTCTTTTTTTGTTTCTCTAATTGGCTAATTTCAAATTACCTATCTTTGTGTTACCCATTTCTTTCTTCTGCATGATCAAGTCTGCTATTGAAACTCTTTTCTTTTAGTTTTCAGTTGTGTCATTGTATACATCAGCTCCAGGATTTCTGTTTGGGTCCTTTTTGTGGTTTTTATTTTTTTATTAAACTTCTCATCTCATTTATGTGTTGTTTTCCTGATTTTGTTCAGTTGTCTGTGTTCTCTTACAACTCACTGCACTTCAGGATGATTATCTTGAATTCTTTGTCAAGTCTTTAATAGATCTCCATTTATTTGGGCTGTTACTGGAACTATACTAGTTTTCTTTGATGATGTCATGTTTGCTGGATTATTTGGTTTTTTTTCTTTTTTATTTTATTTTATTATTATTATACTTTACATTTTAGGGTACATGTGCACAATGTGCAGGTTAGTTACGTATGTATACATGTGCCATGCTGGTGTGCTGCACCCATTAACTCGTCATTTAGCATTAGGTATATCTCCTAATGCTATCCCTCCCCGCTCCCCGCACCCCACAACAGTCCCCAGAGTGTGATGTTCCCCTTCCTGTGTCCGTGTGTTCTCGTTGTTCAATTCCCACCTATGAGTGAGAACATGCAGTGTTTGGTTTTTTGTCCTTGCGATACTTTACTGAGAATGATGATTTCCAATTTCATCCGTGTCCCTACAAAGGACATGAACTCATCATTTTTTATGGCTGCATAGTATTCCATGGTGTATATATGCCACATTTCCTTAATCCAGTCTATCATTGTTGCACATTTGGGTTGGTTCCAAGTCTTTGCTATTGTGAATAGTGCCTCAATAAACATACGTGTGCATGTGTCTTTATAGCAGCATGATTTATAGTCCTTTGGGTATATACCCAGAAATGGGATGGCTGGGTGAAATGGTATTTCTAGTTCTAGATCCCTGAGGAATCGCCACACTGACTTCCAGAATGGTTGAACTAGTTTACAGTCCCACCAACAGTGTAAAAGTGCTCCTATTTCTCCACATCCTCTCCAGCACCTGTTGTTTCCTGACTTTTTAATGATTGCCATTCTAACTGGTGTGAGATGGTATCTGATTGTGGTTTTGATTTGCATTTGTCTGATGGCCAGTGATGGTGAGCATTTTTTCATGTGTTTTTTGGCTGCATAAATGTATTTTTTTGAGAAGTGTCTGTTCATGTCCTTCGCCCACTTTTTGATGGGGTTGTTTTTTTCTTGTAAATTTGCTTGAGTTCATTGTAGATTCTGGATATTAGCCCTTTGTCAGATGAGTAGGTTGCGAAAATTTTCTCCCATTTTGTAGGTTGCCTGTTCACGCTGATGGTAGTTTCTTTTGCTGTGCAGAAGCTCTTTAGTTTAATTAGATCCCATTTGTCAATTTTGGCTTTTGTTGCCATTGCTTTTGGTATTTTAGACATGAAGTCCTTGCCCATGCCTATGTCCTGAATGGTAATGCCTTGGTTTTATTCTAGGGTTTTTATGTTTTTAGGTCTAATGTTTAAGTCTTTAATCCATCTTGAATTAATTTTTGCATAAGGTGTAAGGAAGGGATTCAGTTTCAGCTTTCTACATACGGCTAGCCAGTTTTCCCAGCACCATTTATTAAATAGCGAATCCTTTCCCCATTGCTTATTTTTCTCAGGTTTGTCAAAGATCAGATAGTTGTAGATATGTGGCATTATTTCTGAGGGCTCTGTTCTGTTCCATTGATCTATATCTCTGTTTTGGTACCAGTACCATGCTGTTTTGGTTACTGTAGCCTTGTAGTATAGTTTGAAGTCAGGTAGCGTGATGCCTCCAGCTTTGTTCTTTTGGCTCAGGATTGACTTGGCGATGCAGGCTCTTTTTTGGTTCCATATGAACTTTAAAGTAGTTTTTTCCAATTCTGTGAAGAAAGTCATTGGTAGCTTGATGGGGATGGCATTCAATCTATAAATTACCTTGGGCAGTATGGCCATTTTCACGATATTGATTCTTCCGATCCATGAGCATGGAATGTTCTTCCATTTGTTTGTATCCTCTTTTATTTCATTGAGCAGTGGTTTGTATTTCTCCTTGAAAAGGTCCTTTACGTCCCTTGTAAGTTGGATTCCTAGGTATTTTATTCTCTTTGAAGCAATTGTGAATGGGAGTTCACTCATGATTTGGCTCTCTGTTTGTCTGTTACTGGTGTATAAGAATGCTTGTGATTTTTGTACATTGATTTTTTATCCTGAGACTTTGCTGAAGTTGCTTATCAGCTTAAGGAGATTTTGGGCTGAGACAATGGGGTTTTCTAGATATACAATCATGTCATCTGCAAACAGGGACAATTTGACTTCCTCTTTTCCTAATTGAATACCCTTTATTTCCTTCTCCTGCCTAATTGCCCTGGCCAGAACTTCCAACACTGTGTTGAATAGGAGTGGTGAGAGAGGGCATCCCTGTCTTGTGCCAGTTTTCAAAGGGAATGCTTCCAGTTTTTGCCCATTCAGTATGATATTGGCTGTGGGTTTGTCATAGATAGCTCTTATTATTTTGAGATAAGTCCCATCAATACCTAATTTATTGAGAGTTTTTAGCGTGAAGCGTTGTTGAATTTTGTCAAAGGCCTTTTCCGCATCTATTGAGATAATCATGTGGTTTTTGTCTTTGGTTCTGTTTATATGCTGGATTACATTTATTGATTTGCGTATATTGAACCAGCCTTGCATCCCAGGGATGAAGCCCACTTGATCATGGTGGATAAGCTTTTTGATGTGCTGCTGGATTCGGTTTGCCAGTATTTTATTGAGGATTTTTGCATCAATGTTCATCAAGGATATTGGTCTAAAATTCTCTTTTTTGTGTGTGTCTCTGCCAGGCTTTGGTATCAGGATGATGCTGGCCTCATCAAATGAGTTAGGGAGGATTCCCTCTTTTTCTATTGATTGGAATAGTTTCAGAAGGAATGGTACCAGTTCCTCCGTGTACCTCTGGTAGAATTTGGCTGAATCAAATAGACGCAATAAAAAATGATAAAGGGGATATCACCACCGATCCCACAGAAATACAAAGTACCATCAGAGAATACTACAAACACCTCTACGCAAATAAACTAGACAATCTAGAAGAAATGGATAAATTCCTCGACACACACACCCTCTCAAGACTAAACCAGGAAGAATTTGAATCTCTGAATAGACCAATAACAGGCTCTGAAATGGTGGTAATAATCAATAGCTTACCAAGCAAAAAGACTCCAGGACCAGATGGATTCACAGCCGATTATTTGTTATTTGTATAGCCTTTCATTGGTTTCTGTGCACTTGAAGGAGCAAATCAGTCTTTATAGACTGATTTCAGCAGGTTTATGGGGGGGCTTCTGCTAGGTCACTGGGTGGGTCCCTGGGCAGGCAGGACAGGCCTGGGACTGTGGATGAGAAAGGCTGGAACCAAGTCATAGAACTGCCTCAAGGTCTATAGCCAAGACTGAGGCCTGCAGGCCTGCCTCCATGGGCATGGACAGGTGTGCTCCTGCCAGGTTCCTGGGTGGACAGGACTGCCCTATACAGTTGAATGGAGCTGGACCCAAGTTACGGGGCTGTTTCAGGATCTGCTGTGGTACCACGGTTAGCAAGCTTGCTTCCTATGGCACAGACAGGCATGACTCCCAGCAAGCCCCTGGGAAGGCATAATTGCTCCCATACCACAGCAGAGTGTGACCAGAGCTGAGTTATAAGGCTACTTCAGGCTGTAATGCTGGGACCAAGATTGGCAGTCCTGTAACTTGAGGCACAGATGGTTGTGACTCCTCCTGGATGCCTTGGAAGATGATTTTGGTGGCAGAATCAAGACCAAATGGCATTCCAGCTGAGTTTACAGGGGGATGAGGCTATTTCCAGGTCTGTAACCTTCACCACAGTCAACAAGCCTGGGTGTGGGCCTGCCCTCTCAAAACAGCCTTCCTTGGTGTTGGACTCTACTAGAGTTTTGCAACATCCTACCTGGGTCCAAAATTCCCACAAAGGTACTTTGGTCCATGGATGGCTGCCAGATTCTTGTTGCTCTGGAGAGATGTGATGGACTTCCCATTCACCATCTTGTTGATGTCATACTTGAGTTAATTTTTATAGAGCCTGAAGTTTGGGTCAAGATTCATTTTGCCACATATGGATATCAAATTTTCCTACACCATTCCTTGAAAAGACTTATTCATCCTGCATTGAATTGCTTTTTCATCTTTGTCAAAAATCAATTGACCATATTCATCTGTCTATTTCTTGACTCTTTTCTGTTCTGTGGATCAATGTATCTATTCCTTCACAAATACATCACTGTCTTGATTGCTCTAGTCTTATACTAGGTCTCAAAATCAGATGGTATAATTCCTTTAACTTTATTCTTTCTCAAAATCGTTTTAATTATTTGTAGTTTCTTTGTTTTTCTATATAAATTTTTGAATCAGCTTGTTTATTTCTATAGAAACTCTTGATGGAAGTTTTTTAATTAAACTTTTTAAATTTTTAAAAAGTTAAAAAAATTAAGAAGTTAAAAAATTAAAAAGTTAAAAAGTTAAAAAATTTAAAAAGTTTAAAAAATTAAACTTTTTAAATTTTGAAAAAACAAGATTATTTTAATAAAGCCTTGTTTAATCTTCATCTACATCTACCCACTGTCAACATTTTACATTTGATTTATCTTTAAATGTAAAAATTCAAGTATATACATATATGTTTGTATTTGAGAATACATCACAGAGATTACAACCTTTTGCTTCTAAATACTTTTTAGCATGTATTTTGCAAGAAAAACGATATTCTCTTCCCTTACAGCACCCACAATGCTATTACCGAATTTGGGAAATTTAATATTTATGCAAAACTATTACCTAATATAGCCTGGCTGTGATTTTTACTTGAATTGCATTATACTTATAGATCAATCTGGGGAGAATTGGCATCTTTACTGTGTTGAATCTTCCAATCTGTGAACATGGTATGTCTCTAATTATTTAGATCTTTTATTTTATTCATCAGCATTTTGCAGTTTTTAGCCTATGAATCCTGTATGGTTTATTAGATTTATTCCCAAACATTTTATTTTTGAAGGTATTTAAATGGTATTTTTTTTAAATTTCTATTTTCAATTCTTCTCTGCTAGTATATAGAAATGTGATTAATTTTTATGCATGATCTTGTATCCTGTGACTGGCTAATCTCATTTGTTAGTTCTTGGAGGTTTTTGTTTTATTTAAAGTAGAGTCCTTGGGATTTTCCATACATACTATCATGTCATCTACAAGTAAGGACAGTTTTATTTCTCATTTTTTCCGATCTGTATGCATTTATTTCTGTTTTTCTTTTTGCCATATTGCATTTGCTAGGGCTTTTAGCATACCGTTGAATACAAGTGGTGAGAATGGACATCCTTGCTTTGTTTCTAATCTTAGGGAGAAAGCATTTCGTCTTTCATGATCAAGTGTGATGTTAACTGTAGGGTTTTTTTTTTTTTTTTTTTTTTTTTTTGTAGATGCCCTTTATCAGGTTGAGGAAGTTCCCTTCTATTCCTAGTTTGCTGAGAGATTTTATCATGATTACATGTTGAAGTTTGTCAACTGATATGATTACATGGGGTTTTTTCATGCTTAGATGGTTAATATGGTAGTTTACATTGATTTATTTTCAAATATGTACACTTGCCTTCCTGGATAAAGGCCACTTGGTCATGGTGCATTATTCTTTGTAATGTATTGCTGGATTCAATTTGTTAATATTTTGTTGCTTTTTTCATTTATATATATGAGGGATCTTAGTCTGTAGTTTTCTTTTCCTTTTTTGTACTATCTTTGTCTGATTTTGGTATCAGGATGTGGCCTCGTAAATGAGTTGGGAAATGTTCCTTTCTGTTAAGCTTTCTCACAGAGATTGCATAGAATTCGTGATATTTTTTCTGTAAAATGTTTGTAGAATTTGCTGTTGAAACCATCTGGGTCTGAAAATCTCTTTTTGGAAGGTTTTTAACCTTCTAAAATTAAGATTATAGTGATGGGTTATTTATTTCATGTTAGGTGAGTTTTGATTGATTGTAGTTGTCAAGGAGGTCTCCAAATATAATTGCTAATTTGTCTATTTTTCTTTTCAGCACCATCAGTTTTTGCATCATATATTTTGCAGTTCTATCATTTGATGCATGCACATTTAGGATAGTTGTTTTCTTGGTGAATCAGCCCATTTATCATTACATAATGTCCCTCTTTATCCCTGATCCTGACTTTAAAAAAAGTTAAACTTGTACAGCCTCAAATTGCTAATGATTACTAGCTTAAGTTAAAAAAGGTACCAATATGACCTAAGTGGGTCCTTTCTTCAGATCATCTCTGACTCCTCTCACTTGCTCACTTAGCCCATAGATTAATAGCCAATATCTATTGTACACTTATCATGTAAAACTGTTTCACATGGCATAGTTTATTTAATCTTCATAAAGATCCCATGAGAACAGTAATCATTACCATTTTGTGGATGAGGACCTGAGGTTCAGAGTGGTTAAATTGTTCCAAGATTACACAGCTAGCAGGTGAGTGAGCCAGGGCTGAGAACCAAGATTGTCTTACTCCAGAGACTGTACCCTTAACCACTAAGCTCTAGCTGTTACTTCCCTTTAGTCATTTACCAATTCTTGCCAGTTCTGCCTTCCAGATATCTTTCAAATTATTCTATTTCCCACCTCCATGCTACCACTTGGTCAAAGCCACCATTATCTCTCACCTAGATGACTACCAGTGTCTTCTAAATAGGCTGCCTTCTTCCATTTGAGCCATGATGCAGCCAGTGCATTAAATGCAAGTCTGTCTCTGTCACTCTATAGCATGTAGCCAAGGACATGGCTGGTTTGTCAAAGAGGGATATCTGTGGCTTTATGATTACTTACTGTATCTAAGTTAACTATAAATATAAGAACCTGTGGGAGTATATGGTAATTTAACAATTCAACAATTAATATGGTTTCCTGTGGCCCTTAGGATCAAGTCCAGTCTCCTAACCCTGGCTTAGAAGGGTTAGGAGGTCTTGGTGATCTAGTCCCCGGCCACCACCTTGTTCTTTGCATTCCACCATGCTATTTTTTCAGCTCCTTCAAGTGCTCTCTAGCTTCAGGGCTTCTCTGCGTGCCGTCCCCTTTGCCTGGAAAACTCTCTCTTCAGCTCTGTGTCTGGCTAGTTCCTAATCATCTTTCAGGCCTCAAGATAAATGTCATAGGTTCAATATTTTTAGGCCATCTTTGACTTCTTTCCCTTTCCAAACAAACAAACAAACAAACAAAAAACTTCTATCCATCTTCCTGCCTCTGTCCCCATTGCTACTGCTATGGTCCAGGACTTGATTTTTTTCTAGTCTGGACTGCAGCCTTTTGTCTGCCCTTCAGCTATTGGTTTCTTCCCCTTAAATCCATTTCCCACATCTCTGCCAGAAATTTTTAAAAAGCACAATCACATAATGTTGTTTGCTTCCTCCAAAACCGTCAATATTTTCCAACTGCTGACAGAATAAAGTCTGAACACATTGGCTTGGTATTCAAGGCCCTCACTGGCCTAGCCCCATGTATCTTCCTAGCCTCATCTCTCAGTACCCATACTCACATTCCTTATGCTGCAGCCTAGTATTTCTCAAAGTGTTTCTTAGCCTAGTGTTCCCATGCCCTGTAGGGACATTAGATGATCCAAGGTGGTGTATGGATAAAAAGCTATTTTAATGCATAGGGAATAAAAGCAAATTCATGGTAGCGATATAAAATTTCCTGTTAAAATACATTAATTTAGGCTACAGAGATGACTTAATTTGAAGAAAAAGTATGTTAAGTAATAATAGCATAGGTGGTACACAGCTGTGGAAAGAGCCAGAAGATGATGGGACACAAATGGCTAAAGTATGGGAAACGGGCCCAACCACCTTTGTCTACTTCCCATTCCCTCAACTCACCATGTAATTCACATTTCTGTGCCTTTGATGATACTGTTCCCTTATTTTTATTACTCTCTTTCCAACTTTCTGCTTATCAAACTTCTCTCAGGCTTTAAGGTTTAGCTCAAATGACACTTCATTGTGATATCTTTGCTCATCTCCTGGTCAGAATTAAGGACTCCCTCTTCTGCACACTCCCAAGACATTACTCGTGCTTCTTTCTGGTTCTGGTTCATTTTGTTTGATTCTGTAATTAGTACCTCATATGTCTGTCTCTCTCCCTATCAGACAGTAAGTTTGGCCTTCAGCACAGTGCCAAACACAGAGAAATAGCTTATGACAAATATTCATTACATTGAATTATAGTAAAGGAAGAAGTTCGATTTCAAAATTCTCCAAGTTGCAGGTGAAAGTTAATAGGAAGAGAAACCTTATTCCAAACAAGGAAAGGCCATCTGAAGTTATAAGGTGTGCATGTGTGTGTAAGGATATAGGCAACGAGTTATTTCCAGTGTAAGGTGAAAACCTGTAATTCTTATGGATGAAAACATTATGTTTCATGTTTCGGGGCAATGACCTAAATCTGAATATTGGCAACGCTTGCCTAATGTAGTCAGTTGGCTCAATGCCTTCAGAAATTAAAAAAAAAAAAGAGTAGTTTGTCAAAGAGGAATTTCTGTGGCTTTGTGATTACTTGTTGGATCCAAATAAACTGTAAGTATAAGAACTTGTAGGAGTGACAGGTAATTTAATAATTCAGTAAACATTGATGAGCCTACCTCATATGAAATCTCTATGTTAAAAGCCATGGGGACAGGGTTGGGAACTGGAAAGGGGAGGGTGAAAGGAGTAAATATGGAAATGATGAAAATAATGCAACCATGGTCCTTGATACCATGTATTGACCATTTGTTGTGAAACAGCACTCTGTTCAGCACTTAATGTATATTATCTCATTTAATGTTCTTGCAATCCTCATAGGTGGATAATTTTATTATCTCGTTTTACAGATGAAGAAACTGAGAATCAGAGAGATCATATATCTTTACTCCAAGCTGTAGGAAAAAAAGTAGATAGCATTCATTATGTGCCAATAACTATTTTAAGTACCTCATGTGTATTAACTCACATTAATACACGTGGAAAACAAAATTCCTGTCTTGGAGAAGCTCTGGGTTTCTTGTGAAAGGTAAGGTTCAAAGTTGAATTTTGGAGGAAAGGTAGGATTTTTGTCAGCTGGATTGGTAGAGGAAGGGTCCTCCATGCACAAAGAAGAGCTTGAACAAAGGCCAGGAGATGGGAGAGTCCAAGGCCTGTGAGTAACATCATTACCTGCAAAAACACAGGCAGCCTAAGGAAGCCGTGGTACAGGAGATGAAGCTGGGAAGGAAACTGGAGAGATTAGGCCTGATGCTGAAGGAAATGAATAGCCAGTAAAGGTTATTAAGCAGCGAGCAGAAGAGTAGCACGATCGTGTCTGTTTCAGGAAGATAATCTGGAATAACTGTGAGAGCAAGAGAAACTATAGGCAAAGAGATCAGCTAAGAGTTTTGGCATTCAGATGAAAGCCAGCGGGAAGCTGAGATAGGCTACTGTTTCACATACCAATTTGAAAGTCACCAAGGAGGTAGAATTTGCAGCCCCATGCAGCTGATTTGATGCTGGGGCGATGGAAGGGGATTAATGAAAGACGCCGTGATGGGGTATTTGGGAATGCTGGGAATGCATCAAAGTCTAGGCCGGGCATGGTGGCTCACTCCTGTAATGCCGGCATTTTGGGAGGCCAGGGCAGAAGGATCCCTGGAGTCCAGGAGTTCGAGACCAACCCAGGCAACGTAGTGAGACCTCGTCTCTACAAAAAAATTGAAAAATTAACCAAGCATGGTGGTGCACACTTGTAGTCCCAGCTACTCGGGAAGCTGAGGCAAGAGGATCGCTTGAGCCGAGGAGTTTGAGGCTGCAGTGAGTTATGATCATACCACTGCACTCCAGCCTCAGCCTGGGAGACAGAGCAAGACTCTGTCTCCAAAAAAAAAGAAAGAAAGAAAAAAAGAAAAAGCCTCTATCTGCTTTAGTTATCATTATTCTTCCTGAAGATGCAATAAAGTCAGTGTCTAAGGTGTCTGCCTCAGAGGAGTGGTTGTCACTCCTCTCTTGATCAAGTGGCAAGGTTGACAAGGTTGGTAGTATCTTATCAGGTGTGGTGGTTGGGCTCCAAGTAGTCAATTTCGGTAGTTAAAAGGAAGAAAATTAACATGTATTGAGGATTTTCTCACCTCAAAGATCTCTGGAACAGTCTTGAGAGGCAGGTACTATGCTGTTTCTGTTATGGTACAGGGTGAATGACTTACTTGCTCAAGGTCATATAGAAAATAAAAGAGACTCACTTGCATAAGGTCTCATAGCAAGTAAGTGACAGAACTGGCCTGAAGACTATGTTCTATTTTTATTTATTTATTTTGAGACAGGGTCTCACTCTGTCACCCAGGCTAGAGTGCAATGGCGTGATCACAACTCACTCTAACCTTTACCTCTTAGGCTCAAATGAGCCCCCCATTTCTGCCTGCACAATAGCTGGGACCACAGGCATGCACCACCATGCCTGGCTAATTTTTTGATTTTTTTTTTTTTTTCTGTAGAGATGGAGTCTCACTATGTTGCCCAAACTGGTCTCAAACTCCCAGGCTCGAGTGATCCTCCCACCTCGGCCTCCCAAAATGTTTGGATTACAGGCATGAGCCACTGCACCCAACCTGTTCTATTTTTTACAGTACCAGAAACCAGAGAAAGAAGGCAGGCCCACACACCCAAAAAGGATGTCCAAGGGAGAGAAAAAAGAATAAGAGTGAATTTAAAGATTTCTGCTGAGGAAGAAGAAATCTGGAAGACCTTCAGGTTAGTGTCAAGCTTGGTCTTGCATGAAATATAATAATGATAAGAAAGGGCTCCTGTTCTCATGGAGCTTATTGGGTAGAGAGCACAAAAGATATAATGGCTGCTACCCAGCCTATTCTTACAAAATGCTCTAGACTTTCAGAGGCGATGTAGTATTGGGTTGTCTGGAAAATGTTACAGAGAAGATATGACTTGAGTAATATCTAAAAGGAGGTGCTGTCCCTGGATAGTCCAGGAAGAGCTATCATGCCATCTTTCCACTGGCAGGAGTAGTGGGAGTGGTGGGACCAGAGGTGAAGGAGTAGGAGAGTACATTTCCTGTTTGTTTAGTGAATAGATTGCCTGCAATGCAAGGCAATCACATAGGGAAGAGTAGGAGGACGAGCTGGCAAGGGGTTAACACCAGAGTGGAGGAGGGCTTTGAATGCCCAGTCTGATACCTTTATACGTTATCACTTAGGCAATGGGAAACCACTGACTATTTTTGAGCAGGAGAGGGATGTAATCAAATATGCTTTTGAGGCGGTGGCTCACGCCTGTAATCCCAGCACTTTAGGAGGCCGAGGAGGGCAGATCACCTGAGGTCAGGAGTTCGAGACCAGCCTGGCCAACATGGCAAAACCCTGTCTCTACTAAAAATACAAAAAAAAAATGGTCGGGCGCAGTGGCTCACGCCTGTAATCCCAGCACTTTGGGAGGCCGAGGCGGGCGGATCACAAGGTCAGGAGATCGAGACCATCCTGGCTAACACGGTGAAACTCCGTCTCTACTAAAAAATACAAAAAAATTAGCTGGGCGTCGTGGCGGGCGCCTGTAGTCCCAGCTACTCGGGAGGCTGAGGCAGTAGAATGGCGTGAGCCCGGGAGGCGGAGCTTGCAGTGAGCCGAGATGGCGCCACTGCACTCCAGCCTGGGCGACAGAGCGAGACTCTGCCTCAAAAAAAAAAAAAAAAAAAAAAATTAGCTGGGTGTGGTGGCACACACCTGTAATCCCAGCTACTCGGGAGGCTGAGGCAGGGGAATTGCTTGAACCCCGGAGGCGGAGGTTGCAGTGAGCTGAGATTGCCCCACTGCACTCCAGCCTGGGCAACAGAGTAAGACTCCGTCTCAAAAAAAAGAAAAAAATGCTTTTGAAAGACCTCCAGAAGTAGGCACTGGAATAGATTGGAGAGGGTGGAGATCAAAGGTTAGACGATCAGGAAAAAGGATATAGAGATAGTTTAGGGGGATGGTGATAGAAGCCTGGAAGAGATGAGGGAAAGCCATCCTCTGAATGAAAGCTGGCCCTCAGAGGGGCTGTCAGAGCCACAGCCTAATTCTAAGGACACGAATATTTGTGTTCCAAATCTCCTCCAAGCCATTTTCTCATTCCTCTCTTCTTGCTTCCTCCCTCCTTCTTGTCCCTCTGCCTTTCCTCCATTTTCTCTATTTCCTCCCCATTACTTCCAGTAATGCTCAGTAATCAGCTATGATTCTGAACATCATTTGGGAAGGAGGGGAAGCACTGAGGGAGGCTCTGAGCAAGATAGAAGGAAGGAAGGAAAGAAGGCAAGAAAGAAAAGGAGGAAGGAAGGGAGGAAGGCAGACATTTCTGTAGGAGCATTTCCCATGGACCAGGCTGAGAGGATGGGGATACTGAGACTTAGAGGGATTGCAGTACTTGTTTGGAGTCACATAGCTAATTGCCGTCTAAGTCTGATGAACTCCAGAACTCATGCCCTGATTGCCATTCCACAGTGATTCCCTTTCCTGTCTCCCCTGATCCGTTCAACTTATGTAATAATTTCTTATTCAGATACCCTAATATCACTTTGTCACGGCTCTTTCACTCACCACAGTCTGTCTTACATTATAGTGATCTGTGTATATGTCCAGCACTGGCACATAAAATACGGACAATGACTGAATGAATGATTGGTTTATCTCTGTTACTAGATAGTAAGGAGCCTGCAAGGATCTCACAACAAGGACAGCCCAAGATCATATCATTAGTATTTAATCTATAACTGTTGGATTGAACATATTTGAATGTCTTAGGCACCTCTGTGGGCATCACGCCCTGTTGGACACTGAAGCTACCTTGGTAACCTTCAAGACCCAGGATTTGTGTTGTAATTTCTAGCATAATCACTAAAAGAACAGAAACAAGACATATAGCACCTAAACTAGAAGAGAAAGACAAATGGAATGGTAAAGCTAATCAGTCTAAAAAAGTCAAATCAAATGGCCAACAAGCACGTGAAAAGATGCTCAACATTACTGATCATCAGGGAAATGTAAAGCAAAACCACAATGAGATCATCTCACACCCATTGGGATGGCTATTATTTAAAAAACAGAAAATAAGAAGTATAGGTGAGGATGTGGAGAAATTGAAACTCTTGTGCACTGTTGGTGGGAATGTGAAATTGTGCAGCCATTGAGGAAAACAGGATGGCAGTTCCAAAAAATAAAAATAAAAACAGAATTACTGTGTGATCCAGGAATTCCATTTCTGGGTATATATCAAAAGCATTGAAAGCAGAGTCTCAAAGAGATGTTTGTACATCTATATTCATAGCAACATTACTCACAATAGCCAAAATGTCAAGGCAACCTAAATGTCCATCAATAGATGAATGGAAAACAATGTGTGGCATATCTACACAAGGCACCGTATAACTCAGCCTTTCAAAGGAAAGAAATTCTGACACATGATACCACATGGGTGAGCCTTAAAGCCATTATACTAAGTAAAACAAGCCAATCATGAAAGGACAAACACTGGAATAGTAATTCCAATTATATGAGGTACCTAGAATAGGCAAATTCATAGAGACAGAAAACAGAATGGTGGTTGCCAGGGGCTGGAGGGAGGGGGAATTAGGGAGTTATTGTTTAATGGATACAGAGTTTCAGTTTCGGAAGATAAAATTCTGGAGATGGATGGTGGCCATGCATTGTGAATGTACTTAATGACATGTACTTAGAGCACACTTAGAAATGGTTAAAATGGTAAATTTTATGTTCTAGGTATTGTACCACAATAAAAATAACTTTAAAAAATGAAGGTGAAAAAAATCCCGTTTATTCTTTATTTTTATTTCTATTTTTTATTTTTTATTTTTTTGTTTGAAACAGAGTCTTGCTCTGTCACCAGGCTGGAGTGCAGTGGCACAATCTTGGCTCACTGCAACCTCTGCCTCTCGGGTTCAAGTGATTCTCCTGCCTCAGCCTCCCGAGTAGCTAGGACTACAGGCACGCGCCACCACACCCAGCTAATTTTTCTATTTTTAGTAGAGATGGGGTTTCACCATGTTGGCCAAGATGGTCTCGATCTCTTGATCTTGTGATCCACCCACCTCGGCCTCCCAAAGTGCTGGGATTACAGGCGTGAGCCACTGCACCTGGCCCCATTTATTCTTATGTGTTTCCACTGAAGACACATAGGTATCATCCCCACTCCACTCCTCCAGCTCTTCTGGGACAACTAGAAACCGTTGAGATTTGGGGGTAAAGGGGCATTTCTTGGAGGCTAATCCTCACCTTCTTGGTCCCTCACATATCCAGTTGTCTGATACACTCTCTACCCTATACTCAGCAGGACACAGTGTCCTTTGAGAGGGGAAATGAAATAGAGAAAAATATATATGAGAAAGTATCATTTTCTGGCAGAAAAATGAGTACATTTTAATTAGAAACGCTGCCTCGGCCCAGCACGGTGGCTCATGCCGATAATCCCAGCCAGCACTTTGGGAGGCCCAGGTGGGCGGATCACCTGAGGTCAGCAGTTTGAGAACAGCTTGGCCAACATGGCGATACCCCGTCTGTACTAAAAATACAAAAATTAGCTGGGTGTGGTGGCACACACCTGTAGTCCCGGCTACTCGGGAAGCTGAAGCAGGAGAATCGCTTGAACCCGGGAGGCGGAGGTAGCAGTGAGCCAAGATCCCACCATTGCACTCCAGCCTGGGCGACAAGAGCGAAACTCCATCTCAAAAAAAAAAAAGGCTGCCTCAGAAGAGCATTCTTGGGTGGGAGAGGCACTACACCTAAAAGGACCCACTCACATAGCTCATCCTCTCTTGACGTCTTTCCCCTGCTCTCTCTGCCCCATCTCTGCCCACTCTTTCTGGGATCTAGATTTGACACGGTTGCTGCCACCCCAATAGCAAGTCTCTTAGGACATTCCTGTGCTCCTCACTTTCCTGGCTGAGGGTCAGAACTTATCAAAGGGGTCTTTTTGAGGAAGTTAGGGGAAATGCAAAGGAAAACAAAAGGAAACTATGAAAGTCTAGAAACAACTAAGTTTACTAACAAAATCACTTTCTTCTCTCGATATAGCTAAAGTCAAGCCATCAATGGGCTTAGCATGTTTTGATTTTAATAAGGCTTAATAAGTCTGCATTTTGAGAAGGTTGTGGACCCCTCTGGCAGTCTGGTGAAGCCATGGACCCTTTCTCTGAATAATATGTTTAAATGCACAAAATAAAATACACAGATTTACAAAGGAAACCCATTATATTAAAATTCAGTTATCAAAATATTACCCACAATGTGATATAGTAACATATGTGCTTCTTGATGTATGCATTAAATAACCAGATCTAACAGCAGTGCCAGTAACTACTGGAATTTTGAAGTAGTCGTGAACATAAATGAAATTTCGAGATGCCAGCAACAACTGTAATATGAAATGCAAATCTCTGTGATGTCTGTTACTGACACTCACAGGTACTCCTAACACTTCGTGGTTTATTGTCTACATTCATCATTGAAGGAAATACTACATTTCAATTAGAAGTTAGTGGAAAGAAAGAGGCAGTTTTATTCATCCCAATTCAAAGTAACCCCCCATCCACCCTGAATTTTTGGTCTATAGGACCCTGGTTGAGAGCCTCTGCTCTAAGGGTCATAGAGCCTCCCATGGGTTGGAACCAGCTGTCTCCTACCTGTCTCATCCTTCAGGATGACATTATTTCTCCTCATCCAGTTTTCAAGCTTGCACCTGTAGTTGACCGCCCCCAAATCTCTGGTTTCTGGCAGGGAAAATCTTGGAGCTGTCAGCCCGTTTGCCGTTTGCACTCCAGCCTGGGCGACAAGAGTGAAACTTCATCTCAAAAAAAAAAGCTGCCTCAGAAGAGCCTTCTTGGGTGGGAGAGGCCCAACACTGTTGACCTCTGTGCCGTGAGTCCACGGAACAACTGGCTCTTTCTCAAAATTCTGTCTGAGATGTCACTCAGGCAGCCCTCAGATTTTCCAGAATTCTCTCACCATAACCATAGACTAGAAAATCACCCTACACCTACCTAGTAACACCAACTCTGTAAGCCACCACTACTTCTGCCCTGTCCCTGAATATGATTCTCTTCAGCTAGTTCATAGGGGACAGCTCCTGAGAAGACTGGAGTGATTTTTTTTTTTCATCTTGAGACGGAGTCTTGCTCTGTCACCCAGGCTGGAGTGCAGTGGCACTATCTTGGCTCACTGCAAGCTCCACCTCCCGGGTTCAAGTGATTCTCCTGTCTCAGCCTCCCAAGTAGCTGGGATTACCGGTGCATGCCACCATGCCCAGCTAATTTTTGTTTTTTTTTTTTTTTTTTTTTAGTAGAGATGAGATTTCACAATGTTGGCCAGGCTGGTCTCAAACTCCTGACCTCAGGTGATCCACCTGCCTCAGCCTCCCAAAGTGCTGGGATTATAGGCCTGAGCCACCGTGCCTGGCCTGGAGTAATCTTTAAACCAGAACAGCCGCAGCCTCACTCCTGGCCTTTGTGCCAGCCAGTTCCTTCCCAGAGGGTGGAGATCAACCAGATGATCTCTTTGGAACCCTCCTCATCTAGAGATTGGCCACTGTTTTGGTTTATTCCCCATGTGCCCTCCAGCCCTGGGGGTTCACTCACCTAAAAATATATAGACTGGGATCCATTGCAAAACAAAGAAGGTTTGGAGGCCCTCCTGGAGATCCAGTCGGGAGAAGAAGGCCATGATTTTGGTGCTGTTCTGTTGTGGCAAGAAGCCTAACCAGAAGGTCAAAACTTCTTAAGCTGAGTTGATTATAGATGCTTTGCTATAATCTCTTACTGTGGAGTGAGATTAGCTGCTGGGGTTTTGTCAGGCTTGACCAAACTTTTCCTCCACTGCCCCGCCCCAACTTCCTACCCACACATCAGGTTGCAGATCAGGCAATATAATTGATCTCCTCAGTAGTATCCTTTCTCCACGTGTGCCCAATTGTAATGAAGCAGAAATGGCCCTGGGGTGGCTCTAGCTGTGGGGGAGGGGCACTCTTGATAAATCAGCGCAGGAAGAGAGTAGCTTGGGCCTCAAATAGGACCTCCGAAAAGCACCCCACTCCCTTTCCCTGCTTAAGAAAAGGGACTTGGCAGCCACACTTGTTTCTGCTCTAGTGGTTACCTTTTGTCTCCTCTTGTCTTCTGCTGAGTCACCTAGCCCACTGGGGCTGTTTTTCTGCACCGGATATCTGTTAATAGACTCTTCAGATCCCTCTTTGGGCCTCTAGTCCCAAGGGACCTGCCTCAGTGGCCAGATACCTTATCATAGAGCGGGAGAAACATTGCACAGAAGGAAGACCTGGCTCCCAGTCCCAGCTCTGCCATGCTCTTCCTGTGACACCTTTGGAAAATGTTACATCTCTCTAGAGCTCAGTTTGAGCATTCATTGCTAGAATGTAATGTAGGTTAGGGGCATAGACTTTAGAGCCAGATAGCTGGGGTTCACATCTCAGCTCTGTCACTTACAAGGTGGTGAACCTCTATGCCCCAGTTTCTCCATCTGTAAAAGTGGGACTATAATAGTACCTACTTCTTAGGGTAGTTCTGAGGATTAGATAAGTGAATGAATATAAAGTGCTTAGCACACAGCCTGGCACCGTTTCCTGTCATTACTACTCACTGAGTTCAAGTAACACATATTGAACAAGTAACATATGTTTCAGGCTGAGGCTTGCTTCTGTGTAATAGCCTTTGGAAAATTGAAGACTGTTCCCCGGTCTCAGACCGTTTTTGTTTTTGTTTTTGTTTTTTTTCCAGACAGAGTCTCACTGTGTCACCCAGGCTGGAGTGCAGTGGCGTGATCTCGGCTCACTGCAACCTCTGCCTTCTAGATTCAAGTGATTCTCCTGCCTCAGCCTCCCGAGTAGCTGGGACTACTGGCGTGCGCCACCACGTCCAGCTAGTTTTTGTATTTTTAGTAGTGACGGGATTTCACCATGTTGGATGTATTTTTTCTGTCACTATCTATTGAGTGACTGCTGTTTGCCAGGCACTGTTGTTAGGTGCTGAGGATTCAGTAGGGAAGAAGACAGACATGATTCTTGCCTTGAGTCTACAGTCTAGTGGAGGAGACAGACACTAAAACAAAAAAAAATTACAAAAATGTTAGGCTGGGTGTGGTGGCTCATGCCTATAATCCTGGCACTTTGGGAGGCTGAGGCAGGAGGGTTACTTGAGCCCAGAAGCTCAAGACCAGCCTGGGTAACATAACGAGATGCCGTCTCTACAAAATAAGTAAATAAATAAATAATAAAATAAAATTAAGATAAAATGTTTGTACACTTGAAGTTGCGATGTGTCCTACAGGAAAAGCCCAGTACTCCCAGCAGAAGGCCTTGAATATAGAAGGTAATCAAAAACATCTGTTAAGCATAACTGAAGGGGTTGCTGGGAAAATCAGATACAAAAATGGTATCAAGGGTTCTACAAGTGTAAGGGGGCATTGGTCCCTTTTCCAGGGAGATTAGCGGAACTCTATCATCTCCCCACCCCCACTCTGCTTTGGGCTTCCCTCATTAGACTGACCAATGTGACTCTTCAGAGCTGAGCTTGGGGAACTTTTTTGGTATGTCAGAGTGTGCTTTCACTCCCCCATGTGCACTAAATGGTCATCTGACATGCGACACCTTCCTCTTCCTCCTCTTTCTTTTCTTCCCCTTGGGCTAGTTGGGGTTCTCCAGCTGCTTCTTGGGGCTGCTTGACCACATAGAAGGTGAAATGTATCGGAGCATATCTGCTCAGAATTTGCAGGGGAGGAGGGAGGGAGGTAAGAGAGGCAGGCCTGGCTCTGCTCGGGGAAAGCAGAGATATGGAGGGGCTTAGAGTACCCAGGCCAGACAAGATCCACAGTATCAAGAGCTCTGACGCCCCTTACAGATCAGGTCTCCACTCCCCTCCACTTTCAGATGGGTAAATGGAGGAGATCTGGAAAGGGCTCAAGGTGATGCAGGAACCAGAGGCAGACAGGGCCGGACAGTTTTCTACCTCTGTCTCCCTAACATCTGGGTCAGAGTCTGGTGCAGAGGAGGCACTCAAGTAAATGTCTGTGGAACCTGTGAGGGAGACCAGGTCTCTTGATGCCTCAGGCAAGATAGACTGACCCAGATTGGCCACCCTTTGCTCCCAAAGACAGAGTACACTGGCCCAGCTGGAGCTCTCTTGAGCCAAATGGACAAGTATAACATAAACATCAGGGAACAAAGAAAGAGCAAGAAGATAATTAGGCTATCAGATAAACCCTGAACATCCAGCACTCGTGATTTCCCAGTTACAATTCATCAACCAACAAGCAGAAGCTTGGCAGCCTCAGAGTAAGCAATAAAGAAGGAAAGGTTGCCAAGGAGCACAAAGGGCCTGCCAATTTCATTTGTAGACATTGAAGGTTGACGTGATTCCCACCCTCAAGAAACTCACAGTCCAGTGTTGGAAGTAGGTGTAAAAGCAGACACCTGCATGGGGTGCTGTGGGTTGCACAGACGAGAGAAGCACCTGCCTGCCCCGGGAGGTGAGGGAGGGGTCTGTGGAAGAGGGCCTGCTGCAGTGAGGAGAAACGGATCAGGCGAGAGAGGCCTGGACGGGCAGTCCAAGAGACCACCGTGAGCTCATCAAACGGGGCTGGGATAAGCTGGACCCCAAAGAAACTTCAAAGGAGCAACAGGAAAACAAAGAAAGGAGAAAAGTGGAAGGAAACAGATCAAGGGGACTGGGACCAGAGAGCTCAGAAAGGGTGGTGGAAGTGAGGGTAGCTCTGATTCAAAGGTTCACCCTCAGCCTTTGGAATGACTCATTTCCAGAAAGCTTTGGATAGCTGAGGTTTTGCCATAATTTGTTTTCTTCTGATCTTCTCCCTCTGTCATACCCTTATATGGTTAGGTATTACAATTTCAGCTCAATTGAAAACATTAGGCCCAGGCACAGTGGCTCATGCCTGTAATCCCAGCACTTTGGGAGGCTGAGGTGGGCGCATCCCTTGAGTCCAGGAGATTGAGACCAGCCTGGCCAACATGGTGAAACCCTGTGTCTACTAAAAATACAAAAATTAGCTGAGCATGGTGGTGCAGACCTGTAGTCCCAGCTACTCGCTTTGGAGGCTGAGGTGGAAGAATCTCTAGAGCCCAGAAGGTCGAGACTGCAGTGAGCCAAGAATGTACCACTGCACTCCAGCCTGGATGACAGAGCAAGACCCTGTCTTAAACAACAACAATGGAGAACCTATTTAATGCCAAGCACCAGGCTAGGTATTCTAGAAGGAGTGTACCTAATCCCTTCATTCACCAAATTTTTCTTGAGGCCCTACTTACTCTAAGTCTGGTAGTGTTCTAGGTTTACAATTGCATGTGTGTTGGGTTGTGGGGCAGGGGGCATGGACAGGGAATGAAAGAAGGGCATATGTCATCAATACAAGGATTGGGGCCATCAGAGAATTCCAAAGGAGACAGAGACGAACACTAGTAGCTTTGTGACCTTGGACCAGACACTTCCTCTCTTTGAGTCTCGGTTTCTTCATCTGGTAAAAAGGATGCATCCTATTTCTTTGCTGTGAAATGTAGCGGCAGTGTTTGAAAAGCTTCTCGTGCAGTGTCTGCCATCCAGGAGCTGTTCACTAGCGCTCCTATTCAGCTGTGGGGAGGGAGTATTTGCAATGTGCTCTAACAGGTTGAGAAGTGGGGAGGATGACATTTCCTACGGTGGCCCAGCATACACAAAAGGCCAGAGGTTTGCTTTGGCACAGGGGGTGGTTTAGTTTGATAGGAGTCTCAGGTTGGTGGAGGGGAGTAGAAGAAGAGAAGGCTGGAAAGCTATAAGTGGGGCTGATTTCCTCACAAATCTCTTTATGTATCTGGAGGCCTAGATACGTAAAGAGATTTATGTTTCACTGGATTCTGGACCTAGAATCCAGTGAAAGTAGAGCCAGGAGTGGTGGTGGGACGAGGGGCCTGTGGAGATGGAGGGTAGGGCAGAACAGCGGACGTTTGAAATCCCCTGGAAGCAGTAGTGACTGGATCACTTCTCACGGCAGGCAAGGCTCCAGGGAACAGCGGCCTCCAGGGTCTTGGTTCAGGGTCTTGGGGGAGGAGTGGCCAACCCTCCTGGTTTGCCTGGGATGAGGAGTTTCCCAGGATGCTGGACTTCCAGGGCTAAAACTGGTATAATCTTGGGCAAACTGGAACAGTCGGTCCCCCTAGTTTGGGCCCTCGTCACTGTCTCCTGGACTACAGCAGGTTGCTGCCTGCTTGCCTTCCTTCCTTTGGTCTCCATTGTGCAGTTAGAGGGGCTGCTGTCAAACACAGCTCTTACTGTCTCTCTGCCTTGTTTCAAACACTCTAAAGGCTCCATTGCCTCTGGGATCCAATTCAGACCCCAGGACCTGGACCCAGAGCCTTAGAAAGGGAAATACTGGTTTCCACCCTCCTTGAAAGTCTCATTTCCCATCACTTTCACACCATGCCAGATACAGCCTAGTTCCCCAAACCGGAAGTGTCCTTTCCTATTCTGAGCCTTTGCCCATAGCAGCATCCTATCAACCTGACCTACCCACCCTTCAAGATTCAGTGAAAATTTCATTCCCTGCTCTCTCCTCTGGGTTTCCAAGGCACATTATACATACTTTTGGGAGAGCACATATCAAGGAGTTGGGTTGAAAGTATAAACCCCACCTCTACAGCCAGCTTCTGGCGCAATGCTTGGTGTACAGTAAGCTTTTGGCATGTACTTTTTGAATAGCTGGTATATTGACATGACTCAGAATTCAGAAGGAACTATGCGTGCTCAGTGAAAAGTGTCCTTCCCACTCCTGGCCTCTAACAACTCAATACTCCTCCCCCTCCAGGGGCCTCTTTTTGCATACACAAGCAAATAAGGTAATTTGCTTTGTTAATGAATAAAGAAACTAACAGTAAAAACCTGGAATCATTCCAAATGTTCAAAATCTGGGGCTGGCTAAGTAAGCGATTATATAGCAACATTATAGACTAATCTGCAGTCATTAAACATTATTAAAATTATTACAAGGCAGACTGTAGTATTACATGCTAAGCTTTAAAAGCAGAATATAAAGCAGACCTTCACATTGAATGCACTTGGTAAAAAAAAAAACAAAAAAAACAACAAAAAAAACTGCTCTGTTCAGTGATAGATGGAACTGATCCATCAGCCTGAGACAGAAATGATTGCTGCTTTAAGGTGAAGGGATTCAAAGTTTTCTTTTATGGAAAGTTGTTTGAATATGAAAAGAAAGAGGCTGGATTCTTGTGAATCTGCCTAATGAAGTGTGATTCATGATGGGACTCATTCATTCAGTAATTCATTCAGCAGACATTTGAATGCTTGCTTTGTCAGGAGGAAAATCCAGAAACGATGGTGAGCTTCTGAGGATGAGCACTAAGTAGGTGATAGGGACATAAGAAGCTCTGATGGAGAGAGAGGAGTGGGGAATGTGATGAGTTCATTGTAAGACTGTGGAGTTTGAGTTCAGTTTGTTCATCAAGGGGAGCTGTGTAGCAGATGGCAGGATACAGGTCTGGGAGCTCAGTGAAACAGCCAGGGCTAGTGATAGCCACCAGTATATTTGTGGACAGGGAAGCCAGAGGCGGAATGGAGAAGATAGACAAGGAAAGGGGAAGACAGATGAAATAAAGCTGGTGAGGAAGTCGTTCTGCAAATCTCTTAACACCTCTGAGCCAGGGCCACGGGCACTAGGGTAGCAGAGGCTGTATCTGTTCCTGAGTGTTGAAGCGCCTCAGAGTTCAGGCAGAAACCCTTCCTCCCAGCCCCTGTCTCCCAAACCCCATGCACGCATGGCCTGGGTCTGGTCTTAGTTGTCCTGAAAGGCCTGGTAGATGAAGAGATGCTGTGACTGGCTTAGAAAATATGTAGGAACCCCTGAATGAGAGTCTGGGAGAAAAGATTTAAAAGGTTTACCTGAAGCCTAGGCAACATAGCAAGACCCCATCTCTACAAAGTAAAACATAGAAAAAATAGCTGGGTGTGGACATGTATCTATTATCCTAGCTACTCAGGAGGCTGAAGCAGGAGGATCGCTTGAGCCCAGGAGTTCAAGGCTGCAGTGTGCAAAGATTGTGCCTGTGAATAGCCACTGCACTCCAGCCTGGGCAACATAGTAAGACTGTCTCTATTTTTTAAAAATGAGGTGATGGCATTCAGGTTAAAGAGAGCAGAGTTCACAGTTACAGTGAGCTATGATTGCACCACTGCACTCCAGCCTAAGAGAGAGAGAGCAAGATTCGGTCTCTAAAAAAAATAAAAATAAAAATAAAAGATTTACTTGAACAAAGACCAGCTAAGTAAGGCTGGACAGGGAAAGGGAAAGTAGGTGGGCTTGGCATTGGGGGCAGAAATGTTCCACGCGGGTTGAGCGATGCAAGGGCCCCGGGAACGGTAGATTTCTTAGTGGGGTTTGCCCCTAGTGAGCAGGTCTCAGACTGCCCCTGAAGGGGCCAGTAGGCAAAGCTGATGGAATTTTTGCTCAAAACTTGGACAGAGAAAGGGAAGGGGTTATCCTCAGAGCAGTGTACCACCAGGATGTATTTCCTACCTTCATATGTCCTCAGGCCAACCTGGAATCCAGGCCCAGCTCAACCACTTAGAGCTTAGTAATCTTTGGGAAATCTCTAAACCTCAATTTCCTCATCGACAGACTGAGACTATAATAGTATCTCCCTTGGGTGTTGTGAGGATTAGAAATATTGTATGTAAAGCTCCTAGTATATAGTAGGTGCTTAATACACAGTAGCCATAATTTTTATTCCTGCTACCACACTGGACTAGGCCAGCCTAAGACATTGCTCACTTCTACTCTCTTTGAGGGATTTGTTGCCAGTTGGAACAAGACACTGAAATCTAAATCTAAGACTTTGCCCATCATCTTTTCACATACATTTGTCAAAGGTGGCCTGGCAGGCAGATATGTAAAAACTGGTTCTCAGTTTTCACTGTGCATAGTTCTCTTTTTTTGCTGGTCATTTCAGCACACGAAGAAAAGCATGTCACAAACCTTTTGGCTGGTGGTGACATCTAGAAGACTGATTGAGAAAGCATCAGAGGAGCAAGGGTTTAAGTCGTGAACTGCTGAATTAAAAAAAAAAAAAAAAAAAAGGCTGGGCATGATGGCTTATGCCTGTAATCCCAGCACTTTGGGGGGCCAAGCAAGAGGTTCACTTGAGCCCAAGAGTTCGAGACCAGCCTGGGCAACATGGCGAAACCCCATCTCTACAAAAAATACAAAAATCAGCAGGGTATGGTGGTTCACACCTGTAATCTCAGCTACTTGAGAGACTGAGGCAGGAGGATCGCTTGAACCCAGGAGTTTGAGACCAGCCTGGGCAACACGGGGAGACCCTTTCTCTATTACCAAAATTTTTAATGAAAAAAAAAAAGCATCCCCTCCTCCGTCCCTCCAGCTTACCAACAGCCTGCTGCTCTTACTCGTCACTCTTGTGTTGTGTCTTATAACTGTTCAAAGTGCTTTTGTCTATATGATTTCATTTGCTCCCCACCCTGGCCTGTGAGGTAAGTAGGGCAGATATTGGCTGCCATCTCAGAGGGGCTAAGACAGTGACAGAGCTAGGACTAGAACCCATGCCTCCTTGTGATGGACAGAAACGAACCATGCCCTGTTGACTTGCACCTTTGATGAGTGGGTTAAAAGGAATCTGTGAGGAAATGATGCGCAGGTTTTGGGGACAGCTGTTTTGCAAGGAGACAGTGACAATAATACCCTATTGCTGTAGCGTGCCCAACAGAGACAGGTGGCTATGCTCTTGTTGTGCTAATGAGCAAACTGCAGGCCCAGGGTCAGCAGAGGAGGACTTTCTGGGGTTTGGGTGACATAGAGAGGCGGTTTTCTAAAGTTTCCCCCTTTTCAAGTTGTTTCAAATGACAGAAGACTTTGCCTGAGGCCACCCAGCTTGGGAGTGGCAGAGCCCCCAGAATTGAGACTTTGACTCAGGACTCTAACTCCAACTTCTTGGGTTTGAAGTCAGCTCATTTCTCCCCTTGCCCTTTCTCACAGAGGTGTTGGGAAGAACAAGAGTGGAAAGGACAAATCAGTGTGTAACGGCGTTAAAGGAAATAGTGCCTAGCATTCTCCTTTTTCACATCTAATTGGCCTCCACGTGAGGGCCGCAGAGAGCAAATACTTTGGCTAAGCTGATCTGTTTGCGTGCTCTACTTCTTAGCTGTGTGAAGATATCAGATCTTGCTTGACAGGTTGTGAGAATGAAATAAGCAGCATATGTGAAAGTGTTTTGCAAACTATGAAGCAGTACTATCATTGAGAGCTTTAAGAGTCTTTGCTTCCGGGAATCCAGCAAACCCAGCTCACTCTAGGACCCTGAAAGAACTCGCCTCTGGTGGGAGTAGAGAAGGTGGCGCTTTTTTGGTTTCTCTGGCATTCAGGCAGACAGAACTGGGGAGGAAAATGGAGGAAGATGAGCTTGCTCACCACCTCCGTCTTCTTATCCCCCAGCTGAGGGGGCAGTGGCGGGGGAGCTGGCATAACCTTTTCTTTGGTGAGTCAGCTAAGAAGGAATTTCTAGAGCTCCACTGATGTAGACATGGTTGTTTTAGTTTGGATTTCTAAAGCTGCTCCTCTTTGAAGCAGCTTTAAGACACAGCTAAAAGCACAAGCAATTGGGAAGCACATGGAAAATGACAGCAGCATAACATCTTACTAGTGTGAACTTGAAGAAATCAAGTTTCGCAGGGTCATTGTATTAATAGTGTGGGAAAGTGCCTGGCACATACTAGGGGCCCAATATCTGTCCATTTCCTTTCCCTTCTTAGTGGACAGACTGCAGTCACTAAGCTAACAGAAAGCACTTACTCTTCAGTTGCCTGAGTTTACAGATAATAGGTGCCATTATTCATTTAATCCTAACAGCCCCAGGAGACAGCTTATCTACATACGCCGAAGAAAAGGCAGTTCAGAGTCTTATTGCCCAAGGTCACGTCACACAGCCTGCAATTTTTAATTTTCTTGTTTTTTAGTTTTGGGGGTGCATAGGTGTATATATTTATGGGGTACCTGAGATGTTTTGATATAGGCATGCAATGCGTAACAATCACATCATGAAAAATGGGGTATCCCCTTAAGCATTTCTCCTTTGTTACAAATTATACACTTTTATTTTTAAATGTACAATTAAATTATTATTGACTACAGTTGCCCTGCTGTGCTGTCAAATAGTAGGTCTTATTCATTATATTTTTTTGTATCCATTAACCATCCCCATCCCCACCCCAGTACCCTTCCCAGTCTCTGGTAAATCTTCTACTCTCTATCTCCATGAGTTCAATTGTTTTGTTAGTTCCCACAAATAAGCGAGAACATGCAAAGTTTGTCTTTCTGTCAGCCTGCAATTTTTAAAGCCAGAATTCAAACCCACCTTGTCTGGTTTGCCTGTTAGATATCAGGATGTGTGAAGGTGTTTAATTGAGCTGGGCCTCCTGGAAGGCCCAATCTTCAACGGACTTGGACCAAGGAGGTAACTCCAACCTGGCCCATTTGGGAATAAACTCAGGGTGGAGTTTCAAAAACAGGAAATAGGCCATTGCTAGAGGCAGGCTGGCAACCATTGGAAGAGAGCGGAAAATGTTGCTTTCCAAATCCTTGGGGGGATTTAATCCGTGCTCTCCCAGTTTCAGGAGCTTATGTTGTGAGGGTGAGATGACTCCTCATTAAGCAGTATACAAATAGATTATTGGTAGTCTTCTGTCATCTCCCACGAAACACAACCTCCCCCTCATCACCTGACAGCCCTCCACTAACCACCCTATAAACAAGAGGGAACTGAGTCTCCTTTTCAAACACCTCTCCTAAGCTAGACTGCAGAAGCTGGGAGGGCTGAGTCATCTTCCTCTTAAAAGAAAACCCGTGTAACAAAGCCACAGAAGTATGCTTTCTGTGCATATCATTTGTTTCAACACATGGCTGCTTTTATAGGATACCAACGCAAGAGCTGAGGACACTTGTCTTCTCTGTTCCCCAGAAAGTAGGTACCCTGCAGTGTCATCTGTACTGTCCCCCTCTTCCACATCCATTATCTGCGTGACTGCAGGCACCTCACTAAGCAGCCAAATAACCACCACGGCATATTTACCCAGGCCATTAGTTTGGATTGTGCCAGGTATCTCACAGCATAGGCAAGAAGGGCCAATTGAAGAGTTAGGATGGCTGGGCGCGGTGGCTCACGCCCGTAATCCCAGCACTTTTGAGGCTGAGGTGGGTGGCTCACAAGGTCAGGAGTTCGAGACCGGCCTGACCAACATGGTAAAACCCCGTCTCTACTAAAAATACAAAAATTAGCTGGGTGTGGTGACGGGCGCCTGTAATCCCAGCTACTCGTGAGGCTGAGGCAGGAGAATCGCTTGAACCCGGGAGGTGGAAGTTGTAGTAAGCCGAGATCACGCCATTGCACTCCAGCAACAGAGTGACACTCATCTCAAAAAAAAAAAAAAAAAAAAAAAAAGGCTATGGCCTGAGGCTACTCTTCACCCTAAGGGATATATGGTAAATGCATGAGAGTAAAGGCTCTGGCCTCAGATACACACACAAGGATGACTTTTAAGAGTGCCTCCTCTATCTCTCATTTCTTCTGGCCAAGCTAGGACGAGGTAGATAGGACCGGGAAGTAGACTACATCCCTTTGCAGTCCATTCACCTACAGCTATAGTTTCTGAGAATAGTGCTGTGTGGCAGGGAAAGCTCTGGCTTTTATGATCTCCCCTTGTAGAGTGCTGGATTGCTTCATGGTGCAGGGTGCTACTTATACGGCTTCATATCATATGCCCAGTAGGAAGGAGAATGCCTGGGCAGATCTGATGCTGGACCAATTCACTGCCCACATCAAAGGGCATCTCCCCATAAGCCCAGAGACCCACAGCTAAATGTCCCCACTCCCCCATCAAAAAAAGCAGCTGATAGCCATATTTCCGTACAGGCTCATGTAATAGAGGGGACTTTTATTATTTTTTCAGAGAATTCGGATAGCCATAGATTATACAGAGCCATTTCTCAGCACTCTTTTCCTTCCACTTAAGAAACTGGAATACGTGATGAGGATGATGCCAAAACAAGACTGCTGGCTCATATCATCTAAGGTACAAATACACACTTAATCACTTGACACTTTATTGAATGCAAAGCAAGATTTAGCATCTTTGCCTTCGTTGTACAGAGCTGAAGCGGGAGCCCAGGGAGGGGAGGACTGCATGGTTTTCCTTGGTGGGGGAGTTGTGCACCCTGCAGTCCTGTGGGAAGATCAGCCCATGTTCTGTCGGTTGCCATAGCCCCTAGGATGGGTGTCCTTCCAGTCATCCCACTCCCGGGCTCTGTGGAGTGTTTGTTCATCATCCTCTTCCTCCTTTTCTTCTTGTTCTTCCTGTTGCTGAGCTGCTTTTCTGAATTCCTCTAAAGTGGAAAAATTAGAAAGGGAGGTGAGAAATTGAGGGAATGTTAATAAGTAACGTCAGGGGCCTCAGTTCCACTCTGAGCACAACCACATGCAATGAGAACAGGAATACAGCCAGCTGCCTACCCTGAGCCCGGCGGAAGCGGGGAGAGAACTTGCATTACCTAATATATCGCATGTTAAAAAATAGTACGAAAGGATGCTCTGAGTGGTTTCCACAAGAAGGCAAAAATCATAAAAGGTGCCCCTCAGAATGAATTCTATTTTGGAAGATAATTCTTGCAAAAATGGCCAACACCCACCCCTCCAAGCCTCTAAACAAAAACATTACCACCACCACCAAACAACCCCTGCAATCCAAAAACACGAAAGAAAAAATATTTATGAATTTGTGATTTGTGAGTTGCCAGGGGGGTGGGATTGCAGTTGACGTTTCCTCCTCCATCCATTTCCTTTACTATAGTCATACATAAGTTTTTGTGCATAAAATTGAAAATCACAGGGCAGTTAGACCTACCAGAAAAGAATGCCTACGTTATTATTTTGCAGTGCTTGAAATAGGCTCTGAGGTCCAAATGGCACTTATCATGCAGTATACACCCAAAAGAAATTAAACCAACTGCTGCATCTCTTTTGCATTTTTTTTCCTTTGTGAGGTAAAGCAGCATTTTCCTGGCTACTCTGACTTTGCTCATGAGAAATAGTCTCATTACTATGAATGAAATGTGTGGGGATCTGATCTCTTCTAACAGCTCAGGAGTCTTTTGTTCTGAGATAGGGTTTCTCTCTGTTGCCAAGGATGGAGTACAGTGGTGTGATCATGGTTCACTGTAGCCTCGAACTCCTGGGCTCAAGTCATCCTCCTGCCTCAGCCTCCCGAGTAGCTGGAACCACAGGCATGAACCACCACACTTGGCTAATTTTTACATTTTTTGTAGAGACAAGGTCTTCCCCTATGTTGCCCAGGCTGGTCTCGGCCCTCCCAAAGTGCTGGGGTTACAGGCATGAGCCACCTTGCCTGGTTCTTTTTTTAAACCCTTTACTATAAAATAAAAGATGGTGGAAACCACACAAGTACATATAAAACAAATTTTTATAAGGAGGCCTTATAGCCTCCACTCAGGTCAAGAAACAGATCTCCTGTATCCACCCCAAAAGCCTCTCTGTGTACATTATACAAATCAACCCTCCTCCCCTGCAAAAGTAACCTCTATACTGCTTTTTATAGTAATAACTTCCTAGAGTTCATCACAGCTTTATTACCCAAGTACATACCACTAGACACTGTAATTGTCCATTTGTACATTCATTTTTTACTCAATGTATTTAGTACAGAGTTGTGCAACTATCACCACAATCCAATTTAAAAAATTCTATAACCCCAAAAGATCCCTTGTGCCCATTTACAGTTAATTCCCGTTCCTTCCCTCCCTGCCCCCAGCTCCTAGAACCATGAATCAACTTTCTGTCTCCATAGATGTGCCTATTCTGGACATTTCACATACATGAAATCAAAATCATGTAATCTGTGATCTTTTGCGGCTGACTTCTTTCACTTAGCATCATCATCTTTTTTTGTTGTTGTTGTTGAGACAGTCTTGCTCTGTCTCCCAGGCTGGAGTGCAGTGGTGTGATCTTGGCTCACTGCAACCTCCACCTCCCGGGTTCAAGTGATTCTCCTGCCTCAGTCTCCCGAGTAGCTGGGATTACAGGTGCCTGCCACCACAGTCGGCTAATTTTTGTATTTTTAGTAGAGATGGGGTTTCACCACGTTGGCCATGCTGGTCTCGAACTCCTGACCTCAAGTGATCTGCCTGCCTCAGCCTTCCAAAGTGCTGGGATTACAGGTGTTAGCCACTGCACCTGGCCTAGCATCATATTTTTGAGGTTAGCCTTGCCTATTTAAAAATGTTTTGATATCTTTTTAAATCTATAGGTTCCCCCTCCATCCCTTTCTTTCAAGTTATCTGTTGAAGAAGTTGGGGCATATGACCTGTAGAGTTTGTTTCCCAAAGACTGGATTTTGCTGATTGCATACTCATGATGCAGTCTAACATGTCCTCTTGTATTTTCTGCAGATTGGCAGCTGAATACAGAGGCTTGATTTGACTCCAGTTTAATTCCTTCAGCATGAATTATAATTATAGGTGGTGCTGCATTCCTTCATCAGGAGGTATGTAAATATCTCTGTCTCGTTGTAATGTTAGGAGCTGTTGATGCTCAATGCCGAGACCCATTCATTTATTGGGGGGTTTCAAAAAGGTGACACCCTTAATTTTAACTTTTTAAAATTAACTGGAATACTTTTACAAAGAGAGCCTTCCCCTCATCAACTACTATTTGGTTACCTAGTAGAAAAGATAAAATACTTGACCCTTTCCCTTTATTTACCATTTCTCAAGATATTGGGTTCCCTTATTAGCCTCTGAGGTTGAATAATTTGGTCTTGTTTTATAATATAATTATGGGCCGGGCACGATGGCTCACACCTGTAATCACAGCACTTTAAGAGGCTGAGGTGGGAGGACTGCTTGAACCCAGGAGTTCGAGATCATCCTGGGCAAGATGGCGAGACCCTGTCTCTACAAAAAAAAAATTTATGACGCTTATATTGGCTCAAAAAATTATAAAAAAGAAAAACACTTTTAAAATCTGCCAGGCATGGTAGTGCATGGCTGTAGTCCTACCTACTCAAGAGGCTGAGGCAGGAGGATTGCTTGAGCCCGGCCTGGGCTCAGAGTGTGAGACCCACCTCTAAAAAAATAAAAATATATATATAATTATGAACTTAGAGATTTAAACATATCTGATGAGTTTCAACCAGTTGCAACTATTATTATTATTTTTGAGACAAAGGAGTCTTGCTCTGTCGCCCAGGCTGGAGTGCAGTGGTGTGATCTTGGCTCACTGCAACCTCCGCCTCCTGGGCTCAAGCGATTCTCCTGTCTCATCCTCCCGAGTGGCTGGCATTACAGGCATGTGCCACCACGCCCGGCTATTTTTTGCATTTTTAGTAGAGATGGGGTTTCACCATGTTGGCCAGGCTGGTCTTGAACTTCTGACCTCAAGTGATCCACCCACCTAAGCCTCCCAAAGTGCTGGAATTACAGGCGTGCGCCACTGCACCCAGCCCACAATTATTGTTTTAAAAAACTATTTAAATCAACTTCTTAATTTTAGAAGTTTTCAATTTACAGAAAAATTGAGAAAATAGTACTGAGTTCCCACATAATCACACCCAGTTTCTTATTATTAACCTTACATTAATAGTTTCTGTGATAAAACTAATGAACCAATACTAATACATTATTAACAACTAAAGTGCATACATTACTCAAATGTCCTTAGGTTTTACCTAATGTCCCTTTTCCGTTCCAGGATCCTATCCAGGTCACCACAGTACATTTTGTTGTCTGTTTCTTTAGTCTCCTCTAGGCTGTAACTCTTTCTCAGACTTTCCTTCATTCTGATGACCTGGACAGTTTTGAAGAGTACTTGTCAGGTATTTTGTAGAATGTCCCTCAGTTTGGGTTGCCTGTT
Source organism: Pongo pygmaeus (assembly GCF_028885625.2). Lineage (NCBI taxonomy): Eukaryota > Metazoa > Chordata > Mammalia > Primates > Hominidae > Pongo > Pongo pygmaeus. The sequence continues at coordinate 73,308,530 of NC_072396.2, read as the reverse complement.
TTTTACAGAATTAGACTAGGGTTATGGGTTTTGGAGGACAATACTATATATGCTATCAACCTGACTTCACACATAATAACCTCGATGACCTGACCAAAGTGGTATTTGTAGGTTTCCAACTAAAGTTACTTCTCCTCTCTCCTTCCACATTGCAGTCTCTGGAAGCAAGTCACTAAGCACAGCCCACACTTTCGGGGTACACAGTCATGCTACACCTCCTTGAAGCAGGAGTATCTACACAAAATTAACTGAAATTTTTCTGTAGGGGAGATTTATCTCTTCTCCCTCATTTATTTACTTATTCAATCACTTATTTCTATCACAGTGGACTTGTGTGTATTCATTTTATTCCTTGTGTGATAATCCAATACTGTTAAATTTACTTTCCTGCCTAAGTTCTCCCAGTTTTGGGCTGTGAGGGTGCAGCTGGCTCTTGTGTTCCTTTAACACCCCAACAGTTTTTTGAGCTCTTGTTTTCTAGTACAGAGAGCCCTGAGTTAAGATTTTTCAACTTTATGATGGTGTGAAAGTGATATGCATACAGTAAAAGCTATACCTCATATTTTGAGATATTCAATATTTTAGTATAAAATAGGCTTTGTGTTAGATGATTTTGCCCAACTGTGGGCTAACGTAAGTGTTCTGAGCAGATCGAAGGTAGGTTAGGCTAAGCTACGATGTTGGGTAGGTTGGGTGTAGCAAATGCATTATCATCTTAACAATATTTTCAACTTAGAATGGTTTTACCAGGATATAACCCCATCATATGTTGACTATCATCTGACTACGAGATGCTCCAGGTTCATCTTGTATGTTCCCTGCCTCAGCCCTAGAATCAGCTATTTCTCCAAGGAGCCCTGGTTCATTTATTAGAGGATGGTATTAGAAACCAAGATTTGGGTGTTGGATGGACTTGTTGCTACTGTCAGTTATCCTCTGTGAAACCAAATTGGCCAGTGGAAACATCTTCAAATTGGCTCTTGATATGACCCCAGTAGTCTTTGAAAGCTCCTTCCCTATCTTTTATGACAAGATGTTCCAAGCTTATTTTGTACATTTCCTGCCCCAGAATTGTAGTCAGTTATTTCTCTAAGACACCCTGATTTCTTAAAAGAAAGAATATTGGGAAGAATATTTCTGTATCACAATTGGAGTTACTAGGTATACTCATTGCTACTGGGCTGGTCCTTGTTTCTAAGCCTTTTCAGTGGATAGAGCAAAAGTAGGGGGGGGGTGTGTGTATGTTTACTTTTAAATAAAATTTCTCATGAGTTCATATGGAGTACTACAGGGTTTAAAAAAAAATCTAAATTCTTTGGAATTACATCTGTATTCTTTCACATTAAAAGTCCTAGTTCTCAAAAGACAGAGGATGATAGAATTAGATTATCTAATAATTGTTCATTTATATTATCTCACATTATACATAGTCTTGGAATAATAACACTAACTTTGACACCCCACCAATATAATTACTGAGAACTGTTAAAATTTTGCATGATTTCCCCATTTCTCCATTTTTAAAAAGTTATCTACATTATCTGGGCACACAGGCATTACATATTCCATCTCCCTTTTAATCCTCATTTCATCTTAATTCTACAAGTAACTGTACATTTAACGCTTGCTACCTGTCCTTATTTCAATGTCTCTCAACACTTTGGCTGTCTGAAGCTCATTCTCTAGCAAATTCATGGGATGGTGGAACAATATTTCTTGAATTCCTGCATGTTGATAAACATTTGTGCTCTTTATACTTGAAAGCCAGTTTTACCAGGTATAATGTTCCTTGGCTCACATTTTTTCCCTCTGAGTATCTTAAATACCTGCTATTCCATTTTCTTCTTTCTTCTGGCATAAAGTATAGATCTCAAAAAATCTGAGGGTAACCTAAGTTGCCTTCCTTTATAAATCACTTACCATTTTTACTGAGAAGTCTGTGGCTTTTTTTTCTTTAAAGGTCAGAAATTTTATTAGAGTATGTCTTGTTGGTCATTCTGGGTTATTTCCCAGGTACACGGTGTGATTTTTCTTATCAAGTGACCGTGGCGCTCGAGCCCTCCAGGACCAGGAGCTCAGGCCCTGTGGAGAAGCTGGGCCTGGTTTAGGGGAGCAGTTGTGCCTCTTTGGTGCAGTGCCTCAGCCCCAGGGAACTGGAGCTTTGGCCCAGCGGGGCAGCTGGGACCCTGATGCCTTAGCCTGCATGGCACCGGGTCCCTGGACCCCCCAGGGAAACACAGCCTTGGCTAATCTGTACACACTGCTCTCTGGGCCAAACAGCAATAGCACCCCCACTTCCCTGGATCTGGACCAGCCCTCCGGGGTCTGAGCCACTGAGGTGTCCCACCTCCCTGGGGAGCAAAGCCAACATTGCACTGCATCCCACCCCCTGGAGCCCAAGCCACAGCTATGCCCCACCATTCCTGGGGCTGTGTTGCCACTGCACCCGGCCTCATAGAGCTTCCAGGGTCCAGAGTCATCACTACACAGTATCTTCTTTCCTGGTGCCTGAATTGCCACTGTGCCCTGCTCCCTGGGGTCTGAGTGTCTGGAACACCCCTCCCTCCCCAGAGCCATGCCAGTACTATGTCCTGACCGCCAGGATAGGAATCACAGCTACATCCCTGTCCCTGGGCCCAAGCTACTGAGAAGGGCCTCAGAGTCACAGTCTTCGGCTTGGTGGGAGAGCAGCATCCACCTGTGCCTGAGACTGAACCTGCACCCATGTCACAGGTGCCGCAGCAGTTCAAGAAGACACTGGACCCAGGACCAAGCTCCACAGCCACCCTGAGCACCTGTGCCTTGGAACACAGCACTGCTGTGGCTGCCTGTGGGTCGCGTCACACCCAACACCAACAGAGATTCCCCCTGGGCAACTTTTTTAATCTCAAGAAACTTTCCTTAATATTAACTTTTAGCATTTATTCTTTTTCCTTGCTTTGGCTTTCTTCTTCAGATAATCCTATTATCTATATGCCAGGTCTTCTTTACTATCTTTAGTATATGTCACTTTTCCTCAAACCCTGTTTTTTTTTCGTTTTAAAATTTTCCTTCCTTTTACCATAGCAAGGCATTTTCTGTTGTGTTCACTCATTCTTGTTTCCTTCTACTTTAGCCTATATTTCTGAAATGATTCATGTTCCCCAAGTTGTCATATTTCTGAGTTTTTCTAATCCTGCTTTATATTGTCCTTCCATGTCCTATGTTATTTTCTGAATATCTTCCAACTCTTTTTTGAATACCATGTTTCAGATTTGTTCCGTTTTTTTGAGCGTGTCTTTCTGTAGTGTTTTTCTCTTCTAATAATTTTGTGTAGGGTTTGACTTTGATAATTTTCTGTTCCCTTTTTCTCAACTTTGTGCTGTATTTCACAATCTATAAAATCTACCCACTTAAAAGTATACATTTCAGTGGTTTTCTTTTTTTGGTTTTTTATTTTTGAGACAAAGTCTCACTCTGTTGTCAGGCTGGAGTGCAGTGGCGCGATCTCGACTCACTGCAACCTCTGCCTCCCGGGTTCAAGCCAATTCTCCTGCCTCAGCCTCCCAAGTAGCTGGGACTACAGGCACGCACCACCATGCCTGGCTAATTTTTTTTTTTTTTTGTATTTTTAGTAGAGACGGGGTTTCACCATCTTGGCCAGGCTGGTCTCAAACTCCTGACCTTGTGATCCGCCTCCCAAAGTGCTGGGATTACAGGTGTGAGCCAAGCCACCCAGCCCAGTTCAGTGTTTTATATTCAGAGTTGTGCAACCATCACCACAATCTTGTTGTTCATTTTTACGTGAAATGTTTTCCTAAACTTGTAGAAAGAAGCATGGTTCAGAGTAGCTTTTCTAACTTCATAAGGGCTCCCTTTCTGCTGTTTTTATATGAATTAAAGAAATATGATTACTTGCTTGATCGGAGTTCCTGGTTCTGGTCCTCTCTCCTAATTTCATCTGGACCTTTTCTTTCTTTTTCTATTTCTGTCCTGCTTAATTTCAATTCTACTCTCAGCAATTTCTCCTCAGTGTGAGTCCCTGTCCTGGAAGGGAGACCTGGTGGATCAACTTCAAGAGTTCATTAAGGACTAGACTACTCTATCCCTTTCAGACCTTCTGACTATTGGTCCCTCGTACTCATCCCTCCCAGTTTCAACTGCAGTTCTTAAATTGGACTGCCATTCTTTCTAGGGAATACACTGTTTTGGAATTCTGTTTGTCAAGTTTTTCAGATAGCCTGTCAACTCTGGTTTTCTCCTGCACAGATGCCAATAACTGCTGGATCTTGTGGCTATGGGTAATTTGCCCTTACCTGTTTTTATTGTGAGGTTCATGGGGATACACTGCCACCTATTTTCATTATAAATATTGTCCACGGGTTTTTTCATATTCATTGAAGTATAACATACATGTAGAAAAGTATACTAACATTTGTATAGCTCAGTGAACTCTCACATATTGAACATATCCATGTAATCAGTACCCAGATGAAGATACAAAATATTTCTAACTCCTCAGAAGACCCTGTAGGTCCAGTTCCATTCATGATCCCCAACTAAGTGTGAACGCTTACTAGCTTTCAACCAGCACACACAAGTATTACCTGTTTGTTGAAGTTTGTATGAATGGAATCATACAGTATATACTCTTTTGCGTCTGGCTTTTTTCTCAAGATTCAGCTATATTTGTCACTTATAGCGAACAAGTTATAGTTTAACCTTATTGCTACATAGTTTTCCATTGTGTGAATATACCAACATTTATTTCTTCATTCTATTATTTATGGGCATTTGAGTGGTGTATTCACTGTGGACTATTACAAATAATGCTGCTATGTTCAATCTTGTACAGGTCTTTTGTGGACATATGGTCTTACTCCTCTTAGGTATATACCGAGGAGTGAAACTGCCAGGTCATGGGAGTATACACGTGTCCAATTTTTGTGCATTACTACCAGAACCATGACCACCCCTAGTTTCCCTGCCTTTATTTCCTTTCATCTATTTACTCTGGGCTTTCTTTGTTCCCTATGCCCCCACCCCCACCCTTGTTAGGGTAAAACCTTAGGCAATTGATTTTATCTTCCTTTTTTCTAACACAAGTGTTGAAAGTTACACATATTTCCATCTCAGCATTGCTCGAGTTGTATCCCATAAATTCTGATGCTGTACTTTCACTGTAATTCTGTTCAAAGTATTCTCTTTTATTTATTTTTAAATGGGCAAACATATATTTATTGTGTACAGTGTGTTTTGAAGTATATATTATGGGACAGTTAAATCTAGCTAATTAAAAGATGCAGTACCTTGCACATTGTTATTTTTGCAGTAAGAACACTTAACATCTACTCTGTATTTTATTTTTATTTTCATTTTTTTTTGAGATGGAGTTTTGCTCTGTTGCCCAGGCTGGAGTGCAATGGCGTGATCTTGACTCACTGCAACCTCTGCCTCCTGGACTCAACCGATTCTCCTGCCTCAGCCTCCCGAATAGCTGGTATTACAGGCGCCTGCCACCACGCCCGGCTAATTTTTCTATTTTTAGTAGAGACGAGGTTTCACCATGTTGGCCAGGTTAGTCTTGAACTCCCAACCTCAGGTGATCCACCCGCCTCGGCCTCCCAAAGTGCTAGGATTACAGGCGTGAGCCACCGCACCCAGCCATTAACGACAGTCACCATGCTGTATAACAGATCTCTTGAACTTATTCCCAGTTAGAAGTATTTTCTAATTTTCTTTCTAATTTCTTCTTGGACCTATAGGTTATTTAGAAGTGTACTGTTTAATTTTCAAATATTTGAGAATTTTCTAGGTACATTATTGATTTCTAATTTAATTCCATTGTGGTCTGAGGACATATTCAGTGTGATTTCAATTTTCGAAAATTTATTGAGACTTATTTCATGGACCAGTATATGACCTACCTTAGTGAATGTTCCATGGGTATCTGAAAAGAAGGTGAAGGCATACCTCGTTTTATTGTGCTTCACTCTATTGTGCTTTGCAGAGACTTATTTATTTATTTATTTATTTATTTATTTATTTATTTATTTACAAATTGATGGTTTGTGGCAACCCTGCAGCAAGCAAGTCTATTGGTGCCCTTTTTCTAAGAGCATTTGCTCACTTTGTGTCACTGTGCCACATTTTGGTAATTCTCAGTTTCTCAAACTTTTTCATTATTTCATTTGTTATGGTGATCTCTAGTCTTTGGTATTACCAGTGTAATTGTTTTGGAGCACCACAAACCATGCCCACAGAAGACGGAGAACTTAATGGGTAAATGTGTATGTTCTGACTGCTCCACTGACTGGCTATCCCAACCCTGCCCCAGGCCTCTCTGTTCCTTGAGACACAACAATATTGAAATTGGGCCAATGAATAACCCTACAGTAGCCTGTAAGTATTCAAGTAAATAATCTGAAAATTATTAGGCACAAACGCATTTATGACTGCTATGTCTCCCTGATAAACTGCCACTTTATCAGTAGGAAATGCCCTTTTAAAATCTCTGATAATACCTTTTCGTCTTAAAATCTACTTTATCTGATATTACTATAGCTACTGCAGCTTTCTCATGCTTACTGTTAGCATGGTAGAGGTTGAGTATCCCTTATCTGAAATGTATGGGACCAGAAGTATTTCAGATTTGTTTTTTATTTTGGAATATCTGCATCATATCTGGTTGAGCATCCCAAATCTGAAAATCCAAAATGCTCCAGTGAGCATTTCCTTTAAGCATCACATTAGCCTTAAGTAGTTTCGGATTTTTGGAGCATTTCAGGTTTTTCATTTTCAGATTTAGGATGCTCAACCTATATATATATATATATATTTTTTTTTTTTGAGACAGAGTCTCGCTCTGTCACCCAGGCTGGAGTGCAGTGGTGTGGTCTCGGCTCACTGCAGCCTCAGCCTCCTGGGTTCAAGCGATTCTCCTGCCTCAGCCTCCTGAGTAGCTGGGATTACAGGCGTGCGCCACCACACCTGGCTAATTTTTGTATTTTTAGTAGAGATGGGGTTTCACCATGTTGGTCATGCTGGTCTTGAACTCCTGACCTCGTGATCCGCCTGCCTTGGCCTCCCAAAGTGCTGGGATTACAGGCGTGAGCCACTTATTATCTTTTTTCTTCTTTTTATTTGTAACCAATCTGTCTTCATATTTAAAATGTATCTTTTATAGACAGCATGCAGCTAGACCTGATCATCGATCCCTGACTTCTAATTTGAAGGTTTATTCTATTTACATTTGAGGTGCTCTGGATTTGGCCATTCTATCAGGTGTATAGTGGTATCTCAGTGTTGTTTAATTTGCATTGCCCTAATGACATGATGTAGAGCATCTTGTCACATGCTTATCTTGTCATCTGTATACTTTCTTTGGTGAGGTATCTGTTAAGGTTTTTGGCCCACTTCTTAATCAGGCTGCTCCCTTTTTTTTTTTGAGACAGGCTCTTGCTCTATCACCCAGGCTGGAGTGCAGCGGCACAATAATAGCTCACTGCAGCCTCGACCTCACAGGCTCAAGCAATCCTCCCACTTCAGCCTCCTAAGTATCTGGGACTACAGGCACGAACCATCACACTTGGCTAGTTTTTTAAAACTTTTTTTTGTGTGTGTGTGGAGAGGGGTCTTACCATGTTGCTCAAGCTGATCTTGAACTCCTGGGCTCAAGGGATCCTCCCACTTTGGTCTCCTAAAGTATTGGGATTACTGGTGTGAGCCACCACACCTGGCCTAAAACTGCTCCTTTTCTTATTGTTGGGTTTTAAGAGTTCTTTGTATATTTTGGGTAAAATACACAAAGTCCTTCATCAGATAAGTGTTTCGCAAGTATCTTCTCCCAGGTTGTGGCTTGTTTTCTCATTCTCTTGATAAATTATTTTTTAAGTGGCTGCTCTAGGAAATACAATGTTCATCTTTAACTTCCCGGCCTACTTAGAGTTAAAATTATGTGATGGGGGCCAGGCGCAGTGGCTTACGCCTGTAATCCCAGCATTTTCGGAGGCCAAGGTGGGCAGATCACGAGGTCAGGAGATTGAGAACATCCTGGCTAACACAATGAAGCCTCGTCTCTACTAAAAATACAAAAAAAAAAATTAGCCGGGTGTGATGGCAGGCGCCTGTAGTCCCAGCTACTTAAGAGGCTGAGGCAGGAGAATGGCGTGAATGGCGTGAATGCAGGAGGCGGAGCTTGCAGTGAGCTGAGATCGCGCCACTGCCCTCCAGCCTGGGCGACAGAGCAAGACTCCGTCCCAAAAAAAAAAAAAAAAAATTATGTGATGGGGGGCCTCAAGGATGGTGCACAACAATCCCAGCCTCTTGGTATTCATGCTTTTATGGAGTCCCCTCTCATACTGTATCAGGGTTGGTCTATATGACCAACAGAATAGGGCAGAAGTCATATTCCAACATTAGGTTATAAAAGATATTGAGCCTTTTGATTTTGGTCATTCTCAGATCATTCACTTTGGGGAACGGAAGCTGTTGTGAGCAACCCTATGTGAGCCTCCTGTCCTCAGCTACATCGATGAGCTTGGCAGTGAATTCTCTAGTCCCATCCAAGCTTCCAGAAGACTGCAGCCCCAGCTGACAGCTTGACTGCAACCTCATGAATGTTTCTGAGCTAGGACCACCCAGTTGCTTCTGAATTCCTCACCCTCAGAAACTATGTGATACAATAAATGCTTATTATTTTAAGTTGCTAAGTTTTAGAGTAATTTGTTATACAGCAATAGACATGTATCTGTCTATAAAACAGGAGAATCTCACAAACAGGAGAATCTCACAAACAAAATAGTTCCATTTACCCTGTCCTTTTTGCGATGGCTGTCACATATATTACACCTAATACATTATAAACCTCACAAGTCAATATTGTAATTTTTGCTTTGAGAAGCTACGTATAGTTTTTAAAAACTGGGTTGAGGGAGATAGTCCTTTGTATTTACCCACATAATTACCATTTCTGCTGCTCTTCACTACTTGAATGTTTACATTTCTATCTGATACCATTCCCCTCAGCCTGAGGAATTTCCTTCAGCATTTCTCTAATGCCAATTTTCTGGTGAAGAATTCTTTTAGCTCTCATTTATCTGAAAATGTCTTAATTTCATCTTCATTTTATGGATATTTTTCACTAGGTATAAAATTATATGTTGACAGGTTCCTCCCCCCACCACTTTGAAACTGTTCCACCATCTCTGGCGCCCACAGTTTTTAATGGAAATTCAGCAATAATGTATATCCTTGTTCTCCTATTTGTAACGTGTGCTTTATCTTTGGATGATTTCAAAATTTCCTCTTTCTCTTTGGTGTTCTGCCGTTTGACTATAATGTGCCTATGTGTGATTTTCTTTGTATTTAAACTGTTGGGGTTTGCTGACATTCCTGAATCTTGGGAAATCTTTAGCCATCATTTCTTCAAGTTTTTCTGTTCCCTTCTTTCTCCTCTGGTACTGGCATTCCAATTGCACATACATGAGACCTTTGTACATAATTCCGCAGGCCACTGAGATACTGCTTACTTTTATTCAATCTTTTTTTCAAATTGGATAATTTCTATTGATCTCCAAGTTAACCGACACGCTCTTCAGTCAGCAACAATCTGGTATTAAGCTCATCCAGTGACTTTACATTTTCAGATATTGTATTTTTCCATTCCAGAATTTGTGTGTATAGTTTCTATTTCTCTGCTGAGATTTCTTATCTTTTCATTAATTACAAACATATTTTGCTCTCTGCCCTTGAGGATAAAAATAATAGCTGCTTTAAAGTCCCTGTCTGCTAATTCCAACATCTGAGTTATCTTGGGGTTGGTATCCATTGATTGCCTTTTCTTTTGAATTATGAGTCATATTTTCCTGTTTGTTTTTTTCACGTCTAATAGCTTAGGACTGAATTCTAAACGTGATAAATGATATATTGTAGAGATTCTGAATTCTGTTTCATTCCTCTAAAGAGTACTGATTTTTCATTTTAGCAGGCAATTAACTCGTCTAAAACCAAAATACCAAATTCTATCTCCCTTGCATTGGGCAACAGATGAATTCTCCATTCAGTTATTTTAGCCTTAGTTGAGGTGCTTAAGAGTCCATTCTGTGCATGCATAGTCAGCCAGAGATTTCGGTAGGGTTTATATACAGAATCAGGGCATCTTCTCTGTGGTTCTCTCTTTTCTGGGATATCCTCCTTCATTTTTCAGTTGCTGTTCACCCTGATCTCAGTTCTCTCATTCCTCAAACAGTAAGACTGCAAGTTCCTATCCAAGTTACATGCAGTTACATCATAGTAACTGCAGTCTGCCCACAGGTGAAAAGCTAATCCTTTCAAATTACCACTCTTCTCTTTTTGGTGCTATAGTAGAAACAGAACTGAACCTGGGAATTTGAAGGTCTGATTTTAAATCCTAGCCAGGCCACTTTAAAGTCAGTTCTCAGTGACTACTTCCTCATTTTATTTATTTATTTGAGACAGGGTCTCACTCTGTCACCCAGGCTGGAGTGCAGTGGCGTGATCTTGGCTCACTACAACTTCTGCCTCCCGGGCTCACATGATCCTACCACCTCAGCCTCCCGAGTAGATGGGACTACAGGTGCATACCACTACGCTCGGCTGGTTTTTGTATTTTTGGTAGAGACAGGGTTTCGCCATATTGCTCAGGCTGGTCTTGAATTCCTGAGCTCAAACAATCCACCTGCCTCGGCCTCCCAAAGTGCTGGGACTACAGGTGTGAGCCACTGTGCCCAGCGCATCTTATTTATTTTTATTTTTTTTTCTTTTTGTTTTCACCTATTTGTCCCAGAGCACTTTCTCATCTTGAAATGAAAATAAGAATGTCTGCTTCATGAAGTTGTTAAGAGGATCAAATGAAGCTGAGCGCGGTGGCTGATGCCTGTAATCCCAATGCTTTGGGAGGCTGAGGCAGGAGGATTGCTTGAGCCCAGGAGTTTGAGACCAGCTTGGAAAACACAGTGAGACCCTGTCTCTATTTTTCCTTTTTAAAAAGGATCAAATGGGATAATATATGAGATAAGGAAACTGAAGCTCAGAGGGACTAAGATATTCCATCTATTAAGTGACAGGAGGGCCAGGCGCGGGGGTTCACACCTGTAATCCCAGCACTTTGGGAGGCCGAGGTGGGCCGATCACCTGAGGTCAGGAGTTCGAGAACAGCCTGGCCAACATGGTGAAACCCCGTCTCTACTAAAAATACAAAAATTAGCCAGGAGTGGTGGCAGGCGCCTGTAATCCCAGCTACTCGGGAGGCTGAGGCAGGAGAATTGCTTGAACCCAGGAGGCGTAGGTTGCAGTGGGCCAAGATTGCGCCATTGCACTCCAGCCTGGGGGACAAGAGCGAGACTTCGTCTCAAAAAAAAAAAAAGTGACAGGAGTTGGACTGTTCACCAAGGTCTGTCCATACTTTTTCTGTTATACCCTATTGCTTCCACCTTTTTGATGGCCACCCTCTTCATCTTCCCCTTCTAAAGACCATTCCAAGTACCCACTATGATCCAATTACCAAGTTGGGCACTAAAGGTACAGTAAGTCAAAGTCCCTGCCCTCAAGGAATTCCAAGTATAATTTCCTCCTTCTAAGTGTTCACTGCCCTTCAGCTTACACCTGCTTTTGGTGACTTTCCAGTACCTTCAGGTAGTTGGTTTTTAAAATATTTTGTTCAGTTTGTAATTGTTATCCTGTATGTGGGGCTAGCCTGATACAACCTACTCTGCCATTACCAGATGCGGAACTGCTATCCATAGATTGAGTTTTCCACACAGCTGCTCTGTTTTTATGTCATGACATTTGGAGAGATTTACAAACTATGCTATCACTGTCCCCATCCTCCCATAACCATTTGCTATTTAATAATAAACATAATACTGTCTAGAATCTATTACTCAGAATCTTTGTCCCCACTATTTCTGCTCCTAAAGGGCAACTATACTTGGTAAGAACTTAATTGCCAGGGAGTAAAAGACCAGTGGTACAACTATTTCCCTCCTACCCCGTCATACCTGGTGCTGCCTTGGCTATTCCCTGATCCGGTAATGCTCCATATTTCCGATGTTGCTCATACCAGTCACTCACCGTCATAGTTGCCAGACTTGGATAACCAGCTCCAAATACTCTGCAAAAATTACACTGCATTTAGAAAACAAAAAAAAGAAAAAAAAAAACCAATACTACAAAAAGTCTCTTTAACAACAAAGTCTGTGTCCGTTTCAGCCTTGTTCCCTACCCAGTCAACTTCTGAGGAGTTGTACAAACTCATGGGAGGATATGTAAAAAGAGGCATCCAGAACGGGGCATTAAAGTCAAGAGCTTTCATGAGAAGATAAATAGCCCAGGATCATCTCCCATTAAGCAATCCCAGAGGCCAATGCTCCACAAAGCAGTGAAGACACCGTGGAATGGGTATTTATAGTTGGTGACTCTGAAAGGTACAGAAAACAAGGAGACTCCTGCCACCCTAGGGAAACGTATCTCAAGAACTCAGAATTAAATCACAGGGAGGCAAGTATGTCCTCTTGAGAATCGTAGCTGAAGGCAGGAAGAGTGCCAATAATGTAATAATAAAAAAAAAACTTTAAAGTATACAATTCTCCATTCAATTATTTTCTTTTTGTTTTATTTGCTTGTTTACATGTGTGCCTTTTTTTTTTTTGAGATGGAGTCTCGCTCTGTCGACCAGGCTGGAGGGTAGTGGGGTGATCTCAGCTCATTGTAACCTCCACCTCCTGGGTTCATGCGATTCTCCTGCCTCAGCCTCCCGAGTAGCTGGGATTACAGGTGCCCGCCAATACGCCTGGCTCATTTTTCTATTTTTAGTAGAGACGGGGTTTTGCCATGTTGGCCAGGCTGGTCTCGAACTCCTGACCTCAGGTGATCCACCTGCCTTGGCCTCCCAAAGGGCTGGGATTACAGGCGTGAGCCACCATGTCCGGCCCATGTGTGCCTATTTTTAAGCTTGAGTTTGTGAAGGAAGTGCCTGAGGAAGACAGACATGGAGAAAGTTTCAGGAGAGATAATATCCCTTAGATAAAAGAACAACTTCCGTAAGTGAGATCATGACTTTTTTTTTTTTTGAGACAGAGTCTCGCTCTTGTTGCCCAGGCTGGAGTGCAATGGCGCGATCTCGGCTCACAACCTCCCCCTCCCAGGTTCAAGTGATTCTCCTGCCTCAGCCTCCCTAGTAGCCGGGATTACAGGCATGTGCCACCACGCCCGGCTAATTTTGTATTTTTAGTAGAGACGGGGTTTCTCCATGTTAGTCAGGCTGGTCTTGAACTCCCGACCTCAGGTGATCCGCCCGCCTTGGCCTTCCAAAGTTCTGGGATTACAGGCACGAGCCACCTTGCCCGCCCGAGATCATGACTTTTCAACACCACTCAGTCTGTGGGTCACTAATGAACTGCCACATTGAACCATAAAAGCAGAGGGCTGCAAAGCAAACCACTTTCTAGTACTACCTACTTGGCTTGGGCCGTGTTCCGAGTGAGAATGAAGGGTTTCACTGGAGGCCTCTCCTGGCGAGATGAGTTAGAAGTTGATGCCTAAGAAGGAAATTAATTATGAGAGGTGAATTTGCCATTTTACCCAACCTACCATACGGGCTCTTAAGTCTTCAGGTGCTTGAAAAGCTCTGGATTCAAAACTCACTCACTTTCTACTTATCAGTCTCTAAGATATAGCAGCAGAACACTAAAGGTAGAGGTTCCTTAGCTCTCCTAAGGGGGCCTGAGTACCTTGCAAAAAAGAAAGAAAGAGAAAGTTCTCCCAGGAATCATGTCACTAGAAGTAAAAAATTACTTGGCTTTAAAATACCCTGTCCAAAGAAGGAGATTCCAAAGCCCTCTTTCATGTTCCAACTAAATCCCTTGAGCTGAACTTGAAGCCCCTTTCTTCAGCCTGGCCTTCAGTTAAAAAGTTGAATCACTACGACCCTTCTTCTAAAACCTCTTCCAATGTACTTATGCACTTAATTGTCAAGAACTTCTACAGTACTTTAGAAGTCAATGTTCCTAAATGAAAGGGAGAAGGATTGGTTAGTAGTTTCCATATAGAGGTATATAGAAAAGTTTCAAGGAACCTTGGCTTTCTAGGGGCATGCTGAAACAAAGGATGGTTAAAGGAAAGGTACTCACTTAGTTCTAGCTCGATCACTTTCAGAACCAATTCCAATACCACATGAGGGCACATTAAAACAGCAACAACACAACGATTACAACAAACAAACGAACAAGAAAAAACAAAAAACCCACACACAAAGAAAGGGACAGGGCAGGACCCAGAAAGTCCAGCCTCAAAATGCTTGAAAAGCACTCATCTAGACATGCTCAAGGGGCCTTATGACCTTAGAATACTAATTGTTCATTCTTTGATCTCTTAACATGAAGAACTAGGTTGATGTTATCCTGAGGCAAGAGCTCTTGGGCTAATTAGTACAAATCAAATTAGGAAGAGGTTTCTCTGAGGACTTAAATAAATGCCTGTGACTTGCTGATAAATTCAACCCAATTCATGTTGTGTCCTGAACCAAAGAACAAGTGGCAGCAGAGCCTATTCTTTTGAAGCAGCAGCTCCAAAACAGGGTTATGTTCAAAGACAGCCAAAGCTGTTACACCAGGTTTCTTTACCAGTTTACTGGACATTCTGTGCATGGAAATGTCCTTGCTGTGTCTCCTATGTGGGTAATCTAAAGGTGTGACAGTGCATCATTGTGGCAAGGTTAAATTCTAATTCCTCCTCCAACCTAAGCATATCCCCCTGGTCTTTTGTTTCAGATTCTTCCTACTCTTTTCTCCCTCTCCTCCAGTTCTACCTTTCTTCTCCATTCCCATCCTCTTCCTCTCTTCCCCTTCGTTATAGTCAGCACAATTTTTTTTTTTTTTTTTTTTTTGAGATGGAGTCTCATTCTGTCACCCAGGCTGGAGTGCAGTGGCATGATCTCAGCTTACTGCAACCTCTGCCTCCCAGGTTCAAGCAATTCTCCTGCCTCAGCCTCCCGAGTAGCTGGGATCACAGACGTGCACCACCACACCCGGCTATTTTTAGTAGAGGGGTTTCGCCATGTTGGCCAGGCTGGTCTCAAACTCCGGGCCTCAAGTGACCTGCCCGCCTCGCCATTCCAAAGTGTTGGGATTACAGGCATGAGCCACCGTGGTGGCCAGTTAGCACAGATTTTAAAGGTTTAACTCCCTATGCCTTCCTTCAGCCGCCACAGCTTTCCACAACCAAAACCAATTTTTATTTCAGAGACATTTCTGTCCCCCATGGTATACCACAAAATTACAAATGACTACAAGTGTGTTACAGATTAAAAAGCACTGGGGAGCACATTAAATTAAAGAGAAAGCTACCTTAGTGACCCTTCAGGCTTTCTATACTCATCTTGATAAAAACAGTGATTTTATGGAGACTTAAAAGGATCTTAATTTGATCTCCTGTAGAATACTCAAATCTCTGGCAGTAACTTTCTTTGGCCAGGCTTACCTCTCTTGAAGAGTCTCTTTCTCTCAGGATCTTTATTTCCTGGTCAATGCTCTCAATCTCTTCTAAGCTGGTATCAATCCACCTCTGAAGGTGAAGAAGATAATATTCACGAACACGCTCATCATCTGCTTGACCACTTTCCACAGCAGATTTCATTGCAGACAACCTATGCTCCAACTCCTTCTTCTGCTTGTATCTGTTCCACAGAAAAGCATTACCCATGAACTTACAAATGAAGAGGTATTCCTTCAAAAGAAGGCCTCAATAAGATTTTATCTTTGCAAATGATCGGGTAGTAAGCATGCCAATTTCCACCTTGGCAGGGATATAGATTCTATACCCCAGAGTTAGCCACCAGGCAGTTCCCTCAGATGACAAGTAAGGGTCCAGCAGGGGCTAAGGAGTACCTTCTGAAGCCAGAAAAATACAGAAGTAACCGGATCTCAGCAAGTCCTTTAGGGAAGATGAGTACCTTAGTCATTTGATTATACTGACCTTTACTAGGGTGGGTGCTTAGTATCGCAACACAGTGCTTCCTATGATGCTTCCATTTAGGGAATTACACCTTCAAAAAAAAATCATAGAATCTTAGGGGTCATTTACCTGCCACTGATGCAGGAATGCCTTGTGAAGCAGCCTAAAAAATGATCAACTCTTTTTTTCTTCCGGGCAAAACGTTCCCAGCTCTTCTGGCTCATCCTTATATCATCTGAAGACTCATAACCACCCTGGCTGCCTTTCTTTTTCAGGATGCATTCTAGTATGTCATCTGACAAATATCTACTGAGTACCTATTGTGTGACAGGCACCATTCTCAGTGCTGGAGACACAGCAGCATATAAAAGTCCTTGGTCTCATGAAGCATTCATTCCAGTGGGAGTAGACAAAAAGAAATAGATGAGTTAGGTCATGATAAGTGCTATGAAAGAGCAAAAAGTAAGGTCAAATGCATACAGTGATGGTGGAAAAGTAGCGGTACTATTATATACAAGGTAGTCAGAAGAGACCTCTCTGAAGAGATGACAGTGAACAAAGACTTCAGGAAAATAACTATGCCAATATCTGTAAGAGTATGCTAAGGAAGAAGAGCAAATACGAGGACTGTGAGGTGGAAGCGTGCCTGGCCTGACATGGCTGAGAAATAACAAGGTGGCCAGTATGGCTGAGATAAAAAAGAGTGATAGAAAATGAGGTCAGACATAGCCAGGGCCATAATGTGTAGAACCTGGTAGGTCACAATAACCAAAATATCAAGTATCATGGTATTTTGAATGGGAAAGCCACTGGAGGCTTTTGAATACATGACATGAATAGAGTGACATAAAAAGACTTTTAAAAATATGGGCCACTCTGGCTGTTGTGTGGAGTATGGGCTGTGGGGGCTATGGGGCAAGGATATAAGCAGGGAAAGCAATTAAGAGGATACAGCCACAATCCAAGTGAGAGATGGTGACCTGAAATAGGAAGGTAGTGATGGAGATAGTGGGATGTGGGTATATTTAAAATATAAAATAGATAGGATTTGTTGATTTATTGGATGTAAGAGCCTGAAGGAAAGAGAGAAGTCAAAGAAAAACATCAAGATTTCCAAGAGACGTATCTTGAAATATCTCTGCTTGAAATCCCACTTTAGACTCTCCAGAATCAGATGTTCCTCTGTAGGTCTTCACCCAAATCAGGGGGTCTTAAGCCGAAGTCCACAGAGAGTTCAGTGTGGTGGGGGTGGTCCTTGAACTCCCTCAAATTTTATACAGAACTCTACCTGTATGCTTTCTTTTTCTTTCTTCTTTTTTTTGGCTGAGAAATTTTTATAGATTTTATCAAATTATCAAAGGGGCAAGGGGTCCATGACCCATGAAAAGTCAAGAACCGGCCGGGCACAGTGGCTCAGCCCTGTAATCCCAGGACTTTGGGAGGCTGAGCAGGTGCATCATGAGGTCAGGAGATCAAGACCACCCTGGCCAACATGGTGAAACCCCATCTCTACTAAAAATATAAAAATTAGCTGGATGTGGTGGCAGGTGCTTGTAATTCCAGCTACTCAGGAGGCTGAGGCAGGAATATCGCTTGAACCAGGGAGTGAGAGGTTGCAGTGAGCCGAGATCGTGCCACTGCACTCCAGCCTGGCAACAGAGTGAGACTCCATCTCAAAAAAAAAAAAAAAAAAGTCAAGAACCACTGTTCTGAAAAGGCTATTATAAAAATGTTTAGGCTGTTCTGTTCCTTTTACCTAACAAGTGGACATTTACTATAATGTTGCAAATAACTGACACATCATCATCCTAAGCAGCTTTCTGAGTAAAACACTACAAAGAACTACAATTCCTAGTTCATGAATGCTATCAGATATATTACTTGAGAATGTTTAATTCCAGTCTCACTCCTATCCCCAACCCTCTTTCCTGGATGTACCTAAGTCACAGGAAAAAAATAACGTATGAGGACCTTAGGGTGATATAATTCAGGGTAAATTCAGGGTTAGTCTAGTAGTCCTCTGAATAAGGTTCTTTTGTTTCTTTTCCCATTCTCTGCATGCTTAAGGCCTAACTACTGCACTCTGCTCCTTCCTTTTCTTCTACTTCCTAGCTTCTATGACTTTGCTCATCATCTTTGCTTGTTTGTTTGTTTTTGAGATAGAGTCTTGTTCTGTCACCGGGGCTGGAGTGCAGCTGCACAATTTCGGCTCACTGCAACCTCCACCTCCCGGGTTCAAGTGATTTCCTGCCTCAGCCTCCCGAGTAGCTGGGATTATAGGTGTGCACCACCACACCCAGCTAATTTTTGTATTTTTAGTAGAGACGGGGTTTTGCCATGTTGGCCAGGCTGGTCTCGAACTCCTGACATCAGATGATCTGCCTGCCTTAGCCTCTCCAAGTGCATTCCAGGCGTGAGCCACCGCGCCTGGCCTGCTCATCATCTTTTAAACTTCTAACTCAACACTTGTTCATTTGGGCCAGTGTTTTTAAAACTGTTTTGTCTTAGTAAAAGAACCTTTTCTTCTAATGAGAGACGCCACGGAACTCCCATAATTAATAAACAACTAAAATTTACCTTGGTTAAATCAGGAGGGCTGCCGACACCCTCCCCGCCCCAAACCCAGGCATTGCAGTGAAATTTTAGGGCTCCAAGGAACAGATGGAAAACCACTGTCTTAGACCTTCATCACTGTTATGTATTCCCCATGGTGGGCCATTACATGGAAATACTCCCTGTTACCCTAGAATCCCCTATCCTTGTAACCCTTCTGACCCTGGGCAACTTCCACTCCCTTTCTCTGTTCCCAAGCTGTTGAAGAGAGTTAAGGAATTAGAAACCTGTATCAAATGGGTCAACCACAAATCACTATTGTCAAACTTTGGCTGAGTGGTCACTCTTGCTCAGCCATCCTTTTGTTCACCTTTTGTGAAGACTATTATCACCATCACACTCACCAGATGGCCAGCCAATATAGAATTCAATTTCCCTCTTCACCATAAAATCTCTGTAACTGGCTGGGCACGGTGGCTCACGCCTGTAATCCCAGCACTTTGGGAGGCCGAGGCAGGCGGATCGCCTGAGGTCGGGAGTTCGAGACCGGCCTGACCAACAAGGAAAAACCTCATCTCAGCTGGGCGCAGTGGCTCACGCCTGTAATCCCAGCACTTTGGGAGGCCGAGGTGGACGGATCACAAGGTCAGGAGATCGAGACCATCCTGGCTAACACGGTGAAACTTCATCTCTACTAAAAATACAAAAAATTAGTCGCGTTTGGTGGCGGGCGCCTGTAGTCCCAGCTACTCGGAGGCTGAGGCGGGAGAATGGCTTGAACCCGGGAAGCGGAGCTTGAAGTGAGCCGAGATCGCGCCACTGCACTCCAGCCTGGGCAACAAGAGCGAAACTGTGTCTCAAAAAAAAAAAACACTCTATAACTTCACTCTTCCTCTTTTACTGTTGTCTTTAAGGAGCTGATTCTGTCTCTACCAAGCCATTTCCAAGGTAATATTTTTGTTTTTTTTTTTGTTTTGGTCTCACTTTGCTGCCCAGGCTGGAGTGCAGTGTGATGACAGTTCAGTTTGGCCTCCAGCTCCTGGGCTCAAGTGATCCGCTCATCTCAGCCTACCGAGTAGCTAAGACTACAGGCGCACATCACCATGCCCAGCTAATTTTTAATGTTTTTGTAGAGACGGGGTCTCACTACGTTGCCCAGGCTGATCTTGAACTCCTGCCTCAAATGACCCTCCTGCCTCAGCCTCCCAAAGTGCTGCGATTAAAGGCACAAGCCACTGTGCCCAATCTAAGGTAACGTCTTTACCACTCCACTGTTGTTATCAATCTAGTACCCCCCACACATTCTTCCAGGCCTCACTCTATTTATTGATCATCCTCCTGGTCATTAGCAGCTAGTTTTTCACTCTACTGGTGCCTTTCCCCTGTCTTAGAAACACTTTCCCTCAACTCATTTTTCTACCCTTTCAAATGATCACTCTTCTCTTTATTTTTGAGACAGGGTCTCTACTCTGTCACCCAGGCTGGAGTACAGTGGTGTGATCACAGCTCACTGCAGCCTCAACCTCTCAGACTCAAGCCATCCTCCAACCTCAGCCTCCTGAGTGGCTGGGACTACAGGTGTGCACCACCACCCAGCTAATTTTTGTATTTCTTGTAGAGACAGGGTTTCACCATATTGCCCAGGCTGGTCTCGAACTCCTAGACTCAAACAATCTGCCCACCTTGGCCTCCCAAAGTGCTGGGATTACAGGAATGAGCCACCACACCTGGCCTACTCTTCTCTTTTCTGTGCTACAGTGGGAATCATACTAGAACTGGGAATTTGAAGACCTGGGTTTAAATCCTAACCTAGCCACTTACTAGCTATGTAACTTCGGGCAATTCAATTCTCAGAGCCCCCCCTTTTTTTTAATCTCTAAAATGGGGATAAGAATGTCTATTTCATGGGGTTGTTAAAAGGATCAAATGGAAAAACACACATCAAAGTGCTTTGTAAGCAGCAATACACTGTTAGCTGATAAAGAAATTGAGGCTGGGGGGGTTGCTAAATGATGCCACATCTATTAAGTGGTAGAAACTGGATTAGTTACCCCAGGTCTGAATCCTAAGTCTAGGCTTTTTCCGCTACAGCATTTTGCTTCCATCTTTTTTATGACCACTCTGTCTCTCCCAAAGACACCTCCAAGTACCCACTATGATCCAATTACTGGGTTAAGCACCAAGGGATGCAATTATATACAATGATATAATTATTATACTGAGATACAATCAGTCAAGGTCTCTGACCTTGAGGAGTTTCAAGTCTAGAGACTGACAGATAGTTATACTGTGATAAGTAACATGAACTAAATGCCATGGTATCTGGGAGGGAAGATAATTAGGGAAAGGCTTCAAAGGGGACATAACATTTGTTTTCTCTTTTCCAGGCTCCTATAAGTACCTGTACCTTACTGAGTTTCTTTTTTTTTTTTTTTGCAACAGGGTCCTGCTCTGTTGCCCAGGCTAGAGTGCAGTGGCGCAATCTTGGCTCATTGCAACCTCCGCCTCCCGGGTTCAAGCGATTCTCCTGCCACAGCCTCCCGAGTAGCTGGGATTACAGGTGCCTACCACCAGGCCCAGCTAAATTTTTTTTGTATTTTTAGTACAGACGGGGTTTCGCCATCTTGGCCAGGCTGGTTTTGAACTCCTGACCTTGTGATCTACCCACCTCTGTCTCCCAAAGTGCTGGGATTACAGGCGTGAGAGACCGCGCCCGGCCACCTTACTGAGTTTCTGATTGCTCCTTCCTTCCTCTTCCTTGTCCCTTAACTTGCCCCAAAGTTTTATCCTTGACTTTTTTTCTGTCTACATGTTTTTCCTTGGCAAACTCATCTACACCAACGAAAGCAGAGGCCTCCTAAATTTTTCACATCAGTCACAAAACAGTCTCATAAATTTTACTTGCACTTTTCAAGTAAATGTGTCTATGGAAATGACTATCCAGTAGTCACTTTAGGACCTAAATTCAGTAAATCCAAAACTAGACTCATTACTTACCCAGCGTCCACTTCTCTATTTCTCTCAAAAGGATGGAGGTGCTGTTACTCAAGCAGACTCATACTCCTCAAGTATGGGAAATAGAGGACATACATGAAGAAACAGGTTTTGAGAGAGAGGACATACCATTCAGGTGTTTTATGTAAGATGGCCTCAGTATCTAAAGGCATGGGTTGGGGGACTTCTGGAAAGTAAATAAGGATCTGAGTAATTTGTTTTCTAACCATGTAAACTATTCTTGCAAAAGCAGTATCTCTGATAGCTATAACTTCATTTTTTATCACTTCTTCCTATTTGAAGTACTATTATAACATGCTAACTTGTATTTCTCCCTCTGCCTCTCTTCTTTTTCAGTATTTTATATACACATCACTTCTTCATGCAGAGCTGCAACCATACTCCTCTTAGCTTCTGCCAAACCAGACTATTATATAGTCTTTGAACATACCTAAATATACCCTGGCTTTGGGCTTTTGTTCATCTTGTTTCTCCTGCTTGTCAACAATAAGCACTGCTTGAGGAGCTTCTATATGCCAAGCTCTATGGCAGGCATAACATAGTGAACAAGAAATGGCTTGTGCCCTCATAGAGTATATACTGTAGTAGGGGAGAGAGACAAAACTCAGAAAGACACATGAAATGACTGCACATAAAGTGCCAAGAAGGAAACAAACATGAAGCAAAGAGAGAATAATAGTTGCTAACTACTTAAAGAGACTGATCTGGAAAGGCCTGAGGAGTGACATTTAAGCTGAGACCTAGAGGATGAAGAATTAGCCATATGAAGAGCATTCCATGCAAAGAGAACTGCACACACAGAGATTCTATAGAGGAACAGAGCTGGGTCTATTCAAAGAACTGAAAGACGGTCATTGTGGCTGGAGTCTAGTGAACGAGGGGAGAATGATACATGGTGAGACTGAAAAGAGGCAGGCAGCAGATCACACAAGGCCTTGGAGCTGATTTGTCTATCTCAGGTGAGAAATGTTGGTAGCTAGACTGAGGTATGATAGTAGAGATGGAGAGAAATAGAAGGATAGAAGATACCTTTTGTAGCTAGAATGGACAGGCCTTTGCTGATGGACTGGATGTGAAAATTCAGAAAAAGGGAGGAATTGAAGCTAAATCCTAGGTTTCTGGTTTAAAAACCTAAGTCAATGGTGGTACACTTACTGAGATGGGTGAGGAGGCACATTTGGGGGTTAAAAAGCCAAGGGTTCAAGGTATGACACGTCTGTGAAACACCCATGAAGGAAGGGTGTTGCAAGTATGGGTCTGAAGGTCAGGAGGGGTCTGGGCTAGTGATACGAATGTGGGAGACATTAGTATAAAGTTAAGTGTTGATATCTGTCAGGCATTTAAGAAAAACGTTCAAAGCGGCAGGCCAAAGAAATGCAAATCAAAACAACAGATACTTTCTGTTTGCCCAACTGGATTTTTTTTTTCTTTTTTTTTTTTTTTTTTTTTTTTGAGATGGAGTCTCCCTGTTGTCAGCCCAGGCTGGAGTGCGATGGTGGATCTCGGCTCACTGCAACCTCCACCTCCTGGGTTCCAGCAATTCTCCTGCCTCAGCCTCCCAAGTATCTGAGATTACAGGCACCCACAACCATGCCTGACTAATTTTTGTATTTTTAGTGGAGATGGGGTTTTGCCATGTTGGCCAGGCTGGTCTCGAACTCCTGACCTCAGGTGATCCACCCGCCTCAGGCTCCCAAAGTGAGCCACCGCGCCCGGCCACCCAATTGGATTTTCTAAGTATTAACACCCAAGACAAATGCAGTGGAACATATTCTGAAACTCTGTTACTGTAGAAAGCAACACTTTTACCACATATCAAGAGCCTCAAAATATTCAAACACTTTGACCCAGTCACCAGCTCTAGAAATCTACCCTAAGGAAACAGTGACAGATGCTTTCAGAGATGTTTGTTTATAGCATTACTCAGAATAGCAAAAAACCAGTGTCTAAATATTTGACAATAACAGATTAGTTTAAATAATTATGGTACAACTAGAGCATGGAACATTCAATATCATGGTTTCAAAAGACACGAGGAAATGCTCATGGTATAATATTAGGTTAAAAAAACAGGATAAAAAGCTATAGTTACAGCATTCCAAATTTATTACCTTAAATAACTATGTAACTGAAAGGAAACACATCAGAAAGTTAACAATGATCATCTACGAGTGCTAGGATTGAGGCTTATTTTTTATTTAAAAAATATTCTTCTGTTTTGCAAACTTTCTACAATAAGCACTATTACTTTTACATTCAGGAAAATCTTTTTTTTTTTTTTGAGACAGGGTCTCGCTCTGTCACCTAGGCTGGAATACAATGGTGCGATCACAGCTCACTGCAGCCTCAACCTCCAGGGGCTCAAGTGATCCTCCCAGCTCAGCTCAGCCTCTTGAGTAGCTGGGACTACAGGCCTGTGCCACCACACCTGGCTAATTTTTTATTTTTATTTTTTGGTACAAACAGAGTCTTACTTTGTTGCCTAGGCTGGTCTTGAACTCCTGGGCTCAAGTAATCCTCCCGCCTTGGCCTCCCAAATAGTTGGGATTACAGGCATGAGCCACCGCACTCAGCCTAATTTCTATTTTTAACCATCCTTTAAGACTCATCTCAAATACCATTTATATTCTTTTTTTTTGAGACACAGTCTCATTCCATTACCCAGGCTGGAGTGCAATGGCACAGTCTCGGCTCACTACAGCCTCCGACTCCCGGGCTCAGGCGATTCTGCTGCCTCAGCCTCCCGAGTACCTGGGATTACAGGAGTGCATAACCACCCCTGGCTAATTTTTTTTCTTTCTTTTGCAGAGATGGCGTTTTGCCATGTTGACCAGGCTGGTCTTGAACTCCTGACCTCAAGTGATCCACCCGCCTCAGCCTCCCGAAGTGTTGGGATTACAGGCGTGAGCCACCGCGCCTGGTGTCAAATGCCATTATGTTCTGAAAGCTTTTCTTCATCCCTCCAACCAGATGTGACCACTCCCTCATCTTTCTCTTGCAGTTTTTTTTTTGTATAATTATTTGGATACCAAACTCACTGTTTAAACTACCTATTATCTGCTGACAGGCTGCCCGCAACTTCTTACAAAGGACAGGATGTTAAATTCCATTTCCTATCAGTCTAGCCCATATCCTCAGTCACTCACTATCCCCTAACTTTATTATTCCTCATGGTCCTTACCAGCGGAAATTACATTATTTACTAGGTTACTGTTTGTCTCTACCACCAGAATAAAAGCTCCATAGCAGCACTGACTTCATCTGGTTC
Source organism: Pongo pygmaeus (assembly GCF_028885625.2). Lineage (NCBI taxonomy): Eukaryota > Metazoa > Chordata > Mammalia > Primates > Hominidae > Pongo > Pongo pygmaeus. The sequence goes on along the minus strand of NC_072396.2, from coordinate 73,283,743 downwards.
TCTAACACCTAGAACAGCTCCTGGCACACAGGAAGGAATTAATAAATATTTCTGAATAAATGAATCATCTTCAGCTCTCTAGACCAAGCCTCTCCTCTGAGCTTCAGACTAACAGACACCTCTACTTATCTCCTAGGCACCTTAACCTCAACATGTTTCAATACTAAATTCATACTCTCCCCTTCCCCGATCTTCTCTTCTTCCTCTTTCCCCATCTCAATAAATTTCACAGCCATCCACCTAAATCAGAAACATGGACATCTTTCCTTGCTGCTTCCTTCTATCCCACCTCCCACAGCCAATTGATCACCAGGTTTCCTGTAGATTCAATCCTCCTAAATATATTCCCCCATCCCTCTACCATTGCAATAGTAAACCCTAGTCACCTTTGTGACTTAACTGGGTCTAATCTTTTCCCTCACTGTTTCCTAACTGCTGTCAGAGTGTACTAGCTAAAATGCAAATGTGATCATGCTACTATTTGAAAAGAAACAGCCAGGGCGCAGTGGCTCACACCTGTAATCCCAGCACTTTGGGAGCCCGAGGTGGGTAGATCACCTGAGACCAGGAGTTCGAGACCAGCCTGGCCAACATGGCAAAACCCCATCTCTACTAAAAATACAAAAATTAGCCGGGCGTAGTGGCAGGTGCCTGTAATCCCAGCTACTCGAGAGGCAGAGGCAGAACTGCTTAAACCCAGGAGGTGGAGGTTGCAGTGAGCCAAGATCGCACCATTGCACTCCAGCCTGGGTGACAAGAGCAAAACTCTGTATAAAAATAATAATAATAATAATAAAGAAAAAAGAAACAGAACTCTTCAGTGGATCTCAGTCTCCAACCAGAGTAAGCTCTTTGGCATGTCCTACCTAATAGCAGCTGACATTTATAGAATACTCACCACGTGCCAGATATTGTGCTGTTTTATGTAATTTTTCCCATTTGTGCTTATTAACCCTGAGATAGGTACACATGTGTCTCAACTTACAATGGGGCTACATCCCAATGAATCCATCATAAATGGAAAATATGGTAAGTTGAAAATGCATTTAATACACTTTATTGAACATCATATCTTAGCCTAGTTTACCTTCAACATGCTCAGAACACTTATATTAGCCTACAGTTGGGCAAAATCATCTAACACAAGGCCTACTTTATAATAAAGTGTTGAATAACTCATGTAATTTATTGATGTTCCCCTGTGTATTGCTTCTGCACCAACATAAAGTTAAAAAATTCTAAGACACGCCATCGCAAATCGGGGACCATCTGTACCATTATTACTTAGATTTCACATATGAGGAAAGCTGAGGCTCAGTTAGATTAAATAACTTCCCCAAAGTCCAACAGATTATAAGTAAAGCTGGGTCTCAAACCCAGGTCTCTGACTCTACGACCCATACTCTTAGCCACAAATAATAATAGTTGACTTTGAGTGTTTACTGTGTCAAACATTGTGCTAACTGCTTTATATATATTTCTCTTTCAATCCTCATAAACTACTTTATGAAGAAGGACCTACTATTATCTGAATTTTGCAGCTGGGGAAATTAAGGTACTGAAAGATTAAATAACTTACCAAAAATCACAGTGATTAATCAGTCATCGAGCTGGGATTCAAACACCTTACCAAGTTCTCAGCAACAAGTTTCTCTTCACGTTCCTCACATCCCAGGCTCTCCTTGATGTGGACCCTAAAACATTCTTCAGTATCATTCCTTCCCCCTTACCACCACCCTCTTTGTGTTCTACCATCAACTAATTGCTTATAGCTGCTGTTTTCCATCTACACATCTCCACCCACCACTGTTTCTTTAATGCTTCTGTGGCTTTACTAAGGCTTTACATACTCTGCTGGCTAATGCCCTCCTCTCCTCTTCCTCTGGATATTCTTATTTACCCTTAAAGAACTCAGCACAGGAGTCACCTCTTCCAGGGAGCTTTCTCCTCTCTCCTGCTCCCTTTGTTTAGGTGCCCTTCCTGTCTGCTCTCATAGTACCTTGTGCATCCCTCCATAACATCAGTTTATATTGATATTCTGTTTCTATGCCCGTTTTCCTCACCAGATTGTATGCTCCTCCAAGGCAGGGACCACTCATACACAAATACCTATACAGTTTGTATCCCCAGTGCCTAGCATAGTTCCTAGACATCGTGACCACCCATTAAATGTTGTTTAAAAAACAAACAACAACAACAACAAAACCTAAGAAAGTAAGCAACTTTTCCAAGGTCACACGATGAAGCTGTGCCAGGACTAAGATCAGTTCAGGATGTTACACATCTACTCCAGTAGTCTGAACAGAGCTCCTCAATCAGTGGACCATAAAATGGCCTAGCTTTGCCTTTCAGAGACATCTACCCCACTGTACCATATGAACATTGCTATGATGTGATGTGGAAAAGGTTGGGAGACACTCTGCTAAACTACATTGCTGCTGTTGCCAACCATAAGGTAGTAGGGGTCTGATAAGTAGGTATAATCATCTCAACAAAAGCAGAGGCTTCTTGAAAAACTCAGGAAAGTTTGCTCTCCCCAGGGCCTATGCTCAATAAGAACCAAGAAAGTGACACACACCATTCTGGCCCCTCACCACCCGCCAAGAAAGCATGCCCCCGAAAAGCACTGCCATTGGGCAGCCCCCATATTATAGCTATTGACCCACCTCTGTATTTTAGCCTGTCTTTGAGATGCCATAGCAACGAGGCTAGGATAAGCCATGGAGGAATTGGCAGTGTGATTTTCAGCAGAGTTGTTCATGGTTGTGGGCAGCTCAAACTCCGCCACATGATAGCAATGGCACTGGGTTAAGTAGTTTATAAAGTGTTCTCGAGCCCGTTGCAAATGATCTAGACGCTTGCTGGGGTTGACTTGTTTCATGGTGAGGGCTCCTTGAAACGCTGGCACCAAAAGGTACTTCAGGTCGGTGGAAGCAATCTCTTCCAAATCTTCATTTCGGCTGGAAGAGCAAAAAGGAGGCAGTGAAGCCTGACTAGGCATTCAAATTGTGGCCCTTGCTTTCTGGGGGACGGAGTGGGAGGCTGGGCTGGGAGTGGACCAGAGGGAGGAGGCACAGGGAACAGCGGCCAGTTTCACTCAATGAAAGTGGCTGAGCGCTCATACCCAATGCCTATGCAATCAGCAGACGCTAGGAAGCAGAGTCGTGAGATATCAACCATCTGGGAAGAGAAGTGGGGAATGTAAACAATGTACACAAGATCGCAGTGGTAAGTAGGAACCAAACGTTCTCACTACTAAAGGTTCCCTCCACTCAGGAGCAATGGCTCCACCCTTGGTAACCATTATTACCTTCGTTCTCAGCCATTATTACTATCTTCCCCCATACCTGAACAAGTCGAGCTGCGATAACATTTCGGCAGCCTTCTCAAGGAGGTCCAGGCCCTTGAACACCTTCTCCTGGACTATCCGGGAACCGGCGGGTTCAGTCGCTACTTCTACTTCGTCCAGTAACTGTTTACCGGTTTCGAACAGCTCGGGGAGCCGCGGCAGCTGTAACTCGTCCTCAGCAGCCATTTTGGGGAGAAAGGAACCCGGAAGATCTCTTTTCCGGGGTCAAAGGCAACCTTGATAAAGAAGAACTAGGCGAGCACGGACAAAACCGGAAGAGGCACCTCATTGGTCCAGTAGCTTCACTGTTAACAAAGCATCAAAGGACTTCCGGGAGCCGCTGTTAGCCGGCCCTGGCAACCGTTTCCGTAGACTCATTTTACCACGCAGCCCGTTACAAGTCGTAGGCATCTGTTAAAAGCAAACAAACAAGCAAAACCCTAGGCGCTGTTTTACCATGAGCTCCTCGTCGCCGACACGGGGCTGTGGGCTCTGAAGCCCGGGTGAGGCGAGGCTGAATTCGGAGCGCGAGGAGTGCGGACGAGCGAGTGCGCTTTAGGAGCCGGTCAGGCGCGCCCCTTACCTCGCGAGTAGCTCCCTAGGTTGAGGAGTCCAGGGACTCCAGCCGCTGCACCACTCCCACGGTTTGAAGATCCGGTCGCTTGAGCGCGAAGTGCAAGTAGCGCCCTGCTGCGGCTTCCGTCCACCCACCAGATGGAGCTCCGGGTTCCTCCCAGCCAATCCTCTCCCGTCCTCTTCCCCCTTCACCCCACACACGTCTATGACCCGTAGGCTGGCGTCCGGTGGAGCCCCCATCAGCAAGATTGGTAACCTGCAACTCCGGTCACCGCACAGCCGGCTTCCCTTCGTGCACTTAGTTCCTACGTCAAATGTTATTTCTGTGCAACCTTCCTTGTCTCCCTACCGCCTTCCACCCTGTGCCCTTCAGCCGTCAAGTCTGGGTTTATTCTATGCATGTCTATCATGGCACCTACCACGCTGTATAATTGCTAGTGACTTACAAATCTCTCTTATCAGAATGAATTTGACTCATCTTTGCACCACTCTGGCTAGCCTGAGTACTCAGTATCAGTCATTATCTGAATAAAAAAAAAGTGATCAGTTTGGAAAGCAGCCAACTTATGCAGAACAGCATTGTTCAGTAGGTAGTTACTAGCTACATGTGGTTACTAAGCACTTGAAAGTGGCTATTTTGAATCGAGATGTGCTGCAAGTGTAAAAAACACCCCAGATTTCAAAGACATTAAAAAAAAAAGAATGAAAAATGTAAATACTTTTTACATGGACTACATGTTGAAGTGATAGTCTTTTGGATATGTTGGATTATATTATTAGAATTAATTGTACTTGTTTCTTTTCACTTTGTAAATGTGCCTGCCAGATAATTTAAAACTATATTTGTAGCTCCCATTATATTTCTACTGGACAGAACTGATGGAAAATATAATTTCAGGACTTCAAAGAAGGGACGCCATTGTTTTGAACAAAGCAATATAAATACATACTGATTACCTTAAGACGCAGCCTGAATTGTCCTGGGAGATTTAAGTAGCAGGCACACTGTCTACCCCTGAAAATAAACTTTTAAACTAGTATTTTAAACTACATATCGTTGAGAAGAAAAAAAGCTTCATTAAAAAACAACTAGAGGGCAATATAGGACAGTATAAAATAGGTGATATGTTGTATTGCACAGGCTGTTGGAAAACCAAGAAAGGGCAAGTCATTCCATGCTAGGAGTAGTTCAGAAGGCTTTTTAGACATGACATGCAGTTACATAGAAGAATGTCAAAGTTTAAAGGGAACCCCCAAAATCGGAGGAAAAACTTGAGACCAGAAAGGTTAAGGGACTTGCCCAGCCAGTTTGTGACAAAGTCAGTGACTTCTGAGTTCAATTGTTTCTACTCCATTAGCCTTCAGTTGGGTAGGATTTAGAAAGATGAAGACCTTTAATGTGGGACAGATTGAAGCCCCAAACTAGAACAGTGCTTCCTAAGAGGGAAAGGAGACTGTGGCACACATGTAGGTTGAAAAAGCTTCCCAGGTGATTCTAATAAACCTTCCCTTGCAACCCCTGCTTTATAAACTAAGAAGGAAGTGAGGCTTTGGCGAATTACCTATTTGGTTTATCTGGCACCTCTAGTAAACTGACCTTTCAGGGTCAGGCTTGGCAGGGAATATAAAGAAGAGAAAGATAGCACTTGTGGAGGAGACTTAGAAATGTAGTAATTGTGAGAGTAAAGATAATTTGCTTCTCTGCATTTGCTTGGATTAAAACATGTCTTTACTGTTACTTAAGAGGAAAAAAATATGCACAATCTTAATTTGGTCTTAAACTTTGTAAGCCATTTTTTATGGCTTTCAAAATTAGTCTTTTTTTTTTTTTGGAGATAGGGTTTCACTCTGCCACCCAGGCTGGAGTGCTGGAGTGCATTGGCACGATCTTGGCTCACTGCAAACTCCACCTCCTGGACTCAAGTAATCCTCTACCCTCAAGCCCCCCAACTAGCTGGGACTACAGGTGCAAGCCACCACTCCTGGCTAATTTTTGTATTTTTTTGTAGAGGCGGGGTTTCGCAATGTTGCCCAGGCTGATCTCAAATTCCTGAGGTCAAGCGATCCACCCACTTCACCGTCCCAAAGTGTTGGGATTACAGACGTGATTCACTGTGCCCAGCCAAAATGACAGTCTTTATGGCGGATGCCAATTACTTTCAGAGTGCCTGTTATATATTAGAATTGTCATTTTAAGCATTGCATTTCATCTTATTTTGAAAGAATACCAAGATTTAAAAGTGGTTAGAAAAAAAGGAATAATGGCCGGGCGTGGTAGCTCATGCCTGTAATCCCAGCACTTTGGGAGGCAGAGGCGGGCAGCTCACCTGAAGTCAGGAGTTCAAGACCAGCCTGGCCAACATGGTGAAACCCTGTCTCTACTAAACATACAAAAATTAGCTGGGCATGGTGGCGCGGGCCGGTAACCCCAGCTACTCTGGAGGCTGAGGCAGTGAGCCGGGAGGCGGAGGCTGCAGTGAGCTGAGATCATACCACTGCACTCCAGCCTGGGCAACAGAGCGAGACTGTCTCAAAAAAAAGAAAGAAAAAAAGGAATAATAAAAACGAGTCGTTTGCTGTGTTTTGTGTGTAAACACTTTATCATATTAAACTCCTGTTGTGCATGGGAGACTTTTTAAAATCCTAGTTTAGGGCACTTAGCAATCATGAAAGTATAATGGTACTTAAACTTTTTGTAGTAGCATAATTATTTTTCCAAAACAAGTTTTAGAGAGCCTGTAATTTCTAAAAGCACTGATGTATTTGAAGAGGATACAAAGAAGCCTGCCAACTCAGCCACTGGCCCATCTTCCTCAACCTGCTCAGTGAGTGGCACTCCAGGTGAGGGACTCAAGGCCTCTAAGTAACACAATATAAAAAGCATTAATCTGGCCAGGTGCAATGGCTCACGCCTATAATCCCAACACTTTGGGAGGCTGAGGTGGGAGGATCCCTTTAACCCAACTCTGCTACTGAATAGCTGTGTGACCTTGGAGAAATTCCTTCCTTTACTCTTTCCATACATGTTGTGTGCTACCTGAATGCTAGGCATTGAGAATTCGAACACTACCCAAGGTTTAAGCTCTTAAGGGGTCCATAGTTTCATGGAAGAGACAGGTAAACAAATAATCAAATGTTAATTTGATAAATATTTTGATAAAGGTGTGTTCAAGGTGTTAGAAGAATGGAGAGAATAACTTTGGCCCGGAGGGGCATTCTGTTAAAGGTCAAACTCAATAACATGACTTCAAGATCCTTTCTAATCTGCCTGCTGACATCCTTTTCATTTTGTTCCTTCGTGGATCCTAAGCTGAACCTTTAGCAAACTCTCCTAGTTCTCCAAACCTATCATGTTCTCTTAGGCCTTCATGCATTCACATAGGTGGTACCTTCTGCCTGGAATGTCATCTTCCTTGTCTGTGCCTGGCAAATTTCTATTCATTACTCATAACTTGGCTCAAAGATCACTTCCTCTGGGAAGCACTTCCTTATTTTCCCCTGTAGGCGAGGCTGCCTCCTTAGCTCTTATAGCATTTGATTCATCCCCCGTGATAGTACTGTACTGTGGTTATATTTATCCACACCAGTCTCTCACTAAACTGAGAGCTCTTTAAGGCCAGGGAGAGTGTCTTACTCATCTTTGTTCACTTTAGCACAGAACCTGCCACCCATTAGGTAGGAGAGACTCAATGTTAAATGAATAACTTTGTATCATAATAATACCTAACCTTCTCTGAGTGCTCATATCCTGCCAAGTGATGATGCTAAGTACTTTACATGTGAAGGAGTTCAGGAGATGCCACCCCAAAATATGCCACTTTGGTATGCTGATTATTTGAACCAAGGGCACTTGGGGAACAGTGGATACAGGCAGAGGCTGTCTCTGAGCTCCCCTTATCTGCCTAAAGCCGGCTCCTCCAAAAGGAATGTAATTGTCATGAATCCCCTCTCTAGGAATCTTACCAACCAGGGAAGATTAACTTGAATCACAGGAGAGGAGATCGGAGGCTGACACCACACCCAGACAATCACCTATTCTTCTGAGGGCTGCTTTGAGAGGAGATCAGAGGCTGACACCACACCCAGACAATCACCTATTCTTCTGAGGGCTGCTTTGAGACAATTTTTATTACCTGAAAGACTTTTTATCTGCATAACAAGACAACCTCTGTTACCACACATTTCCTTCCCTTCCTCTCCCATAACTCTTGTGTTGCCACCAGCCCCCAGGAAGCCCCAAGCCCCTATTCCTTTCTGTAGTTCAGGATGCTGTATAAGCTTCAATTGAAACAATCCCTATAAACTTCATAAAATTGATCAGGGAAGAAGGGAGGGAGAGAAAAAAAATAAACCAAGCTGGCAGTAAATTCAGCATGAATCATGAGGTCAGCTTGCCCTCTGACCCACTTCCTCATAGTTGTTTGCTGCCTACTGCTTCAAAATCATGTAGACCCTGTTACAAGATTATAGTTCCCCTTAACTGTTCTATATCTCATTGCCTATTCTTCTGTAAGCAGCCACATGGCGCTTTTTACTGTAACCATACTCATCCAAATACCCTGAAGTTTTATAGGTGCAGTTGTCCTAATAATTGCCCATGGACTCACATCATCTATACTGTTTTGCCTTGCAAACTCAAATTATGAACGAATCCATAGTTGAACAATACTATTAGCCTGATGATAGCAGCAGGAGGCAGACAAATCCCTAGGCAGACAGGGGCTTTTCACAGGTTTCCCCTGTGAAACCTGACCTTCAAACCAAAGACAGTTTAAAGCCTGAAAACCAAGCTACAAGTCTCAAATAAATCCACAGACTGGATTGAGAACCTCTCTTCCTGTTTGGCATGCTTTCCTCTGATTGATCACCACCCTTCACCTATTTTACATATACCTACCCTTCCCTAATTGGTTTTTTACACCGTTGTGCCCATCTTTGAGTGGTGTCTTTTTTTTAGCCTTTTTTTTGAACACTCATAGACTAATCAGCACACACTTCCCCATTCTGAGTCCATAAAAGCCCCAGACTCATTCACACTTTGGGACTACCCGCCTGCAGGTTGTGGGGAGCCTACCTGACTTTGGGTAAAAGGGCTGCCCAACTTGGGTCCCCCTCTCCACTGAGAGCTGTTTCATCACTCAGTTTGCCTTGCTCACCCACTGGCTGTCAGCATAACCTCATTCTTCTTGGATGTGGGACAAGAACTTGGGACCCCCTGAGTGGTGTGTGCGAACAGAACTGTAACCCTGTAGCACTCCCCTCTGGCTTGCTGTGCAAGCAGGAGAGGGAGCCGCTGGGCGCCACATGCCCCCCTTTGTCAGGTTGTGGGCAGTGGGACTGAAAGAGCTGTTAGCATGCTGCAACACCCCCTTTGGGGCTTCGAGGTCACTGGCATCCCTGTTCAGGCGCCACCACAATCCCTTCATCCAGACGCCTGAGCCCAAGGTGGAAGCAGGTCGTGGCACACTTGACCCAGCTGAGGGATGAGCATGGATCCCACAATGAGTGGGGGATCCAGGCCGGAGCACAAGCCAAGTGCAGCCCCCTGGGCCAAGTGAGCAGGGTACCTCCTGTGGCGAGCCCAGGGCTGAGTGAGGCCCAGGCAGGGGCGTTGCCGGCCATAGAGGTCTCCAGTGGGCCAAGCAGCACTGAGGTCTCCAAACACTCCCCTAATAGGTGTGTGATGGCTTTTAGCTAGTCTTGCTAATCTCGCTCTCCCCACAACCATCAACCAAATTGGAGAATTTTTTGTAACTATAGCTTCATTCTCCTGATGTAACTTCAGTATGTGTTAATAGGATTTAACATGTTAATCACAGCCCTCTATTCACTATATATATATTAATTATAACACAATGAGGGATATTTACCTATTACATTAATAGCACTAAACCTTCCTTTACATGAGAAAACACCTTAATGTCCATACATCTTTTACCCCTCCTCTTCCTGTCACTGAACCCCAAAATGATTTTGGGCTTCATATATTGTAAATACAGTTGAACCAAAACATTAGATTGTGAGTCTAATAATAGAAGCCTCCAACTTCTTATTTACCAAGAAAGCATGTGAGAACTGCTGATTCATGTCCCCATATCTAACCATAAGGCTCAGCTTTTAAAGGATAGAAGCTATTCATTGGCCTTAGGAGCCAAAAAGATTGGTGCAACTCCAAATAAAAGTAATACGTATATTCTCCTCCTTTACCTTAACTTTTCCACTTATTATTACTTCGACTAATATTTACAAAAGTAACTCCTACTTCACCTACATAAAAACCTCCATCACATGAGCCCTTCATTACCAGTCTCATTCCAACTACTACATTTATTTACCCACTTCAGGAAACCATCATCTCAAAATGACACTGAAAGACCACCCAAACCCTAAAACTCTCACTTAGCTTTAAACTAGATTATTTTTCAATAGTATTTATACCAGTAGCACTCTTCATCACATGGTCGATTATAGAATTTAAATATGATGGCCATATTTACATATGGCCAACATGCTGAAAACACAAAAATTAGCCAGGTGTGGTGGTGTGTACCTGTAGTCCCAGCTATTCAGGAGGCTGAGGCAGGGGAATCGCTTGAACCCAGGAGGCGGAGGTTGCAGTGAGTCAATATCATGCCACTGCCCTCCAGCTTGGGTGACAGAGTGAGACTCCATCTCAAAATAAATAAATAAAAATAAATAAATAAATAAATATTATATATGCACTCAGGCCCTAATATCAATAATTCTTCAAATATTTACTCACATTTCTCATCACCATACTAATTCTAGTCACTACCAACTTTTCATTGGATGAGAGGGAGCAGGTATCATATCTTTACTACTAATCAGCTGATGATATGGCTGAACAGATGCTAACACAGCAGCCCTATAAGCAATTCTACATAATTGCATTGGAGACATTGGCTTCATCTTAGCAATAGCATTGTTCTTATCATTCTCTAATACATGAGAATTTCAATAGATATTTATTCTTAACCCCAACCCCAATATCCTCCTACTAATTGGGCTCCTAGTAGCAGCAACTGGCAAATCAGTTCCATTTGGACTTCATCCATGACTTCCATCAGCCATGGAAGGCCCAACTTCCATCTCTGCCCTCCTTCATTCTAGCACAATAGTAGTAGCAGGTATCTGCCTACTAATTTGCTTTTACCCCTTAATACAAAATAATATAATCATTCAGGCACTTACACTATGCTTAGGTGCCATCACCCCTTTATTCACAGCAATCTGAGGTCTAACACAAAATGATATCAAAAAAATTGTAGCATTTTCTACCTCGAGTCAACTAGGTCTCAATAGTTACAACTGGCATTAATCAACTTCACCTAGCATTTCTTCATATCTATACTCACACTTTCTTCAAAGCCATAGTGTATATGCTCTGGATCTATTATTCATAATCTAAATAATGAACAAGACATCTTCACTTCCTCCTCACTTATCATTGGCAGCCTCGCAGGTATACTTTGGCTTACAGGCTTCTACTCCAACGATCTCATCATTGAAACCACAAGCACATCATATACCAATGGCTGAGCCCTCTTAATTACACTCAGCACCACCTCCCTAAAGGCTGTATACAGTACCCGAATTATTTTCTTCACACTGCTAGGACAGCCTTGCTTTACAACCTTAGCTGTCATCAACAAAAATAACTCAGGCCAGGCGCAGTGGCTCACACCTGTAATCTCAGCACTCTGGGAGGCTGAGGTGGGCTGATCACTTGAGGCCAGGAGTTCCAGACCAGCCTGGCTAACATGGTGAAACCCCACCTCTACTAAAAATACAAAAAATCAGCTGGGCGTGGTGGCACTCGCCTGTAATCACAGCTACTTGGGAGGCTGAGACAGCAAAATCGCTTGAACCGAAGAGGCAGTGGTTGCAGTGAATCAAGATCTTGCCACTGCACTCCAGCCTGGGCAACACAGCGAGATAGCATCTCAAAAGCAAACAAACAAACAAAATACAAAAAGTAACCCCCTTCTAATAAACTAAATTAAATGCCTAGCAATTGGTAGTATTTTTGCTGGATTTTTCATCTCCAGCAATATTACTCCTATACCTATTCCCCAAATAACTATGCCCCTCTTCCTAAAACTTACAGCCCTTGGCATAACTATTCTAGGATTTTCAGTAGCAACAGAATTTAATCTTCGCCAGGTGTGGTGGCTCATGCCTGTAATCCCAACACTTTGGGAGGCTGAGGCAGGTCGATCGCCTGAGGTCAGGAGTTCGAGACCTGCCTGGCCAACATGGCAAAACCCCGTCTCTACTAAAAATACAAAAAAGTAGACAGGCGTGGTGGCTCAGGCCTGTAATCCCAGCTACTCAGGAGGCTGAGGCAGGAGAATTGCTTAAATTTGGGAGGTGGAGGTTGCAGTGACCCGAGATCATGCCACTGCATTCCAGCCTGTGTAACGAAAGCAAAACTTCATCTAAAAAAAAACCAAAAACTTAATCTCATGACTAATAATCTATGACTGACAATCTTAAACTTAAAATCCCCTCACACACATATAAATTCTCCTCCGATATACTGGGGTCCTTCCCAATTACAATACAACACATAACACCATACTCAAACCTCAGTGCAAGCCAAAATATAGCATTCCTTCTATGATACTTAATTTAAATAGAAAAAGCAACACCAGGCTGGGTGTGGTGGCTCATGCCTATAATCCCAGCACTTTGGGAGGCCAAGGCAGGTGGATCACCTGAGGTTGGGAGTTCGAGACCAGACTGACCAACATGGAGAAACCCCATCTCTACTAAAAATACAAAATTAGCCAGGCGTGGTGGCACATGCCTGTAATCCCAGCTACTCAGGAGGCTGAGGCAGGAGAATTGCTTGAACCCGGGAGGCAGAGGTTGCGGTGAGCCAAGATCGCACCATTGCACTCCAGCCTGGGCAACAAGAGCGAAACTCCATCTGAAGAGAAAAAGAAAAAAAAAAAGAAAAGAAAAAGCAACACCAAAAAATATAGCCCAGCTCTAAAAATTAGCCTTGATCACTGTATCCAGCCAAAAAGGCCTAACCAAACTCTATTTTCTCTCCTTTCTTATCCCAATATTTCTAATCTTATTCTTAATCATATAACCCTGTTTCCCCAAGTAATCTCAATCACAATAAAAATGCTGACAAAGATAAACCAGAAACCACCATTATCAACTGCCATAACTGTACAATGCAGCAATACCTACAGAATCTTCACAAAGCCCTACTTCCTCACCCTTAAAAATCACCCAATTTTCCATATTTTAATAATCAGTAATAATTTCTACCTCATCATAATGCACTATTCACATAACCATAAATAATTCTAACAATAACCCTAACAACAGAGCACCCCATAACAACACTTGAACCCCAAGCTTCAGAGTACTCCTCAGTAGCCATTGCTGTAGTACATTCCAAAACCACTATCATTCACCCCAAGTAAATTAAAAAAAAAATTAACCCCAGAAAAGCACCGCCAAAATTTAACACAATACCACAACCTACTCGTCAACTAATGATCAACCCTAAACCTCCACAAACAGGTGAAAGCTTTGAAGAAAAACCCACAAAGCCCACAACAAAAATTGCACTTAATAAAAATACAGTCTAACAGAGCAGGAGCATCGCCATCTTGGACGAGCCCCTCATTCTAAAGTTCACCTTAGTAAAAAACCGTCTAAATCCAAAGGGCATCAGCCTAATGGCTAAGGTCAGCATGATCATAAACCACAAATAGCATCTCCAACCAGAAACATTCCAAACTCCTCCTCGACCAGAGACATGCTAGCCCTGAGATAAACACCCCTCCAGCCAGGAAGATACCAGCCTCGAGATAAGCCCCCTCTGGCCGGAAAGGTGTCTGCCCCAAGACATCTTTGTCTTGCCTCCTCCCAGAGACATTCCAACCCCGCCATAAACTTCTCTCCACACAGAAACATTCCAAGCTTGTGATAAGCCCCCTTACCGTAAAACCAATATATACTCTTAGTCCATAAGAGAAAGCACTCCCGACCAAAATCAGCCAGGAGCGCCTCTCAGGTTTTATCTAAAGTAAACCTGTCTTTAACTGCAAGCAGCGTTTCATGTTTCTCTCCTCTTTCTTCCTTTCTTTCTTATTTATTTATTTATTTATTTTGAGATGGAGTTTCACTCTTGTTGCCCAGGCTGGAGTGCAATGGTGCAATCTTGGCTCACCGCAACCTCCACCTCCTAGGTTCAAACAATTTTCCTACCTCAGCCTCCCGAGTAGCTGGGATTACAGGCATCTGCCACCACCCCCTGCTAATTTTTGTATTTTTAGTAGAGACAGGGTTTTGCCATGTTGGCCAGGCTGGTCTTGATCTCCTGACCTCAGGATCCACCCGCCTTGGCCTCCCAAAGTGCTGGGATTACAGGCGTGAGCCACCATGCCCAGCTCCTCTTTAACTCCTACACAGTCGATGTCATAATGGAATTTAGCCATGACCAATGACATGAAAAATCATCATTGTACTTGTGATGTTTAATAGTGAGTGTCAACTTGATTGGATTGAAGGAAACAAAGTATTGATCCTGGGTGTGCCTGTGAGAGTGTTACCAAAGGAGATTAACATTTGAGTCAGCAGGCTGGGAAAAGCAGACCCACCCTTAATCTGGGTGGGCACCATCTAATCAGCTGCCGGTGCAGCTAGAATACAAGCAGGCAGAAAAATGTGAAAGGAGAGACTGGCCTAACCTCCCAGCCTACATCTTTCTCCCATGCTGGATGCTTCCTGCTCTCAAACATCGGACTCCAACATCATCAGTTTTGGAACTTGGACTGGCTCTCCTTGCTCCTCAGCCTGCAGACAGCCTATTGTGGGACCTTGTGATCGTGTGAGTTCATATTTAATAAAATCTCATATAAATATATATACATAAAGGGAATATGTATAATGAAATATATATATAAAGGGAATATATATAATGAAATATATATATTATATTCTATTAGTTCTGTCCCTCTAGAGAACCCTGACTAATACAGTACTTCAACTATAAGAACTCTAGTGACCAACATCCGAAAAACCCACTGCTTAATAAAAATTATTAATAACTCATTTATTGACCTATCAGCACTACCAAACATTTCTGCATGATGAAATTTTGGCTCTCTTCTAGGTGTCTGCCTGGCTCTACAAATTATTACAGGACTGTTCCTAGCCATACACTATACACCAGATATAATAGCTGCATTCTTCTCCATCACACACATCTGTTGAGATGTAAATTATGGCTGATTTATCCAATATCTACATGCCAATGGAGCATCAATATTCTTCATCTTCTTCTTCTTACAAGTAGGATAAGGCTTATATTACGGGTCTTATACTTGCCTAGAAACCTGAAACATTAGTATTAGTTTATTATTTGCCATAATAGTACAGCATTTATAGGTTATGTCTGCCATGAGGATAGATAAACTTTTAAGGTACAACAGAAATCACAACCTCTTATCCGTTATTCCATATACTGGCACTGACCTTGTGCAGTGAATTTGTCGGGGCTTTTCAGTTGACAAGGCCACCCTCACACGATTCTTCGCCTTCACTTCATCTTACCCTTTGTTATTGTAGCCCTAGTAGCTGTCCACCTTTTGTTTCTCCACGAGACAGGATCTAACAATCTGTCAGGAGTTTCATCAGATTCTAACAAAATTCCATTTCACCCCTACTATACAAAGACATCTTAAGCCTGATGCCCTTTCTTCTATTACTACTTTATTCTCATCTGACCTATTTCTTCTCACCTGACCAACCAGACTCTGGCAAATACCCTCAATACACCACCCTACAATAAACCAGAGTGATACTTTTTGTTTGCCTACACAATTCTACATTCTGTCCCTAACAAAGTAAGAGGGGTACTGGCCTTTGTCCTCTCCATTCTTATCCTATTTTTCCAATACTTCACATATCCAAGCAGTGAAGCATGATGTTTCAACCATTAAGTCAATGCTTATGCTGAATTTTAGTAGCAGACCTTCTTAAGTTTACATGAATCAGAGGCCAAGCTGTCCAATACCCCTTCATCATCATTGGCTAAGCAGCATCTATTGCATATTTTTCCCTCATCCTTGTTTTCATGTCACTCACTAGTCTAATAGAAAACAAGTTACTCAAATGAAGAAGTCCTTGTAGTATAATTAAATTACTTTGGTCTTGTAAACCAAAAATGGAGGGCCCTCCTCCTCAGGACAATTTCAAGGAGGAAGCTTCCTGCTTCACCACCAGCACCCAAAGCTTAAGTTGTACCTTAACTATTCCCTGATTTCTCTACTTGGGAGTGGAGTAATTTTATTTTAACTGCTATGTCAGTATTGAAGAATCCACAAAAATTAATAGTACAACTATGTACATTGTGCATTCCTGCTTGACCCCAAGAATTAATGTACCAGTATCATATATGCTTAATCATACATTGTACATTGATGTATTATCATACATTAAATTCCTACTTCCATGAATATCCAGCAAGAACAATAATGCCATAATAACCCATCATACATTTATTGAACATATCACAAGGACAGATTTGCATACATGCCCATTGTCCAGTACAGCAAATCCTTAATATTACATAGGACATTCAGTCATTTATGGTACATAGCACATCCAAGTCAAATAATTCCTTGTCAACATGCTTATCACCTCCAATTCACCTTCTTAAACTACCAAGCTTCGAGAAATTAGAAACCCACTCAGGAAGTTCTACCTTCCTTGCTCCAGGCCCATAACACTTAGGTGTGACTTATACTGAAATTAAACCTGGCATCTGGTTCTTCAGGGCCATGGACACTAAGATTGCCAGCTTGCTCCCCTTAAATAAGACATCTCAATGGAACAATGACTAATCACCTCATGATCACTCATGGGAGCACTGTCATGCATTTGGTATTTTTAAAATTTGGGGATGCTATGAACCAGCACGATGGGAGCCTGAACCCAGCCAAGTCAATTGTAGCTGGATTAAATTTAATATTATGAGTCAACATTTATAACCATAAGGTGCTAATTCACTCATGCTTGATGAACATAATGATAATGATAATACAGTGCACAACTTGAACATTATAAAGTATTAAGTTTTCCATTTGAGATATTCTTTCAGGTCCTGTATGCCAGTGAAACTACTGATATCAGCTGGGGTGAAGAACCCCACAAGAAGCTGACTCACCAAAGAATGCAGTTTACACATCCTGATTATTTCATCCCCCTTACCCCAAGCAATCAACAGCCCCAATTTTCCAGCCCCCTCACCCTCCATGATCCCCTTAGAAACCCCAGCCCAGAACTCCTTGAGAGGATTGATTTGAGGGTCTCCTCCCATCTCCTCACTTGGTGCCATGCAATCACTAGACTCTTTCTCTGCTGCAAACCCTTCTGTTTCAGTGTATTGGTATGTTACTGCACAATGGGCATACAAACCTGTTGGTCCTATAACACAATAATCTGACCCTTCTACAAGTCTCATAATTTGTGGGATTCCCATACATATGTATGTAATGAAATAGGTTTTTAAAATCCAGTTAATCTGTCTTATATCCATTTAATTCATAGCCCAGCCAAGGAACCTAGAAGGGTGGAGGAAAGCCTATTTTTGCTTCCCTATAGTTGGCACCCAACCCTGGGCCTCACTGGCAGGGACCAGCTCACTCCACAAATGCTGAAACTATAGGATCCTGAGACCCCTGATGAAAATGCTAGCCACAGGTAAGATTTCTGACCACATCAGGTTTTCAGGTCTCTTCCTTTAGAGTCTGGTTGAAGCAAGAGTGTTAAGAGTCTCTTTGTCTTACCCTTTCTAAATTTGGATTAGCAGAAGAAATGTGTGGGAACTAGTTCTTTCTTTCTTTTTCTTTTTCTTTTTTTGATAAGAGTCTCCCTCTGTCACCTAGGCTGGAGTGCAGTGGCATGATCTTGACTCATTACAACCTCCGCTTCCTGGGTTCAAGCAATTCTCATGCCTCAGCCTCCCCAGTAGCTGAGATTACAGGTGTGCACCACCACATCCTGCCAATTTTTGTATTTTTAATAGAGATGGGGTTTTGCCTTGTTGGTCAGGCTGGTCTCAAACTCCTGGCCTCAAGTGATCTGCCCACCTCAGCCTCTAAAAGTGCTGGGATTACAGATATGTGCCACTGTGCCTGGCCACTGAACTAGTTCCTGTATATGGATTCTAGTATTTGGGGGAGGGGAGTATGAATATTCTTGTTTTCTGATCCCTTTCCTCCCAGATATGGTCTTTGTTTTTCATTTAGTCTTTCATGTCATGTGTCATGAGGAGTAGAATCATAGGGCAGAACATGGGCATAGGCCCTTATAAACCTGTTGTTCAAGCTGGCCTCACAGATTGGTGAGTTTAAGGTTCTCACCAAAGTGGCGTCAGTTTAGACAAACTTTGGTGTGGGTTCCAGAGACAAATAAACTGATGAGGTTCTCCTTTCATCTTGTTTTATGTCGTGAGAGCTTGGCTTTCTGACCAGAGAACACTCTCTCTGATATCTGCCATCTGGTGGAGTGGGGCTCAAGTATGGGCTTGCATCAGGCAGCCAGTCAAACAGGTTGGAACGTGAGACAAGAAGCGGCAAGCAGCATTCTCTTTGACTGACCATGTCAGCTTTCAGGGGAGTCTGTCACAATAAGCAGTCCCAGTCCATAAGGGGCTTTTGTTGTTTTAACCTTCATTGCTTGGTTAGTGCTTGGAAATTCCCATCCCAATATCACTTGCCTAGTGTTACAGACCAGGAGGTTTGTGACTGGAGGCATCCCACATTCTGTGGGTGATATAGTTTGGATGTGTTTCCCCACCCAAATCTCATACTGAAATGTAATCCCAGCCAGGGGCAGTGGCTCACGCCTGTAATCCCAGCACTTTGGGAGGCCGAGGCAGGCGGATCACTTGATGTCAGGAGTTCTAGACCAGCCTGGCCAACATGGCGAAACCCCGTCTCTACTAAAAATACAAAAATTAGCCAGGTGTGGTGGCAGGTGCCTGTAATCCCAACCACTTGCGAGACTGAGGCAGGAGAATTGCTTGAACCTGGGAGGCAGAGGTTGCGGTGAGCCGAGATTGTGCCACTGCACTCCAGCCTGGGCAACAGAGCAACACTCCATCTCAAAAAAAAAAAAAATAAATAAATAAATACATGCATACATACATACATACATACATAAAATAAAATAATAAAAATAAATAAAATAAAGAAATGTAATCCCCATTGCTGGAGGTGGGGACTGGAGGGAGGTGATTGGATTATGGGGGTGAATTTCTCATGAATAGTTTAGCATCATCCCCCTTGGTATTTTCCTCATGATAGCAAGTGAGATCTGAACATTTAGAAGTGTGTGGCACCTCCCCCTCGCTTTTTTGCTCTTGCTTTCACCATGTGACATGCCTGCTACCCCGTTGCCTTCTGACATGATTGTAAGTTTCCTGAGGCCTCACCAGAAGCCAAACTGATACCAGCATCATGCTTCCTGTACAGCCAGCAGAATCGTGAGCCAATTAAACCTCTTTATAAATTACCCAGTCTCAGGTAGTTCTTTATAGCAATGCGAGAACAGACTAATACAGGTAACTTTTATTTTCTTACCCTTAGGGTACATCTTAGTTGATAAAAGGGAATCTATTTTGGTCTCTCAGATCACATATTCTAAATCTGGAAAGTTAGAATGACTTTTGGTTTAACTCTACATCTTTCTGTGAAAAGACTTATTGGTTGAGTCACTTTTAGGATAAATGAATTGGCTATATTAAAAAAATGTATTTTCAAAGGGCTGTTCTAAACAACTATTTATTGATACCTATGAGAAGGTCAAATTGAAAAAAGAACATAAAGAGGTATAACAGCTAGCTTTAGAGACATCCTTAGCAAGATCAAAAAGCAGAAATCAGATTAGAACAAAGTTAAAATCCTTTTAACTCATTGTAAATTTTACTTCTCTGCCCTCTTATACTTCCCCAACTCCCTGTCCCTGACCCTTCAAAATATCTTTTGGATCTCATGGTCCTAATTTAAAACTCCCCTCCTCCAAATCCAGCTCCGTTTCCTCATTACATTCCTTTAGCTAACGAGAGAAACATTTGTAAGAATTGCTTTGAATTATGACTTTTGGTTTTGGAGTACCAATTTGTTAGTGATCCTTTCTCTCTCGTGAACAGCTATTGTTTTCCTGTTTGTCTCATTTTTGTGTCTTGAGAACTTGGTTTAACTTCCTGCTTGTTAGGAGCACATGGGTTATCAGGCTTGCATGTACAGGCAGCCAACCATAAGGTTGGGAGCACCCCAAAATATGACTGGACAGGAATGTGGGTTGTGCCCCATTTGAGGCTAGTGTACCTACTGTTGCTGGCTCTCAGGATCATCGTCTTAAGGTTTTCTTCTGGCTGTCTTTGGGAGTGGCTTTGTATCTTGGAAGGGCGGCATCTTCTTGCTCCCTCTCTGGAGATGCCTCATATGTCCATGGTTAAAGCCAAAAGAGGCTTATTAGTTTTGGTTTGAGTGATATATTAGGTATACCTTTGGTTTAGAACTTTGGTTTATATATATTCAGAGCATAATAGGAACTTTTTTTTCTGGCCTTCTCTCTTGAGCTAAAATGGAACTATATACTCAGAAAGAAAGAAAACAGTTTATTAAAACATTCCAAAGATGAACAGCTGTAAATCTAGAACAGAGGAATCTTTTAATTTCCATCTTAGTTGGAAATCTCCCTGATATAAAGGAGCAAATTATAGATAATGTGATTAGATGGATTGGTCAACCCCTTGATATAATTCAGCCTGCAACCTAATTTTTGGGGGAATTAAAAACAACTGTCCTTGTCTTACAAATTGAGTCCTTACAAAAACATGAATGTGCCTCTAGAAGCAATTCGAAGCCCACCTATCCTTATTATCAATCTCCAAACTTCACCTATTCATCGCAGATACTTTAAAAAATTAGAACATTGGAAACAGAACAGTCCTACACTTAAGGAAAGAAAAATGTAAAAAGTGACTAAACTAGACCTCTAATAGGCAAATATGCCCCCTCCGTCTTGGTGAAAACTTACATTCTTTCTCTGTGCCTTTGAGATGTAATTTTCTACTCTGTCTTATCCAAGAACTATCCCTTTTGAAATGCAAACTTTAGGAAGATGATTCTCAGCAATAAACAAACAACAACAACAAAAAACCTGAAAAATCTTTTTATTTATTTATTTATTTTTTGAGACGGAGTTGTTGCCCAGGCTGGAGTGCAATGGCACGATCTCGGCTCACTGCAACTTCCACCTCCCAGGTACAAGTGATTCTCCTGTCTCAGCTTCTCAGGTAGCTTGGATTACAGGCGTGTGCCACCACGCCTGGCTATTTTTTTTGTATTTGGTAGAAACAGGGTTTCACCTTGTTAGGCTGGTCTCAAACTCCTGACCTCAGGTGAGCCACCTGCCTCGGTTTCCCAAAGTGCTGGGATTACAGGTGTGCACCACCGTGCCTGGCCTGAAAAAAAATCTTAAAAGTCTTTTCTATTAAGAGTAAAAAGCTGATTATTGGGGGGAGGAGCCAAGATGGCTGAATAGGAACAGCTCCGGTCTACAGCTCCCAGCGCGAGCGACACAGAAGACGGGTGATTTCTGCATTTCCATCTGAGGTACCGTGTTCATCTCACTAGGGAGTGCCAGACAGTGGGCGCAGGTCAGTGGGTGAGTGCACCGTGCGCCAGCCGAAGCAGGGGCGAGGCATTGCCTCACTCGGGAAGCGCAAGGGGTCAGGGAGTTCCCTTTCCAGGGGTGACAGACGGCACCTGGAAAGTCGGGCCACTCCCACCCGAATACTGTGTTTTTCCGACGGGCTTAGGAAACGGTGCCCCAGGAGAGTATAGCCCGCACCTGGCTCAGAGGGTCCTACGCCCACGGAGTCTCGCTGATTGCTAGCACAGCAGTCTGAGATCAAACAGCAAGTCGGCAGCGAGGCTGGGGGAGGGGCGCCCGCCATTGCCCAGGCTCGCTTAGGTAAACACAGCAGCCTGGAAGCTTGAACTGGGTGGAGCCCACCACAGCTCAAGGAGGCCTGCCTGCCTCTGTAGGCTCCACCTCTGGGGGCAGGACACAGACAAACAAAAAGACAGCAGTAACCTCTGCAGACTTAAATGTCCCTGTCTGACAGCTGTGAGGAGAGCAGTGGTTCTCCCAGCACGCAGCTGGAGATCTGAGAACGGGCTGACTGCCTCCTCAAGTGGGTCCCTGACCCCTGACCCCCGAGCAGCCTAACTGGGAGGCACCCCCCAGCAGGGGCAGACTGACACCTCACACGGCCGGCCAGGTACTCCAACAGACCTGCAGCTGAGGGTCCTGTCTGTTAGAAGGAAAACTAACAGAAAGGACACCCACATCAAAAACCCATCTGTACATCACCATCATCAAAGACCAAAAGTAGATAAAACCACAAAGATGGGGAAAAAACAGAGCAGAAAAACTGGAAACTCTAAAAAGCAGAGCACCTCTCCTCCTCCAAAGGAACGCAGTTCCTCACCAGCAACGGAACAAAGCTGGACAGAGAATGACTTTGACGAGCTGAGAGAAGAAGGCTTCAGACGATCAAATTACTCCGAGCTACGGGAGGATATTCAAACCAAAGGCAAAGAAGTTGAAAACTGAAAAAAATTTAGAAGAATGTATAACTAGAATAACCAATACAGAGAAGTGCTTAAAGGAGCTGATGGAGCTGAAAACCAAGGCTCGAGAACTACGTGAAGAATGCAGAAGCCTCAGGAGCCGATGCGATCAAATGGAAGAAAGGGTATCAGCCCTGGAAGATGAAATGAATGAAATGAAGCAAGAAGGGAAGTTTAGAGAAAAAAGAATAAAAAGAAACGAGCAAAGCCTCCAAGAAATGTGGGACTATGTGAAAAGACCAAATCTACATCTGATTGGTGTACCTGAAAGTGACGGGGAGAATGGAAACAAGTTGGAAAACACTCTGCAGGATATTATCCAGGAGAACTTCCCCAATCTAGCAAGGCAGGCCAACATTCAGATTCAGGAAATACAGAGAACGCCACAGAGATACTCCTCGAGAAGAGCAACTCCAAGACACATAATTGTCAGATTCACCAAAGTTGAAATGAAGGAAAAAATGCTAAGGGCAGCCAGAGAGAAAGGTCGGGTTACCATCAAAGGGAAGCCCATCAGACTAACAGCGGATCTCTCGGCAGAAACCCTACAAGCCAGAAGAGAGTGGGGGCCAATATTCAACATTCTTAAAGAAAAGAATTTTCAACCCAGAATTTCATATCCTGCCAAACTAAGCTTCATAAGTGAAGGAGAAATAAAATCCTTTACAGACAAGCAAATGCTGAGAGATTTTGTCACCACCAGGCCTGCCCTAAAAGAGCTCCTGAAGGAAGCGCTAAACATGGAAAGGCACAACCGGTACCAGCCACTGCAAAATCATACCGAATTGTAAAGACCATCAAGACTAGGAAGAGACTGCATCAACTAACGAGCAAAATAACCAGCTAACATCATAATGACAGGATCAGATTCACACATAACAATATTGACTTTAAATGTAAATGGACTAAATGCTCCAATGAAAAGACACAGACTGGCAAATTGGATAAAGACTCAAGACCCATCAGTGTGCTGTATTCAGGAAACCCATCTCACGTGCAGAGACACACATAGGCTCAAAATAAAAGGATGGAGGAAGATCTACCAAGCAAATGGAAAACAAAAAAAGGCAGGGGTTGCAATCCTAGTCTCTGATAAAACAGACTTTAAACCAACAAAGATCAAAAGAGACAAAGAAGGCCATTACATAATGGTAAAGGGATTAATTCAACAAGAAGAGCTAACTATCCTAAATATATATGCACCCAATACAGGAGCACCCAGATTCATAAAGCAAGTCCTGAGTGACCTACAAAGAGACTTAGACTCCCACACATTAATAATGGGAGACTTTAACACCCCACTGTCAACATTAGACAGATCAATGAAACAGAAAATCAACAAGGATACCCAGGAATTGAACTCAGCTCTGCACCAAGCAGACCTAATAGACATCTACAGAACTCTCCACCCCAAATCAACAGAATATACATTTTTTTCAGCAC
Source organism: Pongo pygmaeus (assembly GCF_028885625.2). Classification (NCBI taxonomy): domain Eukaryota; kingdom Metazoa; phylum Chordata; class Mammalia; order Primates; family Hominidae; genus Pongo; species Pongo pygmaeus. Next base: position 73,259,677 of record NC_072396.2, on the reverse strand, counting down.
CACACCACACCTATTCCAAAATTGACCATATACTTGGAAGTAAAGCTCTCCTCAATATATGTAAAAGAACAGAAATTATAACAAACTATCTCTCAGATCACAGTGCAATCAAGCTAGAACTCAGGATTAAGAATCTCACTCAAAACCGCTCAACTATGTGGAAACTGAACAACCTGCTCCTGAATGACTACTGGGTACATAACGAAATGAAGGCAGAAATAAAGATGTTCTTTGAAACCAACGAGAACCAAGACACTACATACCAGAATCTCTGGGATGCATTCAAAGCAGTGTGTAGAGGGAAATTTATAGCACTAAATGCCCACAAGAGAAAGCAGGAAAGATCCAAAATTGACACCCTAACATCACAATTAAAAGAACTAGAAAAGCAAGAGCAAACACATTCAAAAGCTAGCAGAAGGCAAGAAATAACTAAAATCAGAGCAGAACTGAAGGAAATAGAGACACAAAAAACCCTTCAAAAAATAAATGAATCCAGGAGCTGGTTTTTTGAAAGGATCAACAAAATTGATAGACCGCTAGCAAGATTAATAAAGAAAAAAAGAGAGAAGAATCAAATAGATGCAATAAAAAATGATAAAGGGGATATCACCACCGATCCCACAGAAATACAAACTACCATCAGAGAATATTACAAACACCTCTACGCAAATAAACTAGAAAATCTAGAAGAAATGGATAAATTCCTCAACACATACACCCTCCCAAGACTAAACCAGGAAGAAGTTGAATCTCTGAATAGACCAATAACAGGAGCTGACATTGTGGCAATAATCAATAGCTTACCAACCAAAAAAAGTCCAGGACCAGATGGGTTCACAGCCGAATTCTACCAGAGGTACAAGGAGGAGCTGGTACCATTCCTTCTGAAACTATTCCAATCAATAGAAAAAGAGGGAATCCTCCCTAACTCATTTTATGAGGCCAGCATCATCCTGATACCAAAGCCTGGCAGAGACACAACAAAAAAAGAGAATTTTAGACCAATATCCTTGATGAACATTGATGCAAAAATCCTCAATAAAATACTGGCAAACAGAATCCAGCAGCACATCAAAAAGCTTATCCACCATGATCAAGTGGGCTTCATCCCTGGGATGCAAGGCTGGTTCAATATATGCAAATCAATAAATGTAATCCAGCATATAAACAGAACCAAAGTCAAAAACCACATGATTATCTCAATAGATGCAGAAAAGGCCTTTGACAAAATTCAACAACCCTTCATGCTAAAAACTCTCAATAAATTAGGTATTGATGGGACGTATCTCAAAATAATAAGAGCTATTTATGACAAACCCACAGCCAATATCATACTGAATGGGCAAAAACTGGAAGCATTCCCTTTGAAAACTAGCACAAGACAGGGATGCCCTCTCTCACCACTTCTATTCAACATAGTGTTGGAAGTTCTGGCCAGGGCAATTAGGCAAGAGAAGGAAATCAAGGGTATTCAATTAGGAAAAGAGGAAGTCAAATTGTCCCTGTTTGCAGATGGCATGATAGTATATCTAGAAAACCCCATTGTCTCAGCCCAAAATCTCCTTAAGCTGATAAGCAACTTCAGCAAAGTCTCAGGATACAAAATCAATGTACAAAAATCACAAGCATTCTTATACATCAATAGCAGACAAACAGAGAGCCAAATCATGAGTGAACTCCCATTCACAATTGCTTCAAAGAGAATAAAATACCTAGGAATCCAACTTACAAGGGATGTGAAGGACCTCTTCAAGGAGAACTACAAACCACTGCTCAAGGAAATAAAAGAGGATACAAACAAATGGAAGAACATTCCATGCTCATGGGTAGGAAGAATCAATATCATGAAAATGGCCATCCTTCCCAAGGTAATTTATAGATTCAATGCCATCCCCATCAAGTTACCAATGACTTTCTTCACAGAATTGGAGAAAACTACTTTAAAGTTCATATGGAACCAAAAAAGAGCCCGCATCGCCAAGTCAATCCTAAGCCAAAAGAACAAAGCTGGAGGCATCATGCTACCTGACTTCAAACTATACTACAAGGCTACAGTAACCAAAACAGCATGGTACTGGTACCAAAACAGAGATATAGATCAATGGAACAGAACAGAGCCGTCAGAAATAATGCCACATATCTACAACTATCTGATCTTTGACAAACCTGACAAAAACAAGAAATGGGGAAAGGATTCCCTATTTAATAAATGGTGCTGGGAAAACTGGCTAGCCATATGTAGAAAGCTGAAACTGGATCCCTTCCTTACACCTTATACAAAAATTAATTCAAGATGGATTAAAGACTTAAATGTTAGACCTAAAACCATAAAAACCCTAGAAGAAAACCTAGGCAATACCATTCAGGACATAGGCATGGGCAAGGACTTCATGTCTAAAACACCAAAAGCAATGGCAACAAAAGCCAAAATTGACAAATGGGATCTAATTAAACTAAAGAGCTTCTGCACAGCAAAGGAAACTACCATCAGAGTGAACAGGCAACCTACAAAATGGGAGAAAATTTTCGCAACCTACTCATCTGACAAAGGGCTAATATCCAGAATCTACAATGAACTCCAACAAATTTACAAGAAAAAAACAAACAACCCCATCAAAAAGTGGGCGAAGGACATGAACAGACACTTCTCAAAAGAAGACATTTATGCAGCCAAAAAACACATGAAAAAATGCTCACCATCACTGGCCATCAGAGAAATGCAAATCAAAACCACAATGAGATACCATCTCACACCAGTTAGAATGGCAATCATTAAAAAGTCAGGAAACAACAGGTGCTGGAGAGGATGTGGAGAAATAGGAACACTTTTACACTGTTGGTGGGACTGTAAATTAGTTCAACCCTTGTGGAAGTCAGTGTGGCGATTCCTCAGGGATCTAGAACTAGAAATTCCATTTGACCCAGCCATCCCATTACTGGGTATATACCCGAAGGAGTATAAATCATGCTGCTATAAAGACACATGCACACGTATGTTTATTGCGGCATTATTCACAATAGCAAAGACTTGGAACCAACCCAAATGTCCAACAATGATAGACTGGATTAAGAAAATGTGGCACATATACACCATGGAATACTATGCAGCCATAAAAAATGATGAGTTCATGTCCTTTGTAGGGACATGGATGAAATTGGAAATCATCATTCTCAGTAAACTATCGCAAGAACAAAAAACCAAACACCGCATATTCTTACTCATAGGTGGGAATTGAACAATGAGAACACATGGACACAGGAAGGGGAACATCACACTTCGGGGACTGTTGTGGGGTGGGGGGAGGGGGGAGGGATAGCATTGGGAGATATACCTAATGCTAGATGACAAGTTAGTGGGTGCAGCGCACCAGCATGGCACATGTATACATATGTAACTCACCTGCACGTTGCGCACATGTACCATAGAGCCTAAAGTATAATAATAATAATAATAATAATAATAAAAAAAGAGTAAAAAGCTTTAGCTGGCTGGGTGCTGTGGCTCACGTCTGTAATCCCAGCACTTTGGGAGGCTGAGGCGGGCGGATTATCTGAGGTCAGGAGTTGGAGACCAATCTGGCCAACATGGGAAACCCCATCTCTACTAAAAACTACAAAAATTAGCCGGGCGTGGTGGTGGGTGCCTGTAATACCAGCTATTTGGGAGGCTGAGGCAGAAGAATCCCTTGAACTGAGGAGGCAGAGGTTGCAGTGAGCCGAGATTGTGCCATTGCACTCCATCATGGGTGACAGAGTGAAACTCCATCTTAAAAAAAAAAAAAAAGCTTTAGCCATGTGAGCCGGTAACCTTGATTTGTTCTATTTTTGGGGGGTCAGAAACACAATTTACATAAAAATACAAGAAGGGATAAACCAGTGAGTTTATATTACTGTATTTTACTGCCTCATGACTAAAACTTTTAAAGTAAAATGCCATAAGATCTTTGTTTGTGTTTATTTGTATGTCTATGTATGCTTACGGATGTGTATATACAAGCATGTTTGCATGTTATGTCTACATGATATAAAATCTCTTAATTTTTTGTTTGAGACAGAGTCTTGCTCTATCACCCAGGCTGGAGTGCAGTGGCATGACCTCGGCTCACTGCAACCTCTGCCTCCCAGGTTCAAGCAATTCTCCTGCCCCAGCCTCCAGAGTAGCTGGGATTACAGGTGCATACCACCACGCTTGGCTAACTTTTGTATTTTTAGTAGAGATAGGGTTTTGCCATGTTGGCCAGGCTGGTCTCAAACTCCTGACCTCAGGTGATCCACCCGCCTTGGTCTCCCAAGGTGCTGGGGTTACAGGGGCCTGCCACCAGGCCTGGCTAATTTTTGTACTTTTAGTAGAGATTGGGTTTCGCCATGTTGGCCAGGCTGGTCTTGAACTCCTAAGCTCAAGTGATCTGCCCACCTCAACCTCCCAAAGTGCTGAGATTACAGGCATGAGACACCGCACCAGGCCCATGGTATAAAATCTCTTAAAGGAGTTCTATTCAAATTGGCTGTAGACATTTGTTGGGCATGGTGGCCCATGCCTGTAATCCCAACTCTTTTGGGAGGCTGAGATGTGAGTATTGTTTGAGCTCTAGAATTCAAGACCAGCCTGTGCAACATAGTGAGACCTTGTGTCTACTTAAAAAAAAAAAAAAAAATTAGCAGGGCATGGTTGTGTGTGTCTGCAAGTGTCAGCTGCTTGGGAGGCTGAGGTGGGAGAGTCGCTTGAGCTTGGCAGATGAGGCTGCAGTGAGCTATGATCACACCACTGCACTACATCCAGCCTGGCTGAGAGAGCAAAACCATGTCTCAAACAAACCAAAAACCAAATTGGCTTAGAGGTAAATGAGTGCTTATATAAATGAAAAACTAAAACTGCTAGAAATATGGTAACTAACTCAAATATTTTTCAAGTTTATGTGACTTGGGTAAATCTTTGGTAAATAAGACTAGCTTGATACTGTTGGTTTAATGAAAACAGCTGCATCTTCTGAGCTGTCAACAAGAAACAAACAAATAAACAAATAAAAAAAACCACCCATGTAATTTGCTTTGGTGATGACTGCCCGACATGCATATGCTGTAAAAATAGTTAATAGTGCCCAGGCACAGTGGCTCATGCTTGTAATCCCAGCACTTTGGGAGGCTGAGGCTGGTGGATTGCTTGAGGTCAGGAGTTTGAGATCAGCCTGGCCAACATGGTGAAACCCCATCTCTGCTAAAATACAAAAATTAGCTGAGTGTGGTGGTGCACACCTGTAATCCCAGCTACCAGGGAGGCTGAGGCAGGAGAATTGCTTGAACCCAGGAGGTGGAGGTTGCAGTGAGCCAAGATTGTGCCACTGCACTCCAGCCTGGGCTACAGAGTAAGACTCTGTCTCAAAAACAAAAAAAAGAAAAAGTTAATAGTGAAATAACTTGAGATGATCGCTAGTTTTGTCTAATGTCTCATGAAATTTTCATGAGTAATCCAAACATGATTTTTAAGAATGAGTAAATTAAATAAGATGTAAATAAGATAAAATTTATAAATACACTTAAACAATAATTATGTTTTATTATATGTTTACTTAAAAAGTTTCCCAAATCTCTTTGGTAACTCCTACCTACAGAGTTTTGCTAAGTTAAATTGAATGATGGCTATTCACTGAACATCCAGATCATTTCCAAATAAGATAAAATACTAAAACATTAATTTCTGAACATAAGTTTATTTACTTTCAGCTTCTTGAATTCTATAGAAGTACAAAATATATTTTGGATCTGTTAGTAAATATGTCCTGTTCCACAATGAAAAATTGTTCTATGAGAAAACATGTTTGCAAAAATTATGAAATGTGTATTAATAAAGTGCTGGTACATGACAGTTCAAAATTGCTTACTTCCTAGGTTTACACTAGGAATTAGGGTTACTGTATTAGTCTGTTTTCACACTGCTATGAAGAACTTCCCTGAGGCTGGGCAATTTATAAAGGAAAGAGGTTTAATTGGCTCAACAATTCCACATGGCTGGGGAGCCCTCAGGAAACTTACAATGAGGCACCTTCTTCATAAGGTGGCAGAAGGGAGAAGTGAGAGTGCAGGAAAAACTGCCACTCTAAAAACCATCAGATCTTGAGGCTGGGAGCAGTGGCTCACGCCTGTAATCCCAGCACTTTGGGAGGCCAAGGTGGGCAGATCACTTGAGACCAGGAGTTCAAGACCAGCCTGGCCAACATGGTGAAACCCTGTCAACACTAAAAAAATACAAAAATTAGCCAGGCATGGTGGTATGTGCCTGTAATCCCAGCACCTTGGGAGTCAGAAGCAGGAGAATCGCTTGAGCCTGGGAGGTGGAGGTTGCAGTGAGCCTAGATTGAGCCACTGCACTCCAGCCTGGGCGACAGAGCGAGACTCAAAACAAAACAAAACAAATCAGATCTTGTGAGAATTCACTCACTCTCACAAGAACAGCATAGGGGAAACTGCCCCCATAATCCAATCACTTCCCTCCCTGGACACATGGGGATTACAAGTCCCTCCCCTGACACCATGGGGATTACAATTCCTGATGACATTTGGGTGGGGACAGAGTCAAACCATATCGGTTACTAAGACTTAAAATCCTAACATGTAATCAAAACTACTAGAAATAAGAGAACATTGTGTACAGAATGTACAAAGAAAGATGATCTACGGTATGAGAATGTTTCTTTTTGTTGTTGAGGGAAAGCGTTAGAAATGCTTGTTCCCTGGTGCTGCAAAGAAATAGCACTCGAACATAAATTTAATTCTCTCAGCAAGGCCATTTTTACTTTCTGCAGAAAGGGTGCCTCTCACAGATGGAACAATGGTGAGAGCACACTTGAACAAAGGAAAAGCAGACATATTTATCCCTTACACATTTGGGTTGTCCTTACTGCTGTGTCCTGCATCCATTGGCTGGAGCTGGACCTCACAGTCTTAAACTGATACCCGATTTGCTAATAGCCTAAATCTTTCCTAAATAGGTAAGTGCAAGGGGGAACAAAGAAGGAGAGGAAGTTGCTTATGAAAGGTTTAAGGAAGCAATAACATTTCCAAATGAGGAAGGGGCGTAAGCTATAAGCTAAGACTTGCCTGGGCCTGTCCAGACATGCCTGAGTAAGCCAAAGCAACTAACGGGGCTAAAGTGTAAGAACTGATAGTTGATAGGAGGCTTTAGAGTAAGAAGCTATTATTTCTAGTGTCTATTATTTTTAAACCAAGATAAGCTTTGAAGAGGAACTTTTCTACTTTCTACAGAAAGATAATTTTGTCCAACTGTGAGGTTATTTAAAGATTGTTTCAGAACAAATGAAGAAAAGATGGACAAAAATTTAATGGATCTAAAATTGGGAAGAGGGAGAGTAAGTGAGGGAGAATCTTGTGTGGTCAAACTGACTAAAATTTAATGAATTTGTTATAAGCGTTTTAAAAATGAGCCTTAATATCAAAAGTACACTGATGGCAAAACTAGAATTGGTCTTCTCCTTTAAAATGACGAGATTTTCTTATAGTAGTGATGAGAGACAGTGAAAGATTTGTTTTTACCTTTTGAGTGATCTGCCTAAATGAAAAGATTTTTGTTACTTATCAAAATAATTTCCTGTTCTTCATGTTGTCTTTTATCAGGTCTTTGACTACTTAAAAGAAAACAGAGTCCTATCTTTTAAAAGAGCTAAGGCTATTCTTTATTTGCCTTTGAAGTCTTAATTATGACTCTTGTTAAATGAATGATACAGTACTCTGTACTCTGGGATACAGGTTTATGATAACTTTACGATCATACCATTGGACTGGGTAAGAATTTCCAGAACTGTAACGAAGAAACTGATGGGCTCATGAAACTACTAACGTAACTTCAAGCAGAATGAGAATTAATTACATGGAACTGAACTGACAAAAAGATTAAATTTTTAAAAATGACTTTTTGTTTAAAACATTGCTGATTCTTGGCTGGATGCGGTGGCTCACACCTGTAATCCCAGCACTTTGGGAGGCCGAGGTGGGTGGATCACCTGAAGTCAGGAGTTTGAGACCAGCCTGGCCAACATGGTGAAACCCTGTCTCTACTAAAAATACAAAAATTAGCTGGGCGTGGTGGCGGGTGCCTGTAATTCCAGCTACTGGGGAGGTTGAGGCAGGAGAACCACTTGAACCTGGGGAGGCGGAGGTTGCAGTGAGCCGAGATTGCGCCACAGCACTCCAGCCAGGTGACAGAGCAAGACTCTGTCTCAAGAAAAAAAAAAAAATTGCTGATTCTTTTTATATTTTGTTTACTGAATTTAAAGAAACAAATAATTTTAAGCTATCTATAACTTACAAAATTTGGCAAATTATGCTTTTGTAAATAGAATTGCAACATTTACCTTTTTCTTCATACCTGATCCTTCCAGAATTTGGAAACTATTTTTGAATATTCTTATTTTTTTATGGCAGTATAATTATTTGCATAAGTTCAATAAGAGTCTGTTTTCTTTGTAATAGGACACAATTGGAGACACTGGTTATATTACCAAGGCTTGATTGAAATGTCATATTTTCTGATATGACTAGATAGCTTTAGGGAACTAAGGTTGACTTTATAGAACCAATAAAGCACTTGGGGAAAAAAACTGGCCTGGTATCTTGAACACACACTTCATCTTGTTGCCTTACAGGTAGGTTATTTCCTGGCAAGCCCAGGAACCTCAAAATATTTTGGGGACCTTGAGAAGAGAGGAATTCATACAAATCTACAAATATTACAGGCAAAGTTTGATGATGAGTCTTCAGTTTGGCTTTATAGCCTCAAGAGGCTTCCAAAAGTCCAATCTGTAATTCCTTATTAAAAGTTCCAGACTTAAAAGAGACTGTAAGATCAATTACTTTTTTTTTTTTTTTGAGACAGGGTCGCACTCTGTCGCCCAGGCCGGAGTGCAGTGGCGCGATCTTGGCTCACTGCAACCTCCGCCTCCCGGGTTCAATGATTCTCCCACCCCAGCCTCCTGAGTAGCTGGGACTACAGGCACATACCACCATGCCTGGCTAATTCAATCACCATTCTTGCAGCACTTATGTAAATAATCAGGCCAAATTTTATGAAAATAAGTTATTTTGTAAATAAATTGGTATTACTGTGATTATCTTTGGTAGAAATGGGGGTGACTGTAGAGAGAAAAATTATGTTTCAAAAGAAAATTACAGTGCACCCATTATTAGATCTTAGTTCATTCTTTTTGAGGATTTATTATTTACCTGTAAACTAGACTACATCTTAAATTCTTCTAGTTTCTCCAGTGTCTGGCTATGACTCTGCAAACTAATATTTCCCATTTTTCTCCTACGCTGATGACTTGTAATTTCTGAAATTAAAACTGCCCTTTCCTGAAGCCCTGAAAGCTGAAGCTGTGTGACTTGATATAAATGTCAGAGAAATCACCACAACTTACATATGGATAAGCATTGTGCCTATTGATGTATGGACTACTCGGAAAGTTCACTGTAACACTTGATGCCAACTGCAAACCAGGAAAATAGGTCATATTGCCACTGCCTGCCCCTACTCCAACTGAAAATGCTTGAAGTTTAATATCTAGAAATCTTCTCAACTGGTTGCCCTCCAGACTCAGAAACTACTTTATGGAGGCTGGGTGCAGTGGCTCATGCCTGTAATCCTAGCACTTTGGGAGGCTGAGGCGGGCAGGTCAATTGAGGTCAGGAGTTCAAAACCAGCCTGGCCAAAATGGTGAAACCCCATCTCTACTAAAAAAAAAAAAAATTAGCCAGGTGTGGTGGCAGGCGCCTGTAATCCCAGCTACTTGGGAGGCTGAGGCATGAGAATTGCTTGAACCCAGGAGGCGGAGGTTGCAGTGAGCTGAGATCTCACCACTGCACTCCAGCCTGGGCGACAAAGTGAGACCCTGTCTCAAAAAAAAAAAAAAAAAAAGAAGAAGAAAGAAAAGAAAAAACTACTTTATAGACTGCTCCAAACATTAACCTTTGTATTTCTTTTGTTTCCATAGAAATGTCTCTTATTAAATACCTGTTTGCATCATCTAGAGGCCTAACTTTGATGGGAACTCACCTGCAACAAACCTGAAATGAGACACAACTCTTTAGGTGGACTGACCTGTTCTCAGGTCTCTTACCACTCAGCTACTAACTCAATTTTTCTTTCAGCCATTAACTCAACTGTTAGTGTGTGCAACTTCCAGGGAAGTTTCAGACACGGGAAATGGAGGAATTCAGGAAATGCCACCTCAAAATATGTTGCTTTGGTATACTGGTTTTTTGAACTGAGGACACTTGGGGAACAGTGGATACAGGAAGAGGATGTCTCTGAGCTCCCCTTATCTGCCTAAAGCTGGATCCTCCAAAAGGAACTTAATTGTCATGAAACCCCTCCCTGGGAATCTTATCAACCACGTAGATCACGGGAGAGGAGACTGGAAGTTGACACCACACCCAGGCCGACTATCACCTATTTTTCTGAGGGCTGCTCTGAGATGACTTTTATTAGCTGAGAGACTTTTTGTCTGCCTAACAAAACAACATTTATTCACCAAACATTTCCTTCCCTTACCCTCCCCTAACTTGTGTTGCCACCCCTCCCTAGAAGCCTCAAGCCCTTATTCCTTCCTGTAGCTCAGGATAAGCTTCAATCATCTGACCCTTCTTGAAGTCTCATAGTTTGTGGGATTCCTTTGCATATGTATGTAATTAATGTTTCTTCTACTGTTAATCTGTCTTATGTCCATTTAATTCATAGGCCACCTACAGAACCTGTAAGAGTGGAGGGAAGCCATCTTTCACTCCCTCCACATGCATTTTCTCAACTAATCCTTACAAGTGGCCAGGTGAGGTGGCTCACACCTGTAATCCCAGCACTTTGGGAGGCCAAGGCGAGTGGATCACCTGAGGTCAGGAGTTCAAGACCAGCCTGGCCAGCATGGTGAAACCCCATCTCTACTGAAAATACAAAAAAAATTAGCCGGGCGTGGTGGCAGGCGCCTGTAATCCCAGCTACTTGAGAGGCTCAGGCAGGAGAATCGCTCCAACCTGGGAGGTGGAGGTTGCAGTGAGCCAAGATTGTGCCATTGCACTCCAGCCTGGGTGACAAGAGCCAGACTCCATCTCAAAAAAAAAAAAAAAAAAAAAACAATAAAAAAACCTCACAAGTGAAGTGCTGTAAGAAATAGGCGCTGTTATACCGCAGTTTCTTCGTCCTTTTTTTTTTTTCCTGCTATAACAGAATACTACCAATGGGTAATTTACAAAGAAAAGATTTATTTGGCTCATTGTTCTGGAAGCAGGGAAGTCCAAGAGCATGCTGCTGGCACCTGGTAAGGGCCTCATCCCATGTTGGAAAGCATCACATGGTGAGTGTGTGCACAAGACAGAGGAAATTGGGCTGAACTCATCCTTTTCTCAGGAGCCCACTCCCTCAATGACTAACCCACCCCCATGAAAACAGCATTCATCTGTTCACCTCTAAAATGCCACATCTTCCAATACTGTTACATTGGCCATTAAATTTCAACATGAGCTTTGGAAGGAACATTCAAACCACAGCATCTTGTTTTACAGGTGAGGAAATTGTGGCTCGTAGAGGTTAAAGTAACTGGCCCAATAGTGTTACATTCAGCTGAGATTTGAACCCAACTCTGTTGGATCCAGATCTGATTCCAGAGCCCATGCTTTTAACCACCACACTCTACTACAGAAGAGGGGTGAATTATAGACCTAGTGAAGGACAAAAGAAATGAAAACGTAACACATATGTGCTAGAAAGTAAATGGAAGAAAGATTGAATCAGTAGGCTGGATATTATGGAGGATGTACAGTCTGCCAGGAGAGTGCAGACTTGATAAGTAAGAGAAAGGCATTTATGTCAATTAAATATTTATTGAGGACCTTTGGAGTGCCAGGCACTGTGCTAACTGCTGGGATAGAAATATGCATAGTCATTGCTCCTGAGGCTCTAACAGCTAGGTGAGGAGAGAGACAAACAAATGCATGAATTCAATGTAATGAAGCAAATGCTGTTATCGTGATACCTGGAGGGCATGACAGAAACATCCAGGAGGAGAGCCTAGCTAGGAGCTTCATAGCTCTGTTACCCAGGCTGGAATGCAGTGGTGTGATCCTGGCTCACTGCAGCTCAATCTTCTGGGGCTCAAGCGATTCTCCCACCTCAGCCTCCCAAGTAGCTGGGACCACAAGCGTGTGCCACCCTGCCTGGCTATTTTTTTATTTTTTATAGAGACGGGGCCTCACTATGTTGCCCAAGCCGCTCTCAAACTCCTAGCCTCAAGCGATCCTCTTGCCTCCGCCTCCAAAAGTGTTGGGATTACAGATGTGAGCCACAGTGCCTAGCTCTTAAACTGAGTCTTAAATGGTGATAGCATATGCAGGGAACTTGAAGCACTTTTATATTCTTGGAACTTCCAGTTGGGGGCAACAAAAAGAGGATGGTTAATTTATTCCACATACATTTACTGAATGCCTGCTACATGTGAGAAACCGTTCTAAAGTGCTGGAGTGAATGAGACAGACAAACTCCCTGCCCTCATGAATCATGAAAGGTAAGCTGGGGCTGCTGCATGCCCCCCGTTTATAAAGCACTTATTTCCAAAGAATTCAGATAAACAATATCATAACTGCTCCCCTTAACTGTTTGAAGAGAGACTATAGTAGGTACACTGGTCTAGTTTTCCCAAAGTGTAGAGGCATACTGGTGATATGAAAGATGAATTTATATGGCACATGGAGGGACATTTTAAAAATTTAAATAGGTCTAAGTGAACCTGTAATAGCCCTCTAGCATTAGAGATAGAAAGCTTCACTGTCAACTGTTCTTTGAGTGACTCCACTCCTTTTCCATCTGTTGCGATAGAGATGAATGGCTTCATTTCTCCAATTTCTCTATCCCCTGCCCGCTATGTGAGCCTCAGAAAGCCCCCTTCCCATCTCCATGGAAAGAACTCCATGATCCCCAGCGTTTTTTTTCTCAAGTCACATCCCTGTTTCTTGGGCTGTCACCATAGAAACTGAACGCCCCTCTCCCTAGTCATTTCCATGGTGACTATCCCCAGGATATCACTAGGATCAATTTCTACTGGAGGTCTAGAACTCAGGGAGGGCTGGAAGGGGAGGGTGACTCCCTGCAGTAGCTGCTGTCTTCTTCTCTGTCCCTTCTGGCTTTGAAGGCATAGCAGTCCTTCTCTCAACAAACGGGGTAAAGAAACTATGGTTTATAGAGTACTTTCTACGTGCCAGGCACTAAGCTAGTTACTTTACATACTCAAACTCGTAACTGGCCATTTTACAGAATTTAAGGAAGAAAGGCTCAGAGAAGCGAAGGTACTTGGCCTTATTTCCCCCCAAGCTTCTTATAATCCTCACTGAAACGGAAAACCAACAGGATTTTATTTCCACCATTCTCTTTTGCTATGTGACTGTGGACAAGTTCTCTCTGAGCTTCATTTTCCCCAACATTAAAATAAGAGTGTTGGACTAAGTATCTTCCTGAATATCCCCTTACATAAGGTCAGATCAGAAGTAGTTCTAATCTCGCTGAGGAGCTGGTTTTTCAGTTATGAGTATTATTAACAGTAAATACATTAAGGTTTTTTGTTTCTTTGTTTAACTGACAGTGGAGGTCTCCAAACTTTTGATCTAACATCTTAAGTTTATAGTTTAGAATCTCTCCTGGTTTCTTGCAGGGTTTTATGTTTTGGTTTTACATTTCTGTTTTGAAATAGTTCACAGAAAGTTGCAGTGAGATCCTGTGTAGTCTCTACCTCACCTCTGCCGATGCGGGTATCTTGCATAACTATAGTACAATATCAAAACCAGTCAACCGGCCTGGCGTGGTGGCTCACGCATGTAATCTCAGCACTTTCGGAGGCTGAGGTGGGTGGATTGCTTGAGCCCAGGAGTGTGAGACCAGCCTGGGCAACCCATCAAAACCTTGTCCCTACAAAAAAATAAAATTAGCCCACTTGGTTGTGCACGCCTTTAGTCCCAGCTAACTGGGAGGCTGGGGCAGGAGGATCACTTGAGTCTGGGAGGTTGAGGCTACAGTGAGCTGTGATCATGCTGCTGCACTTCAGCCTGGGCAACCCTGTTTCAAAACAAAAACAAAAACAAACAAAACACAAGTCCACCGACATTGATACAGTCCACAGAGCTTATTCAGACTTCGTGTTTTATATGAACTCATCTGTGTGTGTGTGTGTGTGTGTGTGTGTGTGTGTGTAGTTCTATGCACTTTTATCACACGTGGAGATTCATGTATCCACAACCTCAGTCAAGATATAGAATTGTTCAATCATCACAAGGATTCTTCATGGTGTCCTTTTAGAACCACATCCACCAGCTTCCCTCTCCCCATTCTTAATCCCTGGCAACCCCAAATCTGTTCTCTATCTCTATAGTTTTGCTATTTCAAGAATGTTATAAAAGTGTAATCATACAGTATATAACCTTCTGGGAGTAGCTTTTTTTCACTCAGCATAATTCCCTAGAGATTCATCCAATTTGTTGAATGTACCAATAATTTGTTCCTTTTTATTGGTGAGTAGTATTCCATGGTAGAGATGTACCACAGTTTGTTTAACTAGTCATTTGATGAAGAACGTCTGGGTTGCTTGCACATTTTGGCTATCACGAATAAAGCTGCTATGAACATTCATGGTTTTGTGTGACTAAAACATGTCTTTCACAGAGCAAAAAATTTTTATTTTGATGAAGTCAGTTTACCAATTTTTTCTGTTATAGATTATGCTTTTGGTGACAAGCCTAGAAAGTTTTTGCCTAGCCCGAGGTCCCAAAGATTTTCTCTTATTTTTTTCTAAAAACTAAAAGTTTTATAGTTTTATATTTTACTTTTAAGCCCGTGATCCATGTTGAGTTCATTTTTGTATAAGGTATGAGGTTTAGTTCAGGGTTTATTTTTTTTGCCTATGGTTGTCTAATGCTCTAGAGCAATTAGATAGCCAGATACTGACCATTGGGCTGCCCCAAGGTAACTGTAGTCTCTAGGACATCAGGACACATAGCCCCAAAGAGATTTCACCTCCACTTCTCCCCAGCTCTAGAGCATTAGACAACCATAGGCAAAAAATAAAAAATAAAAAATAAAAAAATAAACCGCTAGACAATTTAATGGCTGGAAAGATTATCCTTCTCCTCCATTGAATTGCTTTTGTACCTTTGTCAAAAAATCAGTTGGGCAGATTTGTATACATCTATTTCTGAGTTCTCTTTTCTGTCCCACTCGTCTATGTGTCTATCCCTGTGAGAACCACAGAGCTCAGGCCTTTGAGACAGAATGCCTAGTACCACTTGCTAGCTTGGGTGACCCTGGACAAGTCACCCTTCCCTGGCTTCCTGTCTCTCACTCAGTATATAAAATATGCCTCCAGAGCCCCACATGATCGAACTCCTGCCTGCTTCCCCTTGACTGTCTCCTATTACTCTCCTCCTTGTTCACTCTGCTCCAGCCACACTGGCCTGACCGATCCTCAGTCACATAACACATGCTCCTACTTTTGGGGCTTTCACAGACTGTTTCCTTAACCCAGAATCTGCTTCACACAGACATCCTCATGGCTACCTCCCTTCCTTCCTTCAAGTCTTTTACCAAATTTACCTTCTGAGTGAGGCTTTATTTAAAATGGCAAAGCCTCTGCTCCTCCCCTTTCCCCACTTTCTCTCCATGGCACTCATCACCATCTAAAACACAATGTCATGGACTTTTTTGCTCTGTCTCCTACCACTGCAGTATGAGCTCAATGAGAGCAGGAATTTTTGTTTTTGTTCACTGCTGTATTCCCAGTGCTGACTCTGTCTATTATAATATAACTTTTTAAATGAATGAAGAAATGAATAGATAGATGGATGGATGAATACGTGAGTGAGTGAATGAATGAATGAATGCCGTGAACCAAGGCCCAGCTCACCTGAGCAGCCTCTCTGGCCCTTGGCTTGTGTCCTAAGCTTGCCACCCTAGAACCATCCACTTGCTTCTCTAAGGCTGGCCACCAGGTGGCAGTTGGAGCCTAACTTCTGTCTCATTTGCTTCACTTTGCCTTCTCTCTGCAGCCTGTCGGTCTTGCCCAAGACATTTTGACCTTCTCTGCCTAGGCATGGCTAGAGGATTTTGTGAGAGCTCTTAAAGTAGGCAGCTTCAGTATTTAAAACTTTTTTTTTTTTTGAGATGGAGTCTCACTCTGTTGCCCAGGCTGGAGTACAGTGGTGCGATCTTGGCTCACTGCAACCTCTGCCTCCTGGGTTTAAGCGATTCTCGTGCCTCAGCCTTCTGAGTAGCTGGGACTACAGGTGCGTTCCACCATGCCCAGCTAATTTTTGTATTTTCATTAGAGATGGGGTTTCACCATGTTGGCCAGACTGGTCTCGAACGCCTGACCTCAAGTGATCCACCCACTTCCGCCTCCCAAAGTGCTGGGATTACAGGCATGAGCCACTGCGACTGGACCAACTTTGCATCTTTTTATCCTTAGAAAGGTACTACCTTGTTCCTGCCACAGCGTGCTCTCTGTCTCAGATGGAAGAAGCCATATACTGGCCATTGGGCTGCCCCAAAGTAACTGTAGCCTCTAGGACATCAGGACACATGGCCCTAAGGAGATTTCACCTCCACTTCTGCCCAGCTTCAGCAAGCCTCTCCCAGGGTTACTGCACCCTTCAACTCGGTAAAGGCTAGGGACTCTAGCACCATGATTAAGCCTTTTGAGTCAACCTGGGTTTGATCTCCACTATGCCACTTATTAACCTTGTATCTTGGGTGATGTTGAGCAACTAACATAGATATTCAAGCCTCGGTTTTGTCAGCTGTAAAATGGGGATAATAATGGCACCAAGCTCACGGGGTGGATGGGAAGATTCAATGTGATAACACGCATACAACATAAGTAGAGTGTTTGGTATAGAATAAAGCTGACTTGAAGAAAAATGAAGGGCCAAAGTGGGAATAAAAAAGACCAGGCATGTCAGGAACTTGCCAGGGAGTTTGAGGAGGGCGCCGACTAGATGACTAGAAGGCTGAAGCCAAGAAAAGATGGGAGATCAAGGAAAGCTTCACAAAAAAGATCACGGTTCAGCCACAGGTTGTAAGACAGGTCAAATTACACCAGTCAAGCTGGAAAGAGCATTCCAGGAATAACGGTATGTGCAAATAAAGAGAGGTGTGAAATGGTAGCTACTCACAGTCATTCCAGGAACTGTAAGTAAGTATGAATTGCATGTTTCTTGTGGGAGAAGTGACAAGAAATACAGACAGATAAGCAGGGACCAGATCACAAAGGACCTCATGTGCCAGGTGAAGGAGACTGGACTTGATCTGGTGGGGGCAGTGGAGAGCCATCAAAGAGTTCTAAGCAAGGAAGTGGATGGATGCAACTGCTGACCTGGAGGTCCAGCTGCCTTGAAGGAAGACAGAAACTGGAGGCAGGTGAGAGATGAGCTGAGCTTCGACTAGAGAAGTTGTATTTGGGATGGAGATAAAGGGATGAAGTCCATGGATTTTTTTTCAGAGGAAGAAACTGCCAAGAGCTTGCCTGAAAAAGAAAGAAGAGCCAGGGACAGAGAAGGAAGTAGCATCATGGTACAGTTATTTTTTGCTTTTGTTTTTTTATTTGTTTTTTGTTTTTTGTTTTTTTTTTTTGAGATGGAGTCTCACTCTGTTGCCCAGGCTGGAGTGCAGTGGCACGATTTCAGCTCACTGCAACCTCCACCTCTTGGATTCAAGTGATTCTCCTGCCTCACCCTCCCGAGTTGTTGGGACTACAGGCGTGTGCCACCACACCCGGCTAATTTTTGTATTTTTAGTAGAGACACGGTTTCATCATGTTGGTCAGGCTGGTCTCGAGCTCCTGACCTCAGGTAATCCACCCGCCTCGGCTTCCCAAAGTGTTGGGATTACAGGTGTGAGCCACCATCCACCATGCCCGGCCAGTACAGTTATTTTTTTTGTTTTTTTTGTTTTGTTTTGTTTTGTTTTGAATATGGGTGAGACTTGAGATTCTTCTATTCCCCACAGGGCCTGGCACTAAGTAATTGAATGAGTGGAGGGAGGGGCACCCAGAACAATACTTGCCAAGAGGCAGGGCCCTATCCCAGTTTCACCCTGGTCCCCACCCTCTGACTTTCCTGTTGTCTCTGAGACAGAGCCCTACGGTACAGGGGGTGAGAGGCTGGTCTTTTTACTCAGAGCTTGGATTTCCCTTCTAATGGAGGAGTTTCCCTAAAATGGCCCCCAAGGACTGAGGGAAACTTATAGCCAGCTAGGGAAAGCGTTCATTTCCTGGTACCCTAAGATGTGACTCCTTTCAAGAAAAGCCCAGCAGGTTTCCTCTACCTATTTCAAAAGCCTTCACTCCCTCCCCAACTTCTCTTTTTCATCTTTCCCCCAGGGAGAACATTGGTCCCTACTTTTCCCATCCTGTATCAACACTTCCTGCCCTGGCATGGGCCTACTTAAAAGTTTCCAAGGCCTGGCCCAGGTTCATGGTTTTGGGGGAAATTGAAGGACCCCAACAGCATGGCCCAACCAGATCTCAGCCTACTCCTGGCCTTGCTGTTTCTGCAAAAGCAGCAGAATAAATCATTCTGCCTCCGTGTTGCAAGGCTACCTCTGCCCTGAGGCTGCTATCTTCCCCATGCTGGGGACTTTTGCCTTCCTGGCCCAGTCTGGGATGAAAATATGGGAGTTGGCCCGGCGCGGTGGCTCACGCCTGTAATCCCAGCACTTTGGGAGGCCGAGGTGGGTGGATCACTTGAGGTCAGGTGTTCGAGACCAGCCTGGCCAACATGGTGAAACCCTGTCTCTACTAAAAATACAAAAATTAGCCAGAGGCCAGGCGCGGTGGTTCATGCCTGCAATCCCAGTACTTTGGGAGGCCGAGGCTGGTGCATTACCTGAGGTTAGGAATTTCAAACCAGCCTGGCCAACATGGTGACACCTTGTCTCTACTAAAATTACAAAAAAATTAGCCGGGCGTGGTAGCATGTGCCTGTAATCCCAGCTATTCGGGAGGCTGAGGCAGGAGAATCTCTTGAACCCAGGAGGCGGAGGTTGCAGTGAGCCGAGGTCACACCACTGCACTCCAGCCTGGGTGACAGAGCAAGACTCTGTCTCAAAAAAAAAAAAAAAAAAAAAGTGGGAGTCCTTGGTAGATAAGAGACAAATGAATAGTTATAGATGCGTACTTTGCGTTAAGTGCTTTACATTTGTCAGTTCATTGAATCTCCACAACAACCCTGTGAGAGAAGTATCACTATTTTACAGATGAGGGAAGAGGCTCAGGGAAGTCACAGAATTTGCCCAAGATTATTAGACTAGTTAGTGATGAGCTTGGGAATTGAACTCATGTGTTTTTTTGTTTGTTTGTTTTTTGAGACGGAGTTTCACTCTTGTTGCCCAGGCTGGAGTGCAATAGCGTGATCTCGACTCACCGCAACCTCCACCTCCCAGGTTCAAGCAATTCTCCTGCCTCAGCCTCCCGAATAGCTGAGATTACAGGCACGCACGACCACGCCTGGCTAATTTTGTATTTTTTTTTAGTAGAGACGGGGTTTCTCCATGTTGATCAGGCTGGTCTTGAACTCCCGACCTCAGGTGATCTGCCTACCTTGGCCTCCTAAAGTGCTGGGATTACAGGCGTGAGCCACCACGCCCAGCCAACTCATGTGTTTTGTTTTTTGTTTTCTTTTTGTTTTTTTTTTTTAACCTCAAAACCCCTTTTTACCCGGTAAGTTATATTCTCCAGGGAGTAGGGTTGGGGGTGGGGGTTGGGGAGTGGAGAACCTTCCTGGTTGACTCTTTTTCCAAGGGAAAGGGCTAGAAGTTGGTTCCTCCTGTCCTTGGTGGGTGCTTCATCTCCAAGAAAGAGTAACTATGGGTGGGCAGCATCCACCCTATGGAATCCAGAAATAGATTCATTGTTGCCTCTCCCTCCTTTCTTGGTCCCTATCTGGTGAGCTCCTAGGGCAGGGGCTGAGCAGGCAGGCTCAGGTTTGCTGTCCCCTTCAACAAGCCTCTTCCCATCTCTGAGCCTTTTGTTGTGCTAGTTATAAAATGAGAGGGTTGTCAGAGAGAAATGCTCTCTAAGGTCTCTTCCAGCTCTAACATTCAAGTATCATATTGATTGCATTGTACCGTAAGACCGCCTGATTCATTCATGGATAGAAACAAATTTCCTGTTGCCATAGGGAACAAGGGCTTTTTGAAGTAGAAAAAGATACACTCAAGGAGGTAAGATAAATTGAAAGAGCATGGGCTTTGAGTCAGCCAGACTTGGGTTAAAATCCTGTATGCTGGGCAGGTCACTTCACTTTTTTAAGCTTCTCTCATTATCTAGTAAGACAGAACAACCACCCCTACTTCTTGGAGTGAGGTAATATATTTGGCAGTGCCATGAGAATTGCTCAAGATCTTTTGTTTTGAGGGTATAGGTTCATTTCTTTCTCCCCAACTCCGCCCTACTCTTTCACTAGCTCCCAAGATACTCTTCTCTCTCCCCAACCCTGATGGCCAGGCCGAGTGTTTTCTGCCAGGGCTTCTGCTTCCAAATGTTTCTGGCAGGGCTCCCATGTAGTGTGGAACAACTTGACCTCTCTCACAACCTTCTTCTAAAAGTTCTAGGGAGGATGGTGCAACTGAGGCCAGGCCAAGGCTTCAACACTTGGACTTTTGGGGCAACCAGCTGAAGGTTTTGGTCTCAGAGGCCCTCCACCAGCTTCACTGGCTCTGCTCCCTCATCCTGGCATCCAACCTCCTGGACCATAACCATCTGGCAAATGACAGAACACTCCAGTTCTTGTGTCGCTTTTGGGTTCCATATCTCTCAGCCGACTGCCTCAGTGGTGCCATAGGTGGCCAAACTCAGCTCCTTGGAGAGCCTAAATCTCTCAGATAACTACATGACTCACCTGGCCTGGGGCACCTTCTTGGGCTCCTCTTTGCTGTTGGATCAACCTGAGCAGCAAGTACATTCTGGAAATTGAGTCAGGGGCCTTGGCTGGCTTGCCCCTGCTGTAGGAGCTCAGCTCGGCCAGCAATTATCTTCACTGCATCTCTGCCTTTAGCCTCCCCAACCTGTGGCAGCTCCACTAGAGGCCCAGTGCCCTGCGGTTATTTGCAGCTGAGGAGTGAGATGGGGCATACTAGTTTCAGGTATTAGACCCGAGTCATAACTGGCTTCTGAGCACCTTCCCACTTCTCCCTACCCCAAACCATCTCCGACAGTTTCCCCTCTTTGACAACTACCTGATGTCTCTAGAACCAAATCCCCTATCTCCAGTATGGGGGGTTGCCAGTTGGTACTAAGAGGTGATTAGTGGAATCTGACTCGGAGCAGCCATGATGTAACATCCAACCTGAGTGACATTATCTTGGCATATCCCACTTGACCTAAGTAGAAACTGACTGGTGTCATTTCCAAGAGATTTCCTTGGTAGGCTTCCTGCCCTTCAGCACCTCAGCATGGCCTAGAACTGTCTCTGAAATGTGACAGCCCACTGCCCATGGCATCACCAGTTCCAAGGCCATTCCCTACTTCTCCACTGTCATTCTGCCCATGACATCTCTGGATTTCCATGGAATCTGATTCAGTGTGCGCCTGTCTGGTTTTTTGAGATTATACCCAGGCTGAAAGCTGTAGACTTGGAGGATAACATATTGTACCTGTTTTGGGGGCATGGAGCATGGGGAAAGAGCCCCTCCCTCAGAAGCACCATTGACCCCCGGCCCCAGCCTTCACCAGGACAGCCTTCCTAGTGAAGAATCTGAGCCTTCGAAAGAACGAGCCAGGGTCCTACGTTTAGGAGTCTGCCCCTGCCAGTCTCCACTGCCTGGATCTCTCTGGCAACATGAGGATGGTTTTTAACTCCAGGAACCTTTTGAGGCTTGCAGTTCTCCTTGCAGAAGCTCTCTCTGTAGGCCAATGGGATGAAGAGCTCCCAGGCATGGCCTCTCTGCCTGCAGAAGCTCCATGTTTTGGACGGCCCTGATAAGCTGAGAAGCCTTCCTGAGGGCCTTGGCTGGTTCCCCCTGGCTAGTCTGGGCCTCCACTACAATAGACTGCAAGCCCTGGAAGGAGGGACCCTGAGAGCCATACCTGCCCACCTTACTAACTTAGCTATCTCTAGTAATCTTCTCCACTGCTGGGTGCTTTGCTGAGGGCCAATGTGAGTGTGCTAGACTTGGAGGAAGGCCAGAGCATATATCTTGGCAGTAATGGGTGACCACAGTCCACCATGTGTGAGGCATGGGGGCCTTGGGCTACCTGGACTTTGCTGATGGCGACTGGCCTGCTGGTCATCTGCTGTGGCCTGACCACCCTACTGAAGAAGAACCATTGTTTAGCTCTTGTCCTGCAGTTCCACTGCAATAAGATCAGCCTTAGACCTGAGCAGGAAACTTGAGGTAGAGGACTGTGGTGGGATTCTTTTCAAAGCATGGCCCCAAACCCCTTGGGCATGGGACAAGAGAAGATAATTAGGGACTCTGTGCAGGAGGATGAGCATAAAAGCAGGCCACAGGGGCCTCCTACATACAGAGACGGGCATATCTATCTCTCACAGCTGAAGTATGGATATCCATAGGACTTTAAAGGGGACATATTTGGGTCCTGAAGCCAGTGTGCAGCCAGAAAATAGAGATGTCCAGCCCCTAAGAACTACAAGAAACCTTTAGGAACATCTTCTTTACCTTCTCCCTTCTTGAGTGGTCATCCAGCCTCTGCTTAGACATCTCCCTTCCTCTCCAGGCAACCTGTTTTACCCATAGACAACTCTGACTCCTAAGGCAGATTTTTTCCTTCCATTAAGTCCAGATATGCTTCCACTCTTGGGTTCCAGCTCTGTCCTCAGTGGCCATGTACAAATATACCTGTTCTCTTGGACTCTGACAGAAGTCTGAAGACAAGAGGCCCACATTCCCTTGAATCTTCTTCAGGCTAGACAGCTCTAGCTCTTTCAATCAATCTTCATGGCACCAAACTGTCACCACATGTAACCTCTCTGTGTCCCAGTTTCCTCACCTGTGAAATAGGGATTAAATCAGATAATAGAAGCACAAAGCTTTGAACAGTGTGTGATGTATTGCAAGCACTCAATGAATGTTGTTGTTATTAAACTCCTATTTCTAGATTTGGTCACTCAAGTGAGTTCTTGAAGTCAAAAGGCTGTACCTCATTAATCTGGATGCCGAGTGCTGAGTCCAGTGTCTGGCATGCAGTAGGCACTTAGTTCATGTTGGTTTTGAGACAGTGACACGGTCTACAGTCCCTGCTCCATCCTGCTAACACTCCGCTGGACATATTCTAGTTTGTTCCTCTTAATGTATGAAGCCCAGAACTCAATACTATCTGGTCATTTCAGGTTCAAGTATGTCACAACTGTAAAAATCTCAGAATCTTGCATTAAGGACAGACTTTAAAAGTCATTTATCTGCTCCGTCTAGTCCACCCTTATCCCTCAATTCCTCCATCTGATGCTAGAGATCCCAGCAAGTTGTCATCCAACTCATGAATGTCCATCCCAGTGAGTCACTCTTGGGTTCCAGTGAGTCAAGTTCTGGCAGGATGACAGTTCCTGTGGGGGCTGGAGCCCTGAGACCTCATTACACAACAGAAAAAGAGTTAAGGGGGGTTGATTTAGCATCCTGACTGAGGCTGACATCTGTGCTCTGGGCTACTTCCTTTCTCTTAGTTTCTAAGTGAAATTACCTTTTTTAATTTGTGGGCTTGTTAGAGGGAAAAATGGGTGTTTCTGTATATGGGCATATGGAGTGTGTAGTGATGAGACAGTGAGAGTAAGAGAGAGGAGAGAGAAGGGGGAGAGAGCAAGAGTGAGAGTGGAGACACAGAGACAGAGACAGAGAGAGGAGTGGGAGTGGAAGAGAAAGAGAAAGAGACACTCAGAGACAGAGAGAACAGAGAGCTGGGATTACAGGCGTGAGCCACTATGCCCGGCCCATCAACCAATATTCTACTTTATGTCTCTGTGAGAAAAAGACTGAGACAAACCCCCACTGTCAAAGATGGAAAGAGTCAGAGAGAGGGAGAGGAGAAGAAAAGAGGGAGAGGGAGGGAGAAAGAGAGAGGGAAGAAAAGAGAGAGATAGAGATAGAGAGAGAGAACCAAGAAGTGGGTGTGAGCTACAGGCTGTCCATGGAGCCCAGAGCCCTTTCGTGCCTGAATGATGGTCCTGAAGCCTTTTGGGGCAATCCAGAAATCAACAATGTCGATTTCCCAATGGAAGAACTCCCAAAGCCAATCGCAGACCTCTTCACTAGCTAACTTCTGATCTCCTTTCTGTCAGCTGTCCCCTGGATATGATTCCCTCAGGTCTTGGTCAGTGGGCTGAGCATTAGAGGGAGCACCCATGCAGCTCTTCCTCCAGCCACCTGTGGCAGGAATATACATGCAGGCATCTCTGGTGTTGCTTGGCTGTGAGAGGTAGGCCAGTCTTCTAGACCAGAGTGACACTAAGGCACTTAGACCCATTGCCCAGATAATAAATGAGTTATTGCCTAAATTCTCAGGGAGGGCTTAGACTTGCTGTCACATAATGTCCTAGCAGCCACCTGGTTTTGCCTAAGACTTCTTGAGCTTTCATTCTCAAAGAAACCTTGTTAGGCACCTGGGCAGGAGCCCTGCATGGGAGGATTCCAAGGCCAGGCCCGTGCCCACAGAGAGGCAGCAGAAGGAAATAGCCAAAAGACTGCTCAGGCATAAAGGACACGTGATTAACTGAGCAAACAGGTAACCAGGGCAGAAATGCATAATCAACAAACACATCTACACAGTGTATAAGAATAAGGATAAAGACATACCTGAGAGCAGAGAGTGAACACAACAGGCAGGGGAGAGCCAGTGAACTGGCCACTCTTGTAACTAATCAGGAAAGGCTCTCTGGATCAGGTGGAATTTCAGATTGCTGAGCATGTCTGCCCTCTCTGTAATTTGATTAAAATTGGTTTAGAAATTTGTGCTATATTTCAAGTGAGTGCTGTGCTTAAAATGTAATTGCATTTGGCTGTGTATTTGACATTCTTGAAATTAGAGCAGCTTGCATGCAATAAGGAAATTTGTCCAGAATGGAATTTGATTTTTAAGCCAAAGCATAGAAGAGCAGTTGCGATCTGAGCCTCTGATGGATAGTTCTTCTAGAGTTGCCTCTCGGCTGGCTCTCTCTTTGCACTTCCTGTTCATTCTGGAACTCTTCTCTGGCGCTCAGAAAGAGGGAGGCTTCTTGACCCGGGACTCCAGAAACCACATTTTTCGTGGCAGTCAGAGTTGGAGCCATCTTGATTTCCCCATCTAGGCCTCTCCTATACATCTGCCAGCCTCCGACTATATATGCCAGACTGGGGCAGTTAGAGACCTTGTCTTTGCCACCCAGGACTTAGGACCTTTTTCTGGGATCCGAAACTCCCAGAGCTGGTACTCTGTTCAGACTGGCTTGCTCTCCTTTGTCAGAACCCAAAAGAGCTGTCACATTGGCAGGCAGGCAGACAGCAGCTTTATCTAATCTTCTTCTGGTCTTATATTTGTTTCTTGGGCATGGCATGTAGAGGCCTCCAATTTGGCATCAGTCCAAGGGATAGGGCTGGCCTCTCTATGTCTCAGCTTTCCTTAGTAAACATATGCTGCCAGGCCAAAGGAAGGAAAGAAACACTTTTAGAGCACATGCTCTGTGTCAAGTGCTTTCACAAATGCCTCATTAAATCCTCACAATACACTGAAGAGGTAGGTCTTGCTTTGTTTTTGCAGAGGGGGAAACGGAGGCACAGAGCAGTGAAGTAACTTGCTCCAAGATCTCAGTGCTAGAAAGTGGGGGAGCTAGAATTGCAGTCTAATTGGATCGATTCTCAAAGCAAGCTTTTCCCAGTTTAACACAGCTTCTCTGCAACAACTGTGGCATTCCTACCAAGTAGCAGTCTGTCTGTCTGGGAGCAGACACTATTAGGCCCTGTCAGTTCTCCATCCCAGGGCTTACCTTTGTGCCCAACTGGGGCCACCTGAAGGGCCAGCTGGTAGTGGCCTTTGCTCCTCTAAATTCTTTTTTGTTTTTCTTTTTGAGACAGGGTCTCACTTTGTCACCCAGGCTGGAGTGCAGTGGTGTGATCACAGCCCACTGCAGCCTCGACCTTCTGGGCTCAAGTGATCCTCCCACCTCAGCCTCTTTTTTTTTTTTTTTTTTTTTTGAGATGGAGTCTCGCTCTGTCACCCAAGCTGGAGAGCAGTAGCATGACCTTAGCTCACTGCAACTTCTACCTCCCGGGTTCAAGCGATTCTCATGGTTCAGCCTTCTGAGTAGCTGGGATTACAGGCGTCTGCCACCACACCCGGCTAATTTTTGTATTTTTAGTAAAGAAGGGGTTTCACCGTGTTGGCTAGGCTGGTCCTGAACTTGTGACTTCAAGTGATCTGCCTGCCTCATCCTCCCAAAGTGCTGGGATTACAGGCGTGAGCCACCCCGTGTGGCCTCAACTCATCCTCCTGAGTAGCTGAGACTATAGACGCACGCCATCATGCCCTGCTAATTTTTCTATTTTTTGTAGAGAAGGGGTTTCACCATGTTGCCCAGGCTGGTCTCGAACTCCTGGGCTCCAGCAGTCCTCCCACCTCAGCCTGCCAAAGTGGTGTGATTACAGGCGTGAGCCACTGCACTGGTCTGCTCTTCTAAGTTCTAATTGGCCAAAAGTTTGACCCAGCACAGAGGTATAATTTGACAGGCAGGCTGCTGAGACAGGTTTGTAAGTGTCTCGTTTGAGCCACTTCCAACAGAACATGCCCCTGAGGTATGAGGTCCACCACCGCTCCGTGCGCCCAGAGCGTAGTGTGGTGTGTGAGGGATGATGTCCTAGAGCCTTGAACACAACTCTTCCTTCCCTTGGGGAGGCAGCTAGTTCTGAGAACCTTTCCCCCCCTTGGGATCCTTGGTGTTTACCATATCTGTCTCATATAGCTGTGTGCCCAGGCTGTTTCATGACAGGATACCCACCACTCTTGAAAGTTAGCACAGCTCCTTTGGGGGAGGTATTTGTGCTTCCATTATGAAAGAGGGCTTCTGTAGAATGAGCTGGGTTTTGCTCTCCACTGCTACTTCCCTGAGGGACCAAGGTGGTGGGGTAGGGTCTTCTTCAATGATTATAAACCCAGGCTTAAGTCTCTTTCTCTACTACCATTTTTCTTACTAGATAGACCTCTTATGGAAGGAACAATTCTTTTACAGAGGTGAAAGTCTTTGCCCTCCAACTTGGGGTTTGTCCTCGAGTCTACTGGCAAAAAACAACTGCAGCAAACCTTCTGTTTAAAGTGTGTGTGTGGCCAGGTGCAGTGGCTCACACTTGTAATCTCAGCACTTTGGGAGGCCGAGGCGGGGAGGATTGCTTGAGCACAGGAGCAGCCTGGGCAACGTGAGACCCTGTCTGTATTAAAAAAACAAAAAACAAAAAACAAAAAGTCAGACTGGGTGCAGTAGCTCAAGCCTGTAATGCCAGCACTTTGAGTGGCCGAGGCAGGTGGATCACTTGAGCCCAGGAGTTTGAGACCAGCCTGGGCAACATGGCGAAATCCCGTCTCTACTAAAAATACAAAAATTAGCCAGGTGTGGTGGCTTGCACCTGTAGTCCCAGCTAATTGGGAGGCTGAGGTGGGAAGATCAACTGAGCCTGGGGAGATCGAGGCTGCAGTGAGCTGTGATCATGCCACTGCACTCTAGCCTGGGTCACAGAGTGAGACTCTGTCTCAAAAAAAAAAAAAAAAAAAATAGCACGTGTGTGAAGTGGGAGCGCTCAAGATGGAGACATCCATTGCAAATTGTATTGAATGAAAAAAAAAGAGACCCCCATTCCCCCCGCCCCCCCAGACAGAGTCTTGCTCTGTCACCCAGGCTGGAGTGCATTGGCGTGATCTCAGCTCACTGCAACCGCTTCCTGCGTTCAAGTGATTCTCCTGCCTCAGCCTCCCGAGTAGCTGGGATTACAGGTGCCTGCCACCACATCCAGCTAATTTTTTTGTATTTTTAGTAGAGATGGGGTTTCACCATGTAGGCCAGGCTAGTCTCGAACTCCTAACCTCATGATCCACCTGCCTCAGCCTCCCAAAGTGCTGGGATTACAGGCATGAGCCACTGCGCCCAGCCAAAAATAAAATTTTTTAAATTAAAAACTTTTTTAAATGTTGTACCTGGTGGTGGGCAGCGCCCTTTGTGGATTCCAAGCCCTTTGTTTTGAGGAAAGAAATCTGAAGAAAATGCCAAGGAAGCCTTCACCTGGGCAGGGGGATGGGGTAGGTAATGAGATCTAGGGCCCAGGGAGTCCAGGGATATTTGAAGAGCAACTGGTTTATCCATTTGCTACCTTCTCAGAACCCCTGGGCTTCCCTCACCTATTTATGCTAATCCTGTAGGCATGTGAGTTACCTGCCATTTACATAATGACTTAGATTCATGGACCAGCAGCATCAGCATCATCAGGCATTTGTTAGAAATGCAGACTCTCAGGATCCTAAATCAGAATCTTCATTGTAACAAGATCCTGGGGTGATTCAAAGCACATGAAAGTTTGAGAAGCACTTGTTTAGTAGACCATGGACATCTGCTCTGGAAACTTGGACAAAGTTCCTGGGCCTCTGGATTACTTGCCCATGTTTGCTGTTTTGTCACCTTCTATCCTAAATCCTAAAGGGCCTATGGGTTTGTTTCAAAGACAGCAAGAAATCAGGGAACCAGAGAAACGTATCCTACTTTGTAGGCAGTCTGAGAGAGGAGAGGTGACGGTAGCTAGAAAGGAGAGACGCTCATGGACCTAATTGGGGCCTATGGGAGAATCAAAGTGCTACCCAGCATCCATTTCCTAGTTATATTTAGATGTTACCTGGTTGCCAGATGTTAAAACAGCCTGTTAAAGCCCAGGGCTAAGAAGCCAAGGGTTATGAAATGAAACCAGGCTGCTGAACACAAACAGAGAACAAGCGTTTTAGCCATAAAGTTTAACTGAATGCTTAAATGTGCTCTCCTGTAAACTTGTCATACAACCTGAGCTTGCACTCCTCCAGTGACAGGGAACTCATTATCCAGTACCTCACAAGGTATCCATTCTGATTCATGGTCGATCAGTTCTGTTAGAAAGTTAATTCCTTGTATTGAGCTGAAAGATGCCTCCCTGAAATTTCTACCCACTTATGAATCCTAGTTCTGCCCCTTGGGCACCACCCCTTACATCCCACCTGCTCTTGCAGCTTTATTAATAGCCCTTCAGAGGTACAGAACCCACACTGCATTGATGTAGTGAATGCTTATAATTTTATGTTGCCTCGGCATCCATTTTGAATGCAGGTTTAGCTTTCTCGTGCCAGAGGCAGGTCTCATTCAGTCACCCTTGACACCGTTTCCAGTACCGTTTCCAGTTCGACACCACACCCAAATGGCTCAAGTAGGTGTTTGGAGATAAGAACTTAGAGACATCTCTGGTGCAGGACCATTCAGGCATTTGCCTGTGAAATTAAAAGCGACCCCCACACACCCTATTCTCCAATATATGCTGCTAGTTGACATGCTCTCTTCTCTCTCACGTGCTTCCTGACCTTGTGTGTGTGCCTGTGTGCATGCGGCCTCCAGGGCATGCCGTGTACACCCCAGGGTGGGTAAGTGCTAATAAGAACTCTTAGACTTTCACATTGTAGTTGTGTCATTGAAGCAGTGTCCGCAATCTGACCCCTGACCCTGAGGCTGCCTGCCAAAAGGGACCCATGCAAGTTGGTCTCCTGCTTATATTCTTTTGACAGGGCCTCTGGTGGCTGCGAGGGACAGTTGCTACCAGCTAAATTGATTTTAAAAAAAACTTGGGCCGGGCAAGGTGTCTCACACCTGTAATCCCAGCACTTTGGGAGGCCGAGGCAGGTAGATCACGAGGTCAGGAGTTCAAGACCAGCCTGGCCAAGATGGTGAAACCCCGTCTCTACTAAAAATACAAAAATCAGCTGGGCATGGTGGCGGGTGCCTGTAATCCCAGCTACTCGGGAGGCTGAGGCAGAGAATCGCTTGTACCCAGGAGGTGGAGGTTGCAGTGAGCTGAGATCGTGCCACTGCACTCCAGCCTGGGAGACAGAGCAAGAATCCATCTCAAAAAACAAAACAAAACAACAACAAAAAACAAAACAAACAAAAAAACCAACTTGAAGAAGTTCATTCAAAACACTCAAGTCTTCTCTTCTTCAAGCTAAGCAGCCCCAGCTCCTTCAACTGTTTCTCTTGGGACCTGGGTTCTAGCTTTCTCTCTAGCCTCTCTGTGCCCTGCTTAACTGACATCCAAAACAGGATTAAGTTGCAAAGGAGCAAAAGACACACCAAGAGGCTAAGCAGCAGCCTGGCCCTGTGGCTGGTGACAGGGCTCCAAATGCTTGCCAAGGAGGCTTAGCTTAGAATCTAAGGCCTTTGGTCAGATGGGTAGTAAAGGACTTTAGTTGATTTGAGAGCACTTTTAGAGCCTGGTGTTTCCCACCAGGGGCAAAACAAGGCAGATTTTAAGCAGTTGGCCATCCTTGCAGTACTGGTTCCCAAGCTACTCTTTTTATCAAGTCTTTCTTGAATACATTAGCCTCTTTTAATAACCAGTATGTTCTCCATCTAGGGAGGGCCTAGCAGCAGTTTTATGTCCATCTCCGTGCCACTCTCACTTTGCCAGATGTGGCTCTATACTGTGTGACACTTCCTCTGTCAATGACTGTCTTCACCAACCAGGGACCCTAGTCAGACCAGTCATAAAGGAGTACAACCCTCACTTTTACACATTATTAGGTTTTAGTCTCCCTTTCTCCTCCTGAGCTGGTCACAAGACTCTTTGGGCGATTTTCATGAGTCTACTTGAACATTCTGTTGCCTAACCTACTTTTCAGGTCATACTTTCAGTGGTCCTGCACCCCTCAACTATGGTGAATGATAAAAACAAAGCAACACTGATAGCTAATATTTACTGAGTATTGGATGTTTATTATGTTTCAAGCACTTTACATATATCAACTTATTTAATACAACAACCTTATGAAGTGGGTACTATCTATTATTAGCCCCATTTTTCAGATGAGCAAATTGAGGCACAGAGAGGTTAACTCACTTGCCAAAGGTTGCACAGGTAATAGTAGTACAGTATTCAGAATCTGGCTCCAGAACCTACATGCTTAGCCACTGTCACCCTACAGGCAAAACTTCCTCAGTGTGGCCCACAGACTACCTACATTAGAATCATTTGAAGAACTTATTTAAAAAGTCCCAGTTCCTGGGGAAACTGTCCCTCCATGCTCCGTCTTAGAGGGTGGATCCTTCTTCACTTCATCCTCTGTCTGTGGATCTCATATGCCACTATGTCTCTTAAACTTAAGGGACATCGGAAGCACCTTTAGAGCTCGTTAAAAATGCTGTCACTGGGACTCCACCTCCAGAGAATGCCATTCAGTAGGCCTGAGGTGGGATCCAGACATGTGCAATTGCTTTAACTGTGATAAACATTGAGGAATCCTCACTGCATATTTTCTTCAGCTTTCTTTACCCACTCCTGGCCGCCTCATCGTTCAGCAAGGTCCTCAACAATCTACTTTACCTAATGTGTGTTCTCTCTGCTCTCTAGTGCACAGAACTCTTGGCTTTTCAGATCTTAGGAGAGGCCATTCCCTTGGGCAAAGCTGTACATACTTGGGTTCTTGATCCATCCTTTCTGGCCTCCTGAGGGAGGGATCAAGCACTTTCACTCCCCTTTCCCTGGCTTCTCTCCTGAAACATAAATGCGCTCAACCCCTGCCTATACAACAGAACAAAAAACAAACCTCCCTGTTTTCTGCATGATTTACTGTTCTCTTTTTTCATTCACTATAAACTTCTTGAAATAGTAGTCTATAACCTCCTTGGGCAAGTTAATTAACCACTCTGTTTATCAGTTTCCTCATTTGTAGAATGGAGATTATAACAGTGCATACTTCAGTGGGTTGGGGAGAATTAAATTTGTCAACATATGTAAAGTACTTATAGCAGTATTTGGCACAGGATAAGTGTTCACTGAAATAATTATTAGCCATATACATGGTAGTTATTGTCACTATTGTTATTCACAATATCCAACCTAGTCTCGGTCACCATCCTAAAATTCTGTAACATTTACCTCTGTTTGACTTTCCCCTCTTTTTTGCTTTTAATATTATTTATTAAAATAGAAGTATAACACCTATGCAGAAAAGTGCCCATTTCATAACGGTCCATCTCCACGAGTGTTCCCAAATTAATACAGTTGTATTACCAGTGCTCAGATCCAGAAATAAAACATTTATGATTACCCCAGAAGTGTCTCCCCAACCCCCATCCTCCTGCTGCCTTAGTCACATCCACCTTTGTAAACATTTATTTTAACATTTATAGTTTTTATATAAGACTGAAAAACTTGGGAGGATGACAATGAATTTTATAGTAAATTACCTACTTGCTTGTATGGTTTTATCCTATAAGTTACTTTGCAGCTTCATTTTTCTAATAAGTCCTTAAAATATAAAGCTATTTTTAGGAAAACATTGAATTTTTTAAAAATTTGAATCATTAGTTTGATCAATTTTCAGTTTTTTAAGGGAGATTTTAACTTTTCTTCGTTAGCTATTGTGTATGTGTATATAGTATGTAGTATGTAGTACTACATCACTGAAATGTTTAAAATGTTAGCATTTAGTACAAGTCTGTCTGGGGAAATCTTTATTCATTGAAAAAAATTGCAGCTGATTATTTTTCCATTAAAAAAAGGGAAAGCATTTGCAATTTAAAATGATTTTTTTCTTATTTACAGAAAGGCATTTTGTTTGCAGAAAAAATACTATAAAATAATTTAATGAGTCTCTTATACTATTTAGGAGTGTTTATACTGATTTGTTTTTGTTGAAATACAATGTAAAATGAAATAACATATGCTCACAGCTGATAATCTGCAGAAATTAAATTCGGCTATTACTCCACTGGGGAAAAAACAAAGCTCTGATAATATTTGATGTCTATTCTCGCGGTGCTTATTCTATGCAAATGGTATCTTAAGGGTTACTCCCCACCATCCTTTCTTTCCTGCACTCTCCTCACCTGGCTTTTGGGGGACTATCTTCAAAGATCAGAGAGGGGAATACACCAAAGCTAAAAATTTGACCTGGCCCAAAGTAAAAAACAAAAACAAAACAACAAAAAAAGCCTGCAAAAAGTTCTTGAATTTCAAAGCTTCTGCTGCAGTTTCTTTGTGTCACTAGGGTTTAATGGATCTGTTTTTAGACAAAGCATTGTATGGGCCTCAGGTCTCTCCACCAGTAGAAACAGAAAGAACAGAAACTGCTTTGCAAAATGATGTAAAACCCAAAATCCGTCATGGGTCTGAATTCAGGAAAGAAATTACTGCTTTTAAAATGTGAATTTAGACTTTATTATTTCTGAGAATCACTGCTTTCCTTGAAAGGGGTGGGATGTACGTACGATAAAGAGATAGGCTACGAAATCCAGCCAAATAGTTACTTACTGGAGAACTACAGGAAGAAGGATGCAGAGCTCATTACAGCCAGATTGCCAGAGCCCTCCCTGCACTGTCCTGCTGAAGCTCTCGTCTTACTGTTATCAAGTGAATCATTCTGAGTTTGGTGGCAATATTGTTTGTTGAGGGTTACTGCTGGATGACTGTTGACACATGCTTGGCTTGCTACTAACTTTATTAATTTTAATTATATATATTTTAAATTTTAACCATATTTATATTTTGAATAAGCAATACATTCACACCCTACCCCTTAGCCACTGAGTTTGTCTTCTTGTACTTTCTTATCTTTTCTAAGATAGTCTGTTCTCTCTCTCTCGCTTGCGCACACGCACACATACACACGCACTCACCTCTTTTTAGTTTAGCTCAGAGGTACCAAAAACCTTTGGTGTACAAAGGTTGTATACATGAAACTGGATATACTCTACTTGATAGACGATTTAAGGGATTTTTTTGGGAGGAATGGACAATTTAAGGGTTGAAGGGAAGGGTCTCGCTCTGTTGCCCAGGCCGAAATGCAGTGGTGCAATCACGGTTCACTGCAGCCTCAACCTCCCAGGCTCAAGCTATCCTCCCACCTCAGCTCCTCAGCTCTCCAAATAGCTGGGACTATAGGCACATGCCACCACACCTGGCTAATTTTTAGATTTTTTTTTGTAGAGATGGGATCTCACTGTGTTGCCCAGGCTGGTCTTGAATCCCTGGGCTCAAGCAGTCTTCCCATCTCAGCTTTCCAATGGGCCAGGATTACAGGCGTGAGCCACCGTGTCCGGCCCTGATTTAAGGGATTTTTAAGGGCCTAACTTTCAGTGAACCATTTCCAGAACTACTTAGAAATCAGGGAATCACCAGGATCACCTCTGATCCTGGCTTTACCGTTACTCTCCACATAAATGCTAATGCTATTCCTAATGTTCATGACTTTGGTCCCCTCCTCTCTCCCTGCTGCCACTGCCCCAATCCAGGTCAGCATCATCTGTCATGAATTAAAAGAGAAACCCTCGATTCATCTTCTTCCCTTCAATCTCTCCTTGCAATTCATTATTTCCCCCAAATGTCATCCTTTGTGTCATTCCTAAAGCATAGCTCTGATGTCTCATTCCTTCTGAAAACATTAACTTAATGGATTCCATTGCCTATATTGTAACATTCTAAATTGTCAGTAAAGAAGAGTTTTTCCTGGAAGGGTGAGCAAGTTGCAGAAAAAACATTATCTCTTATCTCAGGTATGGGGTGGTCGCTGAGTCGAGGCTCTACAGAAAAGGTAGCTCAAGAAGTTGCTGTGGGGGGCTGGTCCTTACGATAAAAAACTGAGTACTCTGTGTACCCTCAGTAATGATTGAGGGCTAGAATATACCCTGAGTAACCTCTTCTTGGTTTCCAGGTGGCTGAGAATTCTAGAAAAAGTTGCTTCGTGCACATAGATTTGGAACATTGGAAAACGCTGTTGTTGCTACCCATTTCCTTCCTCCTTTCAAACAAAATTCTGATTGGGATTTTCCAAGAACTGTGAACTCACCTGCAATTCCAGGAAGGCCTTAATAGCCTCTTCCTAGGAACTGATTCAATTTGGTGATTTTCCAAGGTGGCTTCAAAGGGAACAGCCTGTAGCAATTGCAGCAGTCCCGATCCGAAGGTTAAGATGGACCAGGGTTCAAAAGAAAAAGCAATGAAGCAGCCGGGTGCGGTGGCTCACGCCTGTAATCTCAGCACTTTGGTAGGCCGAGGCGGGTGGATCACCTGAGGTCAGAAGTTCGAGACCAGCCTGGCCAACAGGGGGAAACCCCGTCTCTACCAAAAATGCAAAAGTTACCTGGGCATGGTGGCGGGCGCCTGTAATCCCTCCCTACTCAGGAGGCTGAGGTGAGAGAATTGCTTGAACCCGAGAGGCGGAGGCTGCAGTGAGCTGAGATCGCACCACTGCATTCCAGCCTGGGCGACAGAGCGAGAGACCCCATCTCAAAACAAAAAAGCAACAAAGCTCATGCACCCATCATATTCTGACTTTTCCTCTGATTGGATGAGCCCAGGCCATGAGCTCATCTTTGTAAAAAATGAAGTAGAGTTTCCTCTTCAAAGAGACTTTCCTCTCCATCTAATTAGGAATAAATAGTAACTTCTCTTAGAAGCAAAATTTATTCAAATATCTGTGCTAACGTTTTAAAATATCTGTTAGCCGTAATAAAGAAATCAATGTACTTTGTGTTCTTAGCTCCCACAATTTAGCCTAAATATTTGCCCTGGCATGCTTATACTGGTCCAAGCAAGCATTAGGTCATAGCCCGTTCCCCTTCCTTATTTGGAGGTGTTTTTTTACCTTTCTCAGCATTCCACAAGTTACTTCTTCCTTCCTTTGTTCTCTTCTGCCTTTGCCTCTTTTAAAAAGTTCTAAGTTGCTAGCCAATCGGGACAAATACAGAATGTGAGGTCCTGTTCCAGCCAATGGAAACCAGAGACAGCAGTAGGGTGAATGCGTCAGGTTATAAATGACCCTGTCTCTTTTGTTCAGTATACTCTTGTGGCAAAACTGCTGGCGAGTGTGCCCTTTCTGCAGAAAGTAAAAATGGCCTTGCTGAGAGAATTAAATTTATGTTCAAGTGCTATTTCTTTGTGGCACTGGGGAACAAACATTCTATTTCTAAATAAACATTTTTACATATAACATCGTGAACCAGTCACTGTGGCCAGGGAGAAGAGGTGTTTTGATTGGCAGGCCTAAGGGGGAGGGCCCTGGTGAACCCCTTTCAACCTAAGAGGGTGAGAGAGAGATGGTGCACCAAAAGATAAGTGGGGGCTTTTGCAGGAATAGTGGGCAATGGATGCTGGAAATGTGAACAACTGTTCTCTACATGTGTCTCGCAGACTGTCATCTTTGTGTGTTTGCCTAATGGGGTTCCCTCTGCCTGGAATGCCCTTGCCTTCAGCATTGCCCACCTAAATCTAAGCTGGCCTTTCAAGTATCCCCATTTCCCCTTGCTCTGTGATTCCTCCACCCTAAGCTGGCCCAGGGCATCCCCACTTCATTTCCTCATCTTCTTATTGGACCACAGCACTTACTGTTGGGCCTTTGATTGGGGGTCACTTGGATTTATGTTGGTCTCACCTCTGAGGCTAGGCCTCCTTGGAGAGCACCAAGGCAGTCTTAACTGTTTTGAGGCCTTCCTGGGCCCCAGCCCAGCAAGTAGTGCCTGTCATTGGAGATACTTGATACATTTTGTTTAACTGAATAGGCTACTTAAAGAGAACAAGCTGTTTTTAAGCCCTCTCAAATATTTCAAAAGCACTATTTACACACTTGAGAATGTGTTCCAGTCACTCTAGGCTATTCATTAGAATAGGTCCCTTAAGCAACTCTCCAAGTTGGGCTGAAGTAGCTGATTTGCACTTAGGAAGGGGGATTGGAATCAACATCGTAGTCGTGGTGTCTCCACCTCAGGCTGCTTCTTCAGCTCAACAAAATGAGTGTGTTCCCAAACTCAAGACTGATCAGGGCCTGGTGGGGGATTAACATTCATGTGGTTCTAGAAAAGAGGACTCAACTGGGCCAAAGCAAACCTCTGTCAGTGGTCCTTCACCTCCCAGGCTAGCCTTCCGCATTACTTAGGGCTGTCTGCTTCTTCTGGTTCACTCCTCACCTCCATGCAAAAGAAATCTCTTTTGTTTTCTAAATCCTCAGGTGAGGTGGAAAGCTTCTAAATTACCATCAGGTGCTTGAATGGCCTGAAAACCTCTTTATGAGGTGGTAGGTGGTGGTTATCCAGCCTGGCTTACATGCCTCCTTGTGAGATGGTCCTTTATATTTTTGAATACCCCTGATTATCAAAACATTCTTACACCAAACCACGACTGCTTTCCTATCACTTCTGCCTTGTGTTGTGGAATCACGCACAACATTGAGACAGGTCTCAGGTCTTTTGTGTGTGTGTGGTGGGGCGGGAGAGAGAGAGAGAGAGAAAGACAGCTGGGAAGGCCTATAGTGATCAATCTAGGTCAATGGCTGTTAACAAGGTTTCTTTTTTCTTTTTTTCAAGATATTCAAGAACAATAAACATTTAGGGGATGCATTTTTCCCATTCACAGTGAAGATGGGACTTGATGGTTGAGTAAATGCATATTTGCATAATTCCCTTAGGTTAAGACCCACTGAAATGAAAAGGAACCAAAACCAGAAAAGTAGATATCTTCTATTATCTTCTGTCTTAAACTAGGTTCAGGCCACAGTAGCCTACCACAATCTCATTATCTCCATATGCAAAATAATGTAAACCCAAGGAAAAATGAAGATACCAAGAGAAATGCACAACTACACCCCCTCCCCACCCCCACAAAAGGCCAATTACCTAGGTTTTCTATCTGTTGCTCCAAGGGCTGGGTTTTCTTTTCTTTTTTTAAAAAAGATCTTCTAAATGGGAAGATAGGCAATCTGTTTTTAGTTCTACTGGTGGTTATTTTTATGATGTTAAACACCATGCCTATGCCTATAATTCTTAATATTTCAGCTTCTAAAGTGAAATTGTGTCTGATTCACCCTCTGAGAGATGAGAAAATTGTCACCTTTCCTTTTTGCCTCCTGATTATTGTTCTTCAATTTTTGTACCTATGTATTTTAGATGAATTATTATTGTTTTTACACTACATAGCTTTTCTTTCAAGAATTGTATCTGTCAAGAGTCTTACCTCAAAGGCCCAGGCCCAGTTTCACAAGTAAATGGATTATTTCAAAGTTTCAAGGAGCAGATAATTCCTATGCTATTCAAATTATTTCAGAGCAAAAAAAAAAAAAAAAAAAAGAGGAAACCATCCAGTTTAAAAAAATATTTCTTCTAGTGTTTAGATAATACATAGATAACATTTTCTATTTAAAAATTCAACAATATAATGGATAAACACAATGTGGTACATACACACCACGAAATATTATTCAGCCTTATGAAAGAAGGAAATTCTCACACGTGCCACAACACAGATAAGGATTGAAAACATGATGCTAAGTAAAATAAGCCAGACACAAAAGGACAAACACTGTATGATTACACTTGTACGGGGTACCCAGAGTAGTTAAATTCACAGACATAAAGTAGAATATTGGTTGATGGGCCGGGCATAGTGGCTCATGCCTGTAATCCCAGCACTTTGGGGGACTGAGGCAGGCGGATCACGAGGTCAGGAGTTCAAGACCAGCCTGACCAACATGGTGAAACCCCGTCTCTACTAAAAATACAAAAATTAGCTGGGCGTGGTGGCAGGCGCCTGTAATCCCAGCTACTCAGGAGGCTGAGGCAGGAGAGTCGCTTGAACCCAGGAGGTGGAGGTGGTTGCAGACAGAGCAAGACTCTGTCTCAAAAAAAAAAAAAAGAATATTGGTTGATGGGCTGAGGGGAGGGGGAATGGGGAGTTAATGTTTAATGGGTATGAAGTTTCAGTTTGGGAAGATGAGAAAATTCTAGAGACAGATGGTGCTGATGGTTGCAAATCAATATGAATGTAGTTAGTGCCATTGAAGGGTACACTTAAAAACAGCTAAAGTAGTAGATTTTGTTATATATATACCACCACAATACAAAAATTCAGCTATATAGGCTGGGCACAGTGGCTCACACCTGTAATCCCAGCACTTTGGGAAGCCGAGGTGGGCAGATCACCTGAGGTCAGGAGTTCGAGACCAGCCTGGCCAACATGGCAAAATCCCGTCTCTATTAAAAATACAAAAAAGTTAGCTAGGCATGGTGGTGTGTGCCTGTAATCTCAGCTACTTGGGAGGCTGAGGCAAGAGAATCACTTGAACCCAGGAGGCAGAGGTTGCAGTGAGCTGAGGTCACACCACTGCACTCCGGCCTGGGCGACAGAGCAGGACTCTGTCTCAAAAGAAAAAAAAATCAGCTATATAGAAGTACGCAGTTTCAAAGTGAAAATTCACCATCTTCTTCCTTTCACTCACCCATTTCTATTCCTCTCCCTAGAGGTAATAATTAATATAGATATACCAAAATTTATTTAATTAGACTTTACTGAGGATATTAAGGTGTGTCTAGATGTTTGCATTGACAAACAATGCTGTAATGAACATCCTAAAAATAAACTTTGTGTAATGTTTTCCTGGACCAAACCGAGGGTTGGGCTGCTATTTCTCATGGCCCAATAACGAGATGCAGATGAACTGGGGAGGAAGAGAGTTTTTATTTCTGTAACCAGTCACAGGGAGAAGGCCTGGAAATTATCGCCAGATCAACTCAAAGTTACAAAGTTTTCCAGAGCTTATATACCTTCTAAGCTATATGTCTACATGTAAGCGTGCATTCATCTAAAGACATAAGTGATTAACTTCTTCTTTTTTTGAGACAGAGTCTTGCTTTGTCACCCAGTGGGGAGTGCAGTGGCACAATCTCTGCTCATTGCAACCTCCGCCTCCTGGTTCAAGCGATTCTCTTGCCTCAGCCTCCCGAGTAGCTGGGATTACAGGCATGCCCCACCACGCCCAGCTAATTTTTGTATTTTTAGTAGAGACGGGGTTTCACCACGTTGGTCAGGCTGGTCTCGAACTCCTGACCTCGTGGTCTGCCCGCCTCGGCCTCCCAAAGTGCTGGGATTACAGGCGTGAGCCACCGCGCCTGGTAATTAACTGCTTTTAATCTACAACTAAGGTCTGAGTCCTGAAGACCTTCCTCTGGAGCCTCAGTACATTTACTTAATCTAAATGGGTCTAGGTGCTGGGGTGATTACCCTTATCTTGTCTCCTGCTAAATCATGGAGGTTTGGGGAGTTCCCTCAGACCTCCAATAAACTTGTTTGTGGAGGCCTGGGGAGTTTCTTCAGACCCCCAATAAAACTCTTTTAATCCTAAATAGCTTCCTGTTAAGGATTCCTTCATTATGGCTGGGCGCAGTGGCTCAGGCTGCCTGTAATCCCAGCACTTTGGGAGGCCAAGGTGGGTGGATCACATGAGGTCAGGAGTTCGAGACCAGCCTGACCAATATGGTGAAACTTCGTGTCTACTAAAAATACAAAAATTAGCCGGGTGTGGTGGCGGGCGCCTGTAGTCCCAGCTACTCGGGAGGCTGAGAAAGGAGAATCGCTTGAACTTGGGAGGCAGAGGTAGCAGTGAGCCAAGATCGTGCCACTGCATTCCAGCCTTGGTGACAGAGCGAGACTCCATCTCAAAAAAAAAAAAAAAAAAAAAAAAATCCTTCATTATTTTTTCATGGTTTAAGGCCCAGGAAAGGCCTAGGCAAAACTCTTGGTGAGCTTTTGTTACATCCCAGCCTTTATATAAGGGCACTGACTTTTAATACTTAACCACTCAGTCAGTACTGAAATGTTTGTTATGGAGGCCTGTGTTAGTGAGATCTGGCCTGCCACAATATGTATACCCTCAATATATTGCAAGGTCAAAAGCTATGTGCATTTTATTAAGTAGGTTAGGTTTAAATTTTTAATTCATATAGTTCAAAATACCAGAAGTTCAAGAGATTACACAGTGAGAAGCCCCCTCCCATCCTTTCCCCTAGGAACCTGATTCCCCTCCTCAAAAGTGACCAGTTATATTCTTTTAAATATATATTCTAGTCATGTGCAAGGGAAACTGCTAAAAATACAAATGATAGTGGCTTATGCACTTTAAATTTGATAGCTATTGCCAAATGGCCCTCCAAAGAGATTGTACCCATTTATACACCATCCATCAGCAATGTTTTGAGAGTGCCTGTTTCTGCATTCCCTCATCAACACAGCGTACAAACAAACTTTACTTCTTTGCTAATCTGACTGATGAAACATGGTATCTCATTTAATTTGTAATATTATGAGTAAAACTGATGTTTACTTAAGCTGGGTTACTTCTCCTGCCTCCCTCTTCAGCTTCTTTTCCACAACTCTCTCACAACTACCCTTCAGCTAGGCTGAACAGGAGACACCCGTTCTTTCACTCCTTCTTGTCTCTGCTCTGGTTGTGTTTGTTCTCTGGGAGCTCCTGCTAAGCCTCCTGACACAGCAAGTCGGATTCAGTGTCCTTCCTTCCTCTGTGCTTCCTCTCATCACAGCATTGGTCGTGTTGCTTTCTGTCTATTTCTGTTTTCCTGTCTGCCACCTCTAGATGGTGAGCACTGGGACTACATCTTTTCTCTCTCTTAAGCTATGGTTTATCACTGTTATCATCAGTAAATATGAAAAGAGTGGATGAATGGACAGCTGACAGTTTCAAATTGAGGTAAAAAATATAGGTATTCTGTATAACTGATTGAAAGAGATTCACCTTTTTATAGTA
Source organism: Pongo pygmaeus (assembly GCF_028885625.2). Classification (NCBI taxonomy): domain Eukaryota; kingdom Metazoa; phylum Chordata; class Mammalia; order Primates; family Hominidae; genus Pongo; species Pongo pygmaeus. The sequence goes on along the minus strand of NC_072396.2, from coordinate 73,217,855 downwards.
TAAGAATGTAATATATATGGAAGGTGGCAATTCAAATCAGTGGTGAAATGGTGGATTATTCAATAAATAGTGTTGAGCTAATTGGTTAACTATCATAATTGAGGAAAATCACTTTATGTCCTTATCTTACACCCATGTAATTTCCAGGTGGATATGTTAAATATAAATACAAAGAGAAAGCATTAAAAAATCGAAATAAATTATGCACAAGTATCGATCCATTTTCAGGATAAGGAAGACTTTTCTAAGACTGACACCAAGACAGAAACCATAATGAAAAAGATTAATAGATTTCATTATGATTTTAAACTTACACATATGCAAAAAAACAAAACTGAAAGGCTAATTAATGCACACGAAAAACTATTTTTTTTTTTGAGACAGAGTCTCACTCTGTCGCCCAGGGTGGAGTGCAGTGGCACAATCTTGGCTCACTGCAAGCTCTGTCTCCCTGGTTCAAGTGGTTCTCCTGCCTTCTGAGTAGCTGGGATTAGAGGCATGCGCCATCACGCCCAGCTAACTTTTGTATTTTTAGTAGTCAGGATGGTTTCGATCTCCTGACCTCATGATCTGCCTGCCTTGGCCTCCCAAAGTGCTGGGATTACAGGCATGAACCACCACGCCTGGCCAACTATTTTTTAAAATATTCAAATGACAAGTGATCAGATTTATTAATATGGAAGGTCCTATTAAAAATGCAGAAGAAGGCCGGGTGCTGTGGCTCACGCCTGTAATCTTAGCACTTTGGGAGGCCGAGATGGGTGGATCGCCTGAGCTCAGGAGTTCAAGATCAGCCTGGGCAACACGGTGAAACCCTGTCTCTATTAAAATACAAAAAATTAGCCGGGTGTGGTGGCGTGTGCCTGTAATCCCAGCTACTTGAGAGGCTGAGACAGGAGAAACGCTTGAACCCAGGAGGCGGAGGTTGCAGTGAGCCGAGATTGCGCCATTGCACTCCAGCCTGGGTGACAGAGCGAGACTCTGTCTCAAAAAACAAAAATAAAAATAAACAAAAAAAAGAAAAAGACAAACTTATTCAGGGAAAATTAAGTGAAGTTCAGGAATAGGCAACAAAATAAGAAATATTTGTTCCTAGAAAACAAAATACCGTATGTTCTCACTTATAAGTGGGTGCTAAACTTTGGATAAACAAGGACCTAAAGATGGATACAATAGACACCTGGGACTAGTATGGGGGAGGTGGAGGCGGAAGGGGCGAGGGCTGAAAAACTACCTGTTGACTACTATACTCATTGCCTGGGTGATGGGATCATTTGTACTCCAATCCTCAGTGTCATGCAATATGCCCACATAACAAATCTACACATGTACCTCCTGAATCTAAAATAAAAGTTGAAATTCAAAAAAAGAGAAATACTTGTTCCTGCATGAATGAAATAAACACATAGAGGAATATTCAATCTCACTAGTAATCAATGAAACATCCACTAATACAACATTTTTCATCTAACAAATTAGCAACAATGATAATTTTCCATGTTGGCAATTATGTGGGAAAATAACACCCTCATAGCCTGGGAGTGTAAATTCATGCAATCTTTCCCAGTATGCATTAAGAGCCTCTCCTTTTTGACCTAGATCACTTCTACAAATCTTATCAAAAGGAAATAATCAGAAATATAGACAAAGATTCAGCTGCAAGGATATTACAGTGGCATATTTATAGTGGTGAGAAATTGAAAGCAATCTAAACGTCCAACAATAAAATTGAATAAATAAATTATGGCACCAATAAAATTGAATAAATAAATTATGGCACATTCATTAGCTAGAATGCAGGCTTTAAAATCATCATATTGAAGACTGTTAAGGACACAAGAAAGTGTTTATAATGTATTGTTAAGTTTAAAAGGCAATTTCAATAGAATTACACCAATATTGTTTTTCAAAACATGTGAGTCTATTATGTGTTTGTGTAGAAAAGTCCTGAAAAGAAGAGCCTGAGGAGTCCCTCCATGCAGGTCACCCTGTCCCCAGAGGGGCACTTTTGGTGAGCTCCAGTAGAAGCTCTGATAGCAACAGCTGGGGCAGACAGCCCTGGGAGAGTCTCTGCTTCCCCTGCAGGACCTGTGGGAAGAGGCCAAATGGCACCAAAAGTCACTGTAGACAAAATCAAGAAGTGGCTGCTGCCAGAGCCGATAATGTCATGTTCATGGGCTCCTAGATAATATTAATAGTAGCTAACATTTGTTGGACACTTATTTACTGGACACTTGATAAGCATTTTCTTTTCCTTTTTTTTTTTTGAGATGGAGTTTCGCTCTTGTTGCCCAGGCTGGAGTGCAATGACACGATCTCGGCTCACTGCAACCTCTGCCTTCCGGTTTCAAGCGATTCTCCTGCCTCCGCCTCCCAAGTAGCTGGGTCCACAGGCGTGTGCCACCACGCCCAGCTAATTTTTGTATTTTTAGTAGAGACGGGGTTTCACCTTTTTGGTCAGGCTGGTCTCGAACTCCTGGCCTTAAATAATCCACCTGCCTTGGCCCCCAAAGTGCTGGGATTACAGGTGTGAGCCATCACGCCTGGAGGCATTTTCATTTAATGTTCTTAACATCCTGAAGAAATATCTCTTAGACAAGTATTAATCTCCCTATGTTATCCATGAGGAAACTGAGGCCCAGAAAGTTTAGGTGACTTATCCAAGGTCGCAAAGCTAGGAAGTAGGTGGGCAATTTCGGCTTTAAACCCAGATAGATGTCTGACTCCAGAGCCTACATTTGCATAGAAGAAGCATCTTATTTTTTATTGCTATGGCAAGAGGGGAGAGGGAATGATAATGAGTAAATGAAAAACAGTAAGGAAATGAGTGAAAGTTGCTTCTGGAATTAGATCCTTTTGAGAACAGTACCCCATGGCTTTCATGAACTTGCCCAGAATAGTTTGTCCTCAGTGACTGTAGTCATTGTTATAGAATGGAACAAACTGCAAATCCCTTGTGTCCTGCCAGATCCCACAGTGGAGACCTCCCTCTTTGTGTTCTGGGCATGGTTAGGATCTGGCCTGGGTTAACACTTCCCTCTCCTTCCTGCTGAAGGCAGACCCAATGGGGGCAGCTGGGGACAGGCCCAGTGAGATCTTAAAGGTTCCCAAAATAGGAATAGCTATTTCTCTTGTATTCAGGGACAAGCCTGTAAAATGGGACTTTACCATCTTTGGTGCCATCTGTCACAGAATTTTTTGGGCTGTACCAGCCCCACCCCCAGCAAGGCTCACATTATCCAGGCAGTGCCCTCTTCAGCAACCTATGCCTCTTCTCCACTTAAGACCCCTGCCCAGCCTATGCCCCCTTTCCCAGCCAGTGCACCCTTCCACAGCTGTGCCCAATCCCCAGCCATCCCCCCATACCCTGTGAACCCCTTGCCTAGCAAGTGCTTCTGCCCCCAGGCAGGTGGCCTCCCCTCTTCAAAAGCCAGGAATCTCTTTTTCATCCTATACCAACTTATACCCTATGCCAACTAGGCACCCTTCAGCAATGAGTGTCCTTGTCACCAGCCTATTCCCCCTTCCTTGCCCTGCTGCGCTTCCTTAACCTTGCTCTTCAGTCTATTTCCTTTCTAGACCTAGGTCTCCTTTCTCAGGGAGTCCCCCTTCCCCACCCGATCCCCACCCTATGCTGCCTGACCATCTCTCATCAGGAGCCCTGATTCTGCCTGTTCCCTGGAACCCAGTCATGTCCTCTTTCTCAGTCAGGCCCCCTCACTTAGCCAGGCCCCCTTCATCCATTTATATACCTTTCCTCCCAGCTAGGCCCCCTTCCCCAGCCAAGGCCACTTCTCCAGTCAGGTCATCTTGCCCTGCTAGACATGCTTCCCGTATACCTACTGATACGGCCTCCCAAGTCAGGCCCCATTTCCCAGCCAGTACTGCCTTCTGCAGCAACCCTACCCAGGCTCTCTGCCCCAGCTTGTTGCCCCTCCCCAGCCTGTGCCCCCTGGACAGGTAGGCCTTCTTTGGCAACCAGGCAGCCTTCCTGAGCCTGAACTCCTGTCTCTAGCCTGTCCTGGACCATGAAGGAATTCTACCCCAGCCAGAGCCCCTTCTCCTGCCAGGTCCCCTTTGCCCAATATCCCTATCTCCAGGCAGGCTCCGCAACCCAACTTTATTTTCCTTGCTTAGCCTATGTCCCCTTGCCCAGGGCCCCTTTCCCCAGCCAGACCCTCTTCCTCAAGCTGTGTCCTCTTTAGATTGGCCCCTTTCTTAGCCATCTGATCAGTCTGTGCGCACCTCTCTGCCCTCTAACCATTTACTGCTGGGTTCCCAGTCTGTGTCTCGGTGGGGCTTCCTCCTCATCCTGTACCCCTCCTGGATGCCCCTCCTTCCTTCCTCTCCCCAGGACAGACTCAACCCCAGCCAGAGCCTATTCCCCAATCTGAGATCCTGCTGACAGCCTCCTTAGCCAGTCTGCCCTTCCCCAGCCCAGGCCTTTTTTCAACTCTATGTCCCCTTCCCACAGCCAGGCACCCATCCCCAGCCTTTTCCCTTTTCAACTGGACCACTTTTCCAAGGAGTTGCCCCTTTGCTGGCCTTTCCCAGCCAGCACCTCCTTCCGCAGTCAGGCATCTTCTGTCAGCTCTCCCTCACCTGCCCAGTGGCCTCCCCAGCCATGCAATCTTTCCCACCAGGATCCCTTCACCCACATGTGCCCCATGCTAAGCCAAGTCCACTTACCCAGCTAGGAACCGTTTCCTAGCCATGCCTCTCCTGCAGCCAAGCTCTCCTCACCCAATGTACCCTCTGCCCCAGTCTGTGCTCCTTTTTCCAGGCAGGCCTCCTTCCACAGCCTTCGCCCCCCTAGGCCCCTTGTCCAGCCTATTGCCCCTACCCCAGCCAGACCCCATTCCTATCCTGTGTGCCCCTCCACAACTAAGCCTGTTTTCTCAACCACGTGCCCTTCCTCAGCCAAGTTCCCGTCAGGGGGAGAGGCCCTCATTCCCAGGCATGATCTCTTTCCTAGCAAGCTCTCTCCACCTGGTAGGCCCCCTCTCCCAGCTGGGCCCACTAACCTGCCTATGATCCCATCTCTAGCCTATGTCCTTCTCGGTATTCAAACCTCTCCCACCACCAGGTTCCCTTTCCTAGTCTGTGCCTCCCTCCCCAGCCCCTTCCGCTGTCAGAGTCCCTCTCCAGTTAGGCAACCTTTCCCTAAGGGGTCTTTTTACCCCACAATCCTCCCTACCCCACACCCATCTGTCTTCCATAGATTGTGCCAGCCTCTCAAGACTGTGGTCCCTTTACAAGACAGGCACATCCCCATGTCTGGGACCCTTCCTCAGTCTCGCCCTCTCCACCAATCTATGTCCTTCTCCCCAAGTCTATTTCCTCCTCCCCAGCTTATGCTTGCTTTCCTGCTAGATCTCCTTCCCTGGTCCAGTGCCTTCTCCAGCCTGGACTCCACTGGACAGCCCATGTCCCCTCCGCCGGCCAGGCGTTCTTCCCCAGCCTTTCCTCTCATTAACAGCTAGGAATACCTTTCTCATCCTTTGGCTCCTAACTCAACTGGGCCTCCTTCCCTTGACCAGCCAGTTCTTCCCTAACCCGCTCCCCCGACCCCCACTCACCCTATTATGCCCCTCCCAGCCACGCTTCCTTCCCCACCCCATGTCCCAGTCCACAGCCAGATTCCCTTGCCCAGCCTTGTCCCCTTCCTCTGCCTGTGCCTCCCTAGCCTGTTCCCTCTTCCCCAAGATCTTCCTCCTTGCCCTGCCAAGGCCACTCCCATGCTTGGCCCCTTTGGTCACCTAAGCCTGCATCATCAGCCTGGCCACCTTTCCCAGTCAGCGTTCCCCCACCCTTGCAGCCAGGTCCCCCCTCCCCCCATCCCAGCCAGGCTTCCTTCTTCCATGACCCCTCCACACCATATGGCAGTTCTTCAGCCTGTGTGCCCTCCCCAGTGAGGCTCCCTTCCCTATCCAGGCCCAATTTCCCAATTCCCTTCAATTCCCCTGGCCAGGCAGGTTGCCTGAGCCATTTCCCCATTCAATAGCCAAAGACCAGTTGCTACCAGGCGTCTTGTCCCATTGAGTTGCCCCCTGGTCAGCCTATTCCTCCTTGTATAGACAGTGACTCTTTCTTGACCCAGCCCCCTTTACTGCCCTTTTCTCCACCCAACTCCACCCCTGCCAGGACCCCTTCCCCAGACTGTAGCTCAGTTCCCAAACAGCTTCTCTTCCCAAGCCAGGCCCCCTTCCTCTCCTCCAGCCTGCCCCAGCTGGGCCACCTTCTCCTACCAGGAATCCTTCACCAGCCCATGCCCCAGCCTCCAGCCTGGACCCTTTCCAGGCATCCTCCCTCAGCCAGGCCTTCTTTCCTAGCCTGTGCCCCCGCTACCCAGCTGGGCCTCTTTGTCCATGAAGGTCCCCTACCCTAGCCAGGCCTCTTCTTTTAGCTTGTCACCCCCTTCCCTGACCCTATGCAGCCCACTGAAGTAGAGCAACTTTCCCATTTCTAGAGCCCTTCAGCAGTCTTTGCCCCTGTCCCCAGTCAGCAACCACCACCCCGCCACCCCCAACAGGCCTATGCTCCCTAACCCTCCAGGATTCCTTTGCTGAAGTAGATCCTGGGATATAAACTCTATATGAAGTTAGCTACACAAAAACAGGGAAGCAGGTATTTTATTATTATTATTATTATTATTATACTTTAGGTTTTATGGTACATGTGCACAATGTGCAGGTAAGTTACATATGTATACATGTGCCATGCTGGTGCGCTGCACCCCCTAACTCGTCATCTAGCACTAGGTATATCTCCCAATGCTATCCCTCCCCCCTCCCCCCACCCCACAACAGTCCCCGAAGTGTGATGTTCCCCTTCCTGTGTCCATGTGTTCTCATTGTTCAGTTCCCACCTATGAGTGAGAATATGCGGTGTTTGGTTTTTTGTTCTTGCGATAGTTTACTGAGAATGATGATTTTCAATTTCATCCATGTCCCTACAAAGGACATGAACTCATCATTTTTTATGGCTGCATAGTATTCCATGGTGTATATGTGCCACATTTTCTTAATCCAGTCTATCATTGTTGGACATTTGGGTTGGTTCCAAGTCTTTGCTATTGTGAATAATGCTGCAATAAACATACGTGTGCATGTGTCTTTATAGCAGCATGATTTATAGTCCTTTGGGTATATACCCAGTAATGGGATGGCTAGGTCGAATGGAATTTCTAGTTCTAGGTCCCTGAGGAATCGCCACACTGACTTCCACAAGGGTTGAACTAGTTTACAGTCCCACCAACAGTGTAAAAGTGTTCCTATTTCTCCACATCCTCTCCAGCACCTGTTGTTTCCTGACTTTTTAATGATTGCCATTCTAACTGGTGTGAGATGGTATCTCATTGTGGTTTTGATTTGCATTTCTCTGATGGCCAGTGATGGTGAGCATTTTTTCATGTGTTTTTTGGCTGCATAAATGTCTTCTTTTGAGAAGTGTCTGTTCATGTCCTTCGCCCACTTTTTGATGGGGTTGTTTGTTTTTTCTTGTAAATTTGTTTGAGTTCATTGTAGATTCTGGATATTAGCCCTTTGTCAGATGAGTAGGTTGCGAAAATTTTCTCCCATTTTGTAGGTTGCCTGTTCACTCTGATGGTAGTTTCTTTTGCTGTGCAGAAGCTCTTTAGTTTAATTAGATCCCATTTGTCAATTTTGGCTTTTGTTGCCATTGCTTTTGGTGTTTTAGACATGAAGTCCTTGCCCATGCCTATGTCCTGAATGGTAATGCCTAGGTTTTCTTCTAGGGTTTTTATGGTTTTAGGTCTAACATTTAAGTCTTTAATCCATCTTGAATTGATTTTTGTATAACAGTGCTCTACACGTTCAGAGAAACTTCTCTAGTAACAAACTATAGAAATGATCCCTGAAAGTATAGTCTTAGAAGCAGGTATTTTTTAAATGGTTTTTATTTTTGAACAAACTACATGTTTAAAAACTTTTAAAAACATATATATTTTATCTTAGAGCATTTGGAATGTAGAAAGAATTTCCAAAATTAATCTCACTGAATTACAGAAAGTAAAGATTAAAATTTTCATAAGTTGTTGACTGTAAATCATTTCACTTTATATTCTTTTGGAAAATTCAAGGATATTAACAAGTCTCAAATAACAAAAGTATATTGTTCACTTTTGATGTAACAAAGTAGAACAAAACTTTAATATTTTAAAGAATCTTTTTAGATATTTCTCTATCTAAGAAATAAGGAAAGTTGTTACATTCATATCTTTCACACTTCATACCAGATGATATAGCAAGGTCAATCAAGTACTTGAATAAAGTCATAGCCTTTTATATCTCTAAGAATAAAGGAAACTTACTCGATTCAGATCTTCACCCCTTAGAGTAAGTAAATTACCTATCGATGTGTCTCTTTTTTCTTTATACCAGTTGTAAGGATAATGAAATGTATCAACTATTCGAATAAAGTCATATCTCTTCCTATCTTTAGTAAAGGAAATTAAGTTCAGATCTTTCACGTCTTAGAATAAACCATATGTAGCCTATCAGTTTATCTAAATTTACTTTCTCTATTTAACAGGTTTACCTTACATGTTTAACAAATGCTGTTATTTAGAATTAGCGAACATGGGAGCAACTAAAATTAGGAACCACACAATTTTTGATGGAAAAAAACAAAACAAAGTACTAGCGGATCTCTTGTTCATAACTTGAGACATCTGAGTAGCCTAGCTTAAGTAAAAAGCAAACCATGACAATCTTTCCCCCCAAAACTCAGCAAAAGGCCTTCACAAGGCATTTTGATCACATAAACTCCAATTTTGTCTAAGTAATCCAAGATATTCATAGGAAAACCTGAAGACTCCTCGAGCTAGTCTACTAGATTTATTTTTCCCAGAACACATGAAACTTAACATTTCCTTTTTCTCTTTTTCTTTTTTTTTTTTTTGAGACGGAGTCTCGCTGTCTTCTATGCTGGAGTGCAGTAGTGCGATCCCGCCCACAGCAGCCTCCGCCTCCCGGGTTCAATTGATTCTCCTGCCTCAGCCCCCCAAGTAGCTGGGATTACAGGCGCCCGCCACCACGCCCGGCTAATCTTTCATTTTTTTGAGACAGAGTCTCACTGTCTTCCACGCTGGAGTGCAAAGGCACGATCTCGGCTCACTGCAACCTCCGCTTCCCGGCAAGCGATTCTCCTGCCTCAGCCTCCCGAGTAGCTGGGACTACAGGCGCCCGCCACCACGCCCGGCTAATTTTTGTATTTTTTGTAGAGGCGGGGTTTCACCATGTTGGCCAGGCTGGTCTCTAACTCCTAACCTCGTGATCCGCCCGCCTCGGCCTCCCAAAGTGCTGGGATTACAGGCGTGAGCCACCACGCCCGGCCAATATTTCTATTTTTGTCATTAAGTTATACGCAACATGACCAAATCTAAGTTGGTGAGGGAGGTAAAAGACCCTTAAGGGCAAGAAGAGGTTAGAACTTATCAAATTTATGCCCCTCTGGTGGTGCAATGCAGAGATTTCCCTCATATTTCCAGGGAATTTCCCTCGAATTTCTTTTCCCACCCTGTGAAAGCAGCAAGGTTAGGAAAGTGGGGGCGGGGGGGGGGTAGTTTTGATTAAAAGGAAGGAAAAAAAAAAAAAACAGAGAAAAGCAAAAGGGGAAAATAAACTGAGCCTACTGAGGAGATGCGGCGACGGCGACAGTTCCCCAGGGCTGCTCGGCGCCTTGGGGCCTACAGGAGACGTGGGAGCACGCCCCCGGCGGCGCCGGCCTCGAGCGGTGTCACGGAGTTGTAGTGCTCGCCGAGGCTGTAGGCGTAGCGCAGGTAGACCAGGATGATCGGCTTCTTGACATACTCCTCCCCGATGACCAAGGTGGGCGAGTCGGCCTGGATCACCTCGATGGGGGTCTTCAGGACGTGCGACAGGGCCCTCAGCTCCAGCTGGCCTCCCCATGCTGCGGTGCGCACGATGTTGTCGCAGTAGATCATGAAGTCGTCGTAGCCGAAGGAGTCGCCGGTCTCGGAGTTGCTGAAGAAGGGCAGGAACTCGTCGACGTGCTTCTTCATGTAGCTGGCGGTGCGGCAGCGCAGCATCTCCACAGACACGCTGAACACCAGCTGGTCTTGGATGGCGCGGTACATGCAGTGGCCGTCGGCCGGGATCGCTTTCATCTCCAGACCCCTGGCTCCCAGGATGGCAGTGAGCTTCTCCTCCTCCTCGCGCTTGAAGCTGGCCAGGCGCTCCGTCATCTCGGCCTGGAAGATGCTCTCCTGGCGTTCCCTCTCCTTGGACTCCATTCTTTCTCGCTTTCTGTGGGCTTTGGAGGAGCGCGGAGGCCGGTTTTCCAGATTCATCTTGGCCAGGTCTTCGACGACAGATTCAATGCTACTGTCGTCCTGGAACTTCTCCAGCTCCTGCCGGTGCTTCTGAGCCATCTTGGCCTCCATGCGGGCCACGTCTTGGAGCAACTGCTTTCTTTTCGTCTTGTCGGTCTTGGGGACCGAGTTTTTTAAGCTCTGGATGTGGGCCTGCAGCTCCTGCCTCTCGCGTTGGTGGCGGCGCAGTATGCGCTGCTGTTCACTCTTCGGATCATCCATGATGTTGAATGGCAAGCGGGAGTTGAAATTTGCTGGCAGTTCAAGTACCGAACAGACCAGAAGTCCTCAGCCTGCCCTAACGGTCGCTCTCTTTCACCTCAGCCAGCTCTAACCGCGGCTCTAGGCTCACCTCAGCCGCCGCTTCCCCTCCCCCATTCGCATTCTTCTCTGCCATTGGTCACTGTGTCTCCATGGCCACCCCCCGCAAGCATGCCCAGTGCTAGGATTGGCTGTTGGGAGACTGGAATTATGAGCCCATTGGACCCCACAGCAAAGGTTTTTGGCGGGATTCAAATATGGCCGTCCTGCAATGTGTGTGGCTGTTGGGCTTGTAGAGTCTTTCGCTGATTGAGAGCCGACTTCATTTCCAAGTCTGCACACAATGCAGGCAGTAGCCATGCCTGACAGCCACATGACAGACACTACACCGCTGAATGTGCTCTAACCCTGGACTTGGCATTGCCCCTACTGTTGAGGAAGCAGTGCGTTTTTCTCCAGTCTTTCAGGTCCCTTCACCAGGGAACCATTAACTTGTGCATCAGAACAAGGACATTTCCTTACATTCCTGCAAACACAGTCCTTTCAGTTTACTCTTTTTGGGGGGGGCAGGGAACGGAGTCTTGCTCTGTTGCCCAGGCTGGAGTGCAATGGTGCAATCTCAGCTCACTGCAACCTCTGCCTCCCAGGTCCAAGCAATTCTCCTGTCTCAGCCTCCCGGGTAGCCGGGACTACAGTAGGCGCCTGCCACCGCGCCTGCCACCACGCCCAGCTAATTTTTGTATTTTTAGTAGAGACGAGGTTTCGCCACGTTGGCCAGGCTGGTCTTGAACTCCTGACCTTAGGTGATTTACTCGCCTCGGCCTCCCAAAGTGGCTGAGATTACAGGCATGAGCCACTGTGCCCAGCCACAAGTTTTTATTTTAGTCATTTTGATAAGTGTGAAGTGGTATCTCATTGTGGTTTTAATTTGTAGTTCCCTAATGGCTAATGATGTTCCTTTTTTCATGTGCTCATTTGCCATCTATGCCATATCCTTTTCAGTAAAATGTTTATGTCATTTGCCTATTTCCTCTCTCTTTTTTTGCGGGGGATGGGATCTAGCTCTGTCACCGAGGGTGGAATGTAGTGGCGTGATCATGGCTCATTGCAGCCTCAAACTCCTGGGCTCAGGCTCAGGTGATCCTCCTGCCTCAACCTCCTGAGTAGCTGGGACTACAGGCACCACCATACTTGGCTAATTTTGGGGAATTTTTTTTTTTTTTTTTTTTGCCAGATGCGGTGGCTCATGCCTGTAATCCCAGCACTTTGGGAGGCCAAGGTGGGAGGATGTCTTGAGGTCAGGAGTTCCAGACCAGCCTGGGCAACATGGTGAAGCCCTATCTCTACTAGAAATACAAAAAATTAGCCAGGTGTGGTGGTGTGTGCCTGTAGTCCCAACTAGTCCCAGGGACTGAGGTGGGAGGATAGCTTGAGCCTGGGAAGCAGAAGTTGTAGTGAGCCAAGATAGCGGCACTGCACTCCAGTCTGGGCTCAAGTGATCCTCCACCTCTGCCTCCCAAAGTGCTGGGATTACAGATGTGAGACACCACGCTCAGCCCTTCATTTGTCTATTTTCTTTCTCTCTCTCTCACTCTCTTTCTTCCTCTCTCTCTCTCTTACTCTCTCCTTCCTTCCTTCGTTTCCTTCCTTTCTTTTTTTTTTTGAGACGGAGTCTTGCTCTGTCACCCAGGCTGGAGTGCAGTGGCATGATCTCAGCTCACTGCAGCCTCCAGCTTCTGGGTTCAAGCAAGTCTCGTGTCTCAGCCTCCTGAGTAGCTGGGACTACAGGTGCACACCACCACACCTGGATACTTTTTGTATTTTTAGTAGAGACAGGGTTTCACCATGTTGGCCAGGCTGGTCTTGAACTCCTGAGCTCAAGCGATCCTCCTGCCTTGGCCTCTCAAAGTGCTGGGACGACTACACACACCACCATATCCAGCTATCTTTTTTTTTTTTTTTTTTTTTTTTTTTACTTTTTGTAGAAACAGGGGCCTCACTATGTTGCTCAGGCTGGTTTCGAACTCCTGGGCTCAAGCAAGCCTCTCGCCTCAGCCTCCCAAAATGCTGAGATTACAGGTGTGAGCCACCGCACCTGGCCAGGATTTTTGTAGGAATCGTGTTCAAGCTGAATATCAATTTGAGGAGAATTGACATCTTTACTATGTTGAGTCTTCCAGTCCTTGAATACCTGGATATGTATCTCCATTTATGTAGATCTTCACTGATTTCTTTCAGTGACACTGCATGATTTTCAGCATATAAATCCTGTGCATATTTTGTTAGATTTACACTTAAGCATTTCTCTTTTTTTGAGTGATCGTAAATGGTATTGTATTTTTAGTGTTCACCTGGTCATTGCTAGTATATAAAAATACAATTGACTTTTTTTGTTTATCTTGTGTTCTGTGACCTTGCTTAACTAGCTAATTATTTCTAGAAGGTTTTTTCCCTCCTTGATTCCTTGGAATTTTCTATGTAGGCAATCATGTCATCTGTGAATAGGGACAGTTTTATTTCATCCTTTCCAGTAAGTATGTCTTTTATTTCCTTTTCTTGCCTTATAGTGCTGATTAGAACTTCCAGCACTATGTTGGATAAGAGTGGCAAGGGCAAACATCCTTGTTTTGATCTTGATTTTAGGAGGAAAAGAATTTCATCTTTCACTGATAAGTATGATGTTAGCTGTAGGATTTTGTAGATGTTATTTATCTAGTTGAGGCCTTTCCCATCTATTCCTATTTTTCTGAGAGTTTTTGACATGAATGGGTATTAAATGTTGTCAATGTTTTTTCTGTATTGATATGCTAATATGATTTTTCTTCTATAACCTATTAATATGATAGATTACAGTGATTGATTTTTAAGTATTGAGCTAGTCTTGCATTTCAGAAATAAACCCGATTTGGTCATAGTTTATGATTATTTTTATAGGTTGAGGAATTCTTTTGGTAATTTAAAAAAGGATTAAAAAAATCTACGTTCATGAGAGGTGTTGGTCTGCAGTTTTCTTTTTTGGTACTGTTTTATTTAGTTTTAGTGTCAGGGTAAATACTAACTTCACAAGAAGAGGAGGGAAGTGTTCCTTCCTCTTCTATTTTTTGGAAAGAGATTGCGTAAAATCAGTAATAATTCTTCTTTAAACATCTGATAGGATTCTCCAGTGAAACCATCAGGGCCAAGAGATCACTTTCTTGGGAGTTTTAAAATTAAAAAAAAAGTTTTCCTTAATAGGACTAATCAAATTATATATTTCATATTGAGTAAATTTTGGTAGCTTGTGTTTTTTGAGGAATTGGTCCATTTATTCTGAGTAGTCAAATTTATGTGTGCAGAATTATTTGTAGTATTCCATTTTTGTTGTTTGACGTTGGGAGGATTTATAGCGGTATTCCCTGCTTTATTGGTAATTTGTGTCTCCTCTTTTGTTCTTTGTCAGTCTTGCTAAAGATTTGTCAATTTTATTGATCTTTTCAAAGAACTAGCATGTTGTCTTATTGATTTTCCCCACTGATTTTCTGTTTTAGATTTCATTAATTTATGCTATTTATTATATTCTTCCTTCTGCTTGCTTTGGGTTTAGTTTGCTCTTCTTTTGCTAGGTTCTTGAGGTGGGAGCTTGGATAATTGCTTTCAGACTTTTTCTCTTTTTCCAGTGTATATGCTTAGTGATATAAACTTCCTTCTCAGTACTGCTTTAACTGGTTCTCCCATGTTTTGATATGTTTAGTTTTCATTATCCTTCAGTTCAACGTACTTTTTGGTTTTCCTTGAGCCTTTTTGGCCCATGGATTATTTACAAGTGAGTTATTAGCTTCCAAGTGTTTGTAGGTTTTCCTATTATCTATTAATGATTTCTACTTTGATTCTGATATGGTTTGGATCTGTGTCCCTGCCCAAACCTCATGTTGAATTGTAATCCCCTCTGTTGGAGGCGGGGCCTGTGGGAGGTGATTGGATCATCGGGGCAGATTTCTCATGAGTGGTTTAGCACCATCCTCTTGGTACTGTCCTTGAGATTGTGAGTGAGTTCTTGTGAAATCTGGTTGTTCAAAAGTGTGTGGTACCTCCCCTCATCTCTTTCTTGCTCCCGCTTCCTCCATGATTGGAAGTGTCCTGAGATCTCCCTAAAAAGCAGAAGCTGCTATGCTTCCTGTACAGCCATCAGAACCATGAGCCAATTAAACCTCTTTTCTCTTTTGTTTATAACTTACCCAATCTCAGGTATTTTTCCTTTTTTTTTTTTTTTTTTTTTGAGACAGTCTCGCTCTGTCACCCAAGCTAGAGTGCAATGGCATGATCTCGGCTCACTGCAACCTCTGCGTCCTGGCTTCAAGCGATTCTCCTGCCTCAGCCTCTAGCAGCTAATTTTTGTATTTTTAGTAGAGACAGGGTTTCGCCATGTTGGCCAGGCTGGTCTTGAACTCCTGACCTCAAGTAATCCACCCGCCTCGGCCTCCCAAGATGCTGGGATTACAGGCATGAGCTACCGCTCCTGGCCCAGCCGGTATTTCTTTATATATAGCTATGCAAGAATAGCCTAACACAGATTCCTTTGTGGTTAGAGAACACATTTGTATGTGATTTCAATTCATATAAATTTGTTAGGGTTTGTTTAGTTTATGGCCCAGAGTATGGCCTATCTTAATATATATTCCATGGGCACTTTAAAGAATGCATGTTTTGCTCCTGTTGGGTGGAGTGTTCTAAAAATGTTGTTTAGATCCCAGTGGTTCATGATGTTGTTCAATTCTTTTATATCTTGCTGATTTTCTGTCTAATTCTTATGTTTATTGTTGAGAGAGGAGTTTTGAAGTCTCTGACTGTAATTGTAGCCTTTTCTATTTCTCCTTTCAGTTCTGTCAGGCTTAGCTTTTCATATTTTGCACCTCTGTTGCAAATCCTACACATTTTAGGATCTTTGTATCTTCTTGGTATATCCATCCTTTGATCATTATTGGAAGTCTAGGCTCCCCACTCAGTATTTGCTGGTGGGGGTGGAGCCACAGTTGTTTTTTCTCTGGTTATGGCTGGCATAGAGTGATTATTGTCTAAAACTTTTCTGTCTTGCTAGGCTAATTCATTCCTAGTCCCTTGGCTGGAGAAAACAGGCTTTTATAGGGGCTCTTTTCGTCTATGGCTGTTAGTGTATTTTTGGTTGCTGGCTTCTTTAACTTCAAGTCTAAGATATATGAATCAAAAAGAAAATTCATGTCATTCCTCCTGTCCTGAAGACCCTATGTGGTCTGCCTTCTTTCCACTTTTTGGAGTCTTGTGTTTGTTTTGTATATAATATCCAGAGTTTGTAGTTGTAATAGCAAGAGGAATAGGGCAAAGGATGTCTATTCTATCTTCTCCTATCTTATTTGAAATAAATGGAACTATTTCACACTCTCCCTTACTGGCATTTGCATGTTTCAAAGAAATTAAATACTGTGACTTAAAAGGAATCAAAGCAATTATAATTTTAGAAAACCATTATGCTGATCCTGAAAGAGACATCTTTTGGACTTTGATAGTGTGATAGCAATGGTCATATAGAGTCTGCTTGTTTGCTGCAATCAAGATAGCTTTTTCAGATTCTGCAGAAGGAATGACAGGTCCCTCTGAATGTCAAACCCCATTGTGTGGGTTTGTTTTTGTGGCCTGAAATGCAGAAAAACCAGCTTTGCAAATGTTGAGCTTTCCTGTCTGTAGTTTGTGTTAAGGAAACCATAGTTATTATAATATCGAATGTGCCTTTTCCAGCTCTGAACTGAAGCCTACTCCCCCAACACACACTTTCCCATCTGGAGATTATGATCCAACTTCCGAAGCACAGGCCTAGCCTTTTAAAGTCACGTGTCTCCAGCAATGGATGAGCTGCCTGCTCTTCAAGCATCTCTCTATGAATATCATTTCTCACAAGTGAGCTTTTGATAAGGATTAGATGGCAGGGAGTTCAAGGTTACCTCTTCCAATAATAAGCACTAGGAATGGTGATAGGCCAACTTGTTGATTAATGGTTATGCTTTGCCAGTCAGCGAGGTGGGTGGAGAAGAGAATGAGTGCCTAACTTCCAGGGGGCTGTGATGATCAAATGTATGTGAAATGCAATGCTCAGTGCCTGGCACCAAAGGGGCCAGTAATAAATTGCAGTTTCTTCACTCTACCATACCTCAGTCCCTACCTCCCAACTCCTGTTCACCATTCTGTATCCCCACATCCACCCTTTTACCCTTATTTCTTCTCCCCTTCACAGGTAACCAGAGATGGCAGTTTCCATGGTAATCAGGACCCTCATTAGTTCAGAGTTTAATGGTCCCTAAGTGTCTGTCTGGATTGAGTTTCTAGCCTACATCAGAGGGAAGTTTCCAGTGAGCTCAAGGGCTGTTGAGAAATTGTCAAACATAAGCCAATGTAACCAAGTTCTCCTAACTAGACACAATAGCACATGGTGTTATTTCAATCTAAAGAGAGAGGATGTGAGGAAATCATCCCATCTTGTCCTGGGCTTACAGTTCCTGGGCATCTAGAGAACAACTGTCTTCCTAGAACTTGCCTATGAAGGATTATATCACAGGATTGCAGGTGTTGGAGTGTGTCAGGCGATACAGCAGACTGGGCAACAAGGAGGCAACCTCACTGAAGGCTTTTGAGTAGATCACTGTGGATTTACTCTTTCTTCATCCTCCCACCTGTCCTTTAAGGCTCTGGGGCCACATGAGCTTCCTGCTCTGTTCAGGCCTGGTTTCTGTGCTTTCCCAACCTTGTTCCTTATCCTCCTTCTACGCCGACCCTCCTCCTACACCAACCCCCTTTGCTCATTCATTCAATCAGTCATTCAGCCACCATTTATCAGCCCTGCAATGTTCCAGGCACTGTTCTAGGAACTTAGGATGTAACAATGAACAAAATAGACCCCTAATCTCAAGGAGCATACAGCCAAGTAGGAGAAGACAGATTAAAAAGAAACAACTACATTTGGGAGGCTGAGGTGGGCGGATCACAAGGTCAGGAGATCGAGACCATCCTGGCTAACATGGTGAAACCCCGTCTCTACTAAAAATACAAAAAATTAGCCAGGCATGGTGGCGGGCGCCTGTAGTCCCAGCTACTCCGGAGGCTGAGGCAGGAGAATGGTGTGAACCTGGGAGGCAGAGGTTGCAGTGAGCCGAGATTGCGCCACTGCACTCCAGCCTGGGTGACAGAGAGAGACTCCGTCTCAAAAAAAAAAAAAAAAAAAGAAGCAACTACAGAACTACATATAAAATTGAAGCTGACCTTTGGAAGACAGATTCCTAGTCTTGCTCTTGATTAGCGTTCTAGACTCTTTTCTCCCTCTGTCCCTCCTCAGCAATGGTCCATGTACACAGAGAAGCTTCTTCTGTTCCCTTTCCACATCTGCTGAAGGATTATATAAGCATTCCTGGGAGAGTTTGAGACTTGTTACTGTCGCCAGTGGCATGAGGTTGGAGGTGAATGTGAATGTTTGGGAAAAAGTGGCCATGTGAAAGCCGCCAATCCCAGGAGCCCTTTGGAAACAGGAAAGGTACATGTTACCCACCAGAGCAGAGGACAGTGGCCATCTCCAATCCTCTGAGTCAGAAGAGGCCCACTCTGGCACTTCCAAACTATCATGCTTGATTTTTTTTTGCCTGCCATCACTAATGTCCTGCTTTGGTTTCTTAGGCAGGCTCCCATCCCCTGATCATTCTTAGTTTGCTAAATGAGAGAAAGCGAGAACTGGAACTTGAGCCAGAACACATAAAATCACTGACCAGCAGGCCACCTCCCTTCAGAAGAGATGGGTGGGCTGGCAGTGGCTGCTGGGCATGCAGGAAATATCCCTCAGTACAGTGGGGACTCTGCTGGAAGAATCTGAGTAAGCCGTTAAGTGCAGGGGAAGGAGGCTAGCCTGATTTCTGGGGCAGCTGAGAAACTGGGGGTGACATTCAGACTTCGTGAGCCACTGAATGAGGTCTGCTATCTGGATGTGCCAGACAAGGCCCGGCTGTGGCTGCCAGGGTGTGCCAACTGCTTTGACCACATGATCCTGGTCTGATCATAGGGTTGCCAGATTTAGCAAATAAAAGTACAGAACCTGGTTAAATTTGAGTTTCAGATGGACAACAAATAATGTTTGAGTAGAAGTATGTCCCATGCAATAATGTTTTAGTGTAAGTATGTCCCAAATATTACACTCAAACATTGTTCACGGTTTATCTGAAATTCCAATTTAACTGGCATCCTGTTATTTTATCCGACAACCCTACCTGGGCAGAGTGAAAACTGCTATGTAAAGGAAGAATGACTGGCTTTATTTTTCTTCTGTTTCCAGGAGCCTAGAGAGTAGGACCAGTGGGGTTTGAGCCTGGGTCTGAGAGCATGAAGAAATATTTCACTGGCAGGGGGCTCAATGAAAGCCATGGAGAGTCTTCCCCTGAGTTGCTTGGAATTATTAATGGAAAACTCCAAGAACCCTTCCAGCTCTGACCATCTCTGAGCCTCAGAAAGTCCAGGAATGTTGTAAGGATAGAGTGGAGGGATGGTGGAGGGGGATACGACTGAGGACTGGAAGCACCCACACAATCTTGACCACTTCTCTGTTTGGTATTAGGATGTGGGGATGCACGCAGATGCATCAGCTAGGTACACGGCCTTCTTTCTGTGGACGAGAAGGCATGGCTTCCAAAATGTCCAAAATGTTCACACTGCCATGGCTTCTGCTCCAGAATTTCTGCCATTCTTTCTCCACAGTGATGCTGTTGGAGGGAAGCCCATTCTGGGACAAATTCAGTTTCGCTCTGGGCCTTCACTTCTCAGTGCCCCACTGTATCCTTCCCACCCCTTCTCTCAATGGCAGCAACGGTGGCAACCTATGTTTGGACACCATTTCACGGTTCACAAAGTGATCGGCCATCTGTTACTTCTCTGGATTCTCACATGTCTGAGTGACCACTAATTATCTCCTATTTAGACGTGAGGAAACCAAGCCTCAGAGACTTGCCCAGTGCCATATGGGCCAGGCCTCCCTCCACTCAGGCATTTTCATGACAATTGTCAGTGAGTGGCTACTGTGTGGCCTGTGTTAGGGGCTGGGCACGTGAGAACAGTCAGACCCAGAACCACCCAATTCCTGCCCCTGAGAGCTCCCAGACCAAGATGGGAGAGTGAGGCATCAGGGGCAGGGGACAGATGTGTGAAGAGGTGGGGAAAACACAGTTCCGCAAGGCCAGGGTTGATACAAATGAGGCCCGTCTCAGGAGTGTCTCAGTGGAGGGAGTGAAGTGGCCTCTCAGCCCCAGGCTTTCTTCTTCTCTGGTAGGCAGCTTTTCCTCTCTTTTCAGGCTGCTGCGGTCTTCACTCGCTGCGTGGGTGCTGGCCCTTGGAAGTGTCCTGGGGTTCCATGCAGTTGGCCCACAGCCCAACCCCAGCTGTGCTGAGGTGGCTTCTCCTTGGCAGGGAAGTGCAGATCCTTCTCACAGGGCCATACAGAATGTTCTTGCTCTGCCTCACCCCCACATCCAACCCTTCTGCCAAATGGTCTTTTGTGGAATTCTGTGTTCATGGAGAATCCAACTACTTCTCTCCATCTCCACTGCCAACCAGCCTGGTGTGAGGCACTGTTATCTCTCACAGGGGACTGTTGTCATAGCCCCTCAAAGATCTCCTCCTTCTTCCCTACCCTTTAGCAACTTAAGTCATTCTGGCTCTTCTCTGTTCAAAGCCCTACAGAGGCTCTCCATTTCGGTCAGAGTAGAAGGCTGAGTCCTTATGTTGGCCTACAAGGCCCTCCCTGAGCAGGCCTTTGCCAGGCTGTCTGCTCTCTGCCTTCACCTACTCAGTTCTTCTCATTCACTTGATTCAAGTCGTCTTGCTGCTCCTCATGACCTGCCAGGGACGCCTTATTCCAGGGGCTGTGTGCCCTTACTGTTTCTTCTGCCTAGAACATTCTCAATCCAAATTGCCACACTGCTTGCTTCCTCATCTCCTTCAAGCCTTTGCTCAAATGCCACCTTCTCAGCGTGGCCTTCCCTGATCACTCCTTTTAAAATTATAAAGCCTGCTCTCCCTGCCTGATCCTTTCCCATCTGCCAGCACTCTGCATCCCTCTTGCTCTGCTCAAATGTTTTTTCCCCGTAGGTTTTATCACCTTAGAATGCACTATAGAATTAGTTAATTAATTAATTTCTATCATTTGTCTTCCTCCACCAGAATATAACTTCACAAAAGCATGATTTTGTTTTAGTTTGTTTTGCGCCCCAGAACAGTGCCTGGCATATATTATGTCCTCATTATAATTAGATGTTGCGTTAAGACACCCTTCCAGTCTTCCACCCTTCCATGTATTTGGCCCATAGGACACACCTGGCTGGACTTGGTATCTTTCACACTCGCATATCTCCCATCACACACAGACTTGGAGATGCCACCTATTAATGTGCATATATAAACGTGTGTTGACAACTAGATACATATTTCCCTTTGTACATATATACTCACAGGCAAAGATCCCATGTGCACATGTATGTGCATAAAAAAATCATATTTGTAGAATTTTTTTCTTTTTTTTTTTTTTTTTGTTTGAGACAGAGTCTTGCTCTGTTGCCCAGGCTGGAGTGCAGTGGCATGATCTCAGCTCACTGCAACCTCTGCCTCCCGGGTTCAAGTGATTCTCATGCCTCATCCTCCAGAGTAGTTGGGATTACAGGCATGCGCCACCATGTCTGGCTAATTTTTGTATTTTTAGTAGAGATGGGGTGTTGCCATATTGGCCAGGCTGGTCTCGAATTCCTGGCCTCATGTGATCCACCCACCTCGGCCTCCCAAAGTGCTGGGATTACGGGAGCAAGCCACTACTTTTTTTTTTTTTTTTGAGACAGAGTTTTGCTCCTGTTGCCTAGGCTGGAGTGCAATGGTGTGATCTCAGCTCACCACAACCTCCGTCTCCTGGGTTCAAGCGATTCTCCTGCCTCAGCCTCCCTAGTAGCTGGGATTACAGACATGTGCCACCACGCCCGGCTAATTGTGTATTTTTCAGTAGAGATGGGGTTTCTCCATGTTGGTCAGGCTGGTCTCGAACTCCCAACCTCAGGTGATCCTCCTGCCTTGGCCTCCCAAAGTATGACCTTGAGGGAACTCTTTTTTCAAAATTCTATTATAAAAAAATTCAAACCTACAGAGTAGTTGAAAGAATCGTACAGTGAACACCCACCATCTAGATTGTACAGATAATATTTTGCTATGTTTGATTTATTACATATTTATCCATCAATACATCCCTGTATCCATCCATCAGTATATTTTATATGCATTTCAAAGTAAATTGCAGACATCAACACTCTTTGTTTTGTTTTTTTAGAGACAGGGTCTCACTCTGTCATCCAGGCTGGAGTGCAGTGACACGGTCATAGCTCACTGTAATCTCTAATTCCTGGCCTCAAATGATCCTCCTGCCTTGGCCTCCCAAAGTGCTGGGATTACAGGTGTGAGCTACCATGCCCAGCCTAGTATTCTTCACCCCTAAACACTTCAGAATTAATGAGAGTTCAACTTTTTTTTGAACTTTCGAGGTAAAATCCACAGGCAGTGAAATGTACACATTTTAAGTATATACTCACTGAGGTTTTGATCTGTGTAACTCAAAGTCTTATCAAGACAGAGAATGTCACTGTTACCCCTAAAGGTTTCCATCATGCCCCTTCCTAGTCAATCCCCCAGCACAGGTTTCACTATAGATTGGTTTTGCCTATTCTAAAATTTCATGTACACAGAATAATATACCCCAATATTTGTTTCTCCATTCAATAACAGGTTTATTCAATACCTGTGATAGCTCACAGACATACATGTGATGTCTCTTCAATGTGAGTAATGAGTTCTCCCAGACTGAACAAAAGGCTGAAGGTATTTCTAAGGCCTGGCCTGTGACCTCCTTCCCTCTGCCCTCCAATCCCATTGTCACTGACAGACCATAGACAGTTGGGCCTCAGAAACAGAAATGCAAGCCCTGTGTCCCATTTGAGCCTGGGGCTCCTTCCTGCCCATCACTCTCCACCATCCAGACTGGCCCTGGAGGCCTCTTGTCAGCTGCACGCTCACGCTAACTTCCCACACCAGGGTTTCATCACATTTCTCTAGCCAAGTGTGCAAAGGAGTGTCACAATCTCAGTCCAGGCAATACCCAAGTGGGTAAAAGTACAGGTGAGTGGGCAGCTGGAAGGAACTGGATAAGCAGAGGCATTATGTGGTCCTGTAATTCTGCGGAGGGTTGGTACAGGGGCGGAGGCTAGGCAGAGGCTGGGGAAGAAAACATTAAGAGAGGAAACATCACAGACTCCTGAGCAATCAGGGCTGGGCAGCTGAACAGCGCTTACCTGGAGCCACTGGGACGCTGGGCACAATGCTCTTGCCCTCTAAGAAGGACCTTAAGACTGCCCTGGACGTCTTTGCTGTTTTCCAGTGGTGCCTCAGTGCCTTGCTTATCAGTGAGTCTTCAGCCTTTGGTAGGGTGACCAACCATCCTGGCTTGCCTGAGACTGAAGGATTTTAGGGTTGCAGGATGTTCAAGGGTCAAACTAGGGTTGTTCCGGTAAAACCAGGAAGGTTGGTAACACCAGCCTCTGGCCTGACCCACCTGGCCATGGTATTTGTGGGATCTGTGAGTGTCCCTGTGGGCATGTGTGTGTGCATATGGGTGCGTGCCTATGCAGGGGTGTGTATATGTGCGTCTATGCACATGGACTTTGCTGCAGGTGTGAGCCCTCATGGGTCTACATTGGGGTGTAGAGGGCATTCCTTGGGAAGATGAGGAGCAGTTCCACTGAGGCTAGCCAAGGAAAAGGGCTTGGCTGCAACCACAGGGACTCAGGCAAACCACCAGTGAGAGACAGTTGGGTCAGGTGGCAGACCGAGGCTCTGGAAACCTCGTCCCGAGGAATTCGACCACTTATCCATCCATGTCTTCCAACACCTACACTACAAACACTTTGTGAAAGTTATTTCTATGCTGGCCACTGTGTTCTAAATGCTGAAACAAATCATCGCTATGGGAAGGGGTCCTGGAAAACATTCTTGCCTTTCCAGTGGTTCAGGTGAGTACCGGCTGGAGTCAGGGAAAAGAATTAAGTGACCTTGCAAGCTATCTAGGAATAAAGAATGCAGGTAGGCCTTGGTGCACAGAGCTGGCACAGAGGCACGCCAGTGAATAGGAAGGGTGGGCATTCCTTACCTCACCTCACCTGTTTTCAAATTCCAGGTCTACTACTTACTATCTGTGCAATTCTTAGCAAGGTATTTATCCTTTCTGAGTCTTGTTTTCCTCATTTGCAAAGTGGGAGCATTCAGGGTGTATTAATCAGGATGGTCTAGGTATGCCGTGCTGATAAATTCACCCTGAAATCTCAGTGGCTTAACCCAGCAAATGTTTATTTCTTGTTCATGCTGAATGTCCAACATAGGTTGGTGGGAGTCACCGCTCACTGTGGACATTGATACTCAGACTGACGGAGGCACCACCAAATTGTGTCGCTACAAAATGGGGCTTGAGGGATTACCACAGCATGGAAGGGAAAGTGAATGGAGAACTCATCCACAGTCCTTACTACCTCCACCCAGAAGTGATAGGCAAGAAACCATGAGCTGTCGCTCCGTTTTGAACGTCCTTAATTACTGATGAGATTGAGCATCTTTTCATGTTTATCAGCAATTCGTATTTCTTTTTCTGTTAACTGCCCATTGATGACCTCTGCCCGTTTTTCTCTTGAATTTGAGTTGACTCTTGAAGGACAAATAGGAAATAGGTGAAGAAAGGAAGAGCATTTGGGGCAGAGAGTGGGCAACACATGGAAAATCTAGGATGGCAAAGGGCACATAATGCATTCAAGGAGCTGCCGGTGGTTAAGTGAGGTGGAGGGTGAGAAGCACAGAATTGGTGCTCGATATATATTTATTGAATGAATGAATGAACAAACAAAAGAGGGAAGAAGGAAGAGACTGGAGAAACAGGCAGGGGACAGATTGTATAGGGCTTTGTAAACCATGGGAAGGAGTTTGGACTTTTTTTGAGAGCCATGTGGAGCCATGAGGGAGATTGACACAGGGTGACGGCATCAGAGATTACTCCAGCTCTGTGAAGCAAACTGATTATAGGAAGATAGAAGTGAAAGGGGCAATGCCAGGTAGGAGGCTGTTGAAATAATCCAGATGGTGGTAATCTGGACCAGGCCAGTAGTGATGGTGATGCAGAGAAGAGGAAAGAAGAGGGGAGATTCAAGAAATTGGAGTAGAATGAATAGGACTTGAAGATGGGGGGTGGGGCATGAGAGAAATGGAGGAAGCAAGACTGAGGGATCAGGTCCCAGTGTGAGCTGGCAGGGAGGCAGGTGGAGCAGAGAAGGGTTAAGGAGGAGAGTGGCTGAAAGGGGATGAGTCCAGGGACAAAATGGACTCAGAGGACTCTTAACTGGAGTTTGACTTTGGGGTATACTAAGAGGTACAGAGAGGGCAGGCAGAAGAGCTCTCGGTCCTGGCAGCAGATGTGGGCTGCAGGCGTTTGCCCCTTCCTCACTAGCTCACATAGGGCAAGTGGGGCAATGGCCCTTCGGAGGCCTCTCAGCTCTTCACTCTAGGAGTGCATTTGAATCCATCTGGACCCTAAAGGCCTTGAGAGAAGGCCCTCTCAATAAGTGGGGGAAATAGTGCAGATATTGGTATTTTAGTTCCCATCTTGCAGATGAGGAACTGAGGTTCAGCAACGTCTTTGGTCACACACAGTAAGTGGCAGATCCAAGATTCATCACATCACAGGGCACCCCACCTGAGGCCACACTTACAAGATGTCCCCAGCACTGCCTAGGTTTGAGCACAGCCTAAAGGAAACTGGGAGGTGTCCTCTGGACAAGACCCATGCCTCTCTTTACTTCTCGAAGAAGTCAGTAGTGTCACATGGCGCTTATCAAAACCCTAGAACTGCTGGCTTTTGCTCCACCCTTAATTGTCTTTCCCAAGACAGTGCTTTTCAACTTTATTGGTTCTTTCTTCTGGAATTTACTTCCATATTTCTAAATCTTATTATTTGCTGAAGTAACAATTCTAGACATTGTCTACTGACTTCCTAATGTGGAAGATGAGAATTTGGCTGCATACACTATCACTAGAACTTCCTCTTCCCCATCCTCCCAAAATTGTTATAGCACAGGTTTTGGTTAAATGCCTATGACTAGAAAATATGATTCATAATTGAGCTATTTAGTCACCAAGATTATATTTCCTTTCCCATGGAATTTCCTGTTTTCCCTGAAGTTAATAATTGCCTCGTTTTATTTTATTTTATTTTTTAGTGTAATATTTTAAAATCAATTTTTGAATCTTAAGTACTAAATATTTTATAGAAATAAAACTTTTTCTACTTAATATAAGGATTAAAAATACCTAATTCCAATCCTAGAAGTATCATCATTGCAATTTGACAAAATAATTTCAAAGTTTATCTGGAAAAAGAAACCGTTGAGACTAGAAAAGAGGAAGCACAGTTGTGAACACTCCCTATGAAATATTGGGTAGAAAACTGTTACATAAAAAGCTTCACAGACTCTAG
Source organism: Pongo pygmaeus (assembly GCF_028885625.2). Lineage (NCBI taxonomy): Eukaryota > Metazoa > Chordata > Mammalia > Primates > Hominidae > Pongo > Pongo pygmaeus. The sequence goes on along the minus strand of NC_072396.2, from coordinate 73,191,660 downwards.
AATTCACAGATAAAATTATTGAGTACAGGTCGGTGGCGGCGGCTCACGCCTATAATCCTAGCACTTTGGGAGGCTGAGGTGGGTGGATCACTTGAGGTCAGAAGTTCGAGACCAGCCTGACCAACATGGTGAAACCCCGTCTCTGCTAAAGATACAAAAATCAGCCAGGCGTGGTGGCGTGCACCTGTAATCCTAGCTACTGGGGAGGTTGAGGCACAAGAACTGCTTGAACCCGGGAGGCGGAAGTTGCAGTGAGCTGAGATCATGGCACTGCACTCCAACCTAGGCGACGGAGTGAGACTCCGTCCAAAAAAAAAAAAAAAAAATTGAGTACAGTGGTCTTGAAACAGACACACAAATTTAACATTTCATAGTGAAGCATCCTAAAGCCATATAGGGGATGGGTTTCTTACCACAAAGTATTAGAAAAATCGTTCATTTCATTCAGAAAGTCTAGTTGTAGCCTTACTCATACCGTAAACTGAAATGAATTGTAGTTAATTGCTTCATTTTACATTTCTTTTGTTATCTGTTAGAAATCTATTAGTTATCATGAATTCACCCTCTGAATCTCTGCAGACATGTCTATCTCTCAGTATGGGCAAATGCAACAAGAATCTAAGTCCCCCCATCCTTTTATTTCCTTTAGAACATCGCTGCTGGAGCCCAGTGTCTTCCTGTTACAATTTGGCCTCATGCACAGCTGCCACCTCCAGGGCCCTTGAGGCACCTTGGGTGCAAAATTTAAGAAGGTGCTCATTCTCAGGGCTGTGCAAGTGATGGGCCAGTACATGCATGACCTGAGAGTGAGTGTCTTGCTCAATGTTGTGCCCTGGGCACCTTGCTCACCTCTCCCTATCCCTGGCCCTGCTTGCTGCCCTCCTTCGTTGGGTCCTTTTTTTCCTGGATTCTATGCCTTCCTCTTTCTTGGTTTACTCCCTCATTTTGGTGAAGCACATTCTCCAGTAGTTTTCTGAGACAGGAGCATGGGAGACAAATTTTCTGAGACTGTGTGCATCTGAAATTGCCTTTATTCCACTTCTATACTTGATTAATAATTTGGCTGCATATATAATATCTTAGCTGTGTCTAGTGTAAGTATTTGAGTCTAGAGTCTGTTCGGTTCAATTTTTTGGGGAACTATCCTCCCATCATCCAGTTGTGTAGGGGAGGAGAGGGAACCTGGGGTTCTAATTCCTTGGCAGACTTTCAACCAATCCTCCAGTTTTTCTAGCCCTGTGCCTCATCCCTGCCTCTTGTGGCACCTGATGCCTCCAGATTCTGAGTCTTTCCTAGATCCTCCAGTGCAAATAGGCTCACATCTTGTAGGCATCCCCCTTGCAGGTAACTAGAATTTTAATTTTTTTGTTCTAAGTCAGTTACCCCCTCTTCCATCTGCTTTCCTACATGGAAATGTTTTGCTAATATCTCTTATCTGCTGTTGGCATCTCATTAATTCTCTTTCTCCTTGTGGATCTATATTTAAAAAAACATTTTAATGATAATTTTCATGGAACTCCAGCAAAAAGTCAAGGCAAAAACTTGTGTTCAATCTGCAACGTTCAATTAGAAATGTTCCTTGTCTTTTCTAACCTTTTATTGACCCACTTTCCCAAATAATCTTACTTACAGCTGCCTTAAAAACTGAGTCCAGTAATAATTCTGAGTGTGGCTCCCTATGACTCATCTCTAGTAACTCTTCCTAACTATGCTAACCTACAGTGTTCCTATCTTACTGGAACTTAATACAGCCCAGTATCTTATTCTATTCCGGTTTGTATTTTTCTTTGTTTGCCATCTGGTGTGCTCCCAACCAGGCTGAAGATGGGTCTTTGCTTTCCTTGGTATTCCCTTAACTAATGCCTCAGAGAGAAGATTTGGAGAGGAGGACGTGAATTGGAGGAAAACTGTTCCAGGATTCCCCACCTCTGGTGGCCCACCACTGGCTCACTGCCATTGACCACACTGCAGGCAGAGCCCAGTGCAGTGCTGGAGCAGGGCCCAGAGAGGAGAGGCCTTACAGTGTGAAGCTCAGCTGGGGAAGAAGACACCTTGCCTTCTAGACCTGAATCAGGTTCCCAAGGCCAGATAGAAGAGGGGGCTGGGGACATGGGCAGATGGGCCAGGTGCTGGGGTGAACAAGTGAGAGTGTTGAGTGGGTATGGGTGAGAGAGAGTGCACGTGACCTTGGGGTGGACAGAACTCCGGAGAGAGGGTAAGTGTGAGGGACTGCTTCAAATTCATTAACTCTGGTCTGGGCTTCCTGCAGCAACCACTGTGATTGTTGTCAACCTCTACCTGGTGGTGTTCACACCATACTGGCCTGTCACTGTGCTTATTCTCACCTGGCTGGCTTTTGACTGGAAGACCCCTCAGCAAGGTAAGGGTCCTGCTGGTGCTCCATTGCCACATGCCACATGCTCTTTCCCCTTCTCTCATCACAATCCTGAGAGGCTCTGGCCAATTCCCAGACAGCTCTTCAGCCTGTCCCTCCCTGGGCTAGAGAGGTTGAGGGAAGGGGTCCTTTTAAGGTGGTAGAAAGGCCCAGATCAGAACTGGAGTAGGTTAGGGGAGGGGCAGCTAGTGAAGCAGAAGCTAGGCCTGTCCTAAATTGCCCTGATATGCCCACCTTGGTTGCCACTTAAGAGGCCAGGAAACAGCAGGGGGTGAGAGCACCCTGGGGCAGGCCCACAGTGGGAATGGACAAAGCTTGGCTGCATTGCTTCTGTTTTCAGGCGGCCGCCGGTTTACCTTTGTGAGGCACTGGCGCCTGTGGAAACACTACAGCGATTATTTCCCTCTCAAGGTCAGTAGCCCCAGGTCCCCACTCAGGCCCGGGTCCAGCCCCGACTTCAGTGCTAGCAGTTGGGTCAGGCTAGGGGTGGAGGGCGCCATCCACATTGAGGCTTTTGAGAATGACGCCCCCTGGAGTTGTACATTGGGCAACCTGCATGGCTAGACCTAGCAGTCCTTTTCCTTTCAGATCTCTGCCCAAAAGAGAAGTTCTCTACCCTGGGGATAGCCCTCCTGATTCTACTTTCTTCTGCAGCTTCTGAAGACTCATGACATCTGCCCCAGCCGCAATTACATCCTCGTCTGCCACCCTCATGGGATCTTGGCCAATGGATGGTTTGGCCACTTTTCCACAGAGGCCTCAGGCTTCTCCAAGATATTTCCTGGCATCACCCCTTACATACTCACACTGGGAGCCTTTTTCTGGGTACCTTTCCTCAGAGAATATGTAATGTCTACAGGTAAGTTGGCTCCTAGGACACAAAGCCAAAGAAAAAATGGCTCCCCAAGGGAGAATTGTAGGGGGATGCGTGAGAGCAAGGCCAGCTCCCAATCCCCTCTGGTGTGAAACAGCTATCATAGGCTCACCTGCCTGATGTTAGGCTCCTTGCACTCCCCATCCTTTGAAGCAGTAGAGAGGAAATGTAGGGGTTTGGGAAGTGACCAGTGGCTGTTTGGCTTTTTCTATCCACCAGGGGCCTGCTCTGTGAGTCAATCCTCCATTGACTTTCTGCTGACTCATAAAGGCACAGGCAACATGGTCATTGTGGTGGCTGGTGGACTGGCTGAGTGCAGATACAGCCTGCCAGGCTCTTCTACCCTGGTGTTGAAGAACCGGTCTGGCTTTGTGCGCATGGCCCTTCAGCATGGGTAAGGACAGCTCCAGTCCAGGCTGGCGGAAGGGATCCAAAAGTGTTGCAGGGAAAGAAGAGGGGGTTTTGACGAAAGGACATCCACAGAGAGAGGAGGAAGTATACAATACATTCTTATGAACTATGGTCATCAGAAAGATAATTTTTATTTGTCAATTAAAAAAATAAATAAGTTAAAAAAAAAAAAGAGGGAGAAGGAAAGCCACCTCTGGGTTGAAGAGCTGGGGCCAGGTCCTGGAGGCATTTCTGCTGAAGCAGAACGGGCAGAGGGCCAGCCCTGAGCCTGTTCTCCCTCACACCAGCCTCTCATCTGGGCCGGCCTTTCTATACAAGGGGACCGGTAACAACTCTGTCTCAGAGAGAGCCAAGCTTAGCTTGTGTTAAAGTGAAGAAAATCAACTGGCATGGCCCTTGGGTCTTGCTTTCCAGCGTTTCCGACCCAGGGGTTCTTAGGAGGGTCTGGGCTTGCCTCCTCCTTTAGCTTACTGCTGCTTTGCTCCCACAGGCAGCCAGGGGTAGGCCATGGAGCCCCCACACTCAACTTGGACCTAGGCACAGCTGGACTGGGGTCTGAGAAGCCTGTAGGCAGACCCAGGGATCATGGGCCGTCAGCGTGTCTGGCATTTGACAAGGTCCCTACCTTTCTGGGCTTCAGAGGATATGCTTTTGCTCTGCAGGGTGGCTCTAATACCTACCTATGCCTTTGGGGAGACGGACCTCTATGATCAGCACATTTTCACTCCTGGTGGCTTTGTCAACCGCTTCCAGAAGTGGTTCCAGAGCATGGTACACATCTACCCTTGTGCTTTCTATGGACGTGGCTTCACCAAGAACTCCTGGGGCCTTCTGCCCTATAGTCGGCCTGTAACCACCATCGGTGAGTGGGCGTTTCTGCTGGCAGCCTCAGTCTGGGACACAGGATCTAGCTCTGAGGCTGAACCTCAGCTCTGACTCTGCTCAGAGGCAGGGAGGCTGGCTGGGATGAGTGGTAGCTTTTTGAGGTGAGGATGGGGAGAGTCTGGGCTTGAAGCCTGGGGCCCATTCTGAGGAATGAGCTATTCTGATGCTTTTCCCTTTTCCTTCACTGTCTCCCCTGGCAGTCGGGGAGCCTCTACCAATGCCCAAGATTGAGAATCCAAGCCAGGAGATCGTGGCTAAATATCACACACTCTATATTGATGCCCTACGTAAACTGTTTGACCAGCATAAGACCAAGTTTGGTATCTCAGAGACCCAGGAGCTGGAGATAATTTGACAGACATCCCCAGCAACCTTCAGCCTGGCTGGAAGGTATGGACCCAGTGAGAACAGGAGGACAAAAGTCACCTATCGGGCTCCTGCTCCTGATTTGACCAGTCCTCCTTATGGGGAGGGGCTGTTTCTTCATTTGCTTGTTTTCTGCACTCCTTTTCCCACTTCATTTTTTTTCCTTCCAGCTCTTTTCTGCCCTTTCTTTGCAGCTACTGGAGAGATAGTCCCAAGAAACAGGGAAGAGCCTAGGGGAGGGGTGCCCTGACGGCACTTTGGCGCCAGCATTGAGGAAAACAATGGACAAAAGAAAAAGCCCATCTTCTGATACTGCGTGTGCACCAACTACTCTGTTTTGAAGGCTCTGGGATGCATGTCTCTCCTTCTCTAGCTGTCAAACAGCCCCATCTCCCAGCATTGAGCCCCATCTTCTGGCATTGAGCCCTACTTCCTACAGGAGTAGGACTGGGGCCTTGAGAGCCAGTGGGCTTTGAGTTCAAGCTCCACCAACTTTTCAAGCCATGTGACTTTGGGGCAATCAGTCACCTCTGAGCCTCCTTTCTTCATCTATAAAATGAGACTAACAATCTGTCTCCTGCTTACCTCAAAGGCTGTTGGGAAGATCAAACAATATTGGATGTGATTGAACTTTATAAATTGGAGAGCTACAGCAACAATTTTCTTCTCCAACCATTTTACCCATTTCCTGTCCCTGAGCAAACAACGCCCTAAATACCCTCTGCTACCCACTAGCCGGCACTCAGTTTCCGCCTCACAAAGCTGTAACAGAATGGGTTGGGCTCAGGCCTAATTTTCTCTGTCGTTCCCTCAGCAACTTGCTTATACTTGTGTGGCCCTATAATTCTGGCCTTTGTTTGAGAGTCAGCCAGCCTGCTCAGGATGGAAATGAGGCGCCTGGCTTTTAGTAGCCATAAAGAACTCTCCTTCTGAATGGCAAGTCTCTCAGACTCTTGCTCTAATGGCTGTTGCAATGACAGGCTAAAAAATTTGGCTCACATCCCTCTCATTCCATCCCTCTTGGGTGGGTGCCATTTGGTCCAGTGATTTACCTGCATTACGTTCGTCAATTTGGTCTACAACATCCTGCGTGTTTACTGCAGTGTGAGCTGCTGCCTCTACCCTGGGTGCCTGCCTCATGTGATGATTTGTATACAGTGGCCAAAGACATGCTTCTGCTTTTCTGCTGTCTTTGTTACTTGTTGTGCCAGAGATTACATTTTCCCTGAGCTTCCATAAAGTGTTTTTAAACAGTCTGTAGCTTTCCTGTGACTGGTTTCCTTAAAAAAAAAAAAACCACAAACCTCTAAGGTGGCCATAGGACCAGCCTGGGTTCCAACACCCAGTCCATGCACACCTGGCCATTGCAGGTTTGTCGTGGTCTGCTGTGTGCACATTACTCCACCTGTATGATGGCACAGGGGCGGGCCCAGGGAAGCCAAAAGATTGGCGGGGGGGTTGGGGGAAAGGCTGCTGGGGTTGTGAAAAGCGCCAGACCTCTCTTGAGCTACGTGTTCTTGAGCTGCAATCTGGTCTTTTTCCTGTGAGCCTCTTCCTTATTGATTTTAGCTCAGGATGGATGGAGGGGAAAATAGGCAAATACTACTTTCCCAGGTAACAGCAGCCTCGGCTGGGAAGGAATCAGACCAGGTTGACACACTTACTAGTTGGGTAACTCTGGGTGAGCCACTTAAATTCTTTAAGTGTTGGTTTCCTCACCTGCAAAATGAGCTGGAGGCTGGGTCTACCCAAGCTATTTGGGGCCCAGGCCTGAAGTATCTTTTGTAGATGCCACATTCTTAAGCTGAGAGTGAGTCAGTTCTGTGTATTGCTGCCCCAGGACAATGTTCCTTTTGGCAGGACATCTAGCCTACCGGTCATGTGGTCACAGTTACAGAAGACCCAAGGCAAGCTTGTCTAACCTGTGGCCTGCAGGCCGCATGTGGGCCAGGATGGCTTTGAATGGGGCCCAACACAAATTCATAAACTTTCTTAAAACATTATGAGAATTTTTTGTGACTTTTTTTTTTTTTTTTTTTTAGCTCATCAGCTATTGTTAGTGTTAGTGTATTTTATGTGTGGCCCAAGACAATTCTTCTTCTTCCAATGTGGCCCAGGGAAGCCAAAAGATTGGACACCCTGACCTAAGGTAATGGGGATGCGGGAGTGTGGTCTGAGGCATGGAGAGGATGTGGGATGTTCCAACAGGAAATTCAGACCATCTTCCTTCTGTTGCTGCCTCTGAAATGGGTGCCTTGGTCCTTCCCCTAGCTCATGTGTGGCGTCATTTGCAAAGAAGCACCTAACATGTAGGAAGTACTCGCGCCGATTTCAAGAACAGACGGGGAAAGCGCTTTATTTGCAAAGAATAAACCATTAATTTACACAAACTTACATCCCAGTTTATATACATTATATATAGTTTATATACACAGTATCTCACACTGGATGCTGACCCCCAAAAGCAGCATTGGGCCTGCTCCAGGCCATTCTCACAACAAAGCCCACCCCCCAATCCCAGCTGGAGGAATATAGAAATGACACACCCCGAGCCCTCCTGGAGAGAGTCCTGAAATGGATTAAAAGACAAAAATCAGCTTTCTTCTTTGTGCTCACAGGGCCTAGAGGAGCCTCCAGGCAGGGATGGGTCCTGAGGCAGCATTACAGTAGCCTAAGGACTTGCTGGTACTGGGCCAGTCTTGTGCTTTCCAGTCCAGAGGCTAGAGCTGGGAGAATGCCTTGGGAGGAGGAAGAGTTCTGATGAAGGCTGCAGCTACTCTCTCCCTGCCTGGCCAGGCTCCTGAAGGGGGCCAAGTACTTCCAGCCTGGAGTTTGTGGGTGGAAGAAAGAAGATGGCCATGTGGGACAGGAACTGCTTTACCCCCTCACTCTGCTGAGTATGGAGGTTGGTGCTTGCTCACCACTTGGGGCAGGTCATCTTCCTTCTCTGGGCCTCAGTTTCTACATAAGTAACAGGGTGGAATGTAGGTTGGGCTAGATTCCCTCTAAGGGCCTTTTTAGCTCTAAATTTCTCTGAATCTATTTGCATCCACAGGAAGTTACATAAACACACACACTCATACATGGATCAAAGTCTTTGTTTACCTCCAGGGTTCCTAGCTCTTTCCTGTTCAGCAAAAGAAATTTGGCTCAGGATGGATGAAGGGGGAAATAGGCAAATACTACTCCAGGTAACCAGTAGCCGAGCAGCCTCCGCCAGCTGTCTTTTGTGCCAGCTTGGCTGTTGAAGCCCAAGTAGCTGGCAGAGACTCCTGCCATGCAATTCTCCTTCAAACCTCTGTCATCTGCTTGACCACAAATGTCCTCGTCCCATTCTCCATGCTAGCATTGGTCCTCTGGCAAACTCACACCAGCATAATTCCAAACTGCACATCTATTTCCACATTCTCTCATCAGTAAATTGCTTTGTCACTTTGCCAATAACTTAGCAGCAATAGGGCTCCCCAGCTACCTATTGCTTCCCTCATCATCCCTCGCCCTCTAGAGTTCCTTTGGAGGGTTCAGAATGAATCAAGGGTCCAGTGGAGATCCTATTTCCTTTATCATCCCCTCCATTTCTGGAGAACAGAATGGTATCAGGATGCTCTTTAGGGGCACAATTAGGAAGACTTTTCCTCCTCTCTCCTCACACCTTTCTGGCCTCAGAACCAGTCCTCTCTTTCAGATCTTCCCTCCATCCCTGAGAGACCCTGGTAGTATCAAAGTCTCTAAGGTATGGTGGTAAGAGATAAGGAGTCACACTAGTAGTTGTGGGAAGCAGGCTGGCTCCTGTAAGCTGTCTGTAGGGTAATGAAAGGAGGACCTTGCCCACAGTAGGGGCTCCACACATGATGGTTGGTTGGTTCCTAGGATGGGTGAAAGAACATAAAGGCCACCAGTTCTGTGGGTCCCAGAGGCCTGCTGCTTCAACATGGTACCAGGAAGATTCTTCTGAACACAAGAGCTCTAAGGCTTTTGGCTGTTTTCCAAAGAAATGTCTGACTCTTTTTGCCACAGAGCCCCTGGCAGCCAAGAGGACAGGTATTACCATTGAGGAATGAAATCAGGCATCTCTGGGTTTCTCCCTAGAACTCTCAAGGATTTCAGTTCCAAATTACCACTTTTATTGGTTCTCTCTAGACCTCAAATTCCACACAGTGCTGTGGTATAATGGAACAGCTTTGGAGTCAGACCTGGCTGAAGCTCCAGGTCTGCGGCTTAAACTGGTCAAAACACTCTGAGAGTGCTACCTCTCTGAGCCTCATCTAAACAATGATGTTTGTCATATTATCAGCCTTGCCTTCTTCAAAGGAGATAATAAAAGAGAAATTATTTTCCAAACATGAAGGAGAGGTTCTTGTTGGTTTCTGCTACAACTGCAGACTGTCCAAGGCACTTTATAGGAGTTAGGGCCAGACACATGCCTGGAGTTCACCTCACCTTGGGTTGCAAGGCTGTCATTAGCAACCAGACAACGGAGGCCTAGCCCATCCCCTCTCACCCTGACCCTTGAAGGGCCAAGCAGTGTGGTTGCTTAGAAAGGGAAGGCACAGCTGAGAAATAAGTACCCGCTGTTCTTGGTGAATTTCAGCTGCCTGAAGGAACTTATTCCCCATCTCCTGAAAAGGAAACACATTTCAGGAACAAGAGGAGCAGACTTTACAAGGCTGACCTTCCCAGGTTTGGGCTGGACTTAGCACCCAGAAGCCAGGCTGAGCCCAGGCACTTTGAAGTAAGGCTCTCGAGGGTCCTACCATATGATCTGGTGGGAAGCTTGGGGTTTAGGGGAAGGTGAATTTGGACCTGAACTAGGGGGCAGATCCCTGCTCAGTGCCTAGACACTGGCTTTTCCTGAGCCTGGCTTTAGGGGAGCAGCATGAGCACCTGCGGTGACAATGCTCTGCTGTGACTTTTTGAAGCCAGAGTGAAGAAAGACTGGGTTAGTATGGCATCAGCTGCTGGCCTTTCAGGTAAGGCCTGGCCTAATGTCCACTTGGGTTGCAGCAAACTTGAACAAAATCCCTCTGTCCTATCCTCACCCCTTGCCCTTTCTAGACCAAGCAAGGCTCCGCCTTGCTAATGCCCAGGAGCAGTCTAGGATTTGGGAATTTAGAAGGCTGTGGTGAGGGCTACCTGCTAAGAGTCACAGGTACCAGAAATTGAAGGGACTTCTGGAGGTCATCCAGTCCAACCCTTTGTCCCCAGACAGAATTCGATTAGGAATGGATGAAAAACATTTGTACTGCTTAATAAATGGAAAATTCTGTTTGTGCCCAGGTAAGCTAAAGAATATCCCAGACTCACACGACCACAGGTCCCAGGTTAGGCACCTGTCTCAGACAGAGGTAGGCTCTGTGGAGAAAGAAGACAGGAGTTCTAGTCAGGCTGGGAATGGGGGAAACTAGAAGGTGACCCCAGGGAATTTTCTGAGTGTGGAGCACAGCTGTAAATAAAATGAGAGACATGTGACCCAAGTACGGATTCAGGGTCTTATGCGGGCAGGGTCTTGTGGCCATTCCCTGTGATTGTTCCAAAGCACAGCAAACTTCCCAAAGCCCAGCAAGCTGCCACGGTGTGGCTGTCAGCCGGAGTGGGAAGAGCACTCCGACCCTCCTGCAGGCCACAGTATAGAGCAGAAAGAAAATTCCCACTGCCAAGGATGCTCCTTGGCAGGTTTCTCTCATGGTCTCTGCCAAAAGCACCTGCCTTTTCCCTCTCTGGCCTTCTTCTTAGGCTGCAATGCTCCCTTCCCACTCCGCCCCAGCCACTACCCTACCCAAGAGAGGAGCAGCAGCCCCCTTGGGGTCAGATGTCCACCCCCAGAGTCTGGAGTGCACCTTTGCTTTCTCTGGCCTGCTGCCCTGGATCCTCATTTTAGTGCAACAAACAATAGATCTGACAACAGGGACCTCGGGGTTGAAGAGTCATGCCATAAGCCAGTCAACATGGAACCAAAGAAGGTTCTGCTTCATGTAAACCCTGGGGCTCCATCAACTGTCCTGTTAACTCAAGGTCATTCTGGAAAGTCAAGCAGGCCTTGTCACCCTGGAGTCACTGGGGAATAAATAACACTGGGGCATTTCTCTCTGCGGCTGCAACAGCAATACACCTCACTCCACAGCAGCACTTAGAGGTTCTGGGAGTCCTGGCTCCCAAACCCCAGGAAGGGGCATGGACAGAGGCAAAATGGGGGGAATCTAGGATGCAGGGGCTTCACCCAGCCTGATGGCCCCAAAGAACGTGGTGTGCTTGCTCATGTTGATGGAGATGTCAGCGTGCACCATCTTGACGGCAATCTTCTGCCGGGCCTTGAGGAGGCAGACGCCTGCGGTATAGCAAGTGTTGTAGTTGGTCTTGCCCGTCTCGATGCTGCGTGTGCACTGCAGGAAGGGCTTCTCATCCACCACCACCTCATAGCTGGCAAAGTCAGTGAAGTTGATGTAGTATACCTGAGTGAGAGGCAACAAGAAGGGATTGGGGAAGAGAGGAAAGAGAGGGTGGAGGGCCCTCCCTGTGGTGAATTGACAGAATCTTCTCAGATGAACTGTCAGTATACCCCATGGATGGGGCAGTGCCATGTGAAGGCGTGCTAGCTGGCCAACAGGAAAGGCAGGGTGACAGGCTGATGCATTGTCCTTCCCCTAGTCCATGGGGCTCAGCTGGCTGAGCAAACCTTTCTTACAACAGCACACCTGTCGTAAACTCTGTAAGGCTAAGAACCATGCCCTATTTGCAGCTTCACCGTGTCCCCATTCCCCCGCCCACCCCTGCCCCAGCCCTGACATGAAGCAGAGTGCTCTGCACATAACAGGTGTGCACACAGTGCCGTAGACACAAACTGACTTCCATTCTTGAGCCCCACGGACTATTTGTGGAGAAACTTAGAAGTCACTGATTCCCCAGAGAGGGCATGTAACAACTTGCGATTTCTTCAGCTCCTTAACAGAAGCTTATTCAGCTTGCACCACCCCTCCCCTGTGCCTGGACTCCCTTCACTGATTCACAGTGCCCCTTGGGCCTCCCATTTGATGATTGAGGAAACAGGTCCAGAGAGATGGAGAGCTAGCTACTGCAAACAAGACAAAGAATTTGGAAAAGCCCAGGCCCCTAACTTTGTGGCCAGAAGGAAGCACTAACTTATGCTCAGTGGCCTAATGTCATGGGGATTTTCCCAGCCTGCATGGGCCACTCTCAATTCTCTCCTAGGCTCAGAAAATTAATTTTTCCATCCTTCACTACCCTTATCCATCATACCTCACACCAAGTTTGGATCTGCCGCCCGCCCCCACCACGTGGAGCTTGGCTCATAGGACATCAGGGTTATGCCCATGTGCCCCGTGGGTGTTGGGACTCTCAGATATCACTGTAAATCATTTTATGAAAGGTCATTCCATCAGCTCTTCAGGTGGGAACAGCATATTTGGGTGCCATATACGGGTCAGGACCCAAGCTACACCGGAGCGCTCAGTATGCCTAGCAGATGCTTGTTAGCCCACCTTCTCTGGCCACTCTCATGTGACACCCATCTGTTGGCTCCACAGTCCTTCTGTCCACCTGCCTGCTTGCTGCCCACCCCACAAAAATCCCAACGTCATGGCTCATCTTCCTTTATCTCCAAGGAGCCACCCCCATGGAGGCAAACAATTCAACAATGGGGGAATGGAAGTAGATGGACGCTGGTGGACTTGGGGAGCGGGCCCAGGGCAGGAAGAGGACAAAAGCAGAGGGAGAAAGGGCTGGGAGAATGACAGCAGGAAGGAGGCAAGAATAGAGGAATAGAAAGATAGGGAAACAAATGGGAGAAAGAGGAAGGAAAGACAGTCAGAAATCTTTTTGAGGTGGAAAGAAAGTCTGCAGGAGCACTATTCATTATAACGTCCGAGCCAGCAGTGTTGAGGGGAAGGGTTCTCAGTAACCCTGGAACTGACTTTCAAAGAATATACTGAGACCAAGTTCAAGTTTGGCAGTGCAGCCAAACAGCTCAGAGGGTAAACAGGGGCCTGAGGCCCTGCAGGAGAGAATCAGATGGCAGGGTGTGGGAGGGGCCTTTTTCACAGTTTTTCAATAATATTTGGCTAGGGAAAAACAAAACAAAACAAAACAAAAGAAGCTGGCCCCCTCTCTCTTTCCTCCTTTCAACTCCCTCCCAGTGCCGGTCCCCCCACCCCCTCACCCAAAACAGGAAGTTAGCCATTGGATGGTCTTGGCTGGCTCCACAGTGCCCCTATGTGGCCTGCACCGGATCTGCATTCTGGATATAAGAAGAGTTAGGCCTAAGACCGTACTCACTTCTACCTGACTATAGATGAAGTAGGTGCCGTCCACCAGTACCTCCAGCTCCCCGCTGCGGGGATGTAGCTTAAACACCTTGGGGTTCATAGTGATGCGAGACCAGTCATTGAGCACTCCACCTGAAAGATCTCAGTATGAGAGAAGGGCAGTCACTCAGTACATGTCAGAATAATCGAGGCAACAGAAAATAAATACCAAGGAGTTCACAACCCCCACCCCTATCCCAGTGCAACCAGGGTCACCTAGAAGGCCAAACTTTAAGAAGAGCATTTGAAAGCAGAGAAGCTGTTCTGTTTGTAAAGCAGCTGCCAGGCCTGCTTCAGGGCTCCTGGGCTCTGCCTGTCTGTCTTTATCCTTCCTTTCTTGACCCTTGCATCTGGAAGGGTCTTTAACCAATACCTTCTAGCTGGAATTTGCCGGTGGAGGATGAGAGTGGGCATGCTGCCCTATTTTCTTTGTTGTTATGGGGCCTGCACCGGCAAAATTCAGACACTGAGTGGCAGGCTAGGTCTTATTATTCAATTTTACTTTCCCAGCCAGAGCTCCTGAATCCCTCTCTTGTCTCATAGGTTCATGGGTTTTCTCTTTCTCCTTAAGAGATTCTTTTTTACGGTTGTTCCACACCCACAGCTTTCTGGAAAGCCTCCCCGGGAGGAAACCACTCAGCCCACTGTCTATCTGGAGAACCTTAGGGATTAGAGATGATTCAGACTCCATGGCAACTGGGGCTACTGACCACTAGTACCAGGGCCCCATAGGTGAGAGGGATCCTTATGAGAGTGAAGGATAGACTGGCAGGCTGCAATAGAGCCAGCTGGGAGGATAGGAGCCGAGGCACTCTTGGCAAAGCATCTGTCTCAGCCCCACCCCAGGCAGGGGTGGAGGGGGCAGTCATACTCCTTTGGACAGCGGAAGCCAGTGTATGAGGATGGAGGAAAAACTTCTCTTTCCATCCTGAAGAAAGAGGAATGTTCCTTCCCACCATCAGAGGAGGACATCCAAGCCCAGGGAGCCTTTTCCCCTCTAAGCCATCCATCCTGCACCCAAGAAATTATATTTTATAAGTCCATCTTTGGCCAGTTTCAGTAGGCCTGCCTCTCTGAGAGGTGAGGAAACAGGCTTTCTGGAAAAGGTGACCATCTTTCCTTGAGGTGGTAAGTAGATGGGCTAGGAGCTGCCCTGGCTCTGTCCCATCAATGGACCGCTCTGCATGACGTCCTCCAACCCCTGACCCCATCACTTCTTTTTTTTTTTTTTGAGATGGACTGTCACTCACTCTATCACCAAGGCTGGAGTGCAGTGGTGTGATCTTGGCTCACTGCAACCTCCACCTCCTGGGTTCAAGTGATTCTCCTGCCTCAGCCTCCTGAGCAGCTGGGATTACAGGTGTGTGCCACTATGCCCAGCTAATTTTTGTATTTTTTGTGGAGATGGGGTTTCACCATGTTGGCCAGGCTGGTCTCAAACTTTTGGCCTCAAGTGATCTGCCAGCCTTGGCCTCCCGAAGTGCTGGGATTACAGGCGTGAGCCACTGCACCCCACCCCCATCACTTCTTCTGGTAGTACTAAAGGTCAGCACAGACCACCTCTGAGGATTGGCCCAGAGGGGCTGGAAACAATCTTATTATGTGGCAGTGGGAGCAAAATCAGTGGCTGCTGGCACAGAATAAACACTATCCATCTAGATACCCAAACAAATCTATTTTGGCCTGTCTCTGGCCTCCCTGGACAGGTGGGGATCATGGCCCACTCAGGGCCTTGGGGTCCCCAGCAGGACCAATTGGGTTTTGGTGCCATTGTGTTCCTATTTACACTTCTGAGGCTACTAAGTCAGATATGGAGGTGGCAGTCAGGGAAAGTAGCTAAATACAGTCATTAAGGAAACTCAGCACAGCCAGTTCAGGACTGACTGAGTTCTTAGAAACTGTCCCCATGTAGCTGTTTTTTTTAACCCTCCTTTACCGTTTCTGTACTCACAACCCCTCCCTTCCACCCCAAGCTCTGTAAGCATCTGGCATCTTGGCTAGCTTGCTGCTTCCCAAGGCTCCTGGGGGTTCACACATTTTAGGCTTCATGCACTCTGGGGACTGGACATTATTCCAAAGTGCTGTTCTTTCATGAATGTTCATGTCTCTTTGGGGGAAGAAAATGAACCTAATCATTCAGTGGAGTGTACATACATATCACTGAAGTAGCATAGGGGAGAGGAAAGAGTCAGGAAGACGTAGTTTTGAATCCTGGCTCCTAAACTAACTTGACTAAGAAATATTGGGAAAGTTAATTAACCTCTCTGAATTTCACTTTCTGTCTTTGTAAAAAGGAGCTCATACCTACCTCATAGGGTGGTTGTGAGGACTGAATGAAATTAAAGACAAAGAAAGTATGCTGAGAACTCTAAAGTATCGTACAAATATGAGACAGTATGATTTATTATGGTATTATCCAATCTCTCTGGGACTCTGTTTCCCCATCTTTTAAATTCAGGGATTACAGCAAATCAGTGTTTCTTAACCCCATTAAACACGTTCTCCTTTTTGATAGACACTAGCATCTTAAATTCCCTGGAGATTCTAACATGCCTCACCTTCCCTGAGAGATGCAGCCTGTCTGCCCACCTGTGTAGATCCATCAGACAAGAAAAATTTAAGTTTACATAGTTTTACTTTCTATAATTTGTATTGTGAAAATATTAATCTAACTATACATATCTCCATGGTGGCTCTGATATAACCTCCATCCCCTGAGAATGCCTGGGCTAGATGATGTCTCAAGTCCCTTTCAGCTCCATCATCAGTGATTCTAAAACAATTTGGGTGTAGCAACTGGTTTTGATGCCAGCAATTGCTCAGGACAGCCAGTAGAGGGCATGATGGAGCAAAGAATGACTTCGTATGCCAAGGGTACCTCAGGGGCCTGGGAGGAACTAGGCTGGGTGATTATTTGGAGGCTGGGGAGGAGGGAGGGGAGAAGCTCCTCTTTGGGAGAGAGCCTATTTTGATTCTTACCATTCTTGACTTGAATTGCTGACCCTTGGCCCTGTAGATGCACCACAGCTGGCTGGCAGGATGAGAAGGATAGAGAGTAGTTACTACGAGTAATGGCTGCTTGCTCAGCCACCGGTCCCATGTTTCCATCCTGGTTTCTAGTCGTCTATTGTAATCCAATTCTGATCCCTCTCCCCTGTCTTGGGATGTTACTGACTACATTTCTACTAGAGAGTAATATGATTTTGTAGCTCTACCGCTTCCTAGCTATGTGACCTCAACCAAATGTAATGCCTCTGAGCCTCATTTCCCTAACTGTAAAATGGGGATTATAAGAATGTCTGGCCTCTCTCACAGGGATGTCTGAAGATCAAATGAGGTGATGGATATAAAATTGCCCTGCAAGCCGTCAAACACTGTGCAGCTGTGTAGATTTATCACTGTGGCCACATAGCTGTAGCGAGGGAGGCTGAGATGAGACAAGGCAAGGCAGCAGAACCTGCCAATAGAGACAGATTAGGAAGCTCAAAGACTGGGAGGAGCTCTTCAGGCCATTAAGGCAGACAGACGCCCAGGCTAGGCTGGGCCTGGAGCTGGTTGGCTGTTTTTCAAGGACATACTCTTCAACTCTTCAGCTCCGGATCCCAGGTGGTCTGAGAGCCGACAAGGTGTCTGGGGTGGCTGGGGAGTTGGAGGCTCAGGTGAATAGGTCTGACTGGCAGCTTATTTCAGCTGACTACTGGGCCTGGCTATGGTGATCCTGGGGTCTCCTGTGGAATGAGGAAAAATGATCCTGGCAAGACACCCTTTCCTTAGCTAAAAACATGCCCTGGGGCAAAGCTTTTCTATTCATAGAGATGGGAGGGAGCTGTGAGTGAAAACCCTCAGAATCTCCAGGGTGTTCTCATGAAATAAAGCCTCAGGAAATCTAATAAGAAGCTAATTTAAAGGTGGCTCTAGCCTGTGGCTTTCCCTCCTACCCAAGAAGAGAGCAATCCCCAGCCAACCTGGTTTTCTCGAGTGCCAGCTTTATCAGCAGCACCTGCAAAATAGGACAGGACAATCAGAGGGCATGATCTTTTGACTTCCTTTTCCCCTCACCTGAGCAGCTAGCGGTGGTGAGCCATGCTCCCTGCAGCCAGCCCTGTCTGAGCTTTATTCTCCAGGGCTCAGAGCTGGAGGAAGTGTCAGAGTGCACCCCTTCTGTTTCCTGCCCTGACCTTCATCTTCGGTGGGCCCAGCACCCAGCAGGGAAACTTCTGAGTATTGCCTCTGGCCAATATTAGCCCAAGGCAAGCCCCACCAGGCACCCATGGAGAACAATGAGAGAGCATTCCCATCACTGTGTGACCCTGAGGCAATGGCATTGGCTTCTCTAGTCTTTTGCTCCCTTTCTATTAATTTTCTTCATAGAGCCCACTGCTATTTGTAAATATCTTGTTTCTTTGTTCTCTCTTCCTCTAGGAGATAAACTCTATAAGAAAAGGGACCATGTATCAATATATCTCTTTGTATACAGAAAGTGCTCAATATTTAAGGAATGATTGGATGAAAAAAAATCTCTAACTCCATCTCTCGTGGCCATGGTAACACTGCTTAGCCCTGTGTGAAGTACAAGTTAAAGAATCTGAATCCTGCTGCAGAATTCTTGCCCCTGGAGAAATCAGCTGTAAGGGTCCATTTCTTTAAAGCCCCAAGATACAGGGCAGGGGAGTGAGGAGCAGGAGAAAGAAATAACAACTGACATTTTTTTTTTTTTTTTTTTTTTTTTTTAACTTTGAGAAGATATTTTTTTTTTATTTTTATTTTTATTTTTTTTTCTTTTATTATTATTATTATTATTATTATTATTATACTTTAGGTTTTATGGTACATGTGCGCAATGTGCAGGTAAGTTACATATGTATACATGTGCCATGCTGGTGCGCTGCACCCACCAACTCGTCATCTAGCATTAGGTATATCTCCCAATGCTATCCCTCCCCCCTCCCCCCACCCCACAACAGTCCTGAGTGTGATGTTCCCCTTCCTGTGTCCATGTGTTCTCATTGTTCAATTCCCACCTATGAGTGAGAATATTCGGTGTTTGGTTTTTTGTTCTTGCGATAGTTTACTGAGAATGATGATTTCCAATTTCATCCATGTCCCTACAAAGGACGTGAACTCATCATTTTTTATGGCTGCATAGTATTCCATGGTGTATATGTGCCACATTTTCTTAATCCAGTCTATCATTGTTGGACATTTGGGTTGGTTCCAAGTCTTTGCACAACTGACATTAGCCCAGGCAGTCTGACTCTTGTCAACTCCAATTAGGCAGGTTTGGATCTGCATTCATACCTTTCGGATGCCCTTCAGGGCTTAAGGAGAAAGATGCAAAGGGATGAAATGACATTTGAATGGCAAGTGTGGTAGGGTAAGGATCTAGTGCAAGAAGCACTTGGTTCCTGGACAGGACAGCCTTGGTGCCTGAGTTTGCTTCATCCACAGCCTGAGTGACTCTTAAGTTTCTAACTTCTTGACCATTAGTGACTACTTGCTATGGGAAAAGCACTTCAGACTTCATAAGATGAAACTATCCTAGGGCTTGTCATTTTGTTCAGTCCTCAACTTTCTACTCCATAGCCTGTTTCTATGCAAACATCAGCATGTGGAGCTAGATGCTGGGAATCAGAGAAGATTAAATCTATTCCCCACTGGAACTCCAGTGAACCACCAGGGCCTCTGTCTCTGGCTCATATGAGTTTTACTGGTCCACTACAGGGAGGCCAAGAGTCAGGGAGGGCTTGTAACAGAAGGGTTGAGATGCGGCAAGAACAGGTGGCCTGTCCTTGACAGGTTGGTAGATATAAGAAGCTAGAGCAGGCCAGGCCCTACTGGCTTGTCCAATTCCTAGTTTTACACTGGGCTAGGAGATCTGCATCCCTTATTGCACACCAACCCCATCTCCACCGTTTGAAACTGCTCTCAGGATCACCCACTCCTGCTCTCCTAAAGTACTTGTAAGGCACCTGGTGGGTACAGAGACAGGGGAACTCACCAGAAGGTCCCTGGAGGCCAGGAGGTCCTTGAGGACCAGGAGGACCTGGAGGACCAGGTGGTCCCATAACAGTTGTTCCTGGAATTCCAGGAATCCCTGGAATTCCTGGGGGTCCCTGGGGTCCTGGAGGTCCTGGGGGTCCTGGAGGGCCATTGGGTCCAGGAGGTCCTGCTTTCTTTCCTGAAAAATAGGATTCAGTGTTACTTTTTTTTTTTTTGAGACGGAGTCCTGCTCTGTTGCCCAGGCTAGAGTTCAGTGGCACGATCTCGGCTCACTGCAACCTCCACCTCCCGGGTTCAAGCAATTCTCCTGCCTCAGCGTCTGGAGTAACTGGGATTACAGGCGCGTGCCACTGCGTCCGGCTAATTTTTGTATTTTTAGTAGAGACGGGGTTTCACCATGTTGGCCAGGCTGGTCTCAAACTCCTAACTTCGGGTGATCTGCCCGCCTCGGCCTCCCAAAATGCTGGGATTACAGGCGTAAGCCACCGCGCCTGGCCTCAGTGTTACATTTGTAGTTATTTCCTGCGATGAGTGTACTGTCAGGAGTTCTACAGACTTCTGAGGACACAAAGTCAGCTCTCTGGGAGGCCCTGCTAAAGAGTTGGATACCTTTATCACACATCTGTGTCTCCCTGTCTCCATCTGTCTTGTGCTTTCTCTCCCCTCCCCCCACTCCCTTTTGTGAATATGCATTTACAAAGCTAGGTTTGAGCATATAGAAATAAGTGGCCCTCCAGGAGATCAGTCTGTGTCTGTGGGAAAACAGACACAGTCATGGGATAGTAGAAGTGCTACCTTAGTGGGTAGGGACCAAATGCTGAAGAGGTCAGAGAAGGTTTCAAAAAGGAGGTTACATTTTAGCTGAGTCCAAAGGATGAGAACTACCAAATGATTAGACCTATGGGTCACTTTGTGGTTCTTTTTAGAATTGGGCTATTGTTGAAGAATGTGGAGCTTTTATGTTTACTGCCCAGTTTGGTGGACTTGATGTCGATAACAAGAGGAAGCCGTACAGCCTGGCCTTAGGAACAGTATCAGCTCCAGGAAGGTTCCTCCAGAAGTCAGGATGTACAGGAAATGGAGGTTGGGATGGGGATAGTGCTAGTTGGGAATGAGGAATGGGAAGGAGTTTTGGAGATGGGGGAATGGAGAAGGAGGAAGAGAGGCACGGAAAGAGGAGGAGGGAGAGAGAGAGATATTGAGAAACAGGAAAGAAGCAGAGACAGAGAGTAGAGAGAGCTGAGGAGGAGGCAGCAGGTTTCACTTTCTCAGCTGACCTCTGTAAACTCTGGGACCTTTTAAAAACTGACCTTTTAAAAGATCTCTGGGAAAGGAAATTCTGCAAACTCCATAGTAACATGTTACAATGTTTATTGCCCCTCACTGCTCACTGTTAGGAAGTTCTCTGGTATATTAACTGACGTCCCTCTTGTGGCAGTTTAAGCTCTTATTCTATTTGTGTAGACAGAGAAGAATATACATATACATAATAATCCTTATATATGAAAAGAAATTAAGTTACCCACCAACCTCTATTTCTATGGGCTAAATAATCCAGCTTCCCAAAGTCTTTCCTCAGAAGTCCTATTCTCAAATGTATTATTAATCATGCCCACCAACTCTTTCCCCTTTCCTCCTTGCTATCCTTCTAGAACAATCTCGACCCTCCTATTTCATATTCCAGTCCTTTCAACATTCCCACCAGGATGCAGTTATCTTAAATGAGTCATAACTGTGGTCTTGAACCAAAACCTCCAGCTCCTCCTGTTGACTTCCTCTGCTCTGTGCAGCTCCACTCAAAGACTACATGTAGGCACAGGTCTTCTTCCTTCCTTCACCACCTTCTCACAATTTTATGGAAAGTTTCAGGAATGGAAGCCTGTTTCCAGACTTCATCACAATGTCTTCACCTGAGGTAGTTTCTTAGTTTTAAATACAATCTTCTCCAGTCTCACTAAAAACCTTCTTACTGACTCTGACTTCTTGCTCCCCAGACCCTTAGGCAGGAGAATCTTGTCCTGATTTATCAGGTCCTCCTTTAAGAACAATGCCTCATGGCCAAGAAACCAAATCCTCATGGCAATGCCACTCAAGAGGCCAGTTGTCTATGTCTAACCACATCTGCATTTGGAATGAAACCATGGGGTCATCGTGGGGTCTCTTCCTCAGAAAGGAAGGAAAGGAAGGTCCAGAGAACATCTCTTCCAGAAGAGTCCCTGTAGCCTTAAAGACCTAGAGGCATGAGCTTTAGAGGTTTCTCTGCACTTAGCAGCAAAAGACTGGATCTGCCCCGTTTCTAGATCTAGCCAATTTCAAGATGCTGAACAGGAAAACCATCTCCCTTCAGATTTGGGCAGCTTCCAAATCAGGCTTATTCAGAGCCCAAGTTTCAATTCCAGCTAGTGTAGTGGAAAGAACACAGAATCTGTACTCAGGAGATAAGGATGTAAGCCCCAGCTCTGCCACAGACACACTTTGGGCAAATCCCTTCCTCTCCTTGAGCCTTAGTTTCTACATCTGTGAAACAAGGAGCTTGGCCTCAATGATTTCTCTGTTTCCTCATGAGACTGAGTTTCTATAAGGAGGGGTGACTTACCCCTTGCAGTCAGGAAGCTTCCTTAGCCTGGTTTTAAGGTTTGCTTCTCCCTCCTTATTTTCTAGGTGGCATAGACACAGAAGTTGGTGCATATTAGGCTGTCCTGTGTCCCAAGATTTCCAAACCTAACAGTGATTTTCAAGCTAGAGTGTGCTCTGTGGGTAGCACAAACTTCAGCTTCAAGAATGTGAGTCTCCTGTAATTGCTAATGTAATTTTGGAAGAATTAGAGCCAGAAACTCCTCCAGTCCAAGAGACTAATGGTTGCAGTGAAAACAGAGAATGTTCACTTATGAAAATGTTAGAAGGCATTTGAGAAAAAAAAAACCAAAAAACTCCTGCTTTGTTCCAGTTCTGCAGCTGGTCCTCTGCTTCTCTGCAACAAGGGTTAGGCAAGTGTGCTTCTCACACTTGCATACTTACACAAAGTTGGGCCCAGAGAAAAGAATGTACAAAATGACCCCTGGAGCAAGAGGATAACTTCAGAGGATTGACTCCCTTCTCTCGATTTCCTTACTTTAACAGAACACCTCATGATATAAAAGCCCAGAGACGTTTGTACTTAGAAACATACCCTACATAGTGTTAGATGAAAGAATATACACATTCCTTTCAAAGCTAAACTTCATCAAAGGAGTATTTCCTTAACCTTTTAGCTAAGCCCAAAACGAAAGAACAACCAAAAGTGAGTGAATGAGTGAGTGAGAGAGAGAGTTGTGGAAGGAGGAAAATTCCATTAAAGGGTACAAATTAA
Organism: Pongo pygmaeus; assembly: GCF_028885625.2. NCBI lineage: Eukaryota > Metazoa > Chordata > Mammalia > Primates > Hominidae > Pongo > Pongo pygmaeus. Next base: position 73,169,062 of record NC_072396.2, on the reverse strand, counting down.
GAGAACAATTCAATTTACCTCTTCAAGAATGTGCCTATTCACCATGTCCAAGGAAATCCATATTCAATGGCTTCTAAATAACTTTCAGCCAAAGTAAATGTTTAAGGCCTATGTGCACTGTCTTCTCAATAATGTCCTGTATACAAGGTAGCAGTGCCAGGCAATGATCTGAGTTATAATTTCTGTTTTAAAGGGATATGACAAGAGTTAAGAACTACATGTTTGAAAATCAAATCTACTTTCTTAAAAGACAGAATATCTGGGTGGTAAGTGCCCAGGCCCCACAGGGAAAGGTTTCCTCACTGACTCCAGCTCCCTGGCTGTTTTCCAACCTTGCTCAGTTCAGGCCCTCAGGAGGCCAGACCATTCCTCAGCTTCTTTACAACAGGCACACAACTTTTCCATGTGGACTATGATACCTCAAGGCACCAGAGTATCCTAGTGTTCAAAGAAGTGGCAGACTGCAGCTGAAGCCAGTCTTTTTGGCCTAGTCTGGGGTTGACAATCTATTCTATAAAGCTCCATAAATCTTATCACACAGCATCATTTCACTTAAAGCATTTTAATGAAAAATCATTAGTTTTACTCTGTCTTCCTCCCAGGTCAGAACCCAGAAACAAACAGGTGCTTTAACTAGTTTCATAATTGGTTCTTTCAGTCCTAAGAAGTAGACCATATTGCCTGGCCCTGTCTTTGGAGACTGTTCTGTCTTTGGATTGATTCTCCTCTTTTAGTAAGTGAGCACTTGTACATGCCCTAGGGCCAGTTTCATTGCAAGTACACTGGGGACTTACTGACCCAACAACGGCACAATGGAAGCTGCTTTGAAAAGACTAAATGGTCAGGGTACTACTCCAGAATAGCTTTTTCATTACAGAGAAAATGATATTGAATCCTCGAAGCAAGAAATACCTTCCCTGACTCTTTGGGAAATCAAATCAGGGAGGCTTTGAGTCCAAGAAATAGGGTACTGACATCTTTTGATAGGTAGCGTATGTAGTTCCTACATGGTGACTCAGGATTTCATTCATACTCAATCACTGATTTGATAAAGGAGGAAAAAAGGGATAAAAGCGAGTGCCTGTAATCCCAGCTACTTGGGAGGCTGAGGCAAGAGAATCGCTTGAACCCCAAAGGTGGAGGTTTCAGTGAGCTAAGATTGCATCATTACACTCCAGCCTGGGCAACAAGAGTGAAACTCCGTCTCAAAAAAAAAAAAAAAAAAAAGGGTAAAAAGAAGGGCAGGGAGAAGAACAAGGAAGAATGAAAGAAAGAGGTGAATCATCACTGAAGAATGATTTCTTGTTCTTCAGAAACTATAATACTCAAGAAGATAACATATGATTGAATAAAATGACAGACAATGCTGAAAGAATATAATACAAAAATCGTACTCTTGATTTTTTTCTTCTAATTTTAGAAAATATATGACAAGACAGCAATTTTATAAAGTCAGGAACTTACCCTTTTTCTTGTTTTTAACTGGACCTATAAGAAAAATAAAATAGATAATTAAGTCATTGGAAATGAACAGAAAATGTTTATTTTCTAAGATAGTCACTAGGAGGGATCCCCAAGACACTGCAAATTTGAGGGAGTCTCACAGCCAAGGGTCAGGCTTTTGGCAAGGATCCAACTATCAAACCTCCCCATTCTGTCTTCCGACTCTTGAGGCCACAAAAGTTTCAAGGAAGATTCTTCCCTAGGGAGAAAAATCTCTCTACTTCAGTGTTTGGGGTGAGGGAATGGGTACTTCTCCATAGAGATGAAATGCCCAGAAACGCACAACTCAACAACCTTAGGACGGCATTCCATCAATTCTGCAAGTCCTGAGGTTGAAGAGTCATGCGTTCAGGTGAGAATCTGATATGAAGTCTCATGTGTTGAACTTGGAAGGAGCAAAGGGTCATTTTCATGGAGAGAGCAGAGCAGCAGTGTTTAACTTTTAGTCACTTCTTATCATGATTTAATTTGTTACTTATTAAGAGTTTGACCACAATACACTCGTGAGGGCCACATGCATTTCCATTATAATTTACTATAAGTTAATGGACACTTTAAAAGAAATGTCGGCCGGGGGTGGTGGCTCACGCCTGTAATCCCAGCACTTTGGGAGGCCGAGGCAGGTGGATCACGAGGTCAGGAGATCAAGACCATCCTGGCTAACACAGTGAAACCTCGTCTCTACTAAAAACACAAAAAATTAGCCGGGTGTGGTGGTGGGCCACCTACTCGGGTGTAGTCCCAGCTACTCAGGAGGCTGAGCCAGGAGAATGGCGTGAACCTGGGAGGTGGAGCTTGCAGTGAACCAAGATCACACCACTACACTCTGGCCTGGGCGACAGAGCAAAACTCCATCTCAAAAAATAAATAAATAAATAAATAAATAAAAATAAAATAAGAAATGTCAACCATTTCATTGACAGTGAAATCACAAGCATTTTATTGGAAATTACTTCTAAGGAAAATAGTTCTAATCAACTGAAGGTACTTAGAAAACCCAGGGTGTTTCTAATATAGTTAGGTGACCACAACTCCCCAAACAGTTTAGGTCACTCCCAGACAGTCATTTTTTTTTTTCCCCTTCTAGGAAATAAATTCTCTTCATTCTGTATACGGATTTGACTTTCTTTAAATACAGGTATTTAAAATCTGTTCCAAACTGCCATGAAGACACAGTTATACATTAAACCACTGTCAGTGCCCTCAAGAGCTTACAAAAGGAACACCAAGCATTTCAATATTATAGTTTATAAAACATATTTCCATTTATCATCTCATTTGATATTTGCAACAAACCTGGAATGATCTCTAACTATGAGAGCAGGCCCTATTAGAGATCAGTAAAGTCTCTAACCTGGAGGGCTGCCAGAGTGGCCATCAGAGCTTTCACAGGTCCCTTGAAAAACTAATGTCTGTGTAGACTTTTCTGGCAAAGTAATTTCATGTGCAACAGTAGCTATTGTTATGTCCAGGGGATGTTTTAGATTGGAGCAACCTGCTGTACTTAAGGTCATGAATCTCAATTCTCTTTTCCTTCTCTCTTCTCCTCTCCTCTCCTCTCCTCCCAATTCTTTGTCTTCTTTCTTTGTTACTCATCCTTTATGAATTTTTTTTTTTTTTAACAGCATTGCGAGTTCTTGAAAATGTGCTTGGAAGTTCTGAGAGGAAAGCACAACTACATAGACATTAATGATATGAGGCAGCGACTCAACCTGAGAAATGCCTTTTTCTTGAACAGGAAAGCTGTTTGGGGAAAGATTTACACAGAAAGGGCTCAGCTCTATCAGCCAGCCAGTCACCACAGCCTAGGAGAGTAGTAGGAAGGCAGCCATTATGGCTACCCTGCCCTCTTTGCAAAGGTGTGCTAGCCCGGACCAAGTTTTTGACCATTTCAGGTTAAGGGTAAGCACTGTTATATCAGACTTCAAAAGCAGGCTTTGAGGAAATCAGGCCATCACCAGCCAACCAGTCCTTACTGAGCATGTGTATGGAAGGCAGTAAATAATGAAACGCAACTCACAACTCTATCTTCAAGAACTTACAGTTGAATAGGGAAATACAAAAGATGAGGGAGTGGCCTCAGGAATTATACTGGCCACTTAAGGGGAACAAATAGCTTCCTGGAGAAGGTCTGACCTAAATCCACAAGTGAAAAGAGAGAAATGGAAATTTTAAAATCTTTTTAAGCTTCTATTATTTTTATACAAGATATACCTACTTCTTACACATACATAAATGCATGCATACATACATATATACATACAAAAGATGAGCAAAAGGAAAAAGAGCTTATTAAAGTACCCCCAAATAATCACTACTAACATTTCATGTACATCTAGAAGTCTTCTATGTATATACATAGGTATTTTTACAAAATGGGATCAGATGAAAAATGTCATTTGATAACCTTTTTTATGTCAATAACTACATTTTTACATTGTAATTTTTAATATGGATGCATCAGCATTTAATCATCTTTGATAGATATTTAGATTGGGTCCAGTTTTTCACTATTATAAACAATGATGTACATTTATAAACAATGTACATTTATAAACAATTTATATGTACATTTTATAAACAATTTATATGTACATTTATAAACAATTTATATGTTATGTACATTTATAAACAATGATGTACTTTTTTTTTTTTTTGAGACGGAGTCTCGCTCTGTCGCCCAGGCTGGAGTGCAGTGGTGCGATCTCGGCTCACTGCAAACTCTGCCTCCCGGGTTCACGCCATTCTCCTGCCTCAGCCTCCCGAGTAGCTGGGACTACAGGCACCCGCCACCATGCCCGGCTAATTTTTTGTATTTTTTAGTAGAGACGGGGTTTCACTGTGTTAGCCAGGATGGTCTCGATCTCCTGACCTCGTGATCTGCCCGCCTCGGCCTCCCAAAGTGCTGGGATTACAGGCGTGAGCCACCACACCCAGCCCCACATATGTACATTTTTATACACTTGTCCAAAGGTTTTTTAGGATGTGTCATTAGAAATCACACTGTTGGGTCAAAGGGTGTGAAAAGCTTTCCTTACATGTAGTTAAACCTAATAATCTTTTCCTATATGGTTACTGCCTTCAGTGTCATGCTTACTTAGGCCTTCCCTAATGTGATATTATAGGTAACTCTTTATATATTTTCTAGTTCTTTTATGGTTTCATTTTTATTTTTAAATCTACAATTAATCTACAATTAATCTGGTATAGATTTTGGCATACAGTGTAAGACAAAGTGTTAACTAAAATTTTTATATTTTTTCCCTAAAATGCCCATGACATGAAGAGTACCAAGAGAAACAGGGCTCAAAGTCATTTCTTAAACTTTTATTTTAGTTTCAGGAGTACATGTGCAGGTTTGTCCTATAGATAAATTGTGTGTCACAGGGGTTTGGTGTATATATTATTTCATCACCCAGGTAATAAACACAGTATCCAATAAGTAGTTTTTTGATCTTCACCCTCCTCCCACTCTCCACTCGCAAGAGGGCCCTGGTGTCTATTATTCCCCTCTTTGTGTCCATATGCATTCAATATGTAGCTCCCACTTATAAGTGAGAAGATGCAGCATTTGGTTTTCTGTCCCTGCATTAGTTTGCTTGGGATTATAGCCTCCAGCTCCATTCATGTTGCTGCAAAGAACATGATCTCATTTTTTTTATGGCTGCATAATATTCCATGACATGTATGTACATTTTCTTTATCCAGTCTACTGTGCTGCATAGTATTCCATGACATGTATGTACATTTTCTTTATCCAGTCTACTGTGCTGCATAGTATTCCATGACATGTATGTACATTTTCTTTATCCAGTCTACCGTTGATGGTCATCTAGGCTGATTCCACATCTTTGCTATTGTGAAGAGTGCTGCCATGAACATACATGTGCATGTGTCTTTATGGTAGAACAATTTATATTCTTTTGTGTATATACCCAATAATGAGATTGCTGGGTTGCATGGTAATTGTGCTTTAAGTTCTTTGAGGAATCACCGCACTGCTTTCCACAATGGCTGGACTAATTTACACTCCCACCAGAAGTATATGTGTTCCTTTTTCTCCACAATCTCACCAGCATCTCTTGTTTTTTGATTTTTTAGTAATAGCCATTCTGAGTGGTGTGAGATGGTATCTCATTTAGTTTTGATTTATATTTCTCTAATGATCAGTGATGCTGAGCATTTTTTCATGTGCTTACTGCTCATGTATATGTCTTCTTTTGAAAAGTGTCTGTTTATGTCCTTTGCCCACTCTTTAATGGGGTTGCTTGTATATTTGTTTAAGTTTCTTATAGATACTGGATATTATGTCTTTGTCAGATACATTGTTTGCAAATACTTTCTCCATTCTTTGGGTTGTCTGTTTACTCTGTTGATAGCTTCTTTTGCTGTTTTGCTATGCAGGAGCTCTTTAGTTTAATTAGGTCCCATTTGTCAATTTTTGTTTTTGTTGCAATTGCTTTTTGTGTCTCTGTCATAAAGTTTTTTCCAGGGTCTATGTCTAGAATGATATTTCCTAGATTTTCCTCAAGGGTTTTTATAGTTTTGGGTTTTAAATTTAAGTATTTAATCCACCTTGAGTTAATTTTTGTATATGGTGTACGGAAGGGGCCCAGTTTCAATTATCTCTGCTTATGGCTAGCCAGCTATCCCAGCACCATTTATTGAATAGTAAGTCCTTTCTAGATTGTTTTTGTTAATTTTGTCAAAGATCAGATGGTCATAGGTGTGTGACATTATTTCTGGGCTACCTATTCTGTTCCATTGTTCGATCTGTACCATACTGTTTTGGGTATTGCAGCCTTAGAGTATAGTTTGAAGTCAGGTAATATGATGCCTCCAGCTTTGTTCTACTTGCTTTGGATTGTCTTGGCTATTCAGGCTCTTTTTTGGTTCCATATGAATTTTAAAATAGTTTTTTCTAGTTTTGTGAAGAATGTCATTGGTAGTTTGATAAGAATAGCATTGAATCTGTAAATTTCTTTGGGTATTATGGCCATTTTGACAATATTGATTCTTCTGATGCATAAACATGGAATGTTTTTTCCATTTGTTTGTGTCATCTCTGATTTCTTTGAGCAGTGCTTTGTAATTCTCAGTGTAGAGGTCTTTCACCCCTTGTTTAGCTGTATTCCCAGGTATTTTATTCTTTTTGGGCTGTTGTGAATGGGACTGCATTCTTGCTTTGGCTCTCAGCTTGGATGTTGCTGGTGTATAGGAATGCTACTAATTTTTGTACATTGATTTTATATCCTGAAACTTGCTGGAGTTGTTTATCAGATCAAGGAGCTTTTGGGCAGAGACTATGGGGGTTTTCTAGGTATAGAATCATATTGTCTGCAAAGAGGGATAGTTTGACTTCTTCTCTTCCTATTTGGATGCCTTTTATTTCTTTCTCTTGCTCGATTGCTCTGGCTAGGAGTTCCAGTACTGTGTTGAATGGGAGTGGTGAGAGAGGGCATCCTTGTCTTGTTCTGGTTCTCAATGAGAATGCTTCCAGCTTTTGCCCATTCAGTATGATGTTGGCTGTGGGTTTGTCATAAATGGCTCTTATTATTTTAAAGTACGTTCCTTCAGTGCCTAGTTTGTTGAGGATTTTTAACATGAAGTGGTGCTGTATTTTCTTGAAAGCCTTTTCTGCATCTATTGAGATGATTATGTGGTTGTTGTTTTTAGTTTTGTTTATGTGGTGAATAATTTTTATTGATTTACATACGTTGAACAAACCTTGCATTCCAGGGATAAAGCCTACTTGATTGTGGTGGCTTAGCTTTTTTGAGGTGCTGCTAGATTCAGTTTGCTAGTATTGTGTTGAGGGTTTTTGCTTTTATGTTCATCAAGGATATTGGCCTGAAGTTTTTTTTTGTCTCTGCCAAGTTTTGGTAGCAGGATGATGCTGGCTTTGGAGTGAGTTAGGGGGAAGCCCCTCCTCCTCAACTTTTTGGAATAGGTTCAGTAGGAATGGTACCAACTCTTCTATGTACATCTGGCAGAATTTGGCTGTGAATCCACCTGGTCCTGTGCTTTTTAGTTTCTTATCAGGCTATTTATTACTGATTCAATTTTGGAGCTCATTACTGGTCTGTTCAGGGATTCAATTTCTTCCTGGCTCAGTCTCGGGAGGTTGTATGTTTCCAGGAATTTATCAGTTTCTTCTAGGTTTTCTAGTTTGTGTGCATAGAGGTGGTGTTTGTGATAGTCTCTGATTTTTTTTTTTTGCATTTCTGTTGTATTGATGGTAATGTCCCTTTTGTCATTTCTGATTGTGTTTATTTTGATCTTCTCTCATTTTTTCTCTATTATTCTAGCTAGTGGTCTATCTTACTTATTCTTTCAAAAAACCAACTATGATTTCATTGATCTTTTGTATGTTTTTTCACATCTCAAATACATTCAGTTCAGCTTTGATTTTGGTTATTTCTTGTCTTCCGCTAGTATGGGGTTGGTTTGCTCTTGTTTTTCTAGTTCCTCAAAGTGTGATGTTAGGTTGTTAATCTGAGATCTTTCTAACTTTTTGATGTGGGCATCTAGTACTTAGCACTGCTTTAGCAGTACGCGAGAGATTCTGGTAAGTTGTATCTTTGTTTTCATTAGTTTCAAAGAATTTCTTGGTTTCTGCTTAATTTCATTATTTTCCCAGAAGTCATTCAGGAGCAGGTTATTTGTATGGTTTTGAGTGATCTTCTTGGTATTGATTTCTATTTTTATTGTGCTGTGGTTTGACAGTGTGGTTGGTATGATTTCTGTTTTTTTTTTTAATTTGCTGAGAATTGTTTTATGGCCAATTGCGTGGTCAATTTTAGAGTATATGCTATGTGCAGATAAGAAGAATGTATATTGTGGGTTTTTTTTTTAATTGGTAGAGAGTTCTGTAGATGTCTGTTAGGCCCATTTGGTCAAGTATCAAGTTCAGGTCCGAAATATCTATATTAGTTTTCTGCCTCAATGATCTTTCTAATACTGTCAGTGGGGTGTTGAAGTCTCCCACTATTACTGTATGGTTATCTAAGTCTCTGTGTAGGTCTCTCAGAGCTTGTTTTATAAATGTGGGTACTCCTGTGTTGGGTACATATATATTTAGGATAGCTAGGTCTTCTTGTTGAATTGAACCATTTACCATTATGTAATGCCCTTCTTTGTCTTTTAAAATTGTTGTTGGTTTAAAGGCTGTTTTGTCTGAAGTTAAAATAGCAACCCCTGTTTTTTTTTTTTTCCATTTGCTTGGCAGATTTTCTCCATCCCTTTACTTTGGGCCTATGAGTGTCACTGTATGTGAGATGGGTCTCTTGAAGAAAGCAGTTGGGTCTTGCTTCTTTATCCAACTTGCCACTATGTGACTTTTAATTGGCACATTTGTCCCATTGACATTCAAGGGTAATGTTGATATGTGCAAATTTGATATTGTCATTGTGTTGTTAGCTGGTTATTATGTAGACTTGATTGTATAGTTGCTTTATAGTGTCAATGGTCTATGTACCTAATTGTGCTTTTGTGGTAGCCAGTAATGGTCTTTCATTTCCATATTTACCACTCCCTTAAGGACCTCTTGTAAGGTCTGCTGGTAATGAATTTCCTTAGCATTTGCTTGCCTGAAAAGGATCTTATTTCTCCTCTGCTTATGAAGCTTAGTTTGGCTGGACATGAAATTCTTGGTTGGAGTTTCTTTTTTTTGTTGTTGTTTAGATGGAGTCTCACTCTGTTGCCCAGGCTGGAGTGCAAAGGCACGATCTCGGCTCATTGCAAACTCCGCCTCCTGGGTTCAAGCGATTCTCCTGCCTCAGCCTCCCGAGTAGCTGGGATTACAGGCATGCACCACCATGCCCGACTAATTTTTGTATTTTTAGTAGAGACAGAGTTTTGCCATGTTGGCCAGGGTGGTCTCAAACTCCTGACCTCAGGTGATCCACCCGCGTTGGCCTCCCAAAGCGCTGGGATTACAGACGTGAGCCACTGTGCCTGGCCGGAGTTTCTTTTCTTTAAGGATGCTGAATATAGGCTCCCAGTCTCTTTTGGCTTGTAGGGTTTCTGCTGAAGGGTCCACTGTTAGCCTGATGGGGTTCCCTTTGTAGGTAGCCTGCCCCTTCTCTCTAGATGCCTTTAATACTTGTTCTTTCATGTTGACCTTGGAGAATCTGATGACTCTGTGTCTTGGGGATGGTTGTCTTGTACAGTATCTCATAGGGGTTTTCTGCATTTCCTGGCTTTGAATGTTGGCCTCTCTAGTGAGGTTGGGGAAATTTTCATGGATAATATCCTCAAGTAGGTTTTCCAAGTTGCTCGTATTCCCTCCCTCTCTTTCAAGAGATGCCAATGAGTGTTAGATTTGGTGTCTTTACATAATTCCCTATTTCTCAGAGGTTTTGCTCGTTCTTTAAAAATTCTTTTTTTCTTTATTTTTGTCTGACTGATTTAGTTTGGAGAACCAATCTGTGAGATCTGAGGTTCTTCCTTAGCTTAGTCTATTCTGCTGGTAATACTTGCAATTGCATTATGAGATTTTTATAGTGTATTTTGCAGTTCTATCACATCAGTTTGGTTCTTTCTTAAAATGTCTATTTCATCTTTCAGCTCCTGTATCATTTTATTGTAGTCCTTAGATTCCTTGGATTGGGTTTTGACTTTCTCCTGAATCTTATTCTGAATTTTATGACTATCATTCCAGCCATTTCAGCCTGGCTAAGAACTCTTGCTGGGGTACTGGTACATTCATTTGGATGTAAGGAGAACTCTGGCTTTTTGAATTGCCATAGTTCTCATGCTGGTTCTTTCTCATCTGCGTGGGCTGATGTTCCTTTAACTGTGGTATAATTTCAGTTATGGTCAGTTGACTTTGTTTCTGGATGTATCAGAGGGCTGAGGCTTTGCGCTAGGTCTTCATTTGCAGCTGAACTCTTGTCCTTGATTTTATCGGGGGGTACACTAGCAAAGTATTTTTGTTGTTGAAATTTGAGCTGTGATCCAGTAGATAGCACTTAGGCATAATGGCCAGTAGGCAGGCTCTTGCCCAGCCATGTGGTTCCTCTGTATTTCCTTGTGTCTTCAGTTGTGCTCCCTCTCAGTGCTCTGAGGGTGTGGGCTCCTTTCCTACATGAGTGCTGGCTGTAGATCTCAGCTCTCAGCTCTCCACTTGGCACTCCTGAGCTGTGCTCAGGCATTATGTTCCCTCCCCAGCTTGGGGACTGAAAGGGCCAGGACCTTGGCAGTGGCAATGGCAGAGGGCCTGCCACTTGTATCTTGGAGCTCCACCCCAGATAAATATAGAGCCACTACCGATTGGAGCAATCAGCCTGGGGTAGGACAGCTGTGCCATGGGCCCAAGCCAGGGCACCCTGCCTGGTAATGAGTAGGGAGGCAGGGGTATTGTAGGGGAAGACAGACTGGCCTCTTCTCCTTAGGGCAGCTGTGGTATGCTGGAGGTGTGAGTAAAGCACTCGGGATCTTTGTTCCTTTCCCAGTCAGAGAGCAGCAACGGCAGTATCGGTGCAGTGGCAGAATGGCTTTCAGTCGTCTCTGGGAGCTCCACCCCAGAGAAATGCAGAGCTGCTGCCAATGGGAATGTTCAGCCAGAGGGTGGGGCAGCTGCACTATGGGCCTGAGCTGGGGGCCCTGCTTGGTGAAGAGCAGGGGGTCAGAGGCTCACTAGGAAGAGACTGGGCTTCTTTCCGTATGGCAACTGTGGTGTGCTGGAAGTATAAGTAAAGCCCTTAGGCTCTTTGTTTCTTCCTCAGTCTGAGGGCAGCAAGGGTAGAACCACTGCAGTGGCAGTGGCAGAGGGGCTGTCAGTTTCCTTTGAAGTTCCACCTCAGGGGAACACAGAGCCACTACCAGTGGGAATGCTCAGTCAGGGTTGGGGCAGCTACTCTGAGATCTCAAGTTGGGGGCCCTATCTGGTGAAGTGTAGGGGGTAAGAGCTCACAGGGAAGAGCTACTGGGCTCTTCTCCCTATGGTTGCTGCAGTGTGCTGGAGGTACAGTGACACAACCAGGCCCTTTGTTCCTTCCCAAGCCCATGGGCAGTAAGGGCGATATGGCTGCAGCTGCAATGGGAGAGGGGCTGTAGGTTGTCTCTGGGATTTCTTTCCCCAGAGAAATGCAGAGCCACCACTGACAAGTGTTCAGGCAGGGGCAGGGTGGTTGTGCTGGGGGCCCAGGTGGAGAGGCTCTGCCCAGTGAGGAGTAACAAGGTCAGAGACCTGCATGGAAAACAGTCTGGCTGCTTTTCTGTAAGGCATCTGCAATGTGCTGGAGGTCCATGATAGTCCTTAATCACCTTGCTCTCTCCTGAGCCTGAGGGCATTAGAGGAGGGAGCTGTGAAGCAGCAAAAGTGGCAGGCCTGCCTGCTTCCACTGGGAGCTCTGTCCCCAGGGAGGTGCAGAGCTGCTACTGGCCCAAGAGCCCAGTTAGCGGTGGGGTGGCTGGGGTCTCAGGTCGGGAGGCCTTGCTCAGTGAGGAATAGCAGGGACACAGACCCACGTGGAAAACAGTCTGGCTGCTTTTCCGTAAGGCAGTTGTGCTGGGCTCGGGGCTCACAAAGTCTTCTTCCACTATAGTTTGGGTCATAGAAGGGCTCTCAGAGAGCTCCTGCTTAGTGGACATTTGGCATATCCCTTGGGAAAAAACAAAGATGTAAAAGTATACACAAGATTGTCATTAGACAGTATCACATTTCCCACAAGTGCTAATAAGTACATCATTTCAGCAGCATAGGAGTTTCTTCTTGTTCTAAGATAGCTCACGATGACCAGTAAGTAATTCTTATTATTTTCAACATGGACCTTTAGGATTTGGCTCTGTCTCTACCATGTTCATTGCTTTTGCTTGAGGCCATTGTAGTTGTAGCTTCTAGAGAGAAAATGTCAGGGAGCTAGAGCTGTCCCATACTAGACGTGAGCATCTTGACTCAGAGCAAAAGCAGTAATCCCTGATGAGTTCTATAATCTTTTAGATACATCTATTTGTTTTCTCTATATGCTTCAGAACCTTATTCATACCTATTCAGAGCACTACCACTATTACATATCTATTTCTAGTGTAATAAGCTACATTTTTATATCATTCCAATTCCCCCTATTTGTAACCATATGTTTTCTTTAGACAAAACCCACCTGCATCAGAGGGGGGACATATAGCTATGCAGTACGGGGGACTGCTTTGATAGGAGTAAAATTGGGATTGGACAAATTTTGATCAATATGGGCAGGTAGTTTGCCTATCTGACAATAAGAAAAGGGGATGTTGTGATGGAATCAGGGCCATGGAGGCCAGCAGCAGCAGGTCTAGCCAGATTCTAGTGCTTACTCAACCACAAAATGACCATAGGGCAAGTGACTTTCCTTCTGCTTCTTCAACTGCTAAATTAGGGGACACTACATACTTTGTCTCTACTCAAAGCCCAGGGTTCCGATGAGGATCAATAATATAAAGTAGCAAGCTAGAATTTTGTGTCCAGTGAAACCGTCCTTCAAAATGAAGGAGAAATAAAGACTTCCTCAGACAAACAAAAAAGAAGGAACTTGTTGCTAGCAGATTGGCCTTGCAAGAAATGTTAACAGAAGTTCTTCAGTGAGGGCAAATGACATAGGTCAGAAACTTAGATGTACATAAAGAAAGAAAGCACATTAGATAACAAATAAATGATGGTAAAATAAAACATTTTACTTGTTCTTAATAGATTTACTAGATAACAGTTTGTTCAAAATAATAACCAGCCTGGCCAACATGGTGAAACCCTGCCTCTACCAAAAATACAAAAATTAGCCAGGCATGGTGGCTCGTGCCTGTAGTCCCAGCTACTCGGGAGGCTGAGGCACGAGAATTGCTTGAACCCAGGAGGTGGAGGTTGCAGTGAGCCGAGATCATGCCACTACACTCCAGCTTGGGTGACAGAGTGAGACCCTGTCTCCAAAAAAAAAAAAAAGCAAAAATGCAAAAATGCTTTCTGTGATTGTAGTATGTGGATATGTGAAACAAATCACAGCAGTATTTTAAGGGATGAAAGGGAAGGATTGGGAGAAGTAGTATAGTGTTATTTCAAAATGGACTTGAATTCGTTGCAAATGTATATATGTATCTATCAAACTGTAGGGTAACCACTAAACTTTTCTTTAAACAAAGTGTAATTGACATGCTGAGAGGAGAGAAAATGGAATCATATAAAATGCTTAATTAAAATCAGGGAAGGCAGAAAAAGTGGAAGCCAAAAAAAGAAACAAAGAAAAATGGCAACAAATAGAAAGTAATTACAAATATGGTTGATATAGTTTGGCTGCGTCCCCAATCCAATCATCTTGAATTGTAGCTCCCATAATTCCCACATGTTGTGGGAGGGACCTGGTAGAGATAATTGAGTCATGGAGGCAGTTTCCTCCACACTGTTCTCGTGGTAGTGAATAAGTCTCATGAGATCTGATGGTTTTATAAGGCGAAACCCCTTTTGCTTGGCTCTCATTCTCTCTTGTTTGACACCATGTAACACGTGCCGTTCACCTTCCACCATGATCATGAGGCCTCCTTAGCCATGTGGAACTGTAAGTCCATTAAACCTTTTTTCTTTATAAATTACCCAGTCTCGGGTATGTCTTTATCAGCAGTGTGAAAACAGACTAATACAATGATAGATATTAATGCAGCTATATCAATAATCAATTTAAATGTGAATGCTCTGAACACACCAGTTAAAAGACAAAGACTGTCAGAGTGAATGAAGAAACAAGACCCAACTATATGTTGTCTATAAAAAAATCCACTTTAAATATAAAGACACAGGTAGATTAAAGTATAGGGATGGAGAAAGATATATCATGCTAACTCCTAATCAAAAGAAGGCTGGGATAGCTGTATTAATTTCAGACAAAGCCGACTTCAGAGCAAGGAAAATGATTAGGGATAAAGACGGGTATTACATTATGATAAAAAAGAGTCAGTACTCCAGGAAAACATAACAATCTTTAATGTATGCGTGCCTGATAACAGAACATCAAAATACATAAGGCAAAATAACTGCAAGGAGAAATAATAGATGAATCGACTATTAGTTGGAGACTTCAATACGTCCTCAGTAATTGCCAGATCTAGCAGGCAGAAAATCAGTGACAATATAGTTGAGCTGAATAGTACCATCAATCAACTAGATCTAACTGACATTTATAGAATACTTCATCTAACAATAGTAGGATACACATTCTTCTCAGATTCACATGGAACACTGAACAAGGCAGACCATATTCTGTGCCATAAAACACACCTTAAAAAATAAAAAGAGATATCATACAAAGTATGCTCTTATATCACAATGGAATTACACTAAAAATTAATAACAAGATAGTTGGAAAAATCCCAAACTACTTGGTGATTTAAAAACATCCTTCTAGGTTGGGTGCAGTGGCTCATATCTGTAATCGCAGCATTTTGGGAAGCTGAGGCGGGCACATCACCTGAGGTCAGGAGTTTGAGACCAGCCTGGCCAACGTGGTGAAACTCTGTCTCTACTAAAAATACAAAAATTAGCTGGGCATGGTGGTGCATGCCTGTAATCCCAGCTACTCTGGAGGCTAAGGCAGGAGAATCACTTGAACCTGAGAGGCGGACGTTGCAGTGAGCCAAGACTGAGCCACTACACTCCAGCCTAGGAGACAGAGTGAGACTCCGTATCAAAACCAAACCAAACCAAACCAAACCAAACAAACAAACAAATTCACCCTTCTAAATAAGACATGGGTCAAAGTCTCAAGGAAAATTAAAAATATATTTTGAACAAGATGACAATTAAAATGAAACCTATCAAAATTTGTGGGATGGAGCAAAAGCAGTGCTGAGAGGGAAATTTATAGTATTGGATACATATATTAGAATAGGAGAAAGATATAAAATCAATATCTAAGCTTCTACCTTAAGAAACTAGAAGTAAAGAACAAATTAAATGTAAAGTAAGCAGAAGAAAGGAAGTAATAAAAATGAGAGCAAAAATAAATGAAAGTAAAAACAGGAAAGCAATAGAGAAAATCAATGAAATTGAAAGCTGGTTCCCAGACCAAAAAAATTGACAAACTCCTACCAAGAAAGAGCGAGAAGACACAAATTTTACTAATATCAGAAGTGAAAGAGGGGCTGCCATCACTATTGATCCCATGGACATTAAAAGAACAATAAAAGAGTATCATGAATAACTCTATGCCCACAAATTTGATCACTTAGGTAAAATGGGCGAATTCTTTAAAAGACACAATCTACCATAACTCACACAAGGAGAAATAGGTAATCTGTGTAGGCCTATATGTAATAAAAAAATTGAATTGACAATTCGTAACCTTCCAGAAGGGAAAGCACGAGGCCCCAGTGGTTTCACTGGTGAATTTAATCAAATATTGAAAGATGAAATCATACTAATTCTTTACAGTCTGTTTCAAAAAATAAAATCAGAGGCACTACCTGGGTGATGAGATCATCTATACTCCAAACCTCAGCACTGTGCAATATGCCCATATAGCAAACCTGCACATGTACCCCCAAATCTAAAATAAAAGTTGAATTTATATAAAAAAGGAAATAGAAGCAGAGGAAACACTTCCTACCTCATTCTATGAGGTCAGCATTACCCTGATATCCCAAACAGACAGAGGCACTACAAGAAAGGAGAACTACCACTGCTATCTCTTGAATATAGATGCAAAAATCTTCAATAAAATATTACCTAATCAAAGCCAACAATGTATTAAAATAATTATATACCACAACCAAATGGGATTTATTCCTGGTATGCAGGCTGGTTAACCATTCAAAAATCAATTAATTGAATCCCATTACTCATCAAAAGGTTAAAGAAGAATCATATGATCATGTCAATAGATCCAAAAAAGGATTTTTGACAAAATGCAACATCACTTCATGATAAAAACTCTCAGCCAATTATGAATCAAAGCGCACTTCCACAATTTGATAGAGAACATCTATAACATTCAGAATATTTATGATCCTGGAATAATTGGACATCCATATACCATACAGCTAATTTAATGGTGAGGAATTAGATGCTTTCCCTTTAAGATTGGGAACAAGGCAAGGATGCTCCCATTCACCACTCCTACTGAACATAATACTGGAAATGCTAGCTAATGCAATAGTCAAGAACAGGAAATAAGAGGCATAAAGATTGAGAAGTAAGAGACAAAACTGTCTTTGTTCACAGATTACATGATTGTCTATGTGAAAATCCCAAGGAATCAACAAAAATCTTCTAGAACTAAGTAGCAATTATAATAAGGTTTCAGGATACACACCTAATATATAAAAATCAATTGCTTTCCTACATACCAGCAGTGACCAACTGGAATTTAGAAATTAAAAACAAATGCTATTTATATTAACATAATATATAGAGAAATAGGTATAAATCTAACAAAATATGAATATCTATATGAGGAAAAATACAAAACTTCGATGAAAGGAAATAAAGATCTAAATCAATGGACATCTTAATAATATTGTGTCTTCCTATCCATGATCAATGTTCATGGATAGGAAGACTCAATATTGTTAAGATGTCACTTTTTCCCAAATTTGTCTATAGCAATCCCAATTAAGATCTGCATTAGTCCATTTTCATGCTGCTATGAAGACATACCCAAGACTGGGTAATTTATAAAGAAAAGAGGTTTAATTGACCCACAGTTCCACATGGTTGGGGAGGCCTCAGGAAACTTACCATCATGGCAGAAGGCAAAACAGGCACGTCTTACATGGAGGCAGGCGAAAGGAGTGCTGAGCAAAGGGGGAAAAGCCCCTCATAAAACCATCAGATCTCACTAGAACTCACTCATCATCACCAGAACAGCATGGGAGTAACTGCCTCCATGATTCAATTACTTCCCACCAGGTCCCTCCACGACATGTACGGATTATGGGAACCACAATTCAAGATGAGATTTAGGTGGGGACACAGCCAAACAATATCGAGATCTCAGCAAGTTGCTTTGTGGGTATCAACAAACTGATTCTAAAGTTTATATGGGAAGACAAAAGACTCAGAGCAGCCAACACAATATTGAAGAATAACAACAAAGTTCAAGAATGACACTACTTGATTCAATACTTACTATAAAGCTACAGTAATCAAGACAGTGGTATTTGTGAAATACCACAAATTAATGGAACAGAAATAGACCCATACAGATACAGTCAATAAATTTTTGACAAAGGAGCAAAGGCAACCTAATGGAGAAGGGATAGTTTTTTTCTCAACAAATGGTGCTGGGATAACTGGACATTTATACAAAAAAAATCTAGACAACTTTGACAAAAATTAACTCAAAATGGATCATAGATCCAAATGCAAAACACAAAACCATAAAACTCTTATAAGATAACATAGGAGAAATCTAGATGACCTTGGGCTTTGCAATGAATTTTTAGATAGAACACCAAAAGCACATCTGTGAAAGAAAAAAAATTGATAAGTTGAACTTCATTAAAATTAAAAATTTCTGAGAAAGATGTTAAGTGAATCAAGAGACAAGCCACAGACTGGGAGAAAATATTTGTAAAACATGTATCTGATAAAGGACTTATCCAAAATACATAAAGAACTCCTACAACAACAATAAGAAAACAGTTAACCCAATTAAGAAATGGGCAAAGATCTGAACAGAAAACTCCAAAATCAGAAAAAAATGATCCAATTAAGAAATGGGCAAATATCTGAACAGAAAACTCAAAAATCAGAAAAAAATGATCCAATTAAGAAATGGGCAAAAGATTTGCATAGACACCTCAACAAAGAAGATATACAGATGGCAAATAAGCATAGAAAAATATGCTCAACACCATTTGTCATTAGGGAATTGCAACTTAAAACAATGAGATAGCACCAAACATCTCTTAGAAGGGCTAAAATTCAAAATACTGACAATACTAAATGCTTGAGAGAATATGGAACAAAAAGAACTCTCACTTATTGCTGGTGGGAATGCAAAATGTTACAGCCACTTTAGAAGTCAGGTTGGCAGTTTCTTATAAAGCTAAACATAGTCTTACCATATGACCCATAAATTGTGCTCCTAGGTGTTTATTTACCCAAATGTGCTGAAAACTTACGTCCACACAAAAACCTTCATACCAATGTTTATAGCAGATTTATTCATCATTGCCCCAAATTGGAAGCAACTAAGATGTCATTTAATAGGTAAATGGTTAAATAAACTGTGGACATCCATATAATGGAATATTATTCAGCAATAAAAATAAATAAGCTATCAATCCAGAAAAAGACACAGAGGAACCTTAAATGCATATTGCTAAGTGAAAGAAGTCAGTTTGAAAATGCTACATACTGTATAATTCCAACCATATGGCAGTCTGGAAAAGGAAAAACTACAGAGATAGTAAAAAGATCAGTGGTTGCCAAGGGTGGGAAGAGAGGGAGTATACAGGAACTCTCTGTTTCTGTTCAATATTCCTGTACACAAAAAATGTTCTAAAAATAGTCTGTAATTATAAAAATAAATTTATAAAACATCCACTAGTTTAAAAGCAACACTGCACGGCATGTAGTTCAACATGAATCTCCAAGCCCTGGCTCTACATCCACCACACCTTTCACATACCTCTTGCCTCTGTACCTTTCTTCATGCCATTCCCTCTGCTTGAAGTGCCCTTCTCCAGTCCCACTTTCCCTCAATACCTACACATCCTTTAAAACTTTAAAAGTCAGACACTAATTCCTCTGTGTTCCATTAACACACTGTTGCATTTATCAAATTATAATTTTCTGATATGTGATCACTCTACTTAATACATTGTTAACTCCTTGATGGCAAGGGCTGTGAATTACTCATCTCTGTATCTCCAGCTCCTAAAGCATTTCTTTTATAGTAGCTGTTCAATAAAAATGTTTGCTGAATGAACAAATGAATGACGAAGAAAGTGGTAAACTTGGGAAGTAAACCAAGATTCTTCTGACTCCAAGCTCATTGTACCTTCCATTGAATCACAGTCATGCTACGCTTAAAGTATTAATGATAATAGTTTCAAAAAACTGTCCATTTGTAAAATGGGCATAATTCTATCAATTTATAGTTATTTTATGACCTAAATAAATGAAAGTCATGTGCACAGAGTAGGTATTCATAAATTTTAATTTAATTTTATTTGTTCTCTGGTTATACAGGTAGTAGGCTCCAGCTTTCCCCCACCTTTTTTTCCTGAGACATGGTCTTGTTCTGTGGCTCAGGCTGGAGTGCAGTGGCACAATCATGGCCCATTGCAGCCTTAACCTCCTGGGCTCATGCAATCCTCCTGCCTCAGCCTCCCAAGTAGCTAGGACTACAGACATGTGCCACCACACCCAGCTAGTTTTTTAAAATTATTTTTTGTAGCAATGGGTTCTCACTATGTTGCCCAGGCTGGTCTCAAAATCCGGGCCTCAAGCAATCCTCCTTCATTGGCCTCTTTGGGATTACAGGTGTGAGTCACTGCTCCTGGCCCAGGCTTCTAGCTTTCATGCTTTTCTCCCTTTATGTCGAGAACAATACCAGAGAACTGGACATTGTCAACATTTCTTCAGTACCAGTTAGTAAAGGAATAAAGAGAAGGCAATGGCTAGCAACCAGGGAGGTACAGGAATGGACATTTTATTCAAGAATAAGAAAACCATTCTTCAATAAAGTTTGTATCTTTAAATCTTGGCATCTTAAGAGTTTATTTTATTTTCTATCTCACACTATTAGAATTGTAAACAGAGGAAATGTGCAAATACGCGTGGCAAGCTCAATATATACGAAGAAGATAGAAGCCATTAGCTTCAAAGAAGAGTGAGAATTTTGAATGAGAACCACACGGAATGCCCACGTTCAGAACCCAGATTACAGTTTCAACATCTGCTGTAAACGTGACAAAAAGGCAAGAAAAGGTAGGGGTTTGCAAGTTGATTCTCATCCCGCCCCATCCCATCCCAATCTCAAGTATTTCTTATGCGAGATGGCTTACATTTCTCATCCAAGGATTTCCTCTCTAGCCCTTGCAGCAGGGGCCCATCTCTGGGGCTTCAGGCTCCACAAACTTAAGTTATGATCAGCTGTGAAACTTCTCTGGCTCAGTTCTGGCTTGGTTTGGAAAAGACTAAAAAATATTACTGTGGTTAAGACAGTAATAAAAGAGTCCCACCAACTACTGACATTTCAGAAGCATAATGGTCCCTCAAAGTTTCATGAGGTATAGGTTTCTTCATGTTACCAAATATGTTCCCAAAGTCATAAGCATGTGTCTTTGCTAAATAAGTATTCTGCCACACTTAGTCTTTGGTCGCTTTAGTAGTTATGATGGAGAAAGCTAGGCCTAAGGGTAACAATCTCTGAAGATAATCAGAAAGATGAATGGGAGATCATGCAGTGTTTTTCACACTGTGTTCTAGAGAGCACCAGGGTCCTGTGTGACATCAACGGATGTTATTGGAAATGGGGCTCCTTGGTCAAAAAAGAGTTTGGGAAACACATGGTTAAGGAAAAACAGATTTCTTCACTGAAGATTTCTCATATCCTTTAATATACTACTTGGAAATGTGACTCTTCAAAAACGGGATATGAAATGCAGCATTTCCCAAACTTATTTGGTTATAGAAGCTATTTAAAGAAATACCTATCTCTTGTTGACTTAATGTTCTGGATTGTACTGTTTGGGAAATACTGGGGTTGTGGAAAGAGCATGAACTTTGTTAACTTTTCAGAACTGGGTTTGAATTCTAGTTCTATAATGATATTCAATAGCTATGTAACTTGGGCAAGTTAGTTCACCTCTCAATCAGTTTTTTCATTTATGAAAATTGGGACAATAATATCTACCTCAAAAGGGATATCAGGAGGATTGAATTAGATAATTTACGGTACTTAACACAAGGCCTAGCACATATAGCCACTCAATAAATAGCAGCTATCATCATCACATTCATTTTCTATCACCATCATTATCAAGCCACATACCTACCTGGCAGGGCTAACCAAACAGCTTCAAAATCGGTCTGGCCTGGGACTCAAATGGCTATATTCCTGACTGCTTTGAGAACTGAGTGTAGGGAGAAGAAAACCGGAGTAGTTGTCCAGAGATACAGCTCTGTGACTTATTTGCTGTCTGACCTTGGGCGAATCACTTCATCTGTCTGCATTTCTCTCTCCTTCTGCCAAATATAGGTATGGACTTGGTGACCTCTTACTCCAAAATTTTATGAACCTCAGGTCTAAAATGCTATATAAGGATTTATAAATTTATTGTTGAAGAAATCTGTCATACAGGTTAAATCCAATTATAAAGGACGGTCCTGTATAACAAAGCTATTTTTGTGTTCCAGCAGATGGCTGGCAGAAATAGTGCTTTGCCAATCTGGTTACAATGAATTCTGTATAGTGAATAATTCTGTATAACAATTGCTTTCTCTGCTCCTTGACCCCATAATTGTCACTTTCTAACATTGCCCTAATCAACCAAAGAACTTGATTATGTGTTGTTTTCATTATCAACACAGAGAGGGGAGCTGAGTTAAGCTAATCTACAGAATTTCTAGCTGAGATGTTCATGTCCAATTCCATTATCTTACAGTTGAGGAAACAGGACAAGAGAGGTTAAGTAACTTTTCAAGGGTCACACAGCTAGTAAGTGGCAGAACTTTGAATAGGTGTTTGGACTAAATGATTCATCATCTGCAAACTTAGAGATTTCACTGCAAACTCTTTCACCCAGACTATATATAAAAATGTTTAATAAAACCAGAAACAGCATTTATCACTCCCCTTTATCCCTGCGTTCAAGCCCTCTTCATAGGATGGCCCCTCTAATTCCATGGTTCATGGTGACATAACTTAAAGCATAATAACCTTTGCTGCGGAACGTCAGTTAGAGATTTTTTGAAAGTCTAAATAAATTACACCCATTGATCCCTTTAGATATATGCACAGTTCCTTCCACAAAGGCCTCTGATTACTCATGTTTTTTTTTTTCATTATGAAATCATGTTGCCTTTGGAAAAAAAAACTAGGTTAACACAGATAGAAACCTTAACACTATGAATACCAAAAGTTAGTCTTCAGGCCCCTGCTTTTCTTTATCTACACACTCTTTCATGAGCACATTTTGTTCCAGGACTTCAACCCTCATGGAGAATGATACAGCCCATGTCTCTAATACCACTGTAACACTGCCACTTGAACGCATTCCTGTTACTGGGAACTCACATGCCTCAGATTGAATTTATCTTCTTAGTGGTTCTCAAATCTGTCTATACATTGTAATCACCTGTGGAGTTTCAAGAACTCTCAATGCTTGGACCCCAGCCCTAGGAATTCTGATGCAATTGGTGTGGGTTGAGGCCTGGGCATTAGAATTTTTCAAACCTTCCCAGGGGAGTCTAATGTGTGACCAAGGTTGAGAACCACTACTCTAGGACAAGCCCTGAGCACCATTTCTCCTTTACTTGGGCTCAACAGAAGTCTGAGGGTAAGAATATTCCAGAGTATTCCATCTCCAGCTCTTGGGATTAATGAGATAATAGAAGCAAAAACAGCTTTGGAAGGTATGAAGTGCTAAGCAAATGCAAAGAATTATTTTAAGCAGTATGCACATGAATCAAATGGATTGCTTCAGTAGTTGAGATGTGTTAACTCACTAAACATAGTAAAGGTTACACTGGCAATTTATCATCCAACCTTTTTGTTCAGCAGAACATAGGAGTCAGAAGGGAATCTACTTTTGGGACGTGACATAAATCATCAGAGCTACCATGTCTTACTGTGGGCAGGTTAACCCCATCAATGGGCTGAAGGGGCCCAAATGGCTGGCATCAATGTGCTGTTCCCAGAAGCACATGATGACAGCCATTTGGCTGGCTCCTCTTCACTGAGGAGGAGTGCTACCATGGCAGCTGGCCAGCCAAACCACAAACAGCGATTACATTGAGAACCACACATATGCAACATGGCTCTAGACTGGGTCCCAGAACAGTTCAAGATGGCTAGCTATTGTGCTATTGTGCATGTTGTGTCCCTTTAATCAGGAATGGAGCTTATCCTGAGTCACATTGGATTCTTCTGATGGGACAAACTAAGGATTTCTGATGTTCAGTTTGTGTGTACTCCAGTCATTTACATTAGTGCCTGCCCTAGGATGGAGGTGCTGCTAATACTTTGATTTAGAAAGAGCCAATCCAATTTTTTTCCCTAAGAAGGGTATACTACCTGGATTCTTCTGGGATTATCCTTCAACATGGTAAGTATTTATCTTGCCTTTAATATTTTCATTATTGCTACCCCCTTCTCCGTAAAGGCAGTGTCTGTTTTGGTAGCTGTGTGTTGGCCATCCTCTATACATTATACTCAGCAGAACTTTGTCCCAGGAAATACATTTCTCTTCCAGGGAAATTGAACACATAATTGAAAGTCACTAGTGGAAAAGGCATGGTCTTTGAAGTCACAGAACTGCATTCAAGCCCAGCTCCACTACTTAGTAAGCGCTGCATGACACTGAGCAAATTGCTTCATCTCTCTGAGTACATTCTCATTTATAAAATGGGGATACTATTACTTACCTTACAGAGTTGTTATGAGGTTTATACAAGATAACATGAAAAGCAAGTATAAGATATTCTCTAGGCACTCAATAAAGACAAATTCACCTTTTTGCAAAATTCTATAACCATATAAACTTCATTTGTCCCAAACTCAAGCAAACAGAAATCTCAATGAACTGAACCTCTTTATCCAATATAAATTGGTGTTCACGATAATTATCCCAAGACACAGCAAGATTCTGAAATGGCCTTGAAGGATTTAACTGCCTGTAGAAAGTTCTTTCTCAGTTAATTCTTTCAATTATATTCAACTTATAAATGTTGTTTGAACACAAGACATGCTAGTACCATATTTGTACTACAAACAGATAATATAAGAACTGGCCACCTTGGTGATTGCTATTTATAATATCTTTTTAATCCATTCTCTTGGGTTTTCTAGCTATAGAACAATATCTGTAAATAATGGTACTTTGTATAATTCCCCAACAGTTATATCTCTTATTTCAATTTCTTGCCCCATTACGTTGGTAAGAACTTCAAGAATAATGTTGAACATCAGCAGTTATAATGAGCATCTTTGTCTTATTCCCAATTCTAGCAGAAATGCCTCTAATATATTTACCATTAAGTACTAAGCTGTTTATTAGGCCAAGATATTCTTTATCATATTAGAGAATGTCCTTTTATTCCTCGTTTACTAAGAATAATCAGGAAAGAGTGTTAAATTTTTATTAAATGCCTTTGTGACACCTGAGGTGATCAAATGATTTATATCCTTTGAGTTGATGATATAATATAATATTAAGAGATTTCCTATTATTGAATAATCTTTGCATTCCTAGGACAAACCCTACTTGGTCATGACACACTATACTTTAAATATATTGCATGGTTTGATTTGCTAGTAGTTACCTATGATTTTTATGTGAGATATCTTTAGTTGCCTTTCTGGTAGTGCTTTGGAAGAGTTTGCTATCAAGGTTATACCAATTTTATGACATGAACTGAGAGGAATTATTTCTCTTTCTATGCTTTGTAACAGTTTAAGGAACATGGGAACTGTTTTGTTCTGTAATATCTCGGTTTGGGCCTAACTCTCGTTTTCTCTTTTTCTCCTTTTTTTTTTCTCTGAGATGGAGTCTCACTCTTGTAGCCCAGGCTGGAGTGCAACGGCGCCATCTCAGCTCACTGCAACCTCTGCCTCCTGGGTTGAAGCAATTCTCCTGCCTCAGCTTCCTGAGTAGGTGGGATTACAGGCACCTGCCACTGTGCCCGGCTAATTTTTTTTTTGTATTTTTAGTAGAGATGGGGTTTCACCGTATTGGCCAGGCTGGTTTTGAACTCCTGACCTCAAGTGATCCACCCACCTTGGCCTCCCAAAATGCTGGGATTACAGGCATGAGCCACTATACTCAGCCGTAACTCCCTTTTTCTAGGATATCATTGGGTGATTTTTTTCTCCCTGGTAGAAAAAAAGTCCAGTAACCTTCATTGAAAATAATATGGTTATTCCTAGTGCGTAACACTTTCTTGAGAGACAACAACTCATACACGACCTCAGTTTATTTTTCTCAGTCCACCCAGCTACACTGATTTTTTTAAAGTTCATAATCTCCTCTTATCTGTTTTCCATTTATTTTTATTTCAGGCACCAATGTTATTGTCTCTAGAGGCATCAGAGGTGGGAAGGATGAAAGACAAAGGTACAGAAGGAGGAGACAGGAAGGATGGACTCAAGGAGATAAGAAACAAAGTCTGGGAGGTTGCCCTAGGAAGGCTTTGTATTAGTCTGTTTTTACACTGTTGATAAAGACATACCCGAGACTGGGAAGAAAAAGAGGTTTAATGGACTTACAGTTCCATGTGGCTGGGGAGGCCTCACAATCATGGTGGAAGGTGAAAGGCACATCTCACATGGTGGCAGACAAGAGAAAGAATGAGAGCCAAGCGACACGTTTCCCCTTATCAAACCATCAGATCTTGTGAGACTTATTCACTACCACGAGAACAGTATGGGGGAAACTGCCCCCATGATTCAATTATCTCCCACCAGGTCCCTCCCACAACGTGGGAATTATGGGAGTACAATTCAAGATGAGATTTGGGTGAGGAAACAAAGACAAACCATATCACTCTGCCCCTGATCCCTCCCATATCACATGTCCTCACATTTCAAAACCAATCATGCCTTCCCAACAGTCCCCCAAAGTCTTAACTCATTTCAGCATTAACTCAAAAGTCAACAGTTCAAAGTCTCATCTGAGACAAGGCAAGTCCCTTCTGCCTACGAGCCTGTAAAACCAAAAGCAAGTTAGTTACTTCCTAGATACAATAAGGGTACAGTACAGGCATTGGGTAAACACAGCCATTCCAAATGGGAGGAATTGGCTGAAACAAAGGGGCTACAGGCCCCATGCAAGTCTGAAATCCAGCAGGGCCGTCAAATCTTAAAGTACCAAAATGATCTCCTTTGACTCCATGTCTCATATCCAGCTGATGCAAGAAGTGGGTTCCCATGGTCTTGGGCAGCTCCGCCCCTGTGGCTTTGCACGGTACAGCCTCCCTCCCAGCTGCCTTCATGGGCTGGTGTTGAGTGTCTGTGGCTTTTCCAGGTGCATGGTGCAAGCAGTCAGTGGATCTACCATTCTGGGGTCTGGAGGATGGTGGCCCTCTTTTCACAACTCCACTAGGTAGTGCCCCAGTAAAGACTCTGTATGGGGACTCTGACCCCTCTTTTCCCTTCTGCACTGCCCTAGCAGAGGTTCTCCATGAGGATCCCGCCCCTGCAGCAAACTTCTGCCTGGGAATCCAGGAATTTCCATACATCTTCTGAAATCTAGGCGGAGGTTCCTAAATCCCAATTCTTGACTTCTGTACACTTGCAGGCTCAAAACCAAGTGGAAGTTGCCATGGCTTGGGGCTTGCACCCTCTGAAGCTATGGCCTAAGCTCTATGTTGGCTCCTTTTAGCCACTGCTAGAGCGGCTGGGATGCAGGGCACCAAGTCCCTAGGCTGCACACAACACAGGGACCCTGGGCCTGGCCCATGAAACCACTTTTCCCTCCTAGGCCTCCAGGCCTGTGATGGGAAGGGCTGCTTTGAAGACCTCTGAGATGCCCTGTAGACATTTTCCCCATTGTCTTGGGGATTAACATTCGGTTTCTCGTTACTTATGCAAATTTCTGCAGCTGGCTTGAATTTCTCCTCAGAAAATGGAATTTTCTTTTCTATCCCATTGTCAGGTTAGTTTTCCAAACTCTTATGCTCTGTGTCCCTTTTAAAACTGAATGCTTTTAACAGCACCCAAGTCACTTCTTGAGTGCTTTGCTGCTTAGAAATTTCTTCTGCCAGATACGCTAAATCATCTCTCACAAGTTCAAAGTTCTATAAATCTCTAGGGCAGGGGCAAAATGCTGCCAGTCTCTTTGCTAAAACATAACAAGAATCACCTTTGCTCCAGTTCCCAACAAGTTCCTCATCTCTATCTGAGACCACCTCAGCCTGGACCTTATTGTTTATATCACTATCAGCATTTTTGTCAAAACCATTCAACACGTCTCTAGGAAGTTCCAAACTTTCCCACATTTTCCTGTCTTCTTCTGAGCCCTCCAAACTGCTCCAACTTCTGCCTGTTACCTAGTTCCAAAGTTGCTTCCACTTTTTTGGGTATCTTTTCAGCAACACCCCTTTCTGCTGGTACCAGTTTACCATATTAGTCCATTTTCATGATGCTGATAAAGACATACCTGAGACTAGGAAGAAAAAGAGGTTTAATGGACTTACATGTCCACATGGCTGGGGAGGCCTCACAATCATGGTGGAAGGTGAAAGGCACGTCTCACATAGCAGCAGACAAGGGAAAGAATGACAGCCAAGCGAAACATGTTTCCCCTTATCAAACTATTAGATCTCGTGAGACTTATTCACTATCATGAGAACAGTATGGGGGAAACTGCTCCCACGATTCAATTATCTCCCATTCACATGTGGGAATTATGGGAGTACAATTCAAGATGAGATTTGGGTGGGGACACAGAGCCAAACCATATCAGGTTTTATGGTGGAGATGAAGCTTAAAGAGTTATCTGGAGGAGGGCTGGTTGCTGGCCAAGGTGACTAATGTGGGAGTTGGGAAAGGAAATTTAATTTCAGTATTTACTGCCATCAATTAATATTTACAGAATTATTGGCATATCTTCATTTTTAATGCATAGCTGTAACTGAAATGGACCTCTTATGGGGATGTAGTGATTAAATTTACAAATTGAAGGTACCAAGCTCAGATGGTAACTACCTTATCATGTTTCCTTGTTTATGGATCTTGTTTATGGAAAAGCTCTTTGCCCTTCATGTTTAGGAAATTAGCTCTTTGGAACTTGTTTAGTGATCACCTTCTCCATAGACAGAAACAGAAGTGAGTAACACACTAGAACACATGGGCAGTGCCTGTAAGCCCTGATGATAGGATGTCAGACAGTACAGGATGCCATTCATCTTGGTTATTCCTAATAATTTGAGAAGTCAGTGTTCAGGAACTGCCCTACATGTACTTTTCTAAAGGAACAGGAATAGCCTGGAAAGCCCATTCTCTTTAGCAAGTTTGGATTGGCTTCAAACTGCATCCTTCTAATTGGTCCACCCTTTTCCTCTACTCTTCCCTTCTCTAGCAATATTCCCATTTGCCTAATTTGCTGGAGCATCTGGGTCAGTAACTTTCCTTGGGCACTTCAGTTTATTTCCTCTAAGCTCCAGGGCTGTTATAACAAGGCTTGCTGAAATCTAGGCTGTGATTCAATGGGGTCTGATACACAGCCTATATTCAGCATCTGGAAAATCCTAATTTTCACCCATCTGTACAAACAACTGGATGGAAGTGCCTGTGCTCTGCGAGGACTCCATTCCTTCTGGTCTAGTGGTTGCCCCTTCTGGAAGTAAGGAGTGAGGTTAACAAAAACAAAAACAAAAACAACAACAACAAAAAACAGCAACTAATTTGCCTTTTGATAGAAATTTATTAAAAAGTTAAACACATTATTTTAGAAAACTATTTTAAAATAAAGCCCTCGCCACCCATTAGCCCAACAGTCTACTGCTGGCTCTTCCCATTCCAAGGAATGAGGTCATGCTTTATGGGAGACATCTGCTTCTGAGGATATTACTGCCCTGAGCACAGAACATGACTTCATTAGAGGGAACAGTGGACCGGAGAGATTCAACAGGAAACCTGCATATGTGACAGTAAAAAGAAAAACAGCCAATTGAGATTCTCATCAGGTCTCTCTCTATCCTTCAGGATAGATGGAAGACCTGGTGACTTCACTGTCACATGACTTCCTTTTACTTTCAAGTCATGAGCTATATATGAAAACTTCCAGAAAACTGTAACTCATAGCAACTCCACCTGTATTTGTAAATAGAGAATTTGTCTTCTCTCAAGGGAGTGGATGGATTACATTCTGGGAAGAGAGCAGGTATTTGAAACTTTGGGGTAGCTACTGAATGCACACCCAGGGCAGAGTGAGCTCTGTCTCAAGGAAACATTGTTTCAAATAGTGAGGCAGATGTATACAATGTCATTTTCAGTTCTGAAAAGCAAATTCAGAATATTAGCAGGGATTTGGGCTTTCCAGGAAGATGATTTCCACAGCAGTTTTATAGGATTTTTGACATATGTTGTTTATAACCTTAATTTTTAAAATGAGCAAGCCCAATAAATCTGTTACCTACTAACCAAGTTCTGGTCTAGTTGCATCTGTTCCCATTTTATTTGATACTGTAAAGAAATTTCAATAGACAGCTAAATATTTTGGTGTTATTCATAGTCTTCTGCTCCTATTGACAGACTTTTCAAAGAAAACTCTTAAAATCACTACCATTTTAAACAGCAATAATTGCTGGTTTAATTTACTAGGCTTTGCTTCTAAGGACTCACGATGCAGCTGCAATCACAGCAGTGGAAGGGAATGTTAAGATATCATGTGGCTGGGTCCTCTTTGACCTAGGCAGAATGGGAGTCTGAAACATTAGGGAAGGCTGGCTTATAACCTCTCACTGTAAGCTGCTTTAACCTTGAATCCCACTCAGGGCCAAGAAATTCTTTGTATATATGGTGCTAAGTGTTTTAGGCAAAGTATGTCTTCTATCTGGCTGTGTTTAAAGAATTGTCTGGAAAGAATTTTAAAAGTACAGATTTCTGGGCCTCATCTCAGATCTATTAATAAAATCTGAGGGTAGAGCCAGGAAATCTGTATTTACAAAGCAAGTCCTAGGTGATTCTTATGAATTTGAGAAAAATGGCATTAGGGTTGCTGCATCAGGGTCATCTAGCAGGGAGCTGTTGGTATAGATGTGAAAAGAACAGAAATGATTATAGAGAATGGCAGATGAATAAGAACCTCCCTTTACACATTATTTTACAAGGTAAATGTGCAATTGTTATTTTATTTAATCCTCACATTAACTCATGTTAATGTCCATTTTACAGAGAAGAAACCTGAAGCTCAAGGAGGAAAATATCACTTGTGTAGGATCCCAGAGCCAAAAGCAGAGTTAGGACTCAAACTTCTGTTATCTGATACCAAATCTCTTGCTTTTGCCACTTATTACAACTTCTTCAAAACAGTCTTGGGGAGCAATGAGCACCGAGTTCAAAGGAGGAAAAAATGAAAAAAATGATAGTTTAATAAGAAGTCAATATCCAATTGTGGTAACATGACAAAATAATGCAAGGGCTGATATCACATCAGCGTTACATTTGGTTCCTTTAATATATGAAATCCAATCCAAAAATGTTAACAAGAATAAGTGATTTAGCCCTCCCTTAACCACCCATTGTTTACTTTTTCCTCCCCCATGCTACCTAGAGCTTAGCAGGAAAGTCTCTGACAACCAAATTTGTACCTCAAGTGGAAGAAATATGAGATAGAGATATAAATAAACTAGAAGAGGATGAGAGAGGAAGCAGGAGCTCATCTTAGACTGACGTTTTGCACTAGTCAGGAGTGCAAACAAGTAAAGCAGTCATTCTGAGAATACTTGGTCATTCAATGCACAACAGTGCATTGTAACACATATTCTACTCCTAATGGGCAAGTCACATTTTCCTCAGTTCAGGGCTGTGAGCTTTCCTTGGAAGCAGTGTAGTAGACTGACAAAATCAAGCTCTTTTGAATCAGACAGACCTGAATTTAAGCTCTGTCCAACCTGCTGTGTGGCCTAGGTAACTTAACCTTTCAAAGTTTTAGCATTCTTACCTGTAAAATGGTAATAACATAATTTCTTTCTCAAAGTTATTGCAAAGGATAAATAAAATGACCATGGCAGTAAATTGGCCAGCAGTATCTGATACATCATAGGTGCTTAATCAATGTTCACAGGTACTTAATCAGTGTTAATCTCTACTCCTGATCCTCAAAGTTCCTTTACTAGTAGAAAGTTGGTTTAAGGTTAAGGTTTTATTTGGGGTACCTGTAATAAAAAGTTTCTAATTTTAAACTCAATATTGTACTTAACCCTTATTTTGGGGGGTTATTTTTATTTTATTTTACTTTATTATTATTTTTTATATTATTTATTTTTGTTTTATTAAGGGTTTTTTAAGGGTTTTTTTAAACTTCAGAGTCAACCTAGACTCTATGGGAACGTGAAACATGATTGAAGTGGCATTATAAATGGGGAAAGAAAGGACTCTTCAATGAAAGGTGTTGGAGCAATTGGCTATCCATATTAGAAAAAGTAGAATAAGATTCTTTTATCAGACCATACACAAAAATAAGTTACAGACACAGACTAAAGGCCTAAATTGGAGAAAAAACATTTTTAAAGTATTTGAAAAAATATTGAAGAAAAAAATTGAAGAATATTTTTATGACTTTAGTGTAGGGAAAGATTTCATAAAGAAGACACAAAAGCAGACTCACAGGAAAAGAGCTGAATAAAGTTGACTACATTAATACAAGTTTTGGTGAAAATGTGGCAAAATGAAACATCTCACATTTTTGGCAAGAGTATAGACTGGTATGATGTTGGAGAGCAATTTGGCAATATTTGGCAAAGTTCATGCTGTATATATCCTGGGATCTAGTAATTTCACTCTGGATATAGACCCAAATAAACTCCCCTACATGTGCACAAGGAGACATGTATGAGAACATTTACTGCAGCATTGTTTGTAATAGAGAGAAATGGAAACCTCATTGTCCACCAACAGGAGAATGAATAAATAACTTGTGGCATATTCATATAAGAGCAAATTTTATAGCATTTAAAATGAATAAATTATACATGTATGTTTACCAAAATGAGTGGATCTCAAAAACATGATATTCTGTGAAAAAAGCACATTGAAGAAACATAAAGACAATAGGATGCCACTTATTACAATTGAAAATATATGTAAGTCAGGGTTCTGGTTCTAGGACAAGATGCCTTCTTCCTTCTAACTACAACTAAATACCCGGGAAACAATTCAACGGACAATCACAAAAGCTTTGAAAAGTGGAAGAGAGAAAGTGGACTGGCTAGGGACATCACAACTTGAGAAACTACATGGCAGTGAGTTCCCTGGGTTTTCCCTCTGTCTCTTATATATCCCAGTGCTAGAGAGTCCTGCAACCTGGAATCACCAACATGCATAGACAAAAATGAAAAAAATAAAAGCCTGCTGTCTCTGGCCAAAGGATTAGAAAAAGGAAAGCCCAACAAGACTTAGCAGGGAAACCCTTACCCAGTGGCAGGGGACCCAATCTTCTTAAAGTAACTATTAATACAACAGTGGAACCTGAGCAGGCTAACCCATCCTCTGCCCCACACCAGTGGGTGGCAGGCACTTCTCTTGCACCAGCAGTGCCAGCTGGCCAGGTGCTTCCCAACCCTCTCTCCCCAGATGCAGTGGCTCCTAACCCTTTACCTAGCAACAGAAGATAATCCAGGCCAGGCGTCTGCCACCAGACCTTTACCCAGTGGCAGAAGGCAACACAGGCCTTGGTGCCTCCTGGCCCTCCAAGGAGTGGCAAAAAATGACAGAAAATGATCTCCGGCTAGGAGATTTCTGAACCTCCACCTAGTGGCAAAGACTCATACAGAATCTGTATCTGCTGTCCCTCTACCCAGCAGAAGAAGGGAGCCCAATTAGGTAATTTATTCCTCTGCAGGCACTAGCAGAGATGGAGTGGAAAGCCCAAAAGCTCTGGGTGGCTGGAGAATAGTCAAGAGAAAACCTTCTCTGTCCCGCAGGTCTAGTATTCCTGACCTTCTAGTAGTGAAACTGGATGGCCCATGGAAGCACCTTCTGTTCCCATAGGTAACACCAGTAGGAGTCAAGCAGGAGCTCAAGTAGAGCCAGAGCATGAAGCAGACCAGAATAGAGGCATTGCAAGGGCTTAGAAAACAAAATTGTCATTGGAATTACAGCCCACAGAAGTAGGCCAGAGCTGACACACTGTACTTAAAAAGTGCTTAAATAGAAGATGTAAGTAGGGTCAAAAATCTCCTAACACAATATTAAAAATGTCCAGAATACAATAAAAAAATCACGCATCATAATGAGAACCAGGAGTAATAATGTGAATCAAAAAATCAACTGATATAATACAGGGATGAATCAGATTTTTGAGCTATTTGAGAGAAGTTTTAAAATAGACATCAAAAACTGCTTCAATAATTATGAATTCCCTTGAAACTAATGAACAAATACAAAACCAAAAAATAGAAGTTAAAAAAATAAAAATGGAAGTTATATAACTAAAATTTAAAATGACCAAAATAAACCAACTTGCTAAATGGGCTCAAATACAGAGTGGAGATGACAAAATATAGAAACAACAAACTCAAAGACAGATGAATATAGTTTACTCAATCTGAAGAACAGAGAAAAATGGACTGACCATTGCGACCCAAGGAGCGACAGGGTAATAAGTTCTCCTGGTTTTCTTTTTGCCTCATAAATCCCAGACTTGGAAATGAAGAGGTTAACAACCTAGAAATGCCAACAAGAACAGACAGAAAAAAAAAAAAAAAAAAAAGCCCTAGCAAAATCCTGCTCTCTTGAGCCAAAGGACCAAAAAAGGAGCAACCCAGCATGACAGAAAACTTTTCGATAATATCCGCTTTAGTCAAACACTACAGAAAATAAACCTGTGGCCCCACCCCATTCACACAAACAACCAACAAAAGCCAAGTGGGGAGCCTAGAATTCCACCTTCATGAGGCTGTAACAAGGTACCCTGCTGATGTGGTATCAGAGAAGGCCAAGAAGAGAGCTGACACTTTCATCTCCCCTGGCAGATAACTAGACTCCAGCAGTTGGAACTGGTCTGGGTACTGATAGCTAGTTACAGGTAGCTGGAACTCCTATCCCAATCTAGCAGTAATGAGAAGCTCTTTATCCTTCAGGTGTCAGAGGAGACCAAGTGTGGGACCTACACTTCCACTTCTGCCAGGCAGTAATGAGGTGGCAGCCCCTCTACGCCTACCAGACAGTGTCACAAAAAGCTTTAACTAAAGTGGGTTTAAATAAGATCCAGAACATTAAAACAAAATAGAAAAATGTTAAGGTTTCAATAAAATGTTACCCATCATACTAAGAACCAAGAATATGTCAAATTGAATGAAAAAAAGATAATCAGTAGAAGCCAGCAGCCAACAGTGAGATGACAGAGATGATAGAATTATATGACAAATATTTTTAAAGTAGCCATCATAAGGATGCTTCAATGAATAACTATGAATACACAAAAAATGAAAAAAAAATAGAAAGCCTAACCTCTTTCTCTCTCCCCTCCTTTTAGACACTGATGATACGAATACTGGATCTTTTGTTATTGTCCCACGGGTTCCCTGAGGCTCTGATCTTTTTTTTTCCTGTTGTTCAGATAAAGTAATTGTATTCATCTGTCCTCAAGTTTATGGATTCTGTTTTCTGTTATCTCCACTCTACTATTGAGCTCATTTGCCAACTTTTAAAATTGCAGTTATTGTAATTTTCAGTTCTATAATTTCTATTTGCTTATTTTTATAACTTCTATTTCTTTGCTGAGATTATATATATTTCTGTGTTTCAGGAGGATTTGTAATTGCTTGTTAGATAATTTTTATTATGGATTTTACTACAGATGTTTTATAATTGTCAGATAAAATCTGATTTATCTTGATGTTGGTGTCCATTGGATTTGTCTTTTCTGATTAGTGAGTTTCAACTTTAATCTTGAAATTTTAGATATTATTAAATATTATGAAACTGTGGATTCTATTTAATCTTCTTTTTAAAGCAGGAAACCTCTATGTGAGGTATAATGTGAGGGCCAAGTATGTTCAGCTTCCTGATGTGTCCTGCTGACATGACCCTGGCAACAAAGTGGGGCACTGACTCACACTTTCCTGTTGCAAATGGGTGGAGTGAAAGTTCGGCTACCCCCTTGGCCTCACTGACACTATCCCAGTGAAAGTGGGGCAATGACTGACAAGGCTTCTGGATTTTGTTGCCTCTGAATGGAGGTGTAAGGTCAGCTCCCTGCCAGGCCCTGCTGGCATCAGGGGATGGGAGGGGGAGAAGCAGATTGCCAATTAGCTTTACCTTTCACCATCTTGTTAAGCCTCACTGATGCTGATTGGAGGTGGTGGTTCAGTTCCTCACTGGGCCTTGCTGACATCAGGGCAGTGGGAATAGGAGTGCTGACTAGCCTTGCTTCATGCTGCCTCTTTCAGTCTCATTACTGTCAGGTAGGTGTGGGGGTTCAGCTTTCCACCAGGCCTCCCTAGTACCAGGGGCTGAGGGAAAAGTAGAGTCCTTATTTTTTTTATTTTATTTTAAATTAAACAATTTTTTTTCTTTTTGAGATGGAGTCTCGCTCTCTTGCCCAGGCTGGAGCGCAGTGGTGCCATCTTGGCTCACTGCAACCGCCACCTCCCGGGTTCAAGCGATTCTCCTGCCTCAGCCTCCTGAGCAGCTGGGATTACAGGTGCCTGCCATCACGCCCGGCTACTTTTTGTATTTTTAGTAGAGACGGAGTTTCACCATGTTGGCCAGGCTGGTCTCGAACTCCTGACTTCAGGTGATCCACCCGCCTCGGCCTCCCAAAGTGCTGGGATTACAGGCATGAGCCACCGCGACTGGCCCTTACTAGTCTTTAAAATTTTTTTTTTATTTTTAATTTTTGTAGGTATATAGTAGGTGTATATATTTACGGGGTACATGAGGTACTTTGATATAGGCACGCAATGTGAAACAATCATGTCACGGAACATGGCGTATCCATCCCCTCAGGCATTTATCCTTTGTGTTACAATCCACTTATACTCTTTTGGTTATTTAAAAATGTACAGTTAAATTATTATTGACTATAGTCCCCCTGTTGTATGATTAAATACTAGGTCTTATTCTTCTAACTATTTTTTGTACCCATTAACCATCCCCACTCCCCTCTCAGCCCTTCATTATCCTTCCCAGCCTCTGGTAACCATTCTTCTACTCTCTATCTCCATTAGTTCAACTGTCTTGATTTTTAGCTCCCACAAACAAGTGAGGACATGTGAAGTTTGTCTTTCTGTGCCTGGCTTAATTCACTTAACATAATGAGCTTACTAGTCTTGACATGCAGTTCCTTGTTCAGTCTTTTTGGTACTAGGTAGGGATGGATGCTCAACCTCTTACCCCCATTGGGCAGCAATGACATGAGATGGTGGGGGGGGTTAAATCTAATGGCAATTAGCCCTACCTTATACTGAGCCATTAATTCTCCTTGCTGCTTGGTGGGTGTGGTGGCTTAGGTTGCCACTGGACTGGGTTGACACTACTCTGGCAGGAGAATAGGAGCACCATCTGCTTCTGACAGATGGGGGAGAGACGATGAGCTGTCTGCTCAGTCCTGCCAACAATGCTCTAGTAGTGGATTAAGAGCAAGCTGTCTGCTTTTGTGGGGGGAAGAAATGGAATAGAATCTTAACTTCTGGGTAGGTCCCACTGAAACTGTAGGCCGGTGGGGAGGGTAAAACTTTTTCTGTTATTGTTACACTGGAGTAGGAAAAGTATGGTCAAAAAGTTTTCTGCTGTAAAGTGACCCTTTACCTCTTTTTTTTGGATACAGGAAACAGGCTTTTCTTAGAGCGTTTTTTTGTCTGTGCTTAGTGGCAGTTATGAATTGGAGGCTTCTGTAGTGCCCTGTCTGGGATATGTGAGAGGCAAAAAGGAAACCCAGGGAGCCCACCACTTGTTCTTCAAGTTCCAAGGCAGTCTTCATTTTTCTTTCCACCACTCAGTTTTGTTTGTTGTGCTATACCCAGGGTATTTTAGTTGTAAGAGGGAGGACATAGGAGGAATGGGGTTTCTCCACCTTGGTGGAAATGGAAGTTACTCTGTTTTATTTTTAAGAAAAAAATCAGCAGAGCACACAGTATCCTCAAAAGTGAATTTCTGGATATCTAACAGGATTTCTGACAGTAGCAATAATTTAGGGAATAAACCATAGTAAAAGAGAGTCTAAGGAAACTTGAAGAGATGGAGATTTAGTAGGTTTATGGAAAGGCATGCAAGATGCCTTTCCCAATTTCACTGGAAATGTGTGGAATATTAAACCAATCACTCTTGGTATGGTCCGAGTTCTCTTTCTATGCAATGCTCCTTTGTGGGTTTGTAAAGCCCTTTGTGTTTCTTGGGGGGAAAGATGTAAGCGGCAGGGAAACTTTGTTCCTTGTGCCTAAAACAAGATTTGACATTCACAGTTACTGTAAAGTAAAAGTAAGACTGGTGGGAGTAGGGTACCCTGGAGGTTGCAATAGCAGCTGTTCTAAGTCTCAAAAGTAACGGCAGCAACATTTTCCTCACACGCACACTCTCAACTGTAAGTATTAGTGACTTACTTGTTGGGATTCTTAGTGTAAAGAATACAATTTTAAATTCATGGTTTCAGGAGAGAGGTCCCATGTCTCCACTTGACAACTCCTATCTTAGATGCCATTTTCTGGTCCTTAAACGCCCCCTTCCTCTCTCCTCCAACCACTATGCTTCAGATGCTGCTGCATTACTAGCACCAGGCTGATCATAACAGTGGATACTACAAGGAAAAAAGCAAGTATCTGACCATGCTAAGTCATTTGGAGGCAGTGTAGTTGAAAGAACTTTGGAGTCAAAAAAGACTTTGGTTCAGTCTCTGCATTTGCCACTCACTAGTTGTGTGGCTTTGGGCGAATTACCTAATCTTTCTGAGCCATAGTTTTCTTGTCTATAAAATGAGAATAATACTAACTTCACAGGATTGTTATGAGAATTCAATGACGTAAAGCACATAAAGTGAGGGCACAAAGTTGGTACTCAATAAGTCTGAAAACGCTTCTAGAGAATGTGACTGACTTCTAACAATTATATCTGTATTCAACTAATGTTTCTCCCACGTGACCATGTAGTGACTGTTTCTTGCTTCTTGCATGCCTTCAATTTAACCCCTTTACTTATGTGTGTTACAGCTTATGGGCCAAAGAGCCATCTTTGGAACAGAAAAAGAATGATATTTGGAACAGAAAAAGAATGATATTGTCATCTCATCTTGATATTATAATTACTTACTATCTCTAATCCCCAGAATAGAAGCCCAAGATGCTCAAAGTGAGAAAAAAACAAAAAATAAAAAAGTTTGCAATGCAAACCAAACATTTCCTGCTCAGTTCTCTTCTATTTTACAGTATAGGTTTGTTTCTATAGTATGAGATTGCTTTTGTGGTATAGGAGTGTAGAAATGTACTCAAACTTTCAGTCATACCATAGTGATACTGTATACCACTGGCAATAATGTCCAAGGTCCTATCCTACTGACATAAAAGGATCTAGTGGTAAAGAGAGATGAACCCCACTGAGACAGCAGTTTGGAGTTGGGTCTATGTCTTAATAGCTTTACTAAGATTCTAAACTTTCACTTTAAAAATTCACTTTAAGCTTTTCTACCAAGAGACAGTAAAGTGAGCAGATGCCCCACAACCCCAGTGGAATGCTTGTGGCTAGAAAAACCTTCCAGCCAAGTAGCTCTACAGAAAGCCCAGCCTTCCCAAGGCTCAGGCAAGAAAAGGTCAACATAGATACTGGAAGCATCAAAAAGACAAAATGAACACCTGCCCACAGGGGCAAAATAAGACAAGGAAGACTTTATTTTTGTTCTTATCTCTCCACACCACCTGTAACTCTACTCAAGTTATTTAACATATCTGAGGTTGTTGTCTGTGTCTATATGTAAAATGAGAGTAACTTCCACTTCATGTGCAGAGATGATGGGAGGATTAGAGTGCCTACCATAGTGCCTGGAACATAGTAGGAATGTAATCAATGATCATTTTTTAGAATATAGCTTGAGATCTTTATTACAGCACTTGGCTTATTTAGTCTAGAATAAATAAATCAGATGTTATATAGTTTTTATAAAATAATTTTAACTGCTCAAAGTTAATATAATTTCATGGCTGAGAGGAATCTTTGAGGTCATCTTTTTTAAATGTAAAAGTATTATTCTGGCACACTGTTATAGTAATCAGCTCCGACGAATTCTTTTGCTACAGTATTTTGTACTAAGCTATTCAGAAAAAGCACAGGTTGCTAGGGCCTAACAGCCAACATCATAGCTAAGTGTTACAGAATACTTACTATAGTAGATCTCTGTAGGCAAAATGCAGTCAGTTATTGGAGAGACCATGTACAGGTTAGTTCGATGTTAAGACACAGACATACCTATATGATACAGTCTCACTCCATTTCTGCCAACTGTAAGATGGGAAGGAAGGTTTTTACAGGAGGGTGAGGGAGAAGAAATATTGACTCCTTGTCACCCAGATTAGACCATACCATTCTTCAGAGAGTCAAATATGAGAGAAACTAAGATGGCAAAGCTAGGCAGACTACTGTGGTCAAAGAAGCTATAGAGCCCTGAAATCACAGTGAAATCACAGAGCCACTTGAGTTGTGACTGATATAAAATATCAGTAAAAAACATACCGTGGCCTTTTCTAAGTTTTCTCAGTAAAAAAAAAACAGATCTTGGACTTTTCTAAGTTATAATAGAAACACTAAAAAATAGAAAATAGAAACACTAAAAAATGAGAAATATAAGTGATAAAATAAAAAAATAGATGAATTGAACTTTATCAAAATTAAAAACTCTGTGCTGCAAATGAAACCAACAATAAAGTGAAAAGGCTATCCACAGAATGAGACAAAATATTGGCAAAGAATATATCTTATAAGAGATGGGATCCAGAATATATAAAGAACTTAATAATAAAAAGACAAATAATCTGCTTGAAGACTAGGCAAAATATCTAAATAGACATTCCTCTAAAGAAAATATACAAATGGCCAATAATCACATGAAAAGATGCTTGACATCATCGGTCATCAGGGAAATGTAAATGAAAACTACAATGAGATACCACTTTACACCCACCATGATATAATCA
This sequence comes from Pongo pygmaeus, assembly GCF_028885625.2. NCBI lineage: Eukaryota > Metazoa > Chordata > Mammalia > Primates > Hominidae > Pongo > Pongo pygmaeus. The sequence continues at coordinate 73,128,582 of NC_072396.2, read as the reverse complement.
AAAAGATAAATAGTAACAAGTGTTGATGAGAAGATAAACAAATTAGAACCCTTATCTGCTACTGGTGGGATTATAAAATGATGTAGCTGCTTTGGAAAACAGTCTGGTATTTCCTTAAAAAGCTGAACACAGAGTTAACATTTGGCCCAGTAATTCCACTTCTAGGTACATAGCTAAGATAAATAAAAACATATTTCCATAAAAATCTTGTACATGAATGTTCACAGCAGCATTATTCATAATATCCCAAAGCAGGAACAACCTGTGTTCATCAATTGATGAGTGGATAAAATATAGTATATTCATAAATGGAATATGATTCATCCACAAAAAGGAATGAAGTACTGTATATGCTCTAACGCAGATGGACCTTGACTTATATGCTAAGGAAAGTAAGCCAGACACAAAGGGACAAATATTGTATGATTCCACTTATCTGAGGGAACTAGAATAGGTAGTCATAGATACAGAAAGTACAATAGAGGTGACCAGGGGCTGCAGGGAGGGGGGGCATGGGGAGTTATTGTTTGATGGACACAGAGTTTCTTTTTGGAAGGATGAAAAAGTTCTGGAAATGTACAGTGGCAATGGTTGCACAACATTATGAATATACTCAGTGCCACTGAATTGTATACTTAAAAATGGTTAAAATGTTATGTTATATATATTTTACCATGATAAAAAAGGAATGAAGTATTGATATATGTTACAACCTGGATAAACCTTGGAAAAATTATGCTAAGAGAAAGAAGCCAGCCACAAAATACCACGTAGTGTATGAATCCATTGATATGAAATGTCCCGAATAGGCAAACTTATTGGGATAGAAAGTAGATTGCTGGTTGCCTATGACTGGGAGAGGGAATAGGGGAATGGGGGGATAATAGCTAAAGGGTTTCTTTTTGAGGTGATGAAATTGTTCTAGAATGAATTGTGGTGATGATTGCACAAGTCTGAGAACATTCTAAAAACCACTGAATTGTATATACTAAATGGGTGAAGTGTATGATATGTGAATTATATCTCAAGAAAGTTGCTTTTTTTCTTTCTTTCTTTTTTTTTTTAAGAGATGGAGTTTCACCACATTGGCCAGGCTGGTCTTGAACTCCTGAACTCAAGCAATCCTTCCACCTTGGTCTCCCAAAGTGCTGGAATTACAGGCGTGCCTCACTGGGCTGGGCCTGTTTAGTTATTTTAATAAAATATTGTCTTAATTTTTTAAAAGATAAAAGTGAGCTAACATAATTCTTTCAAATAAATCACATCTGTGTCTAAAAGCTGGCTTTTTTTTATTATTATACTTTAAGTTTTAGGGTACATGTGCACAATGTGCAGGTTAGTTACATATGTATACATGTGCCATGCTGGTGTGCTGCACCCATTAACTCGCTGGCATTTTTGACGAAACTGACAAAGGCCAAAGGACCTTGTGGCCACATCCTCAAAGTACAAGGGATGCTAACAGGAAATGAATGGTCTTCTTGAATGTTGAAACTGCAAACGTAATGACATCCCACATATTTATATGGTATTTAGTTTACAAAACACTTTCTGATATATTTCTGATGCACTGATCTTGTCAATACCCTTGTGAGGTTATCAGGATCAGTGTTAGGTCATTTCCTTCCTCTGCCCAAAAAACTGAGCACGTAAGTCCCATAGCTAGTTAGTGTTTGAACTAGATCTGAATTCCAGATGTATTTCCAACTGAATGATCTGTCTAATCTACTGTTCTGTTTAATAAATAAGATCACACAGTACTCCATAAACAGGACACATTTTTATATAGCAAAAGCAAACTAAAAATGTGAAAAATATATACATGGGCCATTAATATCCAAAACTCTTCCATGCTGTTCATTTGTGTTTCTAGCTCCAATTTATCTTTTTGTGTGATCTTTGAAGAAGTTTACTGTTACGTGAACTTAATGGTTTTAAATGAAAGCATGAATTTCATAAAATAAACCTAGGTCGGGTTTGGGGCAAATGGGTTCTAGGTAATAATTTTGTTAATAAGTATTTTCTGACCATGTAGATTTACATTACTTTGGAATTAGACCTAGACATGGTCTCTCACCTCAAGGAACTGCCAATCTAAGAGAAGGCAGAAGCAAGACAAATGAACATGTGACCAAGAAAGAAACAGACAAATACATTAGAATTGTGGCGTCAAGGGGTTCAGGCTAGAAGAAAAATGATAATGGACTTTAGAATAGATAGGATGGCTGAGAACAATGACTTAAAAAGAGTTTCAGAAAAGCCTTCGTTGGAATGCCTCTTGAGTTCAAGTCTGCCATTTCCCTGAAAAAGGAGAGGAAAAGAGATTCTAATCAGAATAGCAGTAAAAGAGCAGTTTGTATTATTTTTCTCTCACAGGTCTCAACCAGTGCAGGAACGGGGGTAATATAGAATATGATTTAAAAATTCATTGGTGTGTTTCCTAAGACTATGATGTTGAATGAAGGATTCATTTCATTGAATAGAAAAGAAGGAAAAATGTCAAACTGTTTGATGTCTGTTCCAAGAAAGGTATCCAAAATCTTTGAACTTGTCAATCAATAATGTGAACAAAGAAAATAACTTCTGTAATTTCCATGGCACTTAGTCCAAGGCTTGAAAAAAAAGCTATTTCTATATTAATGATTTTTATAGGGCCTCAGGCAATTTGAAAAGAAAAGTTTCAAGATCTAGCACATAATCAAAATCTGACCTTTGGACCCCTTTTCCACCACCCCTCCCCCTGTCACAGCTACCTCCATTGAATTTCTTCCTAAGAACAGAGAGAAACCTATAGAGAAATAGATCCATTTTGTTTTCTCCAAATCATTACACCCCCATCAGAAGCCTGGTTCATACCCACTGAGAGAAATATCAGGTACTTTGTTGGAAATCAATACCCTGAAATAGTGATTGTTAGTTCTGGTCTTACAATATCCCATTGGGTCTCTGATATTTTCCCAAGGGGTATTAGGAAATTCTCAAAACACTAATTTTAGTTCACTTCAGTTTTTAGTATAAACATATGCCAAATGGCACTTTTTTGGGGTGAGGGGAAGAGATTTGGCCAGGAAAAAAAATCCAAACTCCAGCTAACGAGAGAGGACTGTAACTCCAGAGGTGGGAACCACTACTTTAGTTCTCTGCTTGGCACAAACATTGAGCCATGACCTTCCGTTGCCTCTCTGGTATCAGAAAAAATGAGAAAGAATAGGGATAACTTTGATGTTCACATTCTAATACTTTAAAAACACATATACCTAGAAAATCTTCTTAATTCTTAACCGTGCCTATATCTGGGAGCTAAGATTGTGGTGTTACATTCCTTCTGTTACATCATAAATTTCTCTGATACTTAATTTTGTTTTAAAAGGAGCATGTATTACTTTTGTATTTATTAAAACTTTCAATTAAGATTTCAGAGGCCCTGAAATAAAATAAATTAGGATTATTAAACCTAAAAAGACAAACTAAATAGCTTTAAGCCTGAAAACAGCTGGCTTTACACATAAAGAGCAGTGCTCTAGAATTCTTATACCACCATGACACGTTTCTATGTCTGATAGAAACATAATGTGAGTCACAAATGTGAGCCACATAGGTAATTTAAACATTCCTATTAACCATATTAAAAAAGTAAAAAGAATCAGGTGAAATTAATTTTTAATAGATGTTATGTAACCCAATAAACCTAAACTACTTTAATTTCTGCATGTAATCAATATAGATGTGTATTAATGAGATATTTTACATTGCTTTTTTGGTACTAAGTCTTTGAAATCTATTATGAAATCTATTTTACATTTATAGCACATTCACATTGGTCTATGTGTAGCCCACTTTTATTTATTTAGTTTTTTAAAAATTTCAACTTTTAGATTCAGGGAGTACATGTGCAGGTTTGTTATATGGGTATGTTGTGTGATGCCGAGGTTTGTAGTAAAATTGATTCCATCACCAGATAGTGAGCATAGTACCCAAAATGTAGTTTTTCAACCCTTGCACTCTCCCTCCCTCCTTCCCTCCCTCCACGTGTAGTCCCCAGTGTCTATTGTTGCCATCTTTATGTCCATATGTATCCAATGTTAGCTCCCACTTACAAGCGAGAACATGTGGTATTTGGTTTTCTGTTTCTGTGTTAATTCGCTTAGGATAATGGCCTCCAGCTGTATCCATGTACCTGTAAAGGCCATACTTTTATTCTTTTTTATAGCTGCATTATATTCCACGGTGTATATGAACCACATTTTCTTTATCCAATCTGCCGTTGATGTGCACCTAGGCTGATTCCATGTCTTTGCTATTGTGAAGAGTGCTGCCATGAACATATGAGTGCATACATCTTTTTGGTAGAATGGTTCATTTTCTTTTGGATATATACCCAGTAACGGGATTGTTGGGTGAAATGGTAGTTCTATTTTTAGTTCTTTGAGCAATCTCCAAACTGCTTTCCACAGTGGTTGAACAAGTTTACATTCCCACCAACAGTGCATAAGTGTTCCATTTTCTCCACAACCTCACTAGCATTTGTTATTTTTTGACTTTTTAATAAAAGCCATTCTGACTGGTGTGAGATGGCTTCTCACTGTGATTTTGATTTGCATTTCTCTAATGATTAGTGATGCTGAACATTTTTTCATGTTTCTTGGCCACTTGTATATCTTCTTTTTAGAAGTGTCTGTTCATATCTTTTGCCCATTTTTAAAGGGGGTTATTTGTTTTTTGCTTGTTCAATTTCCTTGTTCTATGTTTGTATTAAACGTATTTAAGAAGCAAGTCATCTTGGACCTGTAATAAAGACAAACTTAAGTTCCTTATAGATTCTGGATATCAGACCTTTGTCAGATGTATAGTTGGCAAATATTTCCTCCCATTCTGTAGGTTGTCTGTTTGCTCTGTTGATAATTTATTTTGCTGTGCAGAAGCTCTTTAGTTTAATTAGGTCCCACTTATTAATTTTTGTTTTTGTTACAATTGTTTTTGATAACTTAGTCATACATTCTTTCCCAAAGCTGATGTCCAGAATGGTGTTTCCTCGGTTTTTGTTTAGGATTCTTATAGTCTGAGGTCTTATATTTAAGTCTTTAATCAATCTTGAGTTAATTTTTGTATATAGTGATGGGTAGGGGTCCAGTTTCATTCTTCTGCATATTTCATTATTTTGGACAGTCAGTTATCCCAGCACTATTATTGAATAGTGACTCCGTTCCCCCATTGCTTATTTTTGTATTTATTTAGCTTTAATAAAATAATGTAATAAGCACTTGTAAAACAGTCACCCAAAACAAAAGCTAGGACTTTGTTAAAAACTTACATTCAACCATATATTTCCTTCTCACTCTCATCTCCCTACAATTTACCCACTCAAGTAATCTTTTTTTTTCAAGTAATCTTTATCCTGAATCCTGTGTTCATTCATTTCCTCAATTTCCTTTTCATATAATTATATCACGTTTATATATATTCCTAATATATATATATTTTTAAAGTTAGTTGTTTGTAGCTTACAAAGGTTATTATGCTACATTTAATATTTTAGGACTTAGTTTTTTCAGTAGTAAATTAGGTTTGTCTTTATTACAGGTCCGACATGACTTGCTTCTTAAATACATTTAATACAAACATAGTTTTTTCTTTTGTTGGCAATTCAACATAGGGGATTTACTTTTTATAAGCTTAACATTATATTGGTTAGATTCACTCATATTCATAGGTGTTGCTACAGTTCATTGGTTTGGTTGCTGTTTAATATTTCATTGTATGAATATATCGTAGTTTATCCATACACTATTCTGTTGATGGGCATTTGGGTTGTTAGATTTTGCCACTGTATAAGTCTCCTGTCGTATATATGGAAGAATGTCTTTTGAGAGAGACCTAGGAACTCACAATTCTCATCCAACTGGGACAACTAGTGAATGAGGGAGAAGGCAATGCAAGTTAGAGGGAGTTCCAATATGGATCAGAACCAGTAGGAGGAGCAATGGGCAAGGAGTGGAGTTGCTTGTGAAGGCCAAGAAACATTGTAAGTGGCAGCTGGTCCTAGTTTTACAATCTTTGTTTGCTCTATTGGACTGGACCACGTGGTGTTAGAGCTTGGAACAGTAGCAGTAGGTATAGCCAGGCCCTACTGCTGAAGGTTCCCATACAAATTTTGAGAATGCCAGCATATTTGAGGTTGTAGTTCAGCCATCTAGAGAACTTGGGTCCTGTCTTCCCACAAGATCCTTGTCTTGTTTTTGGTGGTCAATCCCTTTCTTCTGCATTCCCTAAGCTGTCTTTCAGCACTGGGCTATGTGTGGGTATAGACTGGAGGTATTGGGAAGGCAAGAGAAGAGCTTGACTTTTGGTGTATATAAAAACATTATCTGGGGGTGGAGGAAAAGATTGAAAACTCTAAAATAAGTAAGGAGTTTTCTGTTTTTCTGTCCCAGACTGCATGCAAGTTCATAATTAAGAATAACTTCTAGGAGTTAGGGCTTAGCATAGCTAATTCTAATGGAAAAGAACATGAATCTGTGACTGTTAGTTGGATCAACTACAAGAGAATGATTTTGAAGGAAAAGGGGATGAGGAATTCATATAAGGTAAGGAAGGAGACAAAGCAATAGGTAGTTGGAAGGCCTAAACCAAGGGCATGGCAATGACAGAAAGGAGAATTACATGGGTACATAAGGGGATATAGAACTCAGATTTGCCCAGGGCTTTACATTTTAAAAATTGGTTTTTCAAATAACATTGTATTTAATCCCCATATCATCCCAGTGATGTATTACTGTTATTGCCATTTTATAGGAACTGAGGCTGAGAGATCAAGAAGCATGTTCAAAGTTTCATAGAAAATAAGTGGCAGACTTACAACTTGAATCCAGGTCCTTAAATGTGAAACCAAAGTCCATTTTACTGCCCCAGTGACTGCAACTGTGGTATTGAAGTGTACTGCAAACATTTTGTTACTAACGAAGTCCTGAAGGTCACTAATAATTTACTTAAATAAAAACTGGAACAAATGTTATTTCTATGATAGTGTCACTCTTATTCACATTCTGATAGGCTTTCTTGAGCAAGAAGAAAAGGGGGCCTAGTTACAGCCATCGTGCTAGAAAAATCTACAGAACCCCAGGGGCCCCAGGGAAGGTGTTCTGCATGTGAATGTTATCTAAGCTCTGTATTATGCCAATAAATGGTGAAGAGTGCCACACTATACCTTAGCAATCAGAAAAATCATAAAATTTGGGAGATGAAGGGGAGATAATAAATATGTGATGATAAATTACAATGTAATTTTGTTTCTTAACTTACATTTAAATGTGAAAATGGAACATTATGTATATTACACGGTATAGCCCTTTGAGGAAGCCATTTGTGCACAGTATCATTACTGTGGTACAGGGATAGAACTGGAAAGGGCCTGAAAGCTGCTCCCTCATGAACAAATATTTATAACAACTTCTTCCCTTGATCTCTCAATAACTTACCAATTAGTTGCCATTATATATATAACTCACTGTGGCTTCATAGACAACTGCATTGTCTACTGACCATCTCCTAAGCTCTTTCAAATATAGTTTTCTTTTTTGAAAGAAGGGTATGCTTTAGCATTGGGCCTGCAGCATGTTTTCTTTCAATCTACAAATATTCATTAAGTACTTAACTGTTTGTTTGCATTATGCTAGTTGCCACACTGAGGTAGAAGGAATCTCTGACCTCTTTTGGCTTGTTACATAGCTGTGAAGATGCGAGAAGCACATGAAAAAGGCCTAGAAAATATAAGTATCTTAAGCATGCACGTGGAAGAATGTAAACTAAGATGAGCTATCTGGATAGCGGTTTATCAAGGCCTCTTAAAGGCTATGAAGCCTACAGCTGGATCTTGGAAGGATGAATAAGGATCAAAAGTGAGGAGGTAAAAAGGCAGTCAAGGAGAGGGACTGGCTTGAGTCAAACAAGAGGCTGTAACCAGAAATGTCTGGTGGAAAAGATTACTTACTTTGTTGCTATGGTTGCCACTCCATGGCAATGTTGCATGATATACTAAACATAACCAGGCCTTTGGTTTTCTCATAATCTCTTATTTCTTTGACATTCCCAAATTAATAAACTGTTTCAAACCATTTTTCTGTATTCAACTTTTATGATAAATAATACTTCACATTTGCACATCACTTTACAGTTTGCATAGCATTTGCACAGACATCAATTCATTTGACCTTTACAGCAATCAGTGAAATGACGTGGAGGCCGACTAGCTCCAAATTAGAGGATGAGTGAGTGAGGGAGCTCAGGACTTCAACCCAGATCAGGTTCGGTCCAGTCTTCAACATTTACTTGTACAGTTTTGATCAATAATTTATATTCATAAATAATATTGTTAAGGTCCTACAGATTCTGATATATATTTGGCATCAGGAATTATTAAACTGTGTCCTGAGTCATTTTTATGTTTAGCATATTTGATTGTTATTCAATTCTTTAAAAATCCATATGAAATATTTTAGAATACATTATATAATCTTTAAGATGGCATTTATAGAGTTGGCTTGAACACTATACCTCAGATTTCTTTCTAATTACAATGCTATACAGTCCTCACCTAATAGAGTTATGCACAGTTTAACACCTTGCTTCCTTGGCTCCATATAAGGAGTTCCATAGAAATGAGTTTTCTGGGTAATTAAGGTCTACTTCGTTAACAGCAAACTTTGAAACCTGACATAAATCTTTGTAAAGTGTTTTGAGACTTCCCTGTCTTATCACACTAGATACAGCTGTCTATTGAGGACTAAGAATCACCATGAAGATTCCCTTCTGGACCATATAGTGAGATGTTCAGTATATAGGGAAGTTTGGTCCCAATATTGAGCAGCACTTTATGTTTTTCTAGGTGTTTTAGCATTTATTATCCTTTTTGATCATCACAATCCTGTGAGATAAGCAGGATAACTTCTTTTCAACTACGAAATAGCTAAGAGATTAAGGTGCTTGAAAAAAAAAGCATTCTCATTCATTCAACGTATAACCTGAGAAATAAATGGATTAGTACTATTCTCATTTTACAGTTGATACTAATAATTACCAATTATTGAGCACCTGTTATGTGCCTGCAACGGTTTAGGCATTTTACTTTATCTCTAGTCCTTATAAAGTCTTATCAAAGGAAGTATCATTACTATCATTATACAATGAGAAAAGTTAGCTTGAGAGAGGTTACATGACTTGGCCAAGCCCACAAAGCTAAAAGTAGTAGAGCTAGGATTTGTGTGATTTTAAATCCTATGCTCTTTCCTTACCCCAAACTGTCTGAGAGAGAAACTAAGGGTCAGAAACTTGATATCCACTGAATTTTTTCTTTCTTTTTCTTTTTGAGACAGGTCATCACTTTGTTGCCCAAGTTCGAGTGCAGTGGTGCAGTCATATCTCACTGCAGCCTCAAACTCCTGGGCTCAAGTGATCCTCCTGCCTCAACCTCTCAAGTAGCTGGGACAACACATGTGCACCACCCAGCTTGGCTAATTTAAAAAAAATTTTTTTGAGATGGGGGTCTTGCTATGTTCCCAGGCTGATCTCAAGTTCCTGGCCTCAAGAGATCCTCCTGTCTTGGTCTCCCAAAGTACTGGGAACACAGGTGTGAGCCACCACACCTGGCCTTGTTCTTTTTTCTTTCTTATGTGTGTATTTCATCCATGTACTAGAAGCTTTACTACACTAAATTTGGGCCTTGCTTCTGATAGCTTCTGGATTTTGCATACTATGCTACAGGGTGGCAAGAATGAATTAGACTCAAAATGCTGAAATGAAACTTGAAAGTAACCTCTGAGATAAAATATGTGTACCACAAATACGCCTTTCTCCTTTAAATAGGTTACAATGTAAACTTATTTTTAAAGAGTTTTGGAGATGATGTATAAAAATAACATAGTATGGGGAGGAGCCAAGATGGCCGATTAGGAACAGCTCCGGTCTACAGCTCCCAGCGCGAGCAACGCAGAAGACGGGTGATTTCTGCATTTCCATCTGAGGTACCGTGTTCATCTCACTAGGGAGTGCCAGACAGTGGGCGCAGGTCAGTGGGTGAGTGCACCGTGCGCCAGCCGAAGCAGGGGCGAGGCATTGCCTCACTCGGGAAGCGCAAGGGGTCAGGGAGTTCCCTTTCCAGGGGTGACACACGGCACCTGGAAAATTGGGCCACTCCCACCCGAATACTGTGCTTTTCCGACGGGCTTAGGAAACGGTGCCCCAGGAGAATATAGCCCACACCTGGCTCAGAGGGTCCTACGCCCACGGAGTCTCGCTGATTGCTAGCACAGCAGTCTGAGATCAAACAGCAAGTCGGCAGCGAGGCTGGGGGAGGGGCGCCCGCCATTGCCCAGGCTCCCTTGGGTAAACAAAGCAGCCTGGAAGCTTGAACTGGGTGGAGCCCACCACAGCTCAAGGAGGCCTGCCTGCCTCTGTAGGCTCCACCTCTGGGGGCAGGGCACAGACAAACAAAAAGACAGCAGTAACCTCTGCAGACTTAAATGTCCCTGTCTGACAGCTTTGAGGAGAGCAGTGGTTCTCCCAGCACGCAGCTGGAGATCTGAGAACGGGCTGACTGCCTCCTCAAGTGGGTCCCTGACCCCTGACCCCCGAGCAGCCTAACTGGGAGGCACCCCCCAGCAGGGGCAGACTGACACCTCACACGGCCGGCCAGGTACTCCAACAGACCTGCAGCTGAGGGTCCTGTCTGTTAGAAGGAAAACTGGCAGAAAGGACACCCACACCAAAAACCCATCTATACATCACCATCATCAAAGACCAAAAGTAGATAAAACCACAAAGATGGGGAAAAAACAGAGCAGAAAAACTGGAAACTCTAGAAAGCAGAGTACCTCTCCTCCTCCAAAGGAACGCAGTTCCTCACCAGCAACGGAACAAAGCTGGACGGAGAATGACTTTGACGAGCTGAGAGAAGAAGGCTTCAGACGATCAAATTACTCCGAGCTACGGGAGGATATTCAAACCAAAGGCAAAGAAGTTGAAAACTTTGAAAAAAATTTAGAAGAATGTATAACTAGAATAACCAATACAGAGAAGTGCTTAAAGGAGCTGATGGAGCTGAAAACCAAGGCTCGAGAACTACGTGAAGAATGCAGAAGCCTCAGGAGCCGATGCGATCAAATGGAAGAAAGGGTGTCAGCCCTGGAAGACGAAATGAATGAAATGAAGCGAGAAGGGAAGTTTAGAGAAAAAAGAATAAAAAGAAATGAGCAAAGCCTCCAAGAAATGTGGGACTATGTGAAAAGACCAAATCTACGTCTGATTGGTGTACCTGAAAGTGATGGGGAGAATGGAAACAAGTTGGAAAACACTCTGCAGGATATTATCCAGGAGAACTTCCCCAATCTAGCAAGGCAGGCCAACATTCAGATTCAGGAAATACAGAGAACGCCACAAAGATACTCCTCGAGAAGAGCAACTCCAAGACACATAATTGTCAGATTCACCAAAGTTGAAATGAAGGAAAAAATGTTAAGGGCAGCCAGAGAGAAAGGTCGGGTTACCATCAAAGGGAAGCCCATCAGACTAACAGCGGATCTCTTGGCAGAAACCCTACAAGCCAGAAGAGAGTGGGGGCCAATATTCAACATTCCTAAAGAAAAGAATTTTCAACCCAGAATTTCATATCCTGCCAAACTAAGCTTCATAAGTGAAGGAGAAATAAAATACTTTACAGACAAACAAATGCTGAGAGATTTTGTCACCACCAGGCCTGCCCTAAAAGAGCTCCTGAAGGAAGCGCTAAACATGGAAAGGCACAACCGGTACCAGCCACTGCAAAATCATACCGAAATGTAAAGACCATCAAGACTAGGAAGAGACTGCATCAACTAACGAGCAAAATAACCAGCTAACATCATAATGACAGGATCAAATTCACACATAACAATATTAACTTTAAATGTAAATGGACTAAATGCTCCAATTAAAAGACACACACTGGCAAATTGGATAAAGACTCAAGACCCATCAGTGTGCTGTATTCAGGAAACCCATCTCACGTGCAGAGACACACATAGGCTCAAAATAAAAGGATGGAGGAAGATCTACCAAGCAAATGGAAAACAAAAAAAGGCAGGGGTTGCATTCCTAGTCTCTGATAAAACAGACTTTAAACCAACAAAGATCAAAAGAGACAAAGAAGGCCATTACATAATGGTAAAGGGATTAATTCAACAAGAAGAGCTAACTATCGTAAATATATATGCACCCAATACAGGAGCACCCAGATTCATAAAGCAAGTCCTGAGTGACCTACAAAGAGACTTAGACTCCCACACATTAATAATGGGAGACTTTAACACCCCACTGTCAACATTAGACAGATCAACAAGACAGAAAGTCAACAAGGATACCCAGGAATTGAACTCAGCTCTGCACCAAGCGGACCTAATAGACATCTACAGAACTCTCCACCCCAAATCAACAGAATATACATTTTTTTCAGCACCACACCACACCTATTCCAAAATTGACCACATACTTGGAAGTAAAGCTCTCCTCAATAAATGTAAAAGAACAGAAATTATAACAAACTATCTCTCAGATCACAGTGCAATCAAGCTAGAACTCAGGATTAAGAATCTCACTCAAAACCGCTCATCTACATGGAAACTGAACAACCTGCTCCTGAATGACTACTGGGTACATAACGAAATGAAGGCAGAAATAAAGATGTTCTTTGAAACCAATGAGAACCAAGACACAACATACCAGAATCTCTGGGATGCATTCAAAGCAGTGTGCAGAGGGAAATTTATAGCACTAAATGCCCACAAGAGAAAGCAGGAAAGATCCAAAATTGACACCCTAACATCACAATTAAAAGAACTAGAAAAGCAAGAGCAAACACATTCAAAAGCTAGCAGATGGCAAGAAATAACTAAAATCAGAGCAGAACTGAAGGAAATAGAGACACAAAAAACCCTTCAAAAAATAAATGAATCCAGGAGCTGGTTTTTTGAAAGGATCAACAAAATTGATAGACCGCTAGCAAGATTAATAAAGAAAAAAAGAGAGAAGAATCAAATAGATGCAATAAAAAATGATAAAGGGGATATCACCACCGATCCCACAGAAATACAAACTACCATCAGAGAATACTACAAACACCTCTACGCAAATAAACTAGAAAATCTAGAAGAAATGGATAAATTCCTCAACACATACACCCTCCCAAGACTAAACTAGGAAGAAGTTGAATCTCTGAATAGACCAGTAACAGGAGCTGAAATTGTGGCAATAATCAATAGCTTACCAACCAAAAAAAAGTCCAGGACCAGATGGGTTCACAGCCGAATTCTACCAGAGGTACAAGGAGGAGCTGGTACCATTCCTTCTGAAACTATTCCAATCAACAGAAAAAGAGGGAATCCTCCCTAACTCATTTTATGAGGCCAGCATCATCCTGATACCAAAACCTGGCAGAGACACAACAAAAAAGGAGAATTTTAGACCAATATCCTTGATGAATATTGATGCAAAAATCCTCAATAAAATACTGGCAAACAGAATCCAGCAGCACATCAAAAAGCTTATCCACCATGATCAAGTGGGCTTCATCCCTGGGATGCAAGGCTGGTTCAATATACGCAAATCAATAAATGTAATCCAGCATATAAACAGAACCAAAGACAAAAACCACATGATTATCTCAATAGATGCAGAAAAGGCCTTTGACAAAATTCAACAACCTTTCATGCTAAAAACTCTCAATAAATTAGGTATTGATGGGACGTATCTCAAAATAATAAGAGCTATTTATGACAAACCCACAGCCAATATCATACTGAATGGGCAAAAACTGGAAGCATTCCCTTTGAAAACTGGCACAAGACAGGGATGCCCTCTCTCACCACTTCTATTCAACATAGTGTTGGAAGTTCTGGCCACGGCAATTAGGCAGGAGAAGGAAATCAAGGGTATTCAAGTAGGAAAAGAGGAAGTCAAATTGTCCCTGTTTGCAGATGACATGATAGTATATCTAGAAAACCCCATTGTCTCAGCCCAAAATCTCCTTAAGCTGATAAGCAACTTCAGCAAAGTCTCAGGATACAAAATCAATGTACAAAAATCACAAGCATTCTTATACATCAATAACAGACAAACAGAGAGCCAAATCATGAGTGAACTCCCATTCACAATTGCTTCAAAGAGAATAAAATACCTAGGAATCCAACTTACAAGGGATGTGAAGGACCTCTTCAAGGAAAACTACAAACCACTGCTCAAGGAAATAAAAGAGGATACAAACAAATGGAAGAACATTCCATGCTCATGGGTAGGAAGAATCAATATCATGAAAATGACCATCCTTCCCAAGGTAATTTACAGATTCAATGCCATCCCCATCAAGTTACCAATGACTTTCTTCACAGAATTGGAAAAAACTACTTTAAAGTTCATATGGAACCAAAAAAGAGCCCGCATCGCCAAGTCAATCCTAAGCCAAAAGAACAAAGCTGGAGGCATCACACTACCTGACTTCAAACTATACTACAAGGCTACAGTAACCAAAACAGCATGGTACTGGTACCAAAACAGAGATATAGATCAATGGAACAGAACAGAGCCGTCAGAAATAATGCCACATATCTACAACTATCTGATCTTTGACAAACCTGACAAAAACAAGAAATGGGGAAAGGATTCCCTATTTAATAAATGGTGCTGGGAAAACTGGCTAGCCATATGTAGAAAGCTGAAACTGGATCCCTTCCTTACACCTTATACAAAAATCAATTCAAGATGGATTAAAGACTTAAATGTTAGACCTAAAACCATAAAAACCCTAGAAGAAAACCTAGGCATTACCATTCAGGACATAGGCATGGGCAAGGACTTCATGTCTAAAACACCAAAAGCAATGGCAACAAAAGCCAAAATTGACAAATGGGATCTAATTAAACTAAAGAGCTTCTGCACAGCAAAGGAAACTACCATCAGAGTGAACAGGCAACCTACAAAATGGGAGAAAATTTTTGCAACCTACTCATCTGAGAAAGGGCTAATATCCAGAATCTACAATGAACTCAAACAAATTTACAAGAAAAAACAAACAACCCCATCAAAAAGTGGGCGAAGGACATGAACAGACACTTCTCAAAAGAAGACATTTATGCAGCCAAAAAACACATGAAAAAATGCTCACCATCACTGGCCATCAGAGAAATGCAAATCAAAACCACAATGAGATACCATCTCACACCAGTTAGAATGGCAATCATTAAAAAGTCAGGAAACAACAGGTGCTGGAGAGGATGTGGAGAAATAGGAACACTTTTACACTGTTGGTGGGACTGTAAACTAGTTCAACCCTTGTGGAAGTCAGTGTGGCGATTCCTCAGGGATCTAGAACTAGAAATTCCATTTGACCCAGCCATCCCATTACTGGGTATATACCCAAAGGACTATAAATCATGCTGCTATAAAGACACATGCACACGTATGTTTATTGCAGCATTATTCACAATAGCAAAGACTTGGAACCAACCCAAATGTCCAACAATGATAGACTGGATTAAGAAAATGTGGCACATATACACCATGGAATACTATGCAGCCATAAAAAATGATGAGTTCATGTCCTTTGTAGGGACATGGATGAAATTGGAAATCATCATTCTCAGTAAACTATCGCAAGAACAAAAAACCAAACGCCACATATTCTCACTCATAGGTGGGAATTGAACAATGAGAACACATGGTCACAGGAAGGAGAACATCACACTTCGGGGACTGTTGTGGGGTAGGGGGAGGGGGGAGGGATAGCACTGGGAGATATACCTAATGCTAGATGACGAGTTGGTGGTTGCAGCGCACCAGCATGGCACATGTATACATATGTAACTTACCTGCACGTTGCACACATGTACCATAGAGCCTAAAGTATAATAATAATAATAATAATAAAAAAAAGATATTCCCATCAAAAAAAAATAAAAATTAAAATTAAAATTAAAAAAAAAATAACATACAAACCAATAACTTTATGACTCATGAAAAAAGTTTTTTTTGTGTAATCTGAAATATAAAATTCCACTTTTGGAAGTATACAATTCATACTTTATAATCTGATCATTTCAACACATTTATTTTTTAAAGAGATGAAATACATCTGAAATTCAAGGAGAGAATTAAATTGCTGTATTTACAATAACTGAACATCCTCTCAGGAGATACTGTGAAGCTATCATGAGAAACACATTCTTTTTCCATTTCCTTTTAAAGAAATCATATTTCTAAACAGATTAGGATCGAAACATAGCAAATTACCAAGTCAATCTTCTTCCCACTCTCCTGGCACAATGCAAGATAATGAGGTGCTGAATTTCATCTACACAGATGACACTACTAACTTTCTGGCAGCAGGCCAGGCCCACGACTTGTTTTGCTATAGGGAGAATAGATCTGCACAAAGACCTCTTCTTTCCAGTATACCATGTGACAAAGACCATAGGTTGATTAGACCTCTGGCTCGCAGTATATAGAATTCAGCGTGACTAGACCCTAAATAAGTGACTTAATGCACCAGAATACTAGGTTCATTAAAGGAGCTACATACTGGAAGCAGTGGTAAAATGCAGCCAAGATTCATAAGCCTACAGCAAAGCGTCCTTGGTACTTCAGCATTTCAAAAACAGCTCTCTCTACATTTGTGAACGTGTTAATTACATAGGACTTATGTTCTCTAATCTAAGTCAGCTAAGAGTCTTACACAAGGAAGGTAGGATCAATCATTGCTTCTAAATTACATCAAGGTACTAAATGTATTTTGCTACCTTGCACCAGATACTGGTATAGTAGAAGATCAGAGAAATTAAAACTGCTACCAGTGTTAAGAACCATTATACATGGCTTACATTTTATATTTATTAGCAAGGAAGAATTGTGCTTGCCTTGCTAATATTTATTTCTGTGTATGGAGGCTAGCAGAGAGAAATAGTGAGGTAGGGAAGATGCTAAGATAATTTGGGATTGAAAGGCCACTTATTAAGTACCTGAATGGGCATTTGAAGACCCCTTAGGCGGTTTTGGCCTCTTGTCACATTTTCTCTGCCCAACAGTTTTGGCTTTCTCTCAGCCCTTATTCTAAGCCTCATGCCCAGAGGAAAGCCAGCAAACCTAGGGGATTGGTTAGCTTTGTACTTGCTCTTCCCTTTGTTAGAAATGGGTTGTGTAGCTTTCTTCACCAAAGTCCCATTCACCTTCCAAAACATATTTGTCACCTAATTCGTCATATATGCATGCCTAGTATGTGCCAGCCATTATGCACTTCTCAGAGATGTATTTAATGTATTTGGTTGACCATTCTGTGGTTCCCTCCTCTATGCTCCCATTGCAGTCTTATCATACCTCTATATAAGTACTTATCTATCACTTTTGTGAATTACTTATAAGATTTTCTCTTTTCTGAAGGCTGCGGGCTTCCAGAGCTTTAAAAAACCCCATATTTTATGCATCTTTGTGTCCCTGGGTGTAATATAACACAGTGTCTTCCACATAATAGATGCTTAATGAATCTCTAGCTATTCCTCTCTTCTCCTCCTCTCTTTTGTTTATATTTGCTGTTTTCTAATTCCTCATCTGGTTTCATCATGAGTCCTTCTGCCCCAACTACTGTACTAAAACTGCTCTCACCAGCGTTGCCAACATCTTTCTTACTGAATAAGGCATCCTCTTTCCACTGGGCTTGTTGAATTGGTAAGATGTAAGTCTAGAGCTTCTAGTAGCTATTTTTGTCACCTCATAGCAAGAACCTACATGAAGGATGAGGCCAATACAAAGGAAAGCAGAGCTGAGAAAGTCCTGATGATATCATTTAAGCCCCAAGGTTAAGCCACGTTTCAAGCCAGCTTCATGAAGGACTTTGCAGTTAAATGAGGCAATAAATCCTCCCACTCCTTCTTTTTTAAAATCTTAAGCCAATTTAGGCCAGCTATCTGTCACTTGTAACTGAGAGAGTCCTAATGTAGCTAATTATCTCCATATCTATATTTTCAGACCAGCTATCTCTCTTGAGCTTCAGATTTATATCTCGGACTGCTTACAGGTTTCTCCTCCTTGAATTTCCCACTGGTACCTGAAACTCAACCTGTCCAAAACCACACATCTTCTTCCCCTGATCATTATATCAGTGACTAGTATGGTACCTTGCCAGAAACCTGGGTGGCTTCCTTGACTCTTCTTTTTCTCCCTTCAACCAAATCACCAAGTCCTATTTTTTCTACCTATGAACCCAATCTATCTACTTCTGTCTTTATTGCTATTACTTTAATTCAGCCACTGTCATTCCTTTTTTGTATCATTACAGCAATCTCCTCCCTTCTTTGTCTTCATTATGCCCTCTCCCGTCCATTATTTTCTATCCACTTTAACCACTTTTTATATTCTTATAAATTACAGTTACGCATGTTATTGTAACAAATCAAACATATAGAACTACATAAAGAACCACTTAATAGTTATTCCCTTCCCATCCAACTCTCTTCCACCCAAGGTAATCGATATTCACTGATGCTTCCCTTTCCCACATCTGTTCCTATGTTTATATATATATATATATATATACACACACACACACACCCCTATACATATTTATAAAATATTTTATATATGTTTACATATAAAATAACAAATATATGTTAAAATCTTTCTCTATGAAAATGGGATCATATTATACACATTACTCTAAAACTTGCATTTTTAAACCTAGCAATAGAACATGGCTACTTCAGACTCCTACACAGAACTACATAGAAGTCATTCCTTTTAATAGTAATAATATTACTATTATTATTACATTGAATAATAATATACATAATATTCAATAGTATGTCTGTGTCATAGTTTATTTTACCATTTTCTTATTCATAGATTAATATTAGAGTTATCCCTCCTTTTGGCAACAAAACAGTGATATAATAAATACCCTTTTATGTACGACCTATATACTAGAATTCTCATTTTTTTTTTTTTTTTTGAGATGGAGTCTCACTCTTTTGCCCAGGCTGCAGTGGTGCAATCTTGGCTCACTGCAACCTCCACCTCCCGGGTACAAGCAATTCTCCTGCCTCAGCCTCCCTAGTAGCTGGGATTACAGGCCATGCCACCACACCTGGCTAATTTTTGTATTTTTAGTAGAGACGGGGTTTCACCATGTTAGCCAGGCTGGTCTCGAACTCCTGACCTCAGGTGATCCACCTGCCTCGGCCTCCCAAAGTGTTGGGATTACAGGCGTGAGCCACTGCACCCGGCCGAATTCTTATTTTTGTAGGCTAGATTCCCAAGACAGTGAATGCTGGATCACAGGTATCCTAATGTTTAACTTTACTAGAGAGATTAAGATCCAAAATGGTTATAACAATTTACATTCTTTCCAGCAATATATGAGTTTTTCCACCTCCTACTTATAATAGGATGTTAATGTATTATAAAATTGTTGCTAATGTATTTAGGTAATGAGTAGAAAACGGAATATCATGTCCATTTTATTTATTTTTATTTTTTTGAGAAACGGTCTTGTACTGTCACCCAGGCTGGAGTGCAGAGGCTCAATCATAGCTCACTGCAGCCTTGAACTCCTGGGCTCAAGCAATCCTCCCACCTTAGCCTCCCATGTAGCTGGGACTACAGGTGCATGCCACCACAATTCGCTAATAAAAAAAAAAATTTTTGTAGAGATGCAGTCTCACTATGTTGTCCAGACTGGTTTCAAACTCCTGGCCTCAAGCCATCCTCTCACCTTGGCCTCCCAAAGTGCTGGGATTATAGGCGTAAGCCACCGTGTCCAGACTATTTTTAAAATTAAATTTTATCTGTTTATTTTAAACTGGTAGAACATGCACATGTTCAACTAGTCAACTCCCTCCTCACCTCAGCCCCAAACACTCAGTTTTCTTCCTTAGAGCAACCATGATGACCAGTTACAGATTTATCATATTTAATGAGTTCCTAAATAATGGACATGTATTTCCAATTCTTTGCTATTATAAATAGTATAGCAAAGAATATCTTCATTGATAAATGATTTCCACTGTGTTAGTATATCTATAAATAGAAGTGGAATTGCTGGATTACAGTATGTGTGTTTAGCATTTGAAGATATTTGCCATATAATCTATTCTTGACATTGATCCTGTACTTCCCTGTTGCCTTTAGGATAGTTTCTAAATTCCATAAAATGGATTCCAAAGCCCTGCGTGATTTGACCCCTCTTGGCCAGCTCATTTATTATCATTTTCCCTTTAGATCTTTATACTACAACCTTACAAACTTCTTTCAGTTCCTTAAATGAGCCATGCTCCCTCTTTACTCTAAGCCTTCCAACATGTATATTCTCTCTGCCTGTGCACACTTCCCTCAAATCTTCATTTGGCTAACTATAGCATCCATCAGTTTGCAGCTCAGATGTTACACTTAATAGGAGACATTCCCTGTCCTACCAAGTCTAGATCAGGTGCCGGTGTGTCCCATAGCACCCTGTGCTTACCCCATTATATGGTCACTACACTGTACTGAAATCATCCACTGTGAGTTTGATTAGGGTAGGGTCTTATCTTGTTCACTACTGTGCCCTTAGTGTCTGGAAGGGTGATCAATAAACATTGATTTAACAACTAGTTTGGTACTTAATAAACATTTACTGAATGAATGAGTTTTTTAAAAAAGGAAGCTGTAGTAGTTCCTTATCTTTGAGACTGAAGAGGCCCTACAGGTCAAGGAGTAGAATCTAGAGTAAGGCAGGGTTGTGTAAGTAATACACTACAGAGCCAACAGGTGCCTTCTGACCACACATCTATATCTGCCTGTGATATTTTGAGGAGCCATACAGAAGTGAGCTAGCAGTTCACCACTCAGCCAACAGATTAACCTTCTTAGCCTTCACTTCATGAAACCATTTGCATGTACTTAATCCTTATTGAGTGTTCTCGGGGATGCTAATGAAAAGGCTCACTGACCATCCAAATTGAAACCCTTAGTATTTAATCATCTAGACATCATCTGATTGGCTAAAACTAGCCTAGCTATTATCATTATATTATAGAAGTCAGGAATAGTTAGTAACAAGTTATATCAGAGTTGGAAGGAAACAATTCAACCATCTATTCTAGTAGTTCAACATCTTTTCTTACCCTAATACATCTGAAGGATACGATATGCTCTCAACAGTAATAGTACCTTCCTCAGTATAGTTTTCTTAATGGGGTGTAGAGTGGTCAGAATTCCCAGGAGTATGCATGCTTCAAAAAAAACTCCTTATATGCTTTTGGATCTCTTACACTCCAGTTGAGAATCACTGATTCTAGTTTAACCCTTTAGAAGAAACTAAGATCAGAGAAGTGAAGTAAGACTTTCCTAAGGTCATCCTGCTACTATAACTACTAATGGCAGAGCTGGAATTAGAATCTAGATCTCCTGGCTTAGAGTTCACCAATTTCCCTAATATTGAGAAAAAAATAACTGGAAGGAACTTTAGAGAGACTGAGTAGACAGGAAGGACCTTTAGAGAACATCAGGTCAGGTGGGCCTGTGACTTCCTTTAGGCAAGTGAGATATTCCTCAAAGATGTCTTAACTTTATAAGCACTATTGTAGTGGGGCAGTGGGTGGGGAGGGCATGTTCACATTATACCTTTCCTGATGCTGTATTGCTCATATTTGTTATAATATATGTATCATTTTTGTAATTTAAAAAATCTCATAAATATTTTAAGCATCTTCATCTTTAACCTCTATACCCAATTCAATTTAGGCCTTGCATACTAAGTACAGGAGTTTGGTAGCTATACCAATTACAGAACCTGGTACAATGTCTTACAAGTAGTTGGTATTCTAAAAATGCTTGTTAACCAAGTGTTACTGGTGATGGCCTGTTGAGATCATTTACTGCAGGGCTAGTTCCATCAATGAAAATACAGTTTTAAAGGATATTTTGGAGTAAGAGCAAGCTAGATATTTTAGCTTACTTAATGTCTTATTTGATACAAAGCCACTCTCCAGAGTGTTCTGCTGTGGACACTTAAGCTGTTGGCACCCACTACCAGCAGGCAACCTTGGGGATTCTACATCTGAAATCAACAATCCTCTTCGAGTCCACACACATGGTCAGCCTTCAAAAGCTTTACTTTTGTCTTGTGAACAAGCCCCTGAAACTCTATTGCTCTCAAAATGATTTTACTCTCTCATTTGATAATCCACAGTGATGGCTCACTGAAAGCAATAAATACAAGAGCAATACTAAAATGAGGGCAATTCTTAATTCTAGCTAACATTTGTACAGGCAGAAAGTCTGTTTTCTTTGACATCATAGACTCTCATGTTCATCTGTATCAATTTAATAGTAGCTATGCCCCATTCCATTATTATTTTTAAAAAATTGAAGTACAAAGGATATATTTCAATCTTGTTTTTCCCTCTGCTCTTTTATAATAGTAGAAAAGAATACTAAGTTCTTTGATATGTCCAAAAGTAAATTACAAGGAAGAGAAATTTCTAGGAGATACTAACAAAAAGGGATACATATATACAGCCAGCCAGCCAGAGTGAGATAGTGCCACAGAGCAATGTGCAGATGTGATCATTTGCTGTGATGAGGTAGGCCATAGTGTGAGGCTTGGAGTCTTCTTCCTATGGGCTTGGATAGCATGAGTGAGAACAAAAACGGGCAATTTGGCTGATAGCATTTTTGAAGAAATTATAATTGTTGTCCATAAATTAGGGAATGTGAATGCCCCAAATGCCTGGCAGACCATACTAGTATGTTCATTTTCCAGAGAGAGCATAGTAATAGCACTTAATAATTTTTGAAGTATTTTTGCAGGCCAGGTGCAGTGGCTCGTGCCTGTGATCCCAGCACTTTGGGAGGCCGAGGTGTGAGGATCACTTGAGGTCAGGAGTTCGAGATCAGCCTGGCCAACAAGGTGAAACCCTGTCTCTACTAAAATATAAAAGTTAGCCAGGTGTGGTGGCGGGTGCCTGTAATCCCAGCTACTTGGTAGGCTGAGGCAGGAGAATTGCTTGAACCCAGGAGGCGGAGGTTGCAGTGAGCTGAGATCACACCACTGCACTCCAGCCTGGGTGACAGAGCAAGATTCCCTCTCAAAAATAAAATAAAATAAAATGAGGTACTTTTGCAGACATTAACACTTTTGATAAATACAACAACTCTATGAGGTAAGCAGGGCTAATTATCCCTATTTTAAGGACAAGAAAACTTAAGCTTAGAAGTATGTGACTTCTCCAAGTTCACATGGCTGGTAAGGTGGCAGTGACATCAAGATTGGGATCAAGAAATTGCAGCTCAGTCTAGTACCTCTTCTATTACACCATGCTGCACTTTTATTCTCTTACCAGGACAGAAACATAGAAGGCAGGCAGGTGTGGAGAGATATTAAGATTTTTATTAACTCCTGAAAATGCTCCTATTGGAAGAGAACAGATATTTTTACAATAATATTTGTGAAATATGGAAACTACCTCCTTGGGAATTCTGGATTCATTTTACCTGATCCTAAGGCTTCATGACCTCCCAAATACCTTCTACATTTCATTCTAACTAGAAAATAAAGTTCTGTGGATTTCTGGAGTGCTGTGCAAGAGATGACCAAACAAGCCACCTGGAGCTATTATTACTTCAGAAACATCACAAAGATAAGACACAGCAAGAAATCCTGGCACAGATTTCTAGAACTGTTGTGACTCAACACCCACAATGAAGGTATCATACTTTCTTTGAAGAACAACAACAACCAAAGGCCTCACATAATTAGTACAAATAAACTTAAACGATCTGAAATACTTCTGGCTAACTCAAGTCAGTGAATTCAAGGAAGAAATGTAGCAAAGAAAACGAAATTCACTTCTTTTCTAAGAGTTGAAACTAACCATGTGTTTGGGACTCCTGCTTAGCTAGCCAATGCCTTCATTTATAAAGTAATTTGAATGGAGAAACTGAGATGAACCTAGTCATTCTTGAATGGTGAGTCAGAAAGATTGTGCATACCCTGGGTATTGCCACTGACTTTCTTTTTAAAAGGCAAGGTAGACTATGCGTATGCTATGCCTCTAATCAACTAGTTTAATAGTCTGATGAAAACAGGAAAATAGGCTTCTGCAGCCTGATTTGTTCTTGGTGAACCTATGCAGCTCCTAAGGATCACTACATCCCTTCCTTTTCCAAGAGTTAATGAACTGTTTATTAAAATTTTTTTCTCTCACAGGGATTTGTGGAGATCATTAAGCTTAATATCTATAGTTCCTAGAAAGAAAGTCTAGGCTGGGTGCAGTGGCTTACCCCTGTAATCCCAGCACTTTGGGAGGCTGAGGTGGGCGGATCACTTAACGTCAGAAGTTTGAGACCAGCCTGGCCAACACAGTGAAACCCAGTCTCTACTAAAAATACAAAAATTAGCTGGGTGTTGTGGCAGGCACCTGTAAAAACATTTGTTAAATGATGAATGACCAAACAAATGAAGTAGGGTCTAGACTTTCTTTTTCTTTCTTTTTTTTTTTTTTTTTTTTTTTTGACAGAGTTTCACTCTGTTGCCTAGGCTGAAGTGCAGTGGCACGATCTTGGCTCACTGCAACCTCTGCCTCTTGGGCTCAAGCAATTCTCCTACCTCAGCCTCCTGAGTAGCTGGGACTACAGGTGTGTGCCACAGTGCCCCGCTATTTTTTTTTTTTTTTTTGTATTTTTGGTAGAGACGGGGTTTCACCATATTGCCCAGGCTGGTCACGAACTTCTGCCACTTTCTTAACTCTTCAAGGTAAATGACTTGTTCTTTGACACTTGTGAGGCAAACCCGAGCTTAGATAGCTAAATTTTTATTATAACATATCAAGTAATTTGGGAATTTAGAATCAACACCTGATAAGATTTTTAAAAAAATCTCTTGGCATAGATATTTTTTTTGGCCATAACTCACCCCACTATGGTTTATCTATCCCATCCTACCTCTTATTCTGTTCAGAGCAGTTTCCAGACTGACTCACTTCTTCAATGACAAGTCCTTTATTTGTACAAAAGAGAGTCATCTCATTTTCATGATACACAGTGATGTATAGTGTAGACTTATATATCCACTTGGCTGTTTAATAGCTACCTCAAATTTAGCAAGCCTAACTAAACTCTTTCCCCATATTCCTCTACACCGCTTCTCTCCTTTTCTTCCTCATCTCAGAAATGGCAATTCTACCTGTTTAGTTCCTTAAGTCCAAAACCCTGGGGTCATTGATGCCTCTTCTCTGTCTGTCATATCCCTTATCTAATCAATCTGAAAAATCCTTCAGCCATTCCTTCAAAATCTCTCTAAAATCTGACCACTTCTCCCCACCCACACTGCTTCCATCCTGGTCTAAGCCACCATCATCTCTTGCCTGGATTATTGTAATACTCTCCTAAAGATTCTTCCTGCTTGTATCCTTTCTCCCTGCACCTATTTTCAATACAGCAGCCAGAGGAATGCTGTTAAAACATACATCAGATCCTGTCATTCCTCTGCTCAAAATCCTCCAACGGTCCTCCATTTCATGCAGAATAAAAGCCGAGTCCTTACCTTGGCCAACAAGGCTCTAGAATGGATTTTGCTTTCTTAACTCATCTCCTTCCCTCTTCCTCTTCTTACTCTGCTCCCAGCCACACTGATCTTTCTGGAACATACCAAACATTCTTCTGCTTCAGAGCCTTTGAATTTTCTGCTTCTTTTTTCCCCAGACATTTGCATAGCTCTTACTTCATTTCATTCAGGTCTCTTCCCAAATGTTCCCTTATCAGAGATACCTTCCATGATCACCTTACAGCATACCCCATCACTCTCTCTCCCTGTTGCTCAGCTGTATTTTTCTTCATACCACTTATCAAATTTAACCAACTTTATTTATTGTCTGTCTCTTTATGCTGGAAGTAAATCGCTTTGAGGGCAACAGAAAATATTTATTGAGGGTCTACTAGGTGCCAAGTCTGTTTCTAGGCAGTGGGGATATTAAAAAAAATCCTTATTGAATGTTTATTCAAGTACTATATAACCTGCTGTATTTACTTAGTAAATATTTGATGAGTGTATTGAATAAATATAGTATACACTCATCAGAGTAACAAGAATGGTTCAAAGGAAAAGGAGATTTGGATTAACTTACCACTCTTTAACTCATTGGAGCATCTGCCACATCTAAAGAAATGGTTCTACAGACGACCAGGTGAAAAGTTGGAAATCTAATAAAATTCATGGACCCCCAGGCATTCTATACTCCTAACTCTAAGGGACTCTTGGATTCCTCCAAGCTATACTGATTAAAGAAAAATGCCTGGATTGCATGAGAAACTTGGCATTGGCACCAAGAGACTAGAGTCTAGTGACTGACTAGAGTATCAGATCAGGAGGGAAGTAGATAAGAAGTGCTAAAAATTAATGAGAGGCTTTGACCTTGACCAGAGAGAAAACTGTTTTGTATTAGAACAGAATAAACATTCTAAGGAAGATCGGTATCAGAGATGTTGGTAGCTGAATTTGGATAAAGTAGTTTTGGGGAAAGGAGGAAATTATCTTCTTTAAGAGAAAACTTGGGAGGTTAGATGAAGAGGTAAACCTTAGAAGCCATTAGACTTCCCACTCGGAGAGGGAGGGAAGACCATGCCCACTATAGAAGGTGATATTGCTCTTACCACCTGTCTCCTCTCTTTTTATTTTTTTAAATTTTTTTAAATTTTTTAAAATTATTTTTATTTTTATTTTATTATTATTATTACTCTTATACTTTAGGTTTTATGGTACATGTGCGCAATGTGCAGGTAAGTTACATATGTATACATGTGCCATGCTGGTGCGCTGCACCCACTAACTCGTCGTCTAGCATTAGGTATATCTCCCAATGCTATCCCTCCCCCTTCCCCCACCCCACAACAGTCCCCGAAGTGTGATGTTCCCCTTCCTGTGTCCATGTGTTCTCATTGTTCAATTCCCACCTATGAGTGAGAATATGCGGTGTTTGGTTTTTTGTTCTTGTGATAGTTTACTGAGAATGATGATTTCCAATTTCATCCATGTCCCTACAAAGGACATGAACTCATCATTTTTTATGGCTGCATAGTATTCCATGGTGTATATGTGCCACATTTTCTTAATCCAGTCTATCATTGTTGGACATTTGGGTTGGTTCCAAGTCTTTGCTATTGTGAATAATGCCGCAATAAACATACGTGTGCATGTGTCTTTATAACAGCATGATTTATAGTCCTTTGGGTATATACCCAGTAATGGGATGGCTGGGTCAAATGGTATTTCTAGTTCTAGATCCCTGAGGAATCGCCACACTGACTTCCACAAGGGTTGAACTAGTTTACAGTCCCACCAACAGTGTAAAAGTGTTCCTATTTCTCCACATCCTCTCCAGCACCTGTTGTTTCCTGACTTTTTAATGATTGCCATTCTAACTGGTGTGAGATGGTATCTCATTGTGGTTTTGATTTGCATTTCTCTGATGGCCAGTGATGGTGAGCATTTTTTCATGTGTTTTTTGGCTGCATAAATGTCTTCTTTTGAGAAGTGTCTGTTCATGTCCTTCGCCCACTTTTTGATGGGGTTGTTTGTTTTTTTCTCGTAAATTTGTTTGAGTTCATTGTAGATTCTGGATATTAGCCCTTTGTCAGATGAGTAGGTTGCGAAAATTTTCTCCCATTTTGTAGGTTGCCTGTTCACTCTGATGGTAGTTTTCTTTGCTGTGCAGAAGCTCTTTAGTTTAATTAGATCCCATTTGTCAATTTTGGCTTTTGTTGCCATTGCTTTTGGTGTTTTAGACATGAAGTCCTTGCCCATGCCTATGTCCTGAATGGTAATGCCTAGGTTTTCTTCTAGGGTTTTTATGGTTTTAGGTCTAACATTTAAGTCTTTAATCCATCTTGAATTGATTTTTGTATAAGGTGTAAGGAAGGGATCCAGTTTCAGCTTTCTACATATGGCTAGCCAGTTTTCCCAGCATCATTTATTAAATAGGGAATCCTTTCCCCATTGCTTGTTTTTGTCAGGTTTGTCAAAGATCAGATAGTTGTAGATATGTGGCATTATTTCTGACGGCTCTGTTCTGTTCCATTGATCTATATCTCTGTTTTGGTACCAGTACCATGCTGTTTTGGTTACTGTAGCCTTGTAGTATAGTTTGAAGTCAGGTAGTGTAATGCCTCCAGCTTTGTTCTTTTGGCTTAGGATTGACTTGGCGATGCGGGCTCTTTTTTGGTTCCATATGAAATTTAAAGTAGTTTTTTCCAATTCTGTGAAGAAAGTCATTGGTAGCTTGATGGGGATGGCATTGAATCTGTAAATTACCTTGGGAAGGATGGCCATTTTCATGATATTGATTCTTCCTACCCATGAGCATGGAATGTTCTTCCATTTGTTTGTATCCTCTTTTATTTCCTTGAGCAGTGGTTTGTAGTTCTCCTTGAAGAGGTCCTTCACATCCCTTGTAAGTTGGATTCCTAGGTATTTTATTCTTTTTGAAGCAACTGTGAATGGGAGTTCACTCACGATTTGGCTCCCTGTTTGTCTGTTATTGATGTATAAGAATGCTTATGATTTTTGTACATTGATTTTGTATCCTGAGACTTTGCTGAAGTTGCGTATCAGCTTAAGGAGATTTTGGGCTGAGACAATGGGGTTTTCTAGATATACGATCATGTCATCTGCAAACAGGGACAATTTGACTTCCTCTTTTCCTAATTGAATACCCTTGATTTCCTTCTCTTGCCTAATTGCCCTGGCCAGAACTTCCAACACTATGTTGAATAGAAGTGGTGAGAGAGGGCATCCCTGTCTTGTGCCAGTTTTCAAAGGGAATGCTTCCAGTTTTTGCCCATTCAGTATGATATTGGCTGTGGGTTTGTCATAGATAGCTCTTATTATTTTGAGATATGTCCCATCAATACCTAATTTATTGAGAGTTTTTAGCATGAAGGGTTGTCGAATTTTGTCAAAGGCCTTTTCTGCATCTATTGAGATAATCATGTGGTTTTTGTCTTTGGTTCTGTTTATATGCTGGATTACATTTATTGATTTGCGTATATTGAACCAGCCTTGCATCCCAGGGATGAAGCCCACTTGATCATGGTGGATAAGCTTTTTGATGTGCTGCTGGATTCTGTTTGCCAGTATTTTATTGAGGATTTTTGCATCAATGTTCATCAAGGATATTGGTCTAAAATTCTCTTCTTTGTTTTGTCTCTGCCAGGCTTTGGTATCAGGATGATGCTGGCCTCATAAAATGAGTTAGGGAGGATTCCCTCTTTTTCTATTGATTGGAATAGTTTCAGAAGGAATGGTACCAGCTCCTCCTTGTACCTCTGGTAGAATTCGGCTGTGAACCCATCTGGTCCTGGACTTTTTTTGGTTGGTAAGCTATTGATTATTGCCACAATTTCAGCTCCTGTTATTGGTCTATTCAGAGTTTCAACTTCTTCCTGGTTTAGTCTTGGGAGGGTGTATGTGTTGAGGAATTTATCCATTTCTTCTAGATTTTCTAGTTTATTTGCGTAGAGGTGTTTGTAATATTCTCTGATGGTAGTTTGTATTTCTGTGGGATCGGTGGTGATATCCCCTTTATCATTTTTTATTGCATCTATTTGATTCTTCTCTCTTTTTTTCTTTATTAATCTTATTAGCAGTCTATCAATTTTGTTGATCCTTTCAAAAAACCAGCTCCTGGATTCATTTATTTTTTGAAGGGTTTTTTGTGTCTCTATTTCCTTCAGTTCTGCTCTGATTTTAGTTATTTCTTGCCTTCTGCTAGCTTTTGAATGTGTTTGCTCTTGCTTTTCTAGTTCTTTTAATTGTGATGTTAGGGTGTCAATTTTGGATCTTTCCTGCTTTCTCTTGTGGGCATTTAGTGCTATAAATTTCCCTCTACACACTGCTTTGAATGCATCCCAGAGATTCTGGTATGTTGTGTCTTGGTTCTCGTTGGTTTCAAAGAACATCTTTATTTCTGCCTTCATTTCGTTATGTACCCAGTAGTCATTCAGGAGCAGGTTTTTCAGTTTCCACGTAGTTGAGCGGTTTTGAGTGAGATTCTTAATCCTGAGTTCTAGCTTGATTGCACTGTGATCTGAGAGATAGTTTGTTATAATTTCTGTTCTTTTACATTTATTGAGGAGAGCTTTACTTCCAACTATGTAGTCAATTTTGGAATAGGTGTGGTGTGGTGCTGAAAAAAATGTATATTCTGTTGATTTGGGGTGGAGAGTTCTGTAGATGTCTATTAGGTCCGCTTGGTGCAGAGCTGAGTTCAATTCCTGGGTATCCTTGTTGACTTTCTGTCTCGTTGATCTGTCTAATGTTGACAGTGGGGTGTTAAAGTCTCCCATTATTAATGTGTGGGAGTCTAAGTCTCTTTGTAGGTCACTCAGGACTTGCTTTATGAATCTGGGTGCTCCTGTATTGGGTGCATATATATTTAGGATAGTTAGCTCTTCTTGTTGAATTGATCCCTTTACCATTATGTAATGGCCTTCTCTGTCTCCTCTCTTCCTTGGCAACCAGGGATTATGAAATGTTTGATGGTTGTGGGAGTAGCCTCAGGGGAAAAGCCGAAGGTGGAGAGACTTACATGTATCAGAGGGTGAGATAATTAGGAGAGGAAAGGGACCATGCTTCTTAGCTCCTTGCTTCCACATAGCCAGAAGACTTCTGGGAAACTGGCTACAAGTAGTAGATGAATAATGGATAACTTTTACTTCATGGGCTGCATTTCTTAGGCTTGAATTCGTCATCAATTGTATGCAAAATGACTGCTCTAGAGAATGGCCCCACTGGTCCAGCTCTCCATTCAAAGGCTCAATGCTGCTGCCACCTCCACTGACTAGAAAACCCTATCTTACTGCTCTGGCTCTTTTTTTTTTTTTTTTTTTTGGTATTATTATGGGGTCCTTGTTCTGAGCTCTTTCTCAGATTTCAGCCAGTTATACTTCTTGTTGCCCCTACTGACAAAGTCCTGGCTCCATCTCTTTAATAGCTTCCACCTTCTAAAACTGCTTCCATCAGTGGCCCTTACTCACATCAACAAATGTCAGTTTAAAAATTTCATTTTCATCTGTATAAAGTCATATTGCTTTGTAACCATCCAGACACATATTATTGGCAGCTGTAGCCAGACACATGCTGTCTTTGAATCCAGATGCCTTTGCAGCAGCCCAGAGCTATGTATTCTACAAACTCCTGTGCCCCAAGGGGTAGCATTATGTCAATTGACAGAGTGATGCTGAAATATCAGAGCAATTCAAAGACCCTGCCCAGGAGCTAGCTCAACATTTTGTTATGCCCCACAGAATGCATTGCTAGTTAACTCAAAGCTATTACACCCAGAACAGGGATGGTTTCCATTGATACATCACTGCCTAGCTGAAGGGGCAGTCAACATCTTCAACTTACATAACAATCACCAACAATGTTCCAGATAGTAGGCTAGATTCTAGGCTTATACAAAGACAAATGAAATCTCTGCCCACAAGAAACTTATAAACTAGTTCTAGAAGGTCTAGTTCAGATTTGGGCATGGTAGTGGATACCAACATTGATAAAATTATCATTGGAATTAACACATCATGTAAGTGCTAGCAGAGTACAACACTGTCAATTCCAAGAATAGGACCAAATCCTCCTGCTGACCTTAATAGGTGTGGGACATCTCCGGGAGAGATGAGGTCCTTATAGAGGGTGATTTTGAGAGATACAAATGCTATCATGGCTCTCAGACATACTGAGAAAGGACTGAAGGTATCTGGAGTTGGAGGAGGGAGGATCCTTGTATAGTTAGTTCTATGTTAAAGGACTGATTGGTAGGTTAGGCTGCAGAAATAGTCTCTGACCTTGGGTCTGTGGACAGTATATAAGATGATGAAGCACACTTGAAAAGGTAGTGTTTTGTTTTTTGTTTTTTTTTTTTGAGATGGAGTCTTGCACTGCCACCCAGGCTGGAGTGCAGTGGCACAGTCTCAGCTCACTGCAACCTCTACCTCCCAGTTTCAAGCGATTCTCCTGCCTCAGCCTCCCAAGCAGCTGGGACTAGCCTCCCAAGCAGCTGGGACTAGGCCCAGCTAATTTTTTTTTTTTTGTATTTTTAGTAGAGACAGGGTTTCACCATGTTGGCCAGGCTGGTTTTGAATTCCTCACCTCAAGTGATCTGCCCGCCTGGGCCTCCCAAAGTGCTAGGATTACAGGCATGAGCCACCATGCCCTACCGAGAAGGTAGTTCTTAAAAGGATACTTTTACTAACAAATAATTCAGAAGTGATAAAGGATCAACTGAGTAGACTTACCATCTGCTCCTTCATTGCTTTTGCTTCTTTTATTGCGGCGAACACGCCTACTTTCTTCTTCAGAGTATGGCTTTTCATCAGGGAAGAAGAAATTCAATAGGGCCATCTGTAAAAATTACAAGTACATTAGTCAAAGGTTGACCCCACTCAGTCATAGCCAACATAAAAAACCAGCTTTCCATAGACAGTCTACCTGTACGTTAAGTTTGATGTGTCTAAAGCCTGAGCCCATCTTCCCCTCCACTGTACAAACCATTTTATTTTTGATACCATTATTATTCCAATCATGTAGGCATGAAATTTTGGTTAATTTCTGAATCCCATTTCTTCCATCCTGAATATCTAATAAATAATACATCAGGTCCAATTTCTTCATATATTTCTGGGATTCAGAGAGCCTAGCCACAAATTTCTAACTTCCTGCACATACTGAGGATGCTCACTCAGAATTTGAGTTGAAAAGAAAATTGAACAGAAAACCTTGAATTTGGCTGGGAGCAGTGGCTCACGCCTGTAATCCCAGCACTTTGGGAGGCCGAGGTGGGCGGATCACCTGAGGTCAGGAGTTCGAAACCAGCCTGACCAACATGGTGAAACCCCATCTCTACTAAAAATACAAAATTAGCTGGGTGTGTGTGTGGGGGGTGCCTGTAATCCCAGATACTGGGGAGGTTGAGGTAGGAGAATTGCCTGAACCTGGGAGGCGGAGGTTGCAGTGAGCTGAGGTTGCACTGCTGCACTCCAGCCTGGGCAACAAGAGCAAAACTCTGTAAAAAAAAAAAAAAAAAAAAAAAAAAAAAAAAAGAAAGAAAGAGAAAGAGAAAGAAAGAGAAAGAAAGAAAAAGAAAGAAAGAAAGAAAGAAAACCTTGAGTTTGCTGCTCCCCATTGGACTTCATTATTACACATTCATGATTTTGCCACATTGCTATTTATGATGTAATTTTGGTTTGTTCCCAAAATGCTGTGCATCCAATACTGAGGTACCATTTGTCAATGCTCTTCTGGGAGTTAGTCATGACAAAGCACACAATTATTTTCTCCTCTTCTGAGATTCCTATAGCACTTGTGGTCTATAAGACTAATTTTGGTACCTGGTCCTCTACTGTCTTATAATGGTCTCTGATAATAATACAATATGTTTCATATGTGAATGGGTCTGGCTTCACTAATAATCATAGCTTAAATATATATTTGCTGAATCGAATCATAATCTTTTAGCATGAGTGCTTTAGTGTGGTAAAACCATGTGCTTGAGGTAAACAGTAAACACGGTAGTAGGATTGAGTGATTCTAATGCCAAGTCTGCCACTTACTAGCTGTATAACCTTGAACAAGTTACTTAAGCTTTAGTTTCCTCATCAGTAAATAGGGATAATAATAGTACTTTGCAGATAAAACAGTTGTAGAGTTAGAACAGTACTTAGCATGTAGTATGCACTTAATAAATGTTTGCTATTACCATTATTATTAAACTTAATCTTCAAAATAGAATGGTTAATTTGGGGCCTAAAATAGAACAAATGAATCTGCATTTTCATTCTATTATCAGTTAAAAAAATAAACAATTCCAGAGTCCTCATGTCTGCTCCATCTCTGATTAAGTGGAAAAAAAATGGGTTGGACTCAAGAAAGCCCTAATATTCTACACAAACTTTCTTCAAAATTCTGTGATTTACCCAATATCCTTAAGGTGTAGGATTAGCATCTTGAAGGATACATGAATGTACTTAATACAAAATTAATAAATCAATGTGTAGGTAATTTCCATCTTGTCAACAGGATTCCATTTCAAAATAAACTGCCATTTTTGTCAAAAATGGTTGAATATCAATCAACAATTTCACATGGTTCAACTGAGTAGTATTTTTGAGTCACTTGATCGGAATGTAAAAATGCATTTTCTCATACAATCAACATAATAAAGTTTGGCTAGTTTTCCTGATAAACCCACAGAAAGTTACTTAACTCACAATATAAATAAGCTAAGTACTAATAATAGTATAAAACTAAACTGATATTTACCATAAAATCTCAGTCATTTGCAACTCTACAAGTCATCCTGGATAGAAGAGTTTTCCTGATAACTTTGAGTGCTGAAACTTACTTCAGCTATGCAGCCATTAAAGAAGAATGAGATCATGTCCTTTGCAGCCACATAGATGGAGCTGGAGGCCATTATCCTTAGCAAACTAATGCAGGAACAGAAAACCAAATATGGCATGTTTTCACTTATAAGTGGGAGCTAAATGATGGGAACACATGGACACATGGTGGGGACAACACACACTGGAGCCTATTGGAGGGTGGAAGGTGGGAGGATGGAGAGGATCAGGAAAAATAACAAATGGATACCAGGCTTAATACCTGGGTGATGAAATAATTTGTATAACAAACGCCCAGGATACACATTTACCTATATAACAAACTTGTACATCCTGCACATGTACCCGTGAACTTAAAATAAAAACTAAAAAAACCCCAAAAAACCCAGTAATAACAATATTTACTTCAGTGTTTGTGAATATTAAAGTATATGATAGGGCCTAGTATAATGCAATAAAAAAGAAATTAGTTTATAATATGTGATTTAATTCAGGGCTTACTGAATATGTGGAGGACTATTTGCCTGTACATTAAATGACCTCAGTCCACTATGAGTTTGAGGGTTTTTTAATTACTACAATTACATTATAGAGCAATACATGCTTTGATGGAGAGGAGCTTCAAGCTCTCTGGGAGCAAGAGGGGAAGCATCTAACACAACCTGAAAGTGAACAAGTCGTCTTGGAGGAGGTGTGCTACCTCTGTGAGTCCTAAAGGATGTCAATGATTTAGTGATAAATGGAAAATGGAAAAGGAATTCCAGGAAAAAGGAGTGCTGTGCTTAAAGGTTCAGAGGAAAAAGAAAGAATAACAACTTTTGGAACTATAAGTAGCTTAGAATAAGTGGTAGGAGGTGAGAGGGAATGGTGAGAAATAAGCCAAGGAGTATTAAGTAAGAGCCAGATCATGTTGAGGAATTTAGACTTAGATCCTGCAGCAGGAGGATCTTCTGAAGGATTTTTTCCCTTTTAAAATTTTTGTACCTTATAAAAATTTGATATATAATTTAGATACAATAAAATGCACAAATTTTAAGCATACAGGTTGGAGATTTGATAAATATACACGCTTTTGTAACTACCACCAAAATCTAGATAAATCAAGATTTCCATTGCCCCCTAAAATTTTCTCTTGTGCCCTTCAGTCATTCTCCAGTGCCCCGACCCTGAGACAACTACTGTTCTGATTTCTATCACAATAGCTAATTTTTCCTGCTCTAGATTACAATCATCCATTATAATTTTTCATATGTATGAATGAATATGAATTTTCATTCAACATACTGTCAGTGAGATTCATTCATGTTGTTGCATGTATCACTAGTTCATTCCTTTTTAGTGCTGAGTAGCAGTATTTCACTGTATGGCTCTATCACATTTTTTCTATGAATTCTCCCATTGATAGACATTTGCATTGTTTCTAGTTTGGGGCTATTATAAATAAACCTAATATGAACATTCATGTACAAGTCTTTGTGTAGACCTATGTTTTCATGTTTCTTGGGTAAACACCTAGGAGTAGAACCTCTGGGTTATATGGTATTTGTTGTAAGAAACTGCCCAACTATTTTCCAGAGTGACTGTACCATTTTAAATGCCCACCAACAACATAAAGGGTCCCAGTGCTCTGCATCTTCACCAACACTTGGTACTGTCAGTATTTTTAAACAATCCACCATTCTGATGGATGTGAAGTACTGTTTCATTGTGATTGGTTTTTGAGTGCTTAAACTTCTTTTTAATGTTATTTTATCTTTTATCTTGCTATCAACTATCAGATTTCACTTTACCTACCTGTAATATCTTTTCCAGTCCCTTCAGATTTGCTGCTTATAATCTGCTATAGACTTGACATTTAGTTAAAACTAATAAGACTCATGTACAAACAGAATAAACAGGCAATGAGTGTGGTTTTGAATGGCTTTTCCAATAAGTAAGATGCATATTTTCTAGTGGCTTAGAAGCCATTTGTTTACTGCTTGATTTCTGGCTGTGGTCTAGATCGGTGAATCTATCATATACCCAAGTTCTACAAGGGTAGGCTATTCAGCACAATGCTATTTCTAGGAAAAGATATTTTGAAATGCAGATGAAGAACCTCCCTGCCATTACCAACTACAATTCCAGAGATTCCCTCATACTTCTTGTGCTCTCTCATGGGCTCAGCTCCTATGGGAGTTCTGGCAGGGGCCCTAGCACCTTCCTGCGTCCTAGTGGTGGCAGTAGGAAAAGATACTCTTGTATTAACTGTTCTAAGGGTCTAATAGGAGCTTGTGAGAACTCAAGCCACCAGAAGAGGAGAGTTGAGGGAGAAACAAACTTCTGCAGACAGCAGAAACAACTCCACCTTCCATGAGTAGTAAGAGTAGTTCAAAGTCCCTCAAAAGAGGTTGTTGATGAATATGGGACATTCATAAGTCAAGTGTTCATTAGAAGAGAACTGCCTGCCTGTACATGAAAATGCTTTGAACATAGTTACATGGTTTAGCTGTGTCCCCACTCAGATCTCATGATTAATTCCCATGTGTTGTGGGAGGGACCTGGTGGGAGGCAACTGAATCATGGGAGCAAGTCTTTCCCTGCTGTTCTTGTAATTAGTGAATAAGTTTCATGAGTTCTGATGGCTTTAAAAAAAAAGGACTTCCCCTGCACAAGCTCTCTCTCTTTGCCTGTTGCCATCCATGTAAGACGTGACTTGCTCTTCCTTGCCTTCCCCCATGATTGTGAGGCTTCCCCAGCCACGTGGAACTGTAAATCCAATTAAACTTCTTTCTTTTTTAAATTGCCCAGTCTTAGGTATGTCTTTATCAGCAGAATGAAAATGGACTAATACACGTAGTTTCTATTTTTTCAATAAAAATAAGAAGAAAACAACACAAAAACACTGCTTAAAATGAGAGAGTCCCTATTCACAGGGCCCTTTTTTGCATCTCAGTTAGAGGTAGAAGGGAAAACTATCCTCTGTATAATGGTAAAGACAAAAATCAGTGGCTGCTCACACAAAATGTCTGGAATTCTAGCTTGAGTTTTGCATTCATTAGCATAGCCTCCAGAGGCAAGTTGCAGGATATGAATAAAACAGTCTTCTCTTTTAGAATATTGCTTTCCTATTGCACAAGGGAGGAAGCATCAGGAATGTTGGCTACAGCCAGGCATTTTGCTCAAGGGGAAAAAAAATCTAATTCTTTACACTTTATTAAGTGATTACACCCTTGTTTCCTATGGTAAAATTACATGGTAAACAGCACCTGCAGA
This sequence comes from Pongo pygmaeus, assembly GCF_028885625.2. Lineage (NCBI taxonomy): Eukaryota > Metazoa > Chordata > Mammalia > Primates > Hominidae > Pongo > Pongo pygmaeus. The sequence goes on along the minus strand of NC_072396.2, from coordinate 73,090,890 downwards.
TTACAGGGATCTCAGCTGGAAACAATTCGTTAACAGTGAGACATGAGGGATACATCCATTATTGCTAGTGACTCTCCAGACACTTCTACAAACATATTTTTTATATATCTAAACCCACAAAATTATTTGGTACTTTTTTGGTACCATGACATAGAGTGAATTTAATTCATTTTCTATTTCATGGCTAATGTCCTTGATTTTACTAGATAATTCATAGAAAATTACTCATAAGCCTCTTTAGGGAAGGGATCACACATCCATTTTTGTACAGCTAGTGCCTAGCCCTGGGCCTGGCACATAATAGGCCCTAATAAATCTCACTCTCTTGAAAGAATAATTAGATTGTCTTTGTTCATGTTGTTATAATGAGATACCTGAGATTCAGTATCTTATAAAGAAGAGAAATTTATTTTCTCACAGTTCTGGGAGCTAGAAATTCCAAGATCAAGGTGCCAACAGGTTTGATTATGAAGTGGGGGCTACTCTCTGCTTCCAAGATGGCATCTTGTTGCTGCATCCTCCAGAGGGGAGGAACACTCTGTACTCACATGATGGAAGGCAGAAGGGCGAGAGAGCTGAATACTGCGTAAAGCCTCTTTTAAAATGACCTTAATCCCATTCACAAGGTAGGAGCCATAATGGCCTAATTGCCTCTTAAAGGCCTCACCTCTTAATACCACCACATTGGCAACACCTACATTTTGGAGAGGACATACTTAAACCAGAGAGCTGACTATCACCAATCCATTCCTTAAAGCCAAGATTTTTTTTTGACTCTAATTGGGCCTAGTTTTTGAGATCCCTCATGGAGAGGTACACTAAGGATTCAATACACTACTGGCAGGAATCAAGTCACAGGGATCCTAAGAATGAGAACCCTATAGGTCAGTGGTTCTCAAACTTCAGTGTATATCAGAATCACTAGGCATGAGTGTCAAAATGCAGAATCCCAGGCTTTACCCTTCCCAAATTTAAAGTCAGTCTGAGGTGGAACCCTAGAATCTGACTTTTCAACTTGCTCACTAGGGGATTCTGATGCACCCAATCCTTGAACTAAACTTTGACAAACAGCTGTATTGTTCATTTATCAATCAGTTCATCACCTTTAGACTAAAAAAACAAAGTCCTCTTTTTTCTTCTGGGTAAAATAGGGGTCTTGCATAGCTAATGTTTTTCACCTTTTCTTCTATCATTCCCAGAGTTAATGTATTTATGAAATTGGTACTTCATGCCCCTCAAGAGGAGGCAGGTACATACCAGGCTCTGTAAAATCAGCAAATCATCTATTATTTTTCAAAATGATTTCTCTTTCAATGTTGTTGAATATAAAATCTATTTTTCTTTATTATTATTATTATTGTACTTTAAGTTTTAGGGTACATGTGCACAATGTGCAGGTTAGTTACATATGTATACATGTGCCATGCTGGTGTGCTGCACCCATTAACTCGTCATTTAGCATTAGGTATATCTCCTAATGCTATCCCTTCCCCCTCCCCCCACCCCACAACAGTCCCCAGAGTGTGATGTTCCCCTTCCTGTGTCCATGTGTTCTCATTGTTCAATTCCCATCTATGAGTGAGAACATTCAGTGTTTGGTTTTTTGTCCTTGCGATAGTTTACTGAGAATGATGATTTCCAATTTCATCCATGTCCCTACAAAGGACATGAACTCATCATTTTTTATGGCTGCATAGTATTCCATGGTGTATATATGCCACATTTTCTTAATCCAGTCTATCATTGTTGGACATTTCTTAATCCAGTCTATCATTGTTGGACATCTGGGTTGGTTCCAAGTCTTTGCTACTGTGAATAGTGCCTCAGTAAACATACGTGTGCATGTGTCTTTATAACAGCATGATTTATAGTCCTTTGGGTATATACCCAGTAATGGGATGGCTGGGTCATCCCATTGCTAGTTCTAGATCCCTGAGGAATCGCCACACTGACTTCCACAAGGGTTGAACTAGTTTACAGTCCCACCAACAGTGTAAAAGTGTTCCTATTTCTCCACATCCTCTCCAGCACCTGTTGTTCCCTGACTTTTAAATGATTGCCATTCTAACTGGTACGAGATGGTATCTCATTGTGGTTTTGATTTGCATTTCTCTGATGGCCAGTGATGGTGAGCATTTTTTCATGTGTTTTTTGGCTATATAAATGTCTTCTTTTGAGAAGTGTCTGTTCATGTCCTTTGCCCAATTTTTGATGGGGTTGTTTGTTTTTTTCTTGTAAATTTGTTTGAGTTCATTGTAGATTATGGATATTAGCCCTTTGTCAGATGAGTAGGTTGCAAAAATTTTCTCCCATTTTGTAGGTTGCCTGTTCACTCTGACAGTAGTTTCTTTTGCTGTGCAGAAGCTCTTTAGTTTAATTAAATCCCATTTGAACTACAAACCACTGCTCAAGGAAATAAAAGAGGATACAAACAAATGGAAGAACATTCCATGCTCATGGGTAGGAAGAATCAATATCGTGAAAATGGGTATACTGCCCAAGGTAATTTATAGATTGAATGCCATCCCCATCAAGCTACCAATGACTTTCTTCACAGAATTGGAAAAAACTACTTTAAAGTTCATATGGAACCAAAAAAGAGCCCACATTGCCAAGTCAATCCTAAGCCAAAAGAACAAAGCTGGAGGCATCACGCTGCCTGACTTCAAACTATACTACAAGGCTACAGTAACCAAAACAGCATGGTACTGGTACCAAAACAGAGACATAGATCAATGGAACAGAACAGAGCCCTCAGAAATAACGTCACATATCTACAACTATCTGATCTTTGACAAACCTGACAAAAACAAGCAATGGGGAAAGGATTCCCTATTTAATAAATGGTGCTGGGAAAACTGGCTAGCCATATGTAGAAAGCTGAAACTGGATCCCTTCCTTACACCTTATACAAAAATTAATTCAAGATGGATTAAAGACTTAAATGTTAGACCTAAAAACCATAAAAACCCTAGAAGAAAACCTAGGCATTACCATTCAGGACATAGGCATGGGCAAGGACTTCATGTCTAAAATCTATTTTTCTTATTGCAACCACTGCCATCACTATCATCATCCATTTGCTATCAGCTGGGACCTTCAAATAAATTAAACCATTTATGCCCTGAAACATTCAACAAAATCTCTGATTTTACTATAGCAAGATATAAGCATCCTGGCACCAATGAGTGAAACAGGGTTGTCTCATTGGTACCTATCCATGATGGATATGTCATAGATATAAAATGATTACAAAAGATGGCATTGAACGCACTTTTAATCATAAGAACCCTTAACTCGACATGCTTTGATTATCAACAAAAGGTCTAGAGAAGGTCATTCAGGGTGTTGTTGTCTGAATAAACATTGAGTACTTACCATATGGAAGGCACTGAACTAGAAACTATCTTTAATATACATAGACAAACAACATACAAACAATTTTGTGGTTTTTTGTAGCTGTGATAGCACTACACAATAGGAGGTAGTAAGGTTTCAAAAACAGTGTGACAACAACAGAAGCACAGTATGTGCTAGTTGCTGAACAGAGTGTGCCAACTCCTGGGAGTAAGCAAACAAGGACATTCAACATTGATCATAGCATCCCATGGGAGCTGTCACCAGTGGGGTGGGGGTGGTGGTGGCAGCAATCAGGCCAAATGCCAAATGAAACTGGCATCTTGGACATCTCTGATGTGAGTGCCAGGGATTGCCATGTCTTGTTGTAGATATGTCAGAGGATGATTGAATTATGGAGTAAGGCCAAATGTGGAATCTAAACACAACCAACATTTTTTGATCACATAGAGCTAAAAGCAGTCACTGAATTCTGCTTCCTAGGCAGTTTGACTTAAAAATCACTGCCCAACAATGCAAGTAACTACAAAGTAGAAAGGAAAATAAAAGAAGTATTTTTACTTGGGAAGATTACCATGGAATGGCACCAGTGTGAAACTGTACTACAGACCAGTTCAATCTCTGGCTTTTCTTAGATCCCATTTTGGGGCAGAACAGATCTCCTCACATTTATCAAATAATGCCTTATATATCTTAATTGTATTTTTTCTTCCCCCATAGGTAGTAAGCTCTTCAATGGCAGGTATATTTGTGGGTCCAGAACCAGTGTGGACTTGTTCTCTGGACAGGGTGAAATCTATGTAAGATGTACATCAAGGAGAAAGATGAGTTATTAGAAACATAAAACTATTAATGCAAAGGGGGAAAATGGACTCCTGCCCTGACTTTTTGTTTCCTAGGTCTAGCTTGATTCCTAACATCCAGAACAGAGCTGAAAAACTAAAAGCTTACTGAATTGATCTTCATCAATGGAAAATATAAGTTGGGTTCAGCTTTTGTATGACTTTGAAGTTTACACCCACCACAGATATCACATCTACATGGTGAACTGTTTTATTGTCAGAGTCAGAGTCATGCTTAATGTAAAATGGTAAGAGGGGATGACTACTACTGAGATTCTGGAAGTCAGCTGGTCTATCAGCAGTAAATCACTGTTCCTTGCTGACATGCGTGGAAATACAACGGCAGAAGGAAACCAAAGCATCTTTGGTATGGTGAGCTTTATGGCATAACCATAAGCAGGGGTGGCATAAGAAATACCCTAAAGGTGTATTAAAGAATAGCTCTAAATAACATTAACATAGCTGCGGGCTGCTGGGGAAAACAGCAGCAGAGACCAGCTTGGAATACAACAATATGGAATTTTTGAACTTTTTGAGCAAAGGCTTTCAGCTGACCACAAGTCAAACACAGAAATACATACAGTGACAGGCTCTAAAAGTAGCAGCTTCAGACACAAATAAAAAAATGGTTTGTATGTATGTCATAGAGAAAGGACTTCTGGTTGAAGATTTAGTCTTTGCTCCCCATGAGAGTGGATTAGATCAGTAGTGACATCTTTGAATAAAAGGAAGGGCAACAATATATACTGGATGACACTGCCTTCCCTTGGGAGTGTGTGCTTATTTATTTTGTAATTCCTCATGCTTCTAAAGTGAAAGGTGCTTTGGCACATAAAGAGAAAAACATACCCTTCCACTTATAGTACCTGGAAATCACTAAAGGCAATCATTTGTGAGTAGCTTATAAATTAAATGAGCTCTGGATTCAGAAAACATTAGCTCAAACACAACCTCTTAATTGTGAATTGTTAAATGGCTCTTAAACATTTGATAATGATGTTGCAGTTTACCTTTATGAAGCTGGATTAGCACAAGTTAGAGTAGCGTTATGACTAAAATGAGATTGCCTGAGCAATACATTTAAACTAGGATTTTTTTCTCCTTGTCCAAAATTTCACTATTAATAGCATTCTACGAAATCCATTCTGCTGCCAATGGAGACTTACACCACATAAACTACCCCTAAGCCACATCTGACTACAACATTCTAGATAAATATGAAGGAAAGACAAAAGTGAGGTAGTTAGTGAAAACAGAGTTGCAACAGTCAGAACCTGGGGGAGGGGAACAGGATACAAGTAAGAAGCAAATTAAGAAACAGATGACTATTTATTCTGAGAAGGCAAAAATGTTCCAAATATTATAAAAAAATTAAGTAATGGGAAAAATTTTAAGGAAAGATGAGTGATATTCAGTTTACATTGATATTGAAATACATTATAGACTAGAGTTCAACTGTTATAACTAGGGCTCAGATAATGAAAGAAAGACTAGAAACAATGGTCCAAATAGACTCACGGGCTTGGGTAGATAATAAGGATATGAATGCAGATATGTGGCCAGTGGACCATTAATCCAGGACTGGCTCACAGGAATGTGAGTATAGAAAGTGAATCTCAGAGATCAGTAAATAACTTCAGAGGAAAAGGTCAGGCAGGATAGGCTATAAGTACAGCAGATTGAATTCAAAGAAGAGTTTAAGATACAGGTATCTTAGGGGCAGGCAGGTTATTCAGCAAGGATTTAGTCCATAATAAATGCCTGAAACAAACCCGAGGATTGGGAAAAACAGTAAAGGGCCTGGAACACAAATTCAGGATTTTAAAGACTATAACACTAGCATCACCAAGGGCATAAAAGGACTGGCAAGAAAAACACGAGACCAGCAAGACCACTGTGAGATTAGACAAATCCAAAGCTGCAATGCTGTTCTCTGCTAGCTTGGCATTTTAGTGCCCCATGTGTCCAAGTGTGTCCAGGGCCTCCCTTCAGGTAAATACAAAATAATTCATTATGTGATGTAATGGCAGGCCAATACTATTTCAGTGGCTGTAAAACTGAGAGACAAATGTCTTGAGAGACAATTTTTTTCAATATGGCTACTGACTGGAATCCAGCATTAGGATGTCTATGGAAATGTCATTTTCTTAGAGGAAAATTCCTGACTCTTGCTTGTGACCATGAAAGTGAGTGAAGAAAGTATGCTGAGTGTTGTCTCATGAATATTTTGTATAGTATCTCAATGGAGCAACCCACTCAAAAAGAAATCAGGATAAAATATAAACAAATGAAATGAAGTATAGCAAAATACCCTATTCATTAGAGTCAATTTTATACATATCCATTGTTTGATTGTTAGTATTAGGGACTAAAGATATCTTTCCATGAAGCAATGGAGAATTAGATTTCAATGCTTTATACTAATCTCTTTCACAAAGCTTTAACTCTAATGAATCCTCCGGTTTCTATAAATGGATAAACAATGTAGGTTTGTCCAGTTCATAGCTAATTGCTCCTAATTACAAATATTTTCCAAAAAAATCCACGGAAACTCCATAAACTTTAAAATTTAACAAGTATATAGTCATCTGCATCAAGGTAACTAACCAAACAGTTTTAGCTCCTCTCTCTCCCAAGATCCCACTAAAATGACATTAAACAAACAGAGGTGGAGGAGGTGGAGTAAAATGGCCAAATGAAAGCCTTCAGTGGTCACCCCCCCCTTGCAGGAACATCAAATTGAACAAATATCCATACAAAAAAGCACCTTAATAAGAACCAAAAATCAGATGAGTGATCATAGTACCTAGTTTTAACATCATATTAAGGAAAGAGGCAGTGAAGTGGGTAGGAAAGACAGTCTTAAGCCACCTATGCCACCTGTCACCCATCCCCCAACAGTGGCCATGTGGCACAGAGGGAATCTGCACTTTGTGGAGGGAGAGCACAGTGATTGTGACTTTGCATTGAAACTCAGTGCTGCCCTGTCACAGCAGAAAGCAACCTGGGGCAGAACTCAGCTGGCAACCACGGAAGGAGCATTAGATCAGTGCTAGCCAGAGGAGAACTGTCCATCCGAGTGGTTGGAACCCGAGTTCTGGCAAGCCCTAATACTGTAGGCTAAAGTGCTTTGGGGTTCTAAATAAACTTTAAAGGCAGTCTAGGCCACAAGGACAGCAATTCCTGGGCAAGTCCTGGTGCTGTGCTGGGTTTGGAGACAGTGGCTTGGAATGCACGCAATCTAGTGATATATGAGCTGGGGTGCCAAGGGAGTGCTTGCATCACCCCTCCCTCAACCAAAAGCAGTGCAGCTCACAGCTCCAGGAGAGATTCATTCCCTCTTCTTGAGGAGAGGCGAGGGGAGAATAAAGAGGACTTTGTCTTGCAACTTGGATACCAGCTCAGCCACAGTAGAACAGGGTACCAGGCAGAGTCCTAAGGCTCCCATTCCAGGCCCTGGCTCCTGGAGGACATTTCTAAACACACCCTGGGTCAGAAGGGAACCTGCTGCCTTGAAGGGAAGGATCCAGTCCTGACAGAATCCATCACCTGCTGACTGAAGAGCCTTTGGCTCCTGAAAAACCAGCAGGGGTAGCCAGGCAGTACTCACGACAGGCCTTGTGTGAGATTCAGCTGTGCTGGCTTCAGGTGTGGCCCAGTACATTCCCAACTGTGGTGGCTATGAGAGAATCCTCTTGTTAGACAAAAGGAGAGGGAAGAGTAGAAGGGACTTTGTTTTACAGCTTAGGTCCTAGCTCAGCCACAATGGGGTAGAGCACCAAGTGGGCTCTTGGGGTCCCAAATTCTAGGCCTTGGCTCTTGGATGGCATTTCTGGACCTGTCCTGGGCCAGAGGGGAGCCCACTGCCCTGAAGGAAGAGTCCCAGGCCTGGCAGCATTCACCACAAGCTGACTAAAGACCCTTGGGCCTTGAGTGAACACTGGCAATAGCCAGGCAGTACTCGCCATGGGCCTGAGGCAGTGGTAGCCACACGGAGAGACTCTTCTGATTGAGGAAAGGGGAAGGAAGAGTGGGAAGGACTTTGTCTTGCACTTTGGGTGTCAGCTCAGCCACAGTAGAATAGAGCACCAAGTAGGTTCCTATGCTTCCTGACTCCATGTCCTGGCTCCTGGATGGCATCGTTGGACCTGTCTGGGGCCAGGGAGACTTGCCACCCTGAAGGGAATATCATGCGCTTGGCTAGATTTGCCACCTGCTGATTGTAGAGCCCTTGGGCCTTGAGTGAACATAGGCAGTAGCCAGGCAGTGGTTACCACAGGCCTGGGGTGAGACTCAGTGCTGTCTTGGCTTTGGGTCTGACCCAGGACAGTCCAGGTGGTGGTGGCCACAGTGGTGCTTGTGTCACCCCTCTCCTAGCCTCAGACAGCTCAGCATAGAGACAGAGACTATGTTTGGGGGAAAGTAAGGGAAGAGAGCAAGAGTCTCTGTATGGAAATTCAGGGAATTCTCCCAGATCTTACCCATGACCACTAGGTGGTACCTCTATGAGTCTGCAAGAGCCACAGCATTATTGGGCTTGGGGTGGCCCTAAAGCTGCAGTGACCAAAGACTTAGATCACAACACTCAAGTCCCTTCAAATACCTGGAAAGCCCTCCCAAGAAGGATTGGTTCAAATAAACCTAGACTGCGGAGACTAGTCAATACCTAACTGTTCAATGCCCAGACATCGATGAATATCCACAAGCATCAAGACCTTACCAAATGAACTAAATAAGGCATTGGTGACCAATCCTGGAGAAAATGAGATATGTGACTTCTCAGAGAATTCAACATAGCTGTTTTGAGGAAGTTCAATGAAATCCAAGCTAACACAGAGAAGAAATTCAGAATCCTATCAGATAAATTTAACAAAGAGATTGAAATAAAAGAATAAAGATGAAATTCTGGAGCTGAAAAATGCAATTGGCATACTGAAGAATGCATCAGATTCTCTTACTAGCAGAATTGATCAAGCAGAAGCAAAAATTAGTAAGCCTGAAGACAGGCTATTTGAAAATACACAGTCAGAGGAGACACAAGAAAAAAGAATACAAAAAAATGAAGCATGCCTATAAGATCTAGAAAATAGCCTCAAAAGGGCAAATACAAGAGTTATTTGCCTTAAAGAAGAGATAGAGAGAGATCAGGGTAGAAACTTTCTTCAAAGGGATAACAGAGAACATCCCAAACCTGGAGAAAGGTATCCATATTCAAATATAAGAAGGTTATAGAATACCAAGCAGATTTAACCCAAAAAAGACTACCTCATAGCATTTAATTATCAAACTCCCAAAGGTGAAGGATAAAGAAAGGATCCTGAAAGCAGCAAGAGAAAAGAAACAAATAACATAACAATGCAGCTCTATACATCTGGCAGCAGACTTCTCAGTGGAAACCCTATAGGCTAGAAGAGAGTGGCATGACATATTTAAAGTGCTGAAGGAAAAAAAAAACACCTTTTACCCTAGAATAGTATATTCAGTGAAAATATCCTTCAAACATGAAGGAGAAACAAAGACTTTCTCAGACAAACAAAAGCTGAGGGATTTCAACACCAGGCGTGTCCTACAAAGAATGCTAAAGGGAGTACTTCAATCAGAAAGAAAAGAACATTAATAAGTAATAAATAATCACCTGTACATACGAAACTCACTGGTAATAGTAAGTACACAGGAAAACACAGAATATTATAACATTGTAACTCTGGTGTGTAAATGACTCTTATCCTAAGTAGAAAGACTAAATGAAGAACCAATAAAAAATAATAACTACGACAACTTTTCAAGACATAGACAATACAATAAGATATAAATAGAAAAGGTTTTAAAGTGGGGGGATGAAGTTAAAGTGTAGAATGTCTATTAGTTTTCTCTTTGCTTGTTAGTTTGTTTGTATATGTAATCATTGTTAAGTTGTCATCAGTTTAAAATAAATGGTTATAAGATATTATTTGCAAGCATAGTGGTAACCTTAAATAAAAAAATACAACAGATACACAAAAAATCAAAATCAAGAAATTAAATCATACCATCAGAGAAAATCGACTTCACTAGAAGGAAGACAGGAAGAAAGGAAAGAAGGAAGAGAAGACCACAAAAATATAAAACAAGTAATAAAATGTCAGGAGTAAATCTTTACTTAACAATAATAACACTGAGTGTAAACAGACTAAACTCTTCAATCAAAAAACATAGAGTGGCTAAGTGGATAAAAAATCCAGACCCAGTGATCTGTTGCCTACAAAAAACACACTTCATGTATAAAGACATGCATAGACTGAAAATAAAGGGATGGGAAAAGATATTCCATGCTAATGGAAACAAAAAAATTAGCAGGAATAGCTATAATTATATCAGACAAAATATATTTCAAGACAAAAGCTATAAAAGAGGCAAAGAAGGTCTTTATACAATGATAAAGGGGTCAATTCAACAAGAGGATATAACAATTTTAAATATATATATGCACCCAACACTGGAAGACCCAGATATATAAAACAAATATTATTAGAGCTAAAGAGAGAGATGGACCCCAATACAATAATAGCTGGAGACTTCAACACTTCACTTTCAGCATTGGATACATCATCCAGACAGAAAATGAACAAAGAAACATCAGACTTAATCTGCACTATAAACCAAATGGACCTAATGGATATTCACATAACATTTCATCCAAGGGTTGCAAAGTACATATTCTTCTTCGCAGCACATGGATCATTCTCAAGGATAGACCATATGTTAGGCCACAAGAGAAGTCTTAAAACATTCAAAAACTTGAAATAATATCAAGTATCTTCCCTGACCACGATGGAATAAAACTAGAAATCAATAACGAGGAATTTTGGAAATTATACAAACACATGGAAATTAAACAATATACTCCTGAATGACCAGTGGGCCAATGAAGAAATTAAGAAGGAAATTAAAAAATTTCTTGAAGCAAATGAAAATGGAAACACAACATACAAAAACCTATGGGATACAGTGAAAGCAGTACTAAGAGGAAAGTTTATAACAATAAGCACCTACAATAAAAAACTAGAAAAATTTCAAATGAACAACCTAATGATGTATCTTAAAGAACTAGAATTGCATTTAATTGTACATTGAAAACTAACTAAAATAGTATAATTGTATTGTTTGTAACACAAAGGATAAATGTTTGAGGAAATGGATACCCCATTTATCATGATGTGATTATTATGCACTGCATGCCTGTAACAAAATACCTCCTGTAACTCAAAAATATATACACCTACTATGTACTCACAAAAGTTAAAAAAGAACTAGAAATGCAAGAGCGAAGCAAACTCAAAATTAGTAGAAGAAAAGAAATAATAATGATCAGAGTAGAAATTTGAAATAAAAATACAAAAGATCAATAAAATGAAGTCTTTTATCAAAAGACAAAAAAACAAAATCAACAAACCTTTAGCCCAACTAACTACAAAAAAGAGAGAAGACCTAAAGTAATAAAATTAGAGATGAAAAAGGAGACATTATAACTGACACTGAAGAAATACAAAAGATCATTATAGGCTATTATGAGCAACTGTATGCCAATAAATTGAAAAATCTAGAAGAAATGGGTAAATTCCTAGACACATACAACCTAACAAGATTGAACCATGATGAAATCCATCACCTGAACAGACTAATAACAAATAATGAGATTGAAGTTGTAATAAAACATCTCTCAGCAAAGAAAAGCCTGGGACCCAATTGCTTCACTGCTGAATTTTATCAAACATTTAAAAAAGAACTAACATCAATCCTACTCAAACTATTCCAAAAAATAGAGAATGAGGGAGTACTTCCAGACTCATTCTACAAGGCCAGTATTACCCTGATACCAAAACCAGACAAAAACACATCAAAAAAAGAAAACTACAAGCCAATATCCCTGATAAACATTGATACAAAAATCCTCAACAAAATACTAGCAAACTGAATTCAACGACACATTAAAAAGATCACTCACTGTGACCAAGTGGGATTTATCCCAGGAATGCAAGGATGGTTCAACATATGCAAGTCAATCAATGTGATACATCATATCAACAGAAGGACAAAAATGATATGATCATTTCAATTGATGCTGAAAAAAGAGTTTGATAAAATTCAACATCTGTTCATGATAAAAACCCTCAACAAACTGGGTATAGAAGGAACATACCTCAATACAATAAAAGCCATATATAACAGACCCACAGTTAATATCATACTCAATAGGGAAAAACTGGAAGCCTTTCCTCCAAGATCTGGAATAAGACAAAGATGCCTGCTTTCACCACTGTTATTCAAGACAGTACTGGAAGTCCTGGCTAGAGCAATTGGATGAGAGAAAGATATAAACGGCATCCTAATTGGAAAGGACAAAGTTGAATTATCTTTATTTGCAGATGAAATGATCTTATATGTGGAAAAAACTAAAGACTCCACCAAAAAAACAATTAGAACTGATAAACAAGTTCAGTAACATTTCAGGATAAAAAAAATCAACACAGCATTTCTATATGTCAGCAGCAAACAATCTGAATAAGAAATTAAGAAAGTAATCCCATTTACAATAGCCACAAATAAAATAAAATACCTAGGAATAAACTTAACCAAAGAAGTGAAATATCTGTACATTGAAAACTATAAAACATTGACGTAAGAAATTGAAGAGGACACACAAAAAATGGAAAAGATAGTCCATGTTCATGGATTAGAAAAATCAATATTGTTAAATATTCATAGTACCCCAAGCTATCTACTGATTCAATGCAATCCCTATCAAAATATCAATGACATTCTTCACGGAAATAAAAAAAATTCTAAAATGTATATGGAACCACAAAAGACCCAGAATAGCCAAAGCTATCCTGAGCAAAAAGAACAAAACTGAAGAATTACATCACCTGACTTCAAATTGTAATACAGAGCTATAGCAACCCAAACAGCATGGTACTAGCATTAAAAGAGACACATAGACTATGGAACAGAATACAGAACCCTGGAATAAATCCATACATCTACAGTGAACTCATGTTTGACAAAGGTTCCAAGAACATACATTTGAAAAAGTCAGTCTCTTCAGTAAATGGTGCTGGAAAAACTGGATATCCACTTGCAAAAGAATGAAACTAGACTCCTATCTCTCACTGTAAACAAAGATAAAATTAAAATGGATTAAAGACTTAAATCTAGGACCTCAAACTATGACACTAATAGAAAAAAATTGAGGGAACTCCAGGAAATTGGACTGGGCAAAAATTTAACATCCCACAAGCACAGGCAACCAAAGTAAAAATGGACAAATGGGAGCATACCAAATTAAAAACTTCTACATAGCAAAGGAAACAGTCCACAAAGTTAAGAGATAATCCACAGAATGGGAGAAAATATTTGCAAAGTATTCATCTGACAGAGATTAATAACCAGAATATATAAGGAGCTCAAACCACTCTATAGGAAAAAAAATCTAATAATTCGATTTTAAAATGAGCAAAAGATCTGAATAGACATTTCTCAAAAGAAGACATACAAATGGCAAAGAAGCATATTAAAAGGTACTCAACATCATCAATCATCAGAGAAATGCAAATCGAAACTACAATGAGATATCATCTCGCCCCAGTGAAAATGGCCTTTATCCATTTTAAGTTTTATTCGAAAGACAGGTGGTGCGAAAAGCGATGGCACAGCACGGTGCGGTGCAGCTCCTGCTCGTCTTTCCCCCTTGCTGGGTGACAGGTGTCTATGGGGCACCCGCCACTGCCACCACCGCCGTGTGCTGTCTCTATGGCCAGGGGGAGGAGGAGTGAGAGCTCAGTGACACAAGTACATAAATAAAGGATAAAATATTCTCTGAAACAAATCTTCAATCAAGTATAACATTTGATGCTTGGCATCTAGACTCCCTTGTGCCCTCACTATGCCAGCAGCAACTGTACATCATAGCCAAAGAATTTGTGAAGTTTGGGCTTGCAACGTGGATGAAGAGATGAAGAAAATTCGTCAAGTTATCCGAAAATATAATTACGTTGCTATGGACACCGAGTTTCCAGGTGTGGCTGCAAGACCCATTGGAGAATTCAGGAGCAATGCTGACTATCAATACCAACTATTGCGATGTAATGTAGACTTGTTAAAGATAATTCAGCTAGGACTGACATTTATAAATGAGCAAGGAGAATACCCTCCAGGAACTTCAACTTGGCAGTTTAATTTTAAATTTAATTTGACAGAGGACATGTATGCCCAGAACTCTATAGAGCTACTAACAACATCTGGTATCCAGTTTAAAAAACATGATGAGGAAGGAATTGAGACCCAGTACTTTGCAAGAACTTCTTATGACTTCAGGAGTGGTCCTCTGTGAAGGGGTCAAATGGTTGTCATTTCACAGCAGTTACAACTTTGGCTATTTAATCAAAATCCTGACCAACTCTAACTTGCCTGAAGAAGAACTTGACTTCTTTGAGATCCTTCGATTGTTTTTACCTGTCATTTATGATGTGAAGTACCTCATGAAGAGCTGCAAACATCTCAAAGATGGATTACAGGAGGTGGCAGAACAGTTAGAGCTGGCATAGATACGACCACCACATCAGGCAGGATCTAATTCATTCCTCACAGGAATGGCCTTTTTCAAAATGAGAGGAATGTTCTTTGAAGATCATACTGATGATGCCAAATATTGTGGTCATTTGTATGGCCTTGGTTCTGGTTCATCCTATGTACAGAATGGCACAGGGAATGCATATGAAGAAGAAGCCAACAAGCAGTCATGACATGAAATAGTCCTTTTATTTTTATTTTATTTTGAGCTACACACATGCTTGTATATACATTTTATCTCTGGTTGAATCCCTTGAACAACACACAGTACCTTCCCCCCGCCCTTTCATGGCCCAGTTTATTGTCTGCCTTTCAGTACTAAGTATGATCATTCCTATCTCAGATAAAAAAAAAAAAAACAACAAAAAACCACAAAAGAACAAACAAACAACAACAACAAGAAAACACATTCAGGTTAAATTTGGCCTTAATTTAATATACTTGTTAGCAAGCGTGTGTGACAGAGTAGAGAAAGCTACATCATTGAATATTTTGATAAACTTTACCTACTTGGGAGTTTGGTTTATTTTTCCCTTTTCCTAAATTAACTAGCACTGACTGTAATTTATTTCTCTGTTTCATGTCTCCCCCTTCCATTCTGCAGGAGTTTTAGCTATTTGAGATTGTGGACCATCGATTTTGTACTTTGGAGAGTGATTCTAACTCAAAACCTCTGTTTTATCAGAAATTTTGTTTTTACTTGATCTTAGCTGGAAAAATGACCATCTGCCAACTTTACACAGCATTTACTCGGTTTTGACCCACAGAATGTAGCACATTCATTGTGCAAACTGTCAATGCAGTGAAACTAAAAAAAAGACAAGAAACTACTGAGGAGCTCAGTAACTGATGTTTCTGTATGTAATGTTTAATCTTCCAAGCACATCTAGTGTCTGTCAGTTTCTAATTGGCATGTGTAGGCTGCTCTGTGACTGAAGACTTTTCAAACCAGTCTTACACCCTTCAGGAAAAATCCCTTGTGATTGAATATTTAGTATCTGCCAGGAAACTGGTACTCAAGATGTTGAAGCTACAGTTACTTTATGATAGCACACTTCCTTTGATCTGCTTATTTTTATTCCATCACTGTTTACCCTTGTTTTTTTTTTTGTATTTTGTAGCCATACTTATGATGCTCTTGATTTGTTGGTTATACAAATTGATTTTTTTAATATCTAAAGATAACAAGTCTTTAGTTATATTTTGTACCAAATTAAATTAGAAGTCAAAAATTGTGCTTTCCTAGTCGCTACAAAGGTAAATAATGGACATATTTGGTACAAAACAACAAAATCCATATATAAATGTATATATACAATATATGATAATGTACTCATATATATATGAGTACATAAATAAAGGAAAAGATATTTTCTGAAACAAATCTTCAATCAAGTACAACATTTTGATGCTTTAGAATATATGAGAATGTATGTATATTCTCATATATATAAAGAGAGCTAATAAAATTACCTGAGGAGTGTAATGCTTGTTTATTTTTTGTGTATATCTTTGCAATCTATTTTACATATATTGACAAAAGAGACTGTGAAATATTTAGCCATGCAGAATATGTGACCAGACCAGAGCATGTGTAGGATGTAGGAAGACTTTTCGGTAATCATTAACTCTACCCTGAAATGATTGACTACGGGTTATAATGTGTATTACCTATACTTCAATCAATAATATTAGCAAATCTCCAAATGTTAGTCACATTGGTTTGTCTCCCTTGTACATTCTTTATTCATGATATTACAGTGCTCTAACTGGGAGGTCCTTTTTAAACAAAACATTATTTTCAAAACAGAGGGTATTATTTGTTTTTAAAGCTTTTGTAAATAAAGGCTTCAAAAATGTTTTCTTATAAAAAAAAAAAGACGGGCAATAACACATGCTGATGAGGATGTGGAGAATAGGGAACCCTTGTACACTGTTGGTGGGAATGTAAATTATTATAATCACTGTGGAGAACAGTTTGGAGGTTCCTCAAAAAACTAAAAATAGAACTACCATATATGATCCAGCAATCATATGCTAGGTATATACCCAAAAGAAAGGACATCAGTATATCAAAGAGATATCTGCACTCCCATGTTTATTGTGCCACTATTCACAATAGCCAAGATTTGGAAGCAACCTAAGTATCTATCAACAGATGAATGGATAAAGAAGATATGGTACACATACACAATGCAGTACTATTTATCCATAAAAAGAATGAGATACTGTCATTTGCAACAACATGGAGGGAAATGGAGGTCGTGACGTTAATTGAAAGAAGTCAGACACAGAAAGACAAACTTCATATATTCTCACACATTTGTGGGAGCTAAACAATTAAGACAATTGAACTCATGGGGATGTAGAGTAGAATGATGGTTATCAGAGGCTGGGAAGGGTAGTAATGGGTGGGGGAGTGGGGATTATTAAAGGGTAAAAAATATAGTTAGATAGAACGAATAAGATCTAGTATTTGATAGCATAACAAGGTGACTACAGTCAACAATCATTTATTGTACATTTTAATATTGTACATTTTAAAATATTGTAT
Source organism: Pongo pygmaeus (assembly GCF_028885625.2). Taxonomy (NCBI): domain Eukaryota; kingdom Metazoa; phylum Chordata; class Mammalia; order Primates; family Hominidae; genus Pongo; species Pongo pygmaeus. The sequence continues at coordinate 73,073,529 of NC_072396.2, read as the reverse complement.
ATTTTAAAAAACTAAGAGTATAATTGGATTGTTTGCAATACAAAGAAAGGATAAATGCTTGAAGTGATGGTTACTGCATTTACCTTGTTGTGATTATTATGCATTGTGTGCCTGTATCAAAATATCTCGTGTACCCCATGAATATATATATACCTACTATGTACTCACAAAAATTAAAAATAAAAAAATTTAAAAATGACATTAAACAATAAAAAAGATATAATGAAGACAATAGTAGAGGGAGTCAGCGGAAAAGAGATCCCAATACATTTCTGATAGACAGACATTGAATAGGATGCTGGCTGATAAAGATTGGCAGATAAAATGACAGAGGGGGCTTACAGCTTGGGAGGATGTTGGTCTGCCCTGTAGGATCACAGAAAAGTTTGAAAATTGGAAATGCCAAGTAAGGCAGAGGGTGAAAATGAAATATGAGAAATGCATTGAAAATCTGTATATTAATCATTTTCCTCCACTGCATATAGAACTGCTAGTATTCAGGCATTGATTCCCAAGGCAAAGAAAAAAATCAGAAGGTTCTTCTCTAAAGAGATTGAATAAATTGTCTAAGAAGAATTGAGGTAACTAATGTGGGCATTAATGCTGTAAAACAAAGACCTTTACTATCTGGAATTTAGAGGTCCCCCAGTATATGGCTCTATTTACATAGTTGGGGCTTATTGAGTTGCAGGCCTTATATCTGGGGTACTAAACCATTTTGCTCAACCCCTACACACATTATGAAATTTCAGAACAGCAAAGATATAGAAAAGATCCTAAAAGCTCCCAGAGAGGAAAAACATTAATAGTTAAGGGAACAAGAATTGGAATGGCTTGGTCATCTCATCAAAAACGCTGGCTCTTAGAGAGAACAATGGAGGAATGCCTTCAAAATTCTGACAGAAAATTATTTCAAACCTATAATTTTGTCCTAACCAACTATCAATTGAGTCTGATAACAAAAACATGACATCTTAATATTGCAAAGACTAATAAAAGCAAGTCCCAGCCGTACAGTAGAGGCCTAAGGAACACTTAGTCTGAATGGAAGGAAGGGGGTTTCCAAGAGAGAGGCATCAAGAAAAAGACAGGGAAAAGGATTCACCATTTTATCCATCTTTTTTTTTTTTTTTTTTTTTTTTTTTTTGAGATGGACTCTCGCACTGTCGGCTGGGCTGGAGTGCAGTGGTACGATCTCAGCTCACTGCAACCTCTGCTTCCCGGGTTCAAGCGATTCTCCTGCCTCAGCCTCCTGAGTATCTGGGATTACAGGCGCCACCACGCCCAGCTAATTTTTTGTATTTTTAGTAGAGATGGTGTTTCACCATGTTGGCCAGGCTGGTCTCGAACTCCTGACCTCATGATCTGCCTGCCTCGGCCTCCCAAAGTGCTGGGATTATAGGCGTGAGCCACCACGCCAGGCCTATCCATCTTTAAGAAATTAGAGAAACTTATGAATGTAGCAGACAATGCAAGAAAAAATAAAGGTAATTAGAAAATCCAGAAAAAAACAAGTTTTACAAATTAAGAAATGTAATACTATCAACACTTGACAGAAGAGACAAAAATTTTAAATAATTAACAATAGTATAAACACTGTATATTGATTTTCAACTTCTGGAAATAACCAATATATAAAAGCACAGGATATTTAATTATAGAGATAGTTAATTATAAATGTAGAGCAAAACATAAACATTACCACTCTTGGCAATGTAAAAAGTAAAAGTACAAATGACTAGAATTGGTAGGTAGGGGAGAGAGATAAAAAGAACTGATGGCCTCTTTTTACAAACTCTTAGTTTTTACAAAGAACTAAGAGACACTGTCTATAGTTTATGAAACAAGAAATAAAGGTCTAAGTATATTCCTCAAAAAAAAAAAAAAAGAGGAACTAAAAAGCATGATAACTAAATTGGGACAAGAGATAGTATAAGTGAGTTATAGCCTCATTTATTAAATTACAAAGTTAATAAAGCCTAAAATAGATGAATTAAGAAATAGCAGTATATATGGAAGCAGTCCACAGAAGAACCAAACAGAAACAGTTAATAGAGTGAAAGGTAATCTCAGAGGATTAGGATTCGGAGGGTTGGAACAGTGAAACATTGCCTGCATTATAAACTTTTAGGTACTCAGTTCATATTTTTAAAAACTATGTGCGTGTATTACTCATAAGATATAAAAATAATCATAAGGCAATTTAAAAACCAATTAGTAACCTTGGAACAGAAATCTTCCTTTGCCATTACTAAATTTAAATCAGTCTCTCAGAACCTTTACCTGAAAAAGCGTTCTGGCAAGAAGCCAACTAAAGAATAGCCCGTCTCTATTATTTACCCTGCCTTTTTCCCTTAACCCCAGCCTCAAAGCCTATCTATATCCTTTCTCTTATAACCCACTGATACTTGACACAAACTCCAGATTAAGTTATAACCAGCTTCATTTTCAGCTACAGAGATCATTTTTATGGCTTTATAGACATACAACAAACTGTACATATTTAAGTTTTTACATATGTATGTACATCTATGTACACCTGTGAAACCATCATCACAATAAAAATAACAAGGATATCCATCACCCCCAAAAGTTTCCTCATGCTCCTTTGTAATCCCTTCCCACTCAGCCCAGTCTCTGATGCCCTCTGTATTTCCAGGTAATGACTGATCTGCTTTTTGCCACTATAGATCAGTTTTGATTTTCTAGAATTTTATATAAATAGCATCACACAATATACTTTGTCTGGCTTCTTTCTCTTAGCATAATTAGTTTGAGATTCTAACATGTTATAATATGTATCAGTTCATTCCTTTTTATTGATAAGTAGTATTCTGTTGCATGGATGTAACAGAGTTTGTTCATCCATTATCTGTTGAGGGACAAAATGATTTGTTTCCAGTTTTTAGTTACTGCAAATAAAACTGTTACGGACATTGGTATGCAAGTCTTTGTGTGGACATACGTTTTTATTTCTCTTAGGAAATATCTTGGAGTAGAACTGTTGGGTAACATATACTATGTGGTAAGTACATGTTATAAGAAACTGCCAAACTATTTCCTAAAGTGGATGTACCATTTTACTTTCCCACCAGCAGTGTGTATGAGAGTTTCAGGTTCTCATATCCTCATCAAAACTTGGTATGGTCAGTCTTTTTAAGTTTAATCATTCTAATAGGTATGTAGTAGTCTCTCATTATGGCTTTAATTTGCATTTCTCTGATGGCTAATGATGTTGAGGATCTTTTCATATATCTTCTTTAGTGAAGTGTCTTTTCAAATACTTCACCCATTTAAATTTTTTGTTTGTTTGTTTTTAGAGACAAGATCTGGCTATGTTGCCCAGGCTGGTTTCAAACTGGGCTCAAGTGATCCTGTTACCTCAGCCTCCCAAGTAGTTGGGATTACAGATATCCACCATTGTCCCTGACTCTCTTTCTTCCATTTAAAAGTATTGAGTTGTGTGTTTTTTATTATTGATTTTTTAAAAGATCATTATATATTCTTGATAACAGTTCTTTATCAGATAAGTGATTTGCAAATATTTTCTTCCATGCTGTATTTTGTCTTTTTAATATAATTTTTCCATTGAATTGCTTCACATTTTGTTGCAGATCATTTGACCATATATGTGTGGGTTTATTTCTTGGCTCACTATTCTGCAACTAGATCTACTGTCTATATTAAAAACACTGTACTGTATTAAACACTGTATAACACACAAGTGTATAAACACAAGTGTATAAAAACACTGTCTATATTAAAAACACTGTACTGTAGCTTTCTAATAAGCCTTGAAATCAGGTAGCATAGGTCCTCCAACTTTGTTCTTTTTTCAAAGTTGTTTAGGATATTCTAGGTACTCAGATGTTCCACATAAATTTTCAGATCAGCTTATCAGTTCCTATAAAAAATTTAAATTGCATTGAATCTATAGATCAATTTTGGGAAAACTGACATCTTAATATTTCATATTTTTGATGCTATTAAGAATGGTATTCTTAAAATTTTCAATTTCTGATTGTTTATTCCTAGTATATAGGAATAGAATTGATTTTTAATAATGACCCTGTATCCTGTGAACTTGCTGTATTCACTTACTAGTTCTGGTAGTTGTTTTGTGGATTTCTTACAACTTTTTACAAAGATAATCATGTCGTCTGTGTATAAAGACAGTTTTATTTCCTTTCTAAATTGGTTGCCTCTTATTTATTGCTTCCTTATTTCACTGGCTAGAACCTCCAGCACAATGTTGACTAGAAATGATGAGAGCAGACATCTTAATCTTGTTCCTGATTTTAGAATAAAAGCATTTAGTCTTTCACCATAAAGTATGATGTTACCTGTAGAACTTTTGTAGATGTCCTTTATCAATTTGTGGATGTTCCCCTCTACTCCTAGTTGGTTGGGAGTTTCTTTTTTTTTAAATCATGAATTGGTATTGGATTTTGTTAAATACTTTGTTTGCATTAATTGATATGATCATATGATTTTTCTTCCTGAACCTTAATAGAATGAATTACATTTATATTTCCCCATTAAAAGTAAGGGTATAACTGATATGCAAGTTGAAAACAGCCCAGTGAACACCCATTTCTATATTCAGAGGCCTAAACTAGAATATTAGGAGAGGAGCTCAGAATCTTATTCACGTGGGTGGACATATCAACGGACATTTTCCTGTCTGTTTTATCATCCATTTATCCATCTACCTATTCACTATTCACTGTTTGCTAGTTACTTGCTCTAGTCAAATACAATGCAAGGCACTGAAGATATAAAGAACCTGTAGACCTTGTTCTTCTGAGGCTCACCATATACCTAGTGAGAAGACAAACAGGTAATCACACCAATGGGATGAATGCCATATGAGGTTCATAAAGGAAAGTCTACGGAGCCACAGAGAAGTGTTAACTCTGCTTGGGGTACAGAAGATGGGGACAATGACTTTTGAAAAATAAGCAGGATACTTTTGGGCAGAGGTGAGAGATAAGAGCATTCCAGAAAAGTGGCCATAACTTAGAGCAGTGTTTTTAAGATTCTCCACACTTCCAAATGCCGTCTCCCCATGGCAGGAGTGGGAGGGACAGGCTTAAGTCCTAACATTTCTTTGAAGTCTCCCATTTTAGAAGAATTTTGCATTATACATCACACACACACACACACACACACACACACACACAGACACACACACACACACACACACACACACACACACAAATAGAATGAAGTGTTTTCTGTTAACCCTGAGCAGAATCTACACTCCAGGAAGATTCATCCTGGACTTTGGCAGACCACTGTCAGTAGGTGAAACACAATTCTATGTGTAGGAGTGGAAGGTCACTGGTAAACAATTGGCAACTAGGAGTAGCTTCTTGGGGTAGTTGTTTAACCTCAGAATCATGTCAATCAGGCACTAGGCATGCAATTAGAAATACCCTGGCTTCAAAGCTTGTATGTTTGCCTAAGGACCTAAATTATCATTCGCTCACTCTGTGATTATCCCAGCTCCATGATGAGCCAAGTTCTACCTAGCACTGCCAAAAAACAGCAAGAATGCTTTTAACAGCTTTAAAAAAGTTTTCAAATTTCTTTGGCAAATGAAGTCAGCTGTACAGTATCTTGCTGGGGTCTTAAATTGACATTGAACTTGGACCATGCAGAGCCAAGTTATTTATTTATAAGCAATAAATAATTATGTTAGTACTGAAATCCTTGAGCACTTGCCGGTCACAATATTCATTTTTACTTGTACTAATGGTAACTGCTGAAATAGTAATCAGAGTTCTCATCTCTTATCAGCTGGTACCTAGTTGTGTGGAAAGTGCTGCCATATCATGCTTGAGAATTGATTAGAAATGTTTTACATTATTTCTTGCCAATAAAGGTCAAATTCTGCTACAACACAATGTAAACTTTTATGGAATGAAGAAAATTTCTAAGTGTAAGTTGGTGGCGCATTTATTTTTAGCAACATTCAATACCATAGAGCCCAAGGCAACCAAAGTATTTTGAATCAACAAAGATCCTGCTTTTTATAAAGGATAGTAGGCTACCCAAACTTTTCTATGAGTTCCTACTTCAGTGTTTTTCAGCTATTTAACACTTTAACCTATGCCGCTTTAATAAATGTTAAACATTTCATGCAGTCTCTTTTTCTGATGGCAATCTGTTTCCCAAGTAAATATCCCTGGTTTACAATTATGTGCTATGTATTTGTACCAGCCAAACAGACTTTATCAAATTTTACTTGTTTTAGTTTGTATTATGAGAAAAGTAGTTTGTTTCCAAAAAGAATAAAAATATGATAAGCATTCTCTTCTTTCTAAAAATTGTTGCCTCTGTGTTTATATGGGTTTCATTCATAGTTATCACCACCTTTCACTTCTACTGCTCCCCAGAGATGTAGCATTTATCTGAATAAATTTACTTGAATTTTTCAAAATCTACCCACCCACAGTAACATACAACATAACATAGGCATTTCCATAAACCTCAAATAAATCCTTCAATAAACACTGACCAAAACACTACTGTGGAATGCAAAATAGACTCTGCAATGCAACAGGAATACAAATATCAGTAAGATGTGGCTCTTGCTCTCTACACAGTATTGTTTCATATGATGACTCTTAACCAGGCGCCAGTATCAGAATTACTTGGAGAGTCTTTTCAGAATTGACATGGGCAGTGCTGAGACCACCAGCTAGGGAGATGACATCTGAAGTGGCTTTTGAAGGTTTGGTAGTTTGCTAGATAGAGATGGAACTGAAGGGGTATCCTAGACAGAGGGAATAGTATGTACAAAAGGGTTAAAGCATGCCACTTACCTCTAAATTAATGGCATCTATACAACAGAAATAACACTCACCATGGGATTGTTGTGAGAATTAAATGAGAACATGTATAAAAGTGCTTGGTGCATTGTAGATGTTCAATTAATGTCAGTTGTATTCTTCCCCACTAACATTTAAAATAAAATTGATTTAGACAATTACTATTATTGTTTTTTACCCAGTGTGACCCTGAAGTAATGGCATATAGAATGGGTCAGATGGAATTGGAAACAAAGGGAGAAAGACAAGTTTGCAGCTTGGGGAGAGATGGGGCAACATGGTAGCACCAGGTATACTCAGAGAGGAAGGACCTAAATTAGTGTTAAAAGGCAATCAAAAAGCTGGAAAACACACTTCAGGATATAATTCAGGAGAACTTCCCCGACCTAGCAAGACAGGCCAACATGCAAATTCAGGAAATACAGAGGGCACCACTAAGATACTCCATGAGAAGATCAACCCCAAGACACATAACCATCAGATTCTCCAAGGCTGAAATGAAGGAAAAAGTGTTAAGGGCAGCCAGAGAGAAAGGCTAGGTCACCTACAACGGGAAGCCCATCAGACTAACAGCGGACCTCTCAGCAGAAACTCTACAAGCCAGAAGAGATTGGGGGCCAATATTCAACATTCTTAGAAAAGAATTTTCAACCCAGAATTTCATATCCAGCCAAACTAAGCTTCATAAGCAAAGGAGAAATAAAATCCTTTCCAGACAAGCAAATGCTGAGGGATTTTGTTATCACCAGCCTGCCTTGCAAGAGCTCCTGAAAGAAGCACTAAATATGGAAAGGAAAAACCAGTACCAGCCACTGCAAAAACACACCAAAATATAAAGACCAATGACACTATGAAGAAACTGCATCAACTAGTGTGCACAATAACCAGATAGCATCATGATGACAGGATCAAATTCACACATAACAATACTAACCTTAAATGTAAATGGGCTAAATGGCCCAATTAAAAGACACAGACTGGCAAATTGGATAAAGAGTCAAGACCCATTGGTGTGCTGTATTCAGGAGACCCATCTCATGTGCAAAGACACACATAGGCTCAAAACAAAGGGATGGAGGAAAATTTTCCAAGCAAATGGAAAGCAAAAAAAGCAGGGGTTACAATCCTAGTCTCTGACAAAACAGACTTTAAAAAAACAAAGATCAAAAAAGACAAAGAAGGGTATTACAAAATGGTAAAGGCAACAATGAAACAATAGCTAACTATTCTAAATATATATGCACCTAATACAGGAGTACCCAGATTCATAAAACAAGTTCTTAGAGACCTACGAAGGGACTTAGACTCCCACACAATAATCGTGGGAGACTTTAACACCCCATTGTCAATATTAGACAGATCAATGAGATAAAAATTAACAAGAATATTCAGGACTTAAACTCAGTTCTGGAACAAGTGGACCTAATAGACATCTACAGAATTCTTCACCCCAAATCAACAAAATATACATTCTTCTCAGTGCCACATGGCACTTAGTCTAAAATAGACCACATAATTGGAAGTAAAACACTCCTCAGCAAATGCAAAATAACTGACATCATAACAAACAGTCTCTCAGACCACAGTGCAATCAAATTAGAACTCAGGATTAAGAAACTCACTCAAAACCACACAATTACATGGAAATTGAACAACCTGCTCCTGAATGACTCCTGGGTAAATGATGAAATTAAAGCAGAAATCAAGAAGTTCTTTGAAACCAATAAGAACAAAGAGACAATGTACCAGAATCTCTGGGACACAGCTAAAGCAGTGTTAAGAGGGAAATTTATAGCATTAAATGCCAGTATCAGAAAGCTAGAGAGATCTCAAATCGACACCCTAACATCACAATTAAAAGAGCTAGAGAGGCAAGAGCAAACTAATCCAGAAGCTAGCAGAAGACAAGAAATAACTAAGATCAGAGCAGAATTGAAAAGGATAGATATACAAAAAACCGTCCAAAAAAAAAAAATCAATGAATCCAGGAGCTGAGTTTTTGAAAAAATTGACAAAATAGACCACTAGCTAGACTAATAAAGAAGAAAAGAGAGAATTAAGTAGACACAATAAAAAATAATAATGGGGATATCACCACTGACCCCACAGAAACACAAACTACCATCAGAGAATAATATAAAAATCTCTATGCAAATAAACTAGAAAATCTAGAAGAAATGGATAAATTCCTGGACACATACACCCCCCCAAGACTAAACCAGGAAGAAGTCGGATCCCTGAATAGACCAATAATAAGTTCTAAAATTGAGGCAGTAATTAATAGCCTACCAACCAAAAAAAAAAAAAGCCCAGGACCAGATGGATTCACAGCCGAATTCTACCAGAGGTATGAGGAGGAGCTGGTACCATTCCTTCTGAAACTATTCCAAATTGAAAAGGAGGAACTCCTCCCTAACTCATTTTATGAAGCCAGCATCATCCTGATACCAAAACTGGGAAGAGACACAACAAAAACAGAAAACTTCAGGCCAATATTCTTCATGAATATTGATGCAAAAATCCTCAATAAAACACTGGCAAACGGAATCCAGCAGCACATCAAAAAACTTATCCACCAAGATCAAGTTTGCTTCATTCCTGGAATGCAAAGCTGGTTCAACATATGCAAATCAATAAATGTAATCCATCACATAAACAGAACCAAAGACAAAAACCACATGATTATCTCAATAGATGCAGAAAAGGCCTTTGATAAAATTCAACATCCCTTCATGTTAAAAACTCTCAATAAACTAAGTATTGATGGAACATATGTCAAAATAATAAGAGCTATTTATGACAAACCCACAGCCAATATCATATTCAATGGGCAAAAGCTGGACGCATTCCCTTTGAAAACCAGCACAAGACAAGGATGCCCTCTCTTACCACTGCTATTCAACATAGTCTTGGAAGTTGTGGCCAGGGCAATCAGGCAAGAGAAAGAAATAAGGTATTCAAATAAGAAGAGAGGAAGTCAGATTGTCTCTGTTTGCAGACAACATGATTTTATATTTAGAAAACCCCATTGTCTCAGCCCCCAAACTCCTTAAACTGATAAGCAACTTCAGCAGTCTCAGAATACAAAATCAATGTGCAAAAATCACAAGCATTCCTTTACAACAAAAACAGACAACAGAGAGCCAAATCATGAGTGAACTCCCATTCACAATCACTACAAAGAGAATAAAATACCTAGGAATAGAGCTAACAAAGGATTTGAAGGACTTCTTCAAGAAGAACTTGTTACAAACCACTGTTCAAGGAAATAAGAGAGGAAACAAAAAAATGGAAAAACATTCCATCCTCAAGGATAGGAAGAATCAATATCATGAAAATGGCCATACTGCCCAAAGTAATTTATAGATTCAATGTTATTCCCATCAAACTACCATTGACATTCCTCACAGAATTAGAGAAAACTACTTTAAATTTCATGTGGAATCAAAGACAACCCTGTATAGCCAAGACAATCCTAAGTAAAAAGAACAAAGCTGGAGGCATCACGTTACCTGACTTCAAACTATACTACAAGGCTACAGTAACCAAAACAGCACAGTACTGGTACCAAAACAGACATATAGACCATTGGAAGAGAACAGAGACCTCAGAAGTAACACCACACATCTACAACCATGTGATTGTCGACAAGCCTGACAAAAAAAGGCAATGGGAAAATGACTCCCTATTTAATAAATGGTGTTGAGAGTTCTGTCTAGCCACATGCAGAAATTTGAAACTGGACCCCTTCCCTACACCACATACAAAAATTAACTCAAGATGGATTAAGGACTTACATGTAAAACCCAAAACCATAAAAACCCTAGAAGAAAACCTAGGCAATACCATTCAGGACACAGGCATGGGCAAAGACTTCATGATGAAAATGCCAAAAGCAATTGCAACAAAAGCCAAAATTGACAAACGGGATCTAATTAAACTAAAGAGCTTCTGCACAGCAAAACAAACTATCATCAGAATGAACAGGCAACCTACTGAATGGGAGAAAACTTTTGCGATCTACCCATCTGACAAAGGTCTAATATCCAGAATTTACAAGGAACTGAAATTTGCAGGAAAAAAACAGTCCCAATCAGAAAGTGGGCAAACGATATGAACAGACAATTCTCAAAAGAAGACATTTACATAGCCAACAAACATATGGAAAATAAGCTCAACATCACTGATAATTAGAGAAATGCAAATTAAAACCACAATGAGATACGATCTCATGCCAGTCAGAATGGCAATTATTAAAAAGTCAGGAAACAATAGATGATGGCAAGGCTGTGGAGAAATAGGAATGCTTTTACACTGTTGGTGGGAATGTAAATTAGTTCAACCATTGTGGAAGACAGTATGGCAGTTCCTCAAGGATCTAGAACCAAAAATACCATTTGACCCAACAATCTCATTACTGGATATATACCCAAAGGAATAAATCATTCTACTATAAATAAATCATCTAAATAAATCATTCTACTGATTTAAAGACACACGCACATGTATGTTTATTGCAGCACTGTTTACAATAGCAAAGTCATGGAACCAACCCAAATGCCTATCAATGATAGAGTGGATAAAGAAAATGTGGCACATATACACCATGGAATACTACTCAGCCATAAAAAGGAATGAGATCATGCCCTTTGAAGGGACTTGGATGAAGCTGGAAGCCATCATCCTCAGCAAATTAACACAGGAACAGAAAACCAAACACCTCATGTTCTCACTCATAAGTGGGAGTTGAACAGTAAGAACACATGGACATAGGGAGGGGAACAACACACACCAGGGTTTGTTTGGGGGTGGGGGGCAAGTGGAGGGGACTTAGAGGATGAGTCAATAGGTGCAGCAAACCACCATGGCACATGTATACCTATGTAACAAACCTGCATGTTCTGAACATGTATTCGGGAACTTAAAGTAAAATTTTAAGAAAGGCCATCAAAATCAGATACAACTAACAGTTGTGAAAGAAATCATTTATCCGCTAGTCACATTGGAATAGGAAAAAGAAAGTCACACTGGTTATCTGGTCCTAAAGCAAGAAAAAGTCATGCTGCATATATATTTTGATTACATTTTAGTCCTCCTTACTGCTGTTTCCATCTTTAGGTGGGGAGGACAGAAAGGTGTGTGTGTGTGGTGATGGTAATGAGAGAGGGAAGACTAAAAAAGAATAAAATGAAGTCCCGGATACATCCAGAAAAACAATAATCTTATAGGCATCTTGCTTACCAACAAAACTCCCTCTACTTTGTGTACAACAATCCAATAAGGTTCTTGTGATTCACTGCCACTGGTGACTTAGCATTCACTTTAGTGGATGCTTCCTTTGCCTACGTTGTAGCTAATTAGTACAGAAGCACAAATCGACACATTTATAAAAAGGTAGCAGCCTGAATTTTAAACCTTTTTCTAATATAAATAAAGCCTAACACTTTGAAAGCATTGTTCCCTCAATTCCAACAAAGAGAGTATTAGTAAAACTAAAACTATTGTTCAAAAATTCATAGTTTATAACCACTCAAATGTGGGCAAGGTTGTCATTAGTGAAATAAAAATTAAGACAAAAATGGAATATCATTAGACACTCATTAGAAAGGCCGAAATTCAAAAACTGACAATACCAATTGCTGGCAAGAAAGCATAGTAACAGGAACCCTCATTCACTGCTGGTGAGATTGCAAAAATGGTTAGCCACTTTGGAAGAGAGTTTGGCAGTTATTACAAAGTTAAACATAGTTTTACCATATGATCCAGCAATCACACTCCTTTGTATTTACCCAACTGATTTGAAACTTATGACTACACAAAAATCTGCACACAAATGTTTATAGCAGCCTTACTCATAATCACCAAAATTAGAAGCAACCAAGATGTCACTTAATAGGTGAATTAATAAACAAACTGTGGTACATCCATATAAAAGAATTCTATTCAGCGATAAAATAGGAATGAGCTATCAAGCTATGCAAAGACATGGCTAAATGTAAAACATATATTGCCAAGTGAAAGAAGCCAGTTGGAAAGCCTATACACTTCACTATCCTATTTATGCAACATTTTGGAAAAGGCAAAACTGTAGAGATGGTATACAGATGATCAGTGGTTGTCAGAGGTATGTGGAGGAGGAGGCAGGGTTGAGTAGGTGGGACACAAGAGATTTTTAGGGCGACGACATATTCCGTATGATACTGTAATGGTGGATATACAACACTATGCATTTTTCAAACTTCACAGAATTTTACAGCCCAAAGAGTAAATCTTAATGTATGCAAAAGTTAAAAAATAATCTAAGAAGTCATCAGGGGATTGATCTCAGGATGGGATACAGAATTTGACAAAAGAATCTAATTATATGTATGAAACAATTTCTCTGAAGGACGTGGGGGAAAAAGGCCCAACCTACGTAACTTTGGAAATGAGTTTGTAAGACTAAAGACAAAAGGAACCATAGATAAGCATCTACTATATTTGATAAAGTTGTCCCCACAGAGGTGTGAATTAGCAAGCCTGAAACCACTATAGCCACAAACTGGAATTGGATGATCAAGTAAATAGATGGTGGATGGCAACAGGAAGTTACACACAAGCAGGAGAGAAGGTTAGAATGATCCATGTGGTATTGTATTAGCGTTGGGGACATCTGTATGAACTCATGTTTAGCTTAGTAATGATCCAGATGGTTACATATGGAAATATTCATAGATATGTGTATACATACATGGGCTAGTATACACATACATTTTCTTTTTTTTTTAATTTTTATTTATTTATTTATTTTATTATTATTATACTTTAAGTTTTAGGGTACATGTGCACAATGTGCAGGTTAGTTACATATGTATACATGTGCCATGCTGGTGTGCTGCACCCATTAACTCGTCATTTAGCATTAGGTATATCTCCTAAAGCTATCCCTCCCCACTCCCTCCACCCCACAACAGTCCCCAGAGTGTGAAGTTCCCCTTACTGTGTCCATGTGTTCTCATTGTTCAATTCCCACCTATGAGTGAGAATATGCAGTGTTTGGTTTTTTGTCCTTGCGATAGTTTACTGAGAATGATGATTTCCAATTTCATCCATGTCCCTACAAAGGACGTGAACTCATCATTTTTTATGGCTGCATAGTATTCCATGGTGTATATGTGCCACATTTTCTTAATCCAGTCTATCATTGTTGGACATTTGGGTTGGTTCCAAGTCTTTGCTATTGTGAATAGTGACACAATAAACATACGTGTGCATGTGTCTTTATAGCAGCATGATTTATAGTCCTTTGGGTATATACCCAGTAATGGGATGGCTGGGTCAAATGGTATTTCTAGTTCTAGATCCCTGAGGAATCGCCACACTGACTTCCACAATGGTTGAACTAGTTTACAGTCCCACCAACAGTGTAAAAGTGTTCCTATTTCTCCACATCCTCTCCAGCACCTGTTGTTTCCTGACTTTTTAACGATTGCCATTCTAACTGGTGTGAGATGGTATCTCATTGTGGTTTTGATTTGCATTTCTCTGATGGCCAGTGATGATGAGCATTTTTTCATGTGTCTTTTGGCTGCATAAATGTCTTCTTTTGAGAAGTGTCTGTTCATGTCCTTCGCCCACTTTTTGATGGGGTTGTTTGTTTTTTTCTCATAAATTTGTTGGAGTTCATTGTAGATTCTGGATATTAGCCCTTTGTCAGATGAGTAGGTTGCGAAAATTTTCTCCCATTTTGTAGGTTGCCTGTTCACTCTGATGGTAGTTTCTTTTGGTGTGCAGAAGCTCTTTAGTTTAATTAGATCCCATTTGTCAATTTTGGCTTTTGTTGCCATTGCTTTTGGTGTTTTAGACATGAAGTCCTTGCCCATGCCTATGTCCTGAATGGTAATGCCTAGGTTTTCTTGTAGGGCTTTTATGGTTTTAGGTCTAATGTTTAAGTCTTTAATCCATCTTGAATTAATTTTTGTATAAGGTGTAAGGAAGGGATCCAGTTTCAGCTTTCTACATATGGCTAGCCAGTTTTCCCAGCACCATTTATTAAATAGGGAATCCTTTCCCCATTGCTTGTTTTTCTCAGGTTTGTCAAAGGTCGGATAGTTGTAGATATGCGGCATTATTTCTGAGGGCTCTATTCTGTTCCATTGATCTATATCTCTGTTTTGGTACCAGTACCATGCTGTTTTGGTTACTGTAGCCTTGTAGTATAGTTTGAAGTCAGGTAGTGTGATGCCTCCAGCTTTGTTCTTTTGGTTTAGGATTGACTTGGCGATGCGGGCTCTTTTTGGTTCCATATGAACTTTAAAGTCGTTTTTTCCAATTCTGTGAAGAAAGTCATTGGTAGCTTGATGGGGATGGCATTGAATCTATAAATTACCTTGGGTAGTATGGTCATTTTCATGATATTGATTCTTCTTACCCATGAGCATGGAATGTTCTTCCATTTGTTTGTATCCTCTTTTATTTCCTTGAGCAGTGGTTTGTAGTTCTCCTTGAAGAGGTCCTTCACTTCCCTTGTAAGTTGGATTCCTAGGTATTTTATTCTCTTTGAAGCAATTGTGAATGGGAGTTCACTCACGATTTGGCTCTGTGTTGGTCTGTTATTGGTGTATAAGAATGCTTGTGATTTTTGTACACTGATTTTGTATCCTGAGACTTTGCTGAAGTTGCTTATCAGCTTAAGGAGATTTTGGGCTGAGACGATGGGGTTTTCTAGATGTACAATCATGTCATCTGCAAACAGGGACAATTTGACTTCCTCTTTTCCTAATTGAATACCCATTATTTCCTTCTCCTGCCTAATTGCCCTGGCCAGAACTTCCAACACTATGTTGAATAGCAGTGGTGAGAGAGGGCATCCCTGTCTTGTGCCAGTTTTCAAAGGGAATGCTTCCAGTTTTTGCCCATTCAGTATGATATTGGCTGTGGGTTTGTCATAGATAGCTCTTATTATTTGGAGATATGTCCCATCAATACCTAATTTATTGAGAGTTTTCAGCATGAAGAGTTGTTGAATTTTGTCAAAGGCCTTTTCTGCATCTATTGAGATAATCATGTGGTTTTTGTCTTTGGTTCTGTTTATATGCTGGATTACATTTATTGATTTGAGTATATTGAACCAGCCTTGCATCCCAGGGATGAAGCCCACTTGATCATGGTGGATAAGCTTTCTGATGTGCTGCTGGATTCTGTTTGCCAGTATTTTATTGAGGATTTTTGCATCCATGTTCATCAAGGATATTGGTCTAAAATTCTTTTTTGGTTGTGTCTCTGCCCGGCTTTGGTATCAGGATGATGCTGGCCTCATAAAATGAGTTAGGGAGGATTCCCTCTTTTTCTATTGATTGGAATAGTTTCAGAAGGAATGGTACCAGTTCCTCCTTGTACCTCTGATAGAATTCGGCTGTGAATCCATCTGGTCCTGGACTCTTTTTGGTTGGTAAGCTATTGATTATTGCCACAATTTCAGAGCCTGTTATTGGTCTATTCAGAGAGTCAACTTCTTCCTGGTTTAGTCTTGGGAGGGTGTAAACACATACATTTTCTTCCTCTGTCAGCTGAGAAGGCCTAGAAGTAATGACACCCAGTAGCAATGAGCACATCTAGCACTCAGATCTTGTTTTGTAATACCCAATAAAAGGAACCAGAGATCCTTGGAGAATTGGGTGATCATAGGACTAACTGGGGTAGGAAATATACATATGAACCTGTAGCATCTTGTAGTGCCATCAAGTTAAGAAGTGTTCAATAAAAGCCCACATGGATGAGGGTACATCAAAGGGACACAGGAGCCAACTGAAAGACCTCCCAAAGGCCAAAGCCAGAATGATTTGAACAACAGAATAAAGCAGTATTGGATTATAACCCAAAGTATAAAATAAATATCACTGTATCTAGACATAAATAAATAAATAAATAGTGTGAGAACAGGCAAATCAACTGCAGAAGAATTCCAAATAATTTATGTAGATACTTCACCATCAAGGAGGTGGAGCCTAATTCCTCACTCCTTTAGCATGGGCTGTGCATAATGATTTCCTTACAAACAGTGAAATATGAAAAGGGAAAATAAGTTTACAGTGGAGAAATCTGACAAACACTACTGGCCAGGTGACCAAGGTTAACAATAATAGTGATAAGTCATGTTGATACTATGTACTTAAAATTTTTTTTTTCAATCAGCTTTCCCAAGTTGAAGATAGTATGTACCTTTGCTATGATGTGCTTCAAATGGCATTTTACCTCTGTAGTCTTCCTTCCAAAAGCCCATAACCCCATTCTAGTCATGAGAAAAATATTAGACAAATCCCAGTTGAAGGACATTCTGCAAAATACCTAACTAGTACTCCTCAAAACCATTAAGGTCATTGGAAACTGAGAAATTACTATAGTCAAGGAGATACTAAATGTACTGTGGCATCTTGGATGGAATCTTGGAACAGAAAGAGGACATTAGGTAAAAACTAAAAACAGTGAATAAAGTATGAATTTTAGTTAATAATAATGTATCAGTATTAGGTCATTTGATATGGCAAATGTACCATAGTAATGTAATAGGGGCACACTGGGGATAGAGTATATGGGAACTCTGTATTATCTCCACAACTTTTCTGTAAATGTAAAACTATTATAACATTAAACATTTATTTAAAAATTTTATTTAAAATATTGCATTAATGTATTATTTATCTAAGAAAAACGTTGACAAGGAAGTATAAAATTTAACATAAAACCAGAAGAACTTGTCAATGCAATGGTGAAGGGAAAAAATTGTATTTCTAGACTGAGATCACCCTATGAAGATTCCCAACACAAAGGAAAAGAAGGAGAAAAGTATGCTTACAAAAGAAGCTGCTCTCACTGCAGTGACATGCAAAATCTTATCTGGCAAAGTTAAACAGCAATGCTCTGGAATGTCATGATAGCACAATAGGAATTAGCCAAATAACTTAGCCTCCAGTTACCCACAGACTAATTTGTTTTCTGAAGAACCACATTCCAAAGTTTACACAAATCATGAAGCCTACAAAGATTTATTTTTAGTGTATTTTTTCTTGCAATAATGCTAAAATTGAACTTTTCTAGACATTAAATATAATTTGAAAGTTTATTATTGGAGATCCAAAACACAAATACTATGACTTGTGAAGCAGAATCCAAGATTTTCTCCTCTTCAGATACGATTTCTTATTTTGATGCTTTTCAATTAAATTCACAGTAAATCCAAAAGGAAGGGCTCTTGTATGGCCACTATTGGAATTAAACTTTGACTTATCGGCACTAACAAAGATAAAACTACATAGACCTGTGCACTAGGCTGGACTTGAAGTATGCCACAATAATGTAAAAGGCAAGACTGTTGAAGAGGGTGGGGAAAGAGAGAGCTCAATGGCATAAAATGATTGTTTCACACCACATACTTGTTAATCTGGATGAGACTAACGTTATAAGTATCTGCCAGTGTCTCCTTGACAAACAAGTTGGCGGTCTCATGGTTCTGAGTTTCCCTGAAATATTTATTCTGTTATTCCTTTGGGTAATTATAGCTTATTAGCCCTAGTTATATTCTCATGTTGCATAGTAAATTATTCTCCTCTCTCCTTGGTGTTTACACCCTTCAGACAGTTGTATCCCCACCCTCTCCCCCCTTAGTCATCACTTAGTTAAATTGTATAGACAAAATTCTTTTAATCTTTGCTCATAAATCAATCCCTCTGGCCCCTTAATCATTTTTGTTACTCTTCTCTGAACTCCCTCCAATTAATCTATATCTTTTCAGTTAATGAGTTTGGAGAAGCTGAATAGCCCAGGTGTGATCCCAGTCATGTTTAGTGTCTGTGTGTTTATAAATGCACTCAAGAGTTTTTTTTTTTTTGTAATGGGGATTAAAAAATACAATAAATTATCAGTGGCTTTTCTGCCCCATTTTGTAGTACTCCAAATGGTTACTTATCTATCAGCTATGGGTTTTCATCATCAATGGCCATTTCTCAAGTTTTAACTCCTGCTAGACTACGAAGTCTATTCTAGTTCCTGCTGTTAGCCAGTCACAAATACTCTCAGTTATCTGTCAAAAAAAAATCTATTTAGAGTGAATCCAATCAGTTACTTTAGAAAGAATCCTAGGTTTAATTCTTCCAGAGATTTTTTTTCAAACCAGTCTGTGTGTATGGATACCACCAGAGTTGACTGTCTTCACAGGAAAAGCTAAGATGGAGTTTGGAAATTGTTTTGATAAAACTGAAAGGAAATTAACTCACTTGACTGCTAAAGGAGTGAAGGTTCTCTTTTTAGGAAAAAGGTAACACATTTCTTAGAGAACTGTCACTTCATAGTAAGGCAGATGATTTCAGAGTAACAATTTCTTTGCATAGAGTTCAAGTTACATTTCACTTGTAATAGGTATTCAGCTTCCTGGCCGGGCACGGTGGCTCACACCTGTAATCCCAGAACTTTGGGAGGCCGAGGCAGGCAGATCACTTGAGGTCAGGAGTTGGAGACCCGCCTGGCCAACATGGCGAAACCCCATCTCTACTGAAAATACAAAAATTAGCCCGGTGTGGTGGCACACGCCTACCGTCCCAGCTACTTGGGAGGCTGAGGCAGGAGAATCTCTTGAACCCGAGAGACGGAGGTTGTAGTGAGCTGAGATCGTGCCTCTGCACTCCAGCCTGGGTGACAGAGGAAGACTCTGTCTGGAAAAAAAAAAAAAAAAAAAAAAAAGAAGGGGATAGGGGTATTCAGCTTCCTTTAGCAGAAAGGATGGATTAGCCTATTCTGGAATTTGGGAAATAAATTCAGTTTAGGCATAATTTCATCACCAGTACTTCCCATCATGAATTCCCTTCCATTTCTTTCCTGCTGATATTCTTTTGCCTTTTTCAAAGTAGTTATACCCATGAGAAGGTATAAAATTAGTTAACAAATGGTTACTAAGCATCTACATTGTACAGAACTTGTAAATTACCAGACATTATAGAATAAGATATATATAAAAAGAGAACCTCAAAATATATTTCATGTTTACATAGGAGTTTGTGATCTTTTGGGGGTAGTAAAACACAAGGTATATGAAAACCAGAGACTGACTTAAAACATATTATATTAACAATACTATTATTAAAAAATTGATAACCTAAGTGCCATAGAAATTTGGAAGGAAGAGGCGATTAGCATAAAATAGAGTTAATCTGGGATTACTTGATGTAGATGAAAAGTGATTTTAGTCAATTTTCTTCCTCTGGTATATAGTTTCTGATGAAGAAATGTGTTCAAACGATAGATAAAGGAAGGTTTGAGGATCATCTGTGGATAATATTTATCCATGATATTCCTTTACCTTTTAACACAAACACTAGGAGTTGGGCTTTATAAGCTTACTGTGGTTCTGAAGTACTCTCCTAGTTTTGAGTTCAAACACCTTAATCTGTAAGACCAAATATGTAAATGGCAACATAACTCAGTGGGGAACGGCAACCTATTTTCTGTAAGTAGAAATCATGCCTTGATTCATTTGCAAGAGTTTTTGAGAAAGTAAATAAGAATATGGTCAATGGGAAACCAATGGATGATATTTATTTGGGTTTTCAAGTTTTTTTAAGGTCATATACCAAAGATTGCTTACAAACAAAAATGAGCTGTCGGGCATGGTGGCTCACGCCTGTAATCCCAGCACTTTGGGAGGCCGAGGCGGGCGGATCACCTGAGGTCAGGAGTTTGAGACCAGCCTGGCCAACATGACAAAACCCCGTCTCTACTAAAAATACAAAAATTAGCCAGGTGTGGTGGCAGGCACCTGTAATCCCAGCTACTCGGGAGGCTGAGGCAGGGATTATTGCTTGAACCCGGGAGGTGGAGGTTGCAGTGAGCCGAGACGTGCCATTATACTCCAGCCTGGGTGACAGAGCAAGACTCTGTCTCAACAACAACAACAACAAAAAAAATGAGTTAACACAGAAGTTGTAGGACCAGGAGAACAATTTTAAGGACAATAAAAAAAGGAGACTGATCTAGATATTAAAAAATGTAATGATGAGCACTCCCCAGATCTATCATTTATTGAGTTCCTATTATGAACTCAATAAAGAGTATTATTATACCAGGCACCATACTAGGTACTTTCACACAGTGCTTCTCAAACTTTCCAATAAAGTACCCATAAGAACAGAAGAGATTAGGCCGGGCGTGGTGGCTCACGCCTGTAATCCCAGCACTTTGGGAGGCCAAGGCGGGTGGATCACAAGATCAGGAGATCGAGACCATCCTGGCTAACACAATGAAACCCTGTCTCTACTAAAAACATACAATAAAATTAGCCGGGCGTGGTGGCGGGTGCCTGTAGTCCCAGCTGCTCGGGAGGCTGAGGCAGGAGAATGGCGTGAACCCGGGAGGCTTTGAATTAACAATAATTCTTGTATCTGCCTTCAAAGTCTGCACTTACAGTATCATGCATCACTACTGAAACTGCAGAATTAACTAATTGGAAAAGACGTTGAAGACTAACTTGTTCAACAACTTTATTTACTTGCGAGAAAACCGAGGCCAAGAGAGGAGCACTGACAAGAAAGCCACATAAGGTTGCAGCAGAACTGGGATCAGAATCTGTCTTAATCTGGAGGGTTTTCTCTGCCCTCTCCCGCCCCAGACAGGTTAGATTCTACTGTTACGTGCTTCCATGGCACCCTGCACTTCCTCCCATGTCCACACTTAGTTTTTATTCTTTTATTGCTTGTTTAGTTGTCTGACTTCTCTACTGGACCATAAAAGCCCTAGGAAGGCAAGGACTATGTCTGTCTTGCTCATTATTATACCTTTAGCATCCAGCAAAGTGACCAGTGCAGAGTAGGCACTCAATAATAGTTTTTGCATATATGTACACCTGTCATGATGCTTTTTTTTTTTTTTCGTTCTTGTTGCCCAGGCTGGATTGCAATGGCACGATCTTGGGCCACTGCAACCTCCGCCTCCTGGGTTCAAGTGATTCTCCTGCCTCAGCCTCCCGAGTAGCTGCGATTACAGGGATGTGCCACCACACCCGGCTAATTTTGTATTTTTAGTAGAGATGGGGTTTTGCCATGTTGGTCAGGCTGGTCTTGAACTCCCAACCTCAGGTGATCCACCCACCTTGGCCTCCCAAAGTGCTAGGATTACAGGCATGAGCCACCATGCCTGGTCCATGATGCTTTTTTAATTCACAATACCACACAATCTATCTTAACATTTTTGCTAGTGATCTGGAAGAACATGGGTTTAAGATTACAGAGGACATAAAGTTCTTTCTATATGAAAGGCTACAACAAATGAGAAACATTACAAAAAGAAAGGCCTAATGAGACTTATGAGAGGGTAGAAAAGGTAAAATTTCCTATAAGGGTGAATAAAGTAACATATTTAGGAGGAGAATAATCTGAATTATGTAAGATTACAGTTTCTAAGCTTCTACTTTTAACACAGAAATCATATTTAAAGCCTCAAAAACCATTCCATGAAGATGTTGCTGGGATATAATTCAAAAAGGTCACCGGAAAGAAAGCAAGAGACACTTTCCTCTTTATATGTAATGAAAGCCAATACTGGAAAACAGTGGAAACCTGAAAAAGATTAGAAGGAAGTTGGAAAATGTTTAGTGGACATCTACAAGGAAAACTCATTAAGGTAATGGGAGTAATTGGTATTATATGAGGAGAGACAAAAGAGTCAGGACTTATCCATCTGGGAGAATAATGCCTGAGAAAGAATATTACTGACATCTAAAGGATACAAAATTATAGCTGGGAGGAGTAAGTTCTAGTCTTCTATAGCACCATTAAGATGTCTATAGGTAATAATAATTTATTATACAGTTCCAAATAGCTAGAAGGGGGATGCTGAATTTCCCAACACAAAGAAATGATAAATGTCCTACTTATTTATACCTTAAATAAGTAGGGCTCTGATAAGAAGGTATAAATAAGTAGGGCTCTGATTATCACTACGGGTGTATTACTAATTGAATATGCCTTTAAATGGGTATATGGGAAGGAAGGAAAGGAAGGAAGATATGAGAAGATGGAAAATAAACATTTGGGGGGAAAAGCCTTATAGATAGGATATCTGTGATGTAATTTTCAGGATTACTGACTTTCCCCTTGAAAATTATGATGGACACAGTTGTTAACAAGAAAAACTGCCAGTAGAGATAGTAATCATAAAATCTCACAGTTGGAAGAGATTTTAGAACTCATCTTGTCTAAATCTTCCTCTAAGGAAAGAATCACATTAACAATCACTCCAAAAGATGGTTGTCTAGCTTCTGCTTGAATTCCTCTATTGATAGGGAGGGAGCTCACTAACTTATTAAACAGACCACTGCTATGTTAAACAGAAAAAAATGTTAGAAAATTGTCCTAAACTAAGCCAAAATCTTCCTTCCTATATATCCTCCACTCAGTTCCAACTGTTCCCTCATCCTTCTAATTTCTCCTACATATACCATTTTTTCAAATATTTAAAGACCACTACCATGTCCCACTAAAGTCTTTTATTTGCAAAGCTAAAAATCCCCATTCTTCATCAGATATGGTTTTCAGCCCCTAAGTAAAACCTTCCTCCAGATGCAATATTTTCCAGTGATTTCTGAAGTATGGTATCTTGCCTTGGTTGATACCAGACAAGCCATTTGTCATGCATATGTTATCTGTTGTTTCTAATTTTGTATAATCCAATAATTTAATATATATATGTATATATACTTTTTATATCTTTGTCCAAGTTATTGATAAAAGTGTTGAACAGGACAGAGCTCTATGGTAAGCTATTCAGTAATTCCCTCTACATTGAAATGAATACACAGAGTTCAACCAAGGTAAATCCCTCTAACTGCTATCAGTCTTCTCTTATGTCCTGGTTTCCACAAGGATAACACAAGATATAGGATTAATTATCTTACTGGATCCCTATTTTATGATGTCTTTCCCTTAAAGTCTAGTTTAGTAATCCTATCAAGAAATGACACATAAATATTATTTTCTCAATGACTTCTTAGAGAACCAACTTGGAGGTCCCAGTGGCCATTATTTTCTTTAATGAATGTCTATAAAGCATCTCACTGAAAATACATTTTAGAATTATGCTGGGAGTAATTGCCAAGTGTACAGATCCATAGCTTCAGCAAATCACTCCCAACCTTCCTCTCTGTTTGAGAAAATCAGGGAATTTGTCCATCTCTTATCTTTTGGAATTTACCCTTTATGACATCTCAAAAACTGGGAGTAGTAGTTTTGTGATTATCTCTGCAGCTTCTTTCTCATAGATCTAGTTTTTCTTCTCTAGATTTTTTTTTCTTTTCTCTTAGACCTAGTTCTTCTGGGATTAGAGACTCAAAGGGAATAGATACCTCTTTTCTAATTTCTCATCTACCTTGAGCTTCAAAAATTCCTTCTTAACCATGTTCCATTCACCCTTTTCTGTTTGAACATCAATATCATTAATAGAGAAGTCTGGTTGAATAGTTCTGCCAGCTGTCACTTTTAACAGGATGCCAAGTAGGCCTAGCTCTTCCTTGTTCTTGCTCTCAACAGAACTAAATATATGTACACATTTAGTGGTCCTTAACATTTTTTTTAAAGGCTCTGACTTTCCTGATACTATTTATAGAATAATGTTCTTGTCTAGAATGTGTACTTGGTTCTATGTTCTTCCTTTTATCATGTCACATCTGAACTTATCAAAGAACTTCCTGTGCAGTCACACAAAACAATGATACCACGTGTAGAGGCTAGGGAGAGGAGAATGGCTCTTTGGGTAGGGATTCAAAATACATACACTTCTCTATAAATTGTGATGTGTGTTATTGTACCTTCTGTAGTGAGCACTATTACTAGGTATATGTCATATCCTTTCTGGTGTGAGTTAGGGCACAGGAAATGTTGAATATGATTGTTTTAGATACTCCCTTTCCTTCTCTATTGCCAAGAAATTAGGAGTATTCAATTTTGAAAGCCTCTTATCATTTAAAAAAATGTAGTATATCAAGACAAGGGGGACATAACTATCTTTCATTTCCCTAATTTCTGAAATATGCTTTTGTAAAGCCTATAATAGATGTGGAACCATCAGCAGCACTTACTTCCTTCATTATTACAAACTCTAGTATGACACACTCACTTTCTCCCAAGGTGCCTATCATCACTATCTCACCAAGCAGTTCTTTCTTCCTTTTCAGAATTATGACCAGAGTAGCAATTCCTTGCTTGAATTATTCTACAGCCCGAGAAATGAAATTGTCATCAAGGCAACAATTTTAACTTTGCCACATACTTATTGAATATCTTTTATGTCCTCAGGTATGCATGGAAATACAGAGAAGAAAAGACATTATGTTTAGCTAAAAGCATTTTTTTCTTATACATAAATACTGTAGAACTTGTACTCTAACAACCTGTGTGTGTGTGCGCGCGCGTGTATATGTGTGTGCGTTCACGCGTGCCAATAAACCTGACTTTATGGTGCTGCTGTCAATTTGCGCTGATGATGGAGAATATAGACAGCACCACCATAATATATCCCATCATCCTAGCTCTGAGGAGGGAACAATACAAAGACATTCAGAAAACCACAGCATTCTGTGTCACTCCCAATTCAAAAGCTTCACAAAATCCAATTCGAATGGCAGATGTGTCAGTGTGATATCCAGAGGAGAGAAGAAGAAGGCAGACACTTGCAAATTTAACTTCAGGAAAGTACTTTCACACCATCACCTCAATGTGATATTTTAAAATTTTCTTTTCAAAAAATGGAGTTATCCTGCTTCTTTTTGTCCTTGTGCTCTAAAGATTCCTCTTACTATTTATGATTTGGGGTAGCCCTTCTGGGAGGTAGAAAGGAGGTGGCCCTTATTATGCAAATGTAACTTTGTGTTCTATAGGACATCAAGTAGGAGACTGACTGCAAGTACAGTACATCGTAAGAAATTTTTGAACCCATATAATCTTGAACAATAGATAAAGGAAAGATTTTGTCAGAAATGACGTAGGATGGTTAGTTAGGACAGAAATCTGGTGTGAGAAGAGGGCACTTGAAGAGTTTTAAGAGTGGGCAATCAGAAAAATATTGCTGCCAGAAGGTTGTTGGAAGTTGCTGGGGTATAGTCTATACTCAAAGATAAACAGAAGACATAGACGACCTGGTTTCATCAATAACCAGGAAGAGTTCAGCAAGAGGGCTCTTACTGTAGCAAATACGGGAACTAGGACAAGGCTACTGACTATTTAATTCAGTCAATAAATATTTATTGAATACCTACTATGTGCCCAGTATTATATTAGGCATATGAGATATAGAAATTTATAGCAGTGAATAAGGCAAACAGGATAGTCTCCTCCCTCATGGAGCTTATGGTCTAGTTAAGTCAAGTGAAAACAAAAACAAAAACCTTAGGTTCGGAGGGGCTAGAATGGGTCAACATCAACAGAAAAAGACTCATGAAAAGTGATCCAGGCAAAGACAGGTTCTAACATATACTATATCCATATTATTTTCTAACTACCATAGTTTATATTCTGAAATTCCTCACACAGTAACAATCTCTTACATATTCAATCACTGAGTGCTATCTACTGAGAAAGGATGCCAAGAAGAAAATAGTCTAGAGTTACAATAATAATATCATAGCCCAGTGAAGAGGCTGACCTTTTAAGCCTAGCGAAGCTGCACAAGAAATAACCAGTAGAAAAGGCCAGGAGATTCATTTGGAAGTTTCTGGGTTTTCAGCATTTAAAAAAAAAAAAAAAATTCAGAGGAAGAACCAGATAGCTGAACTAGTAATTGCTTCCATTTCCCAAAAAGGTTGTTGGACATACTGTATAAGTATTAAGTCTATGAGTGAAAAGTCTTATATTCCCAGTGTTGAGGAGATAGAGTAAAGGAAGGAAAAATATGGGAAAGCTGAATAATACGCCTTGTGGCTAAGTCCACTTCTCCTCAGCCATCCTAACCAGTGTCCCTCCCATCAATCAGTTGGCTGGTCCTTTCATTTAACCTTTGATTATCCCTGACAAGGGTAAAAGAGAAAGGGGAATTCTTGTACACTGCTGTGGGAATGTAAGTTAGTACAGCCACTATGAAGAACAGTATAGAGGTTCTTCAAAAAACTAAAAATAGAACTACCATATGATCCAGCAATCTCACTGTTGGGTATATGCATAAAAGAAATGAAATCAGTATATTGAAGAAGTATCTGCTCTCCCATGTTTATTGCAGCACTATTCACAATAGCCAAGATTTGGAAGCAACCTAAGTGTCCATCAACAGACAAATGGATAAAGAAGATGTGGTACTTATAACAAAAAGGAGTCCTATTCAGCTATAAAAAAGAATGAGATCCTGTCATTTGCAACAACATGGATGGAACTGGAGATCACCATGTTAAATGAAATAAGCCAGGCACAGAAAGACAAACATTGCACATTCTCACTCACATGTGGAAGCTACAAAAAAAATAGAACTCATGGTGATAGAGTAAGATGATATGGTTACCAGAGGCTGGGAAGGCTAGTGGGGAGGGTGGATAAAGAGTAGAAGAGGGGGCCAGGCATGATGGCTCATGCCTGTAATCCCGACACTTTGGAAGGCCGAAGTGGGAAGATCACGTAAGTCCAGGAGTTCGAGACCAGCCTGGGCAAATAGTGAGACCCCATCTCTACAAAGATTTAAAGAAATGGCCAGGCATTATGGTGCATGCCTGTAATCCCAGCTACTTGGGAGGCTGAGGTAGGAGGATTGCTTGAGCCCAAGAGTTCGAGGCTGCAGTGAGCCATGAACATGCCACTGCACTCTAGTCCAGACAACAGAGCAAGATAGTGTCTCAAAGAAAAAAAAAGAGGGGAAGAGGGAATGGTTAATGGGTACAAAAATACAGTTGAATAAAAGGAATAATATCTAGTGTTTGGTAGTACAATAGGTCAATTATAGTTAATAATAATTCTTGTATATTTCAAAATAACTAGAAGAATTGATTTGGAATATTCCTAACACAAAAAAGATAAATGTTTGAGATGATTCATATTCCAATTACCCTGATTTGATCATTACACATTGTGTGCCTGTATCAAAATACCACATGTGGCTGGGGGTGGTGGCTCACGCCTGTAATCTCACACTTTGAGAGGCCTAGAGCGGCAGATCACTTGAGGTCAGGAGTTCGAGACCAGCCTGGCCAACATGGGAAACCCCGTCTTTAATAAAAATACAAAAAAATTAGCCAGGCATGGTGGTGGGCACCTGTAATCCCAGCTACTCGGGAAACTGAGGCAGGAGAATCACGTTAACCCAGGAGGCAAAGGTTGCAGTGACCTGAGATCACGCCACTGCACTCCAGCCTGGGCAACAGTCCATCTCAAAACAAAATAAAAACCAAAATATCACATGTACCCCATACATATGTACAACTATTATGTACCCATAATATAGTTTTTTAATTTAAATTTTCAAAAAAATTTTTTTTAATTTAATAATTTTTTAAATACTTTTTTTTTAAAAAAGTCTTTTCTGGCAGTGCTGCTTCAAAGCAGAAAAATAAAAGTTTAAGAGATTTGTTTTCATCGCCCCAAGATGTGTGTGTGTGTGTGTGTGTGTGTGTGTGTGTGTGTGTGTGTTTATGTGCGTGTGTGTGCGGAGGGGGGCTGGTAGGGGTGATGACGGAGTGTAAAGAAACTTCAGAAGAGAAAATGTGACAGACAATATATAGTATGGCAGTGCTATTGGTTTTAGTGTGTAGGTTCCAAAACTCTAAGAACCACGCCTTCTGAAGCAAATTGCTTCAGACTGGGTTCAGCATGTAAGCATTTAACAAACATTTTTTTCATTGCAATAATTCAAAGGATATATGACAGAAGAGCAAAGACGCAAGACCATCCAGCTCTCCTTTTATTAATAAATACAAGGTTAAAGCATTTAGAAGAGGCTAGACTAGATGATCTCAGAGGACCCTTTCATCTCTAAACTGCTTTGAATGTGCGTAGTTTTGTTGAGAGAATTCAAATGGCTAGTTGCATACATGTAAGTAGCACGCCAACAGAACATTCTATTTGGTCTTGGAAATAAACTTATGAATAGACAAATAAAAATGAAGTAAGACCCTGAGGGATTATAAACTTGCTAAATTTTTCTTGCTAGCACATCTTACAATTGTACATTTGTCTAAGAGTTACTTTGTTGCTCTTATTAGGTGCATACAAAAAAAGAGTGACTTAACATGACTTAACATTCCTCTTTCACCCAAAAAGAATGATTTAAATAGCTTCCAAAGGAACATAGAAAGCTGGTCTCTAAGGTAGAAAACTCACTTAAAATTGATTCAGAACAATAAATGATTGCTAGCTCCATGGGAAGAGATGCCTCCTCAGGAAAAGTGAAGCTGCCAAATTTCTCAGCAGGGTCTTAAGTTACCAGCTCCAGTAATTACTGGATTTTACTCCAAGATCCAGCAATGGGAACTTACTGGGCAAAGTGATGGCTAATATTGACATTCCTTCAGAGTAAAATAAAAATAAACCTAGAAATGTAGACGAAATCCTTTAAAGAAGCAATTAAAACATCAACAGTTGTTAAACTGCCAGATCAAATAACTCTGAATATCAAACAGAATTTTTTTAACGTTATAGCTTTAGAGGAAAAGGAACTCTGCCTTTGCCCCAACATGCAATATTTAAAATTGGGAGCAGCTTGTTGTTTCATTACAGACTATTCCCCATGGTTCAGCATGTGGGTTTGTCTCCAGCAGGAATGCATCAGGGAAGGGGTCAAACAGAACAAAAGCAAGCAAGCAGGACAAAGAATCAATAGTCAAACTCTACACCATCTCTTTGGGACCAGAATGTTACTATATGTTTCTGAGAGAAGGTATAAAAGCTCCAGAGAGCTTTGTCAATCAGGGAGTGTCCAAAGCTCCATCTTTAGGGTATTTACAAAATTAGTTTGGCCAGACCATGCTCCAAGACAGAGAGATGGAGAAAGAAAAGATGATGTCACTCATGACATGGGGAGAAGAGACTAGGTGTATAACCAAATGGACAATTCATGCATGGGTTCTCAGTTCTCTATTTATAACATTACAATTCTGAATTCAACTCAAATGCTAGAACTATGTACCAAATGCTAGTTGAGAGCACAATTTTACAGCTTTCTAATGCCCTGGTCAAATAAGAAGCACATTAATTGGCCTAAAAGATCATATGTGATATCATTTCAACATACAGTGTGTTAACACCTACTATGTGCTAGTTATTGTTGGAAGCAGAGGGATGAATAAGAAACCATATCTGCCCTTCAAGAACTAGTCTAGGAGGGGAGAAAGGGAACATAAAAGGAACAGTACAGAAAGAATGTGTGAATTGAAGTTAAAAAGGTGCTGGGGTTTCATGGAAAGCTTCTCACTGTCTTTCTTTCCACTGGGATCCTATGCACAAACTGAGCTCCCCACTTTTCTTCTTTTTATCATTTACTGTGGTCAATTCCACCTTAAGCAATCACGTAACCTCACATGGATCCATATTACCCCTTTAAATGGTTCTTTCTTCTGCTATTTCTTGCCCAGTTACCTCAAAATTACCTTTCTTGGTCTCTTTGTTCTATTTATGAACCCCAAATAGCCTTAATAATGGCTGACAGTTATAAGAGCACTGTGAGATATCTGTATCAAGGAAAAGAAAAGTCATCCTTTCTGAAATGAAGTTAGACATAAAACCTGTGCCATCAACTTCTAATGTCCATTGAAAATACCTAGAAGTGCTCTTCAGAAAGACTCTCCCAAAGCCTCCATCTATCTTCTTAACCTGTAATTAACTCTGCTATGCTCATGCTTTAGTGTCAAGGTGCTATTTCTTATTCAATTACATTTTGCTTTAATTGCTAGTTAATAGTATTTCAGTACAGTACAGTATTTCAGTTCTATCACAGTATTTCAGTCCTATCACAGGTTGTTAGGCTAACCTGGAAACTTCACCATAATAACACAATAACCTAATTGCTACAGAAAAATAACACAATTTCTATAGAAAAATATTCAAGTGCCAAACTATCAACTTAGAAATGATCTTCTGAAATAAAGTCATCCCCTAAAATGAGGGTTTGCCTGTGATCTGTCTGTAGGATGATCTCCTTTATTTCTTAATAAATTGGGCCTAGAAAAGTTATTTCTAAAATAACTACTAAGTAAATATCATTCTCCAGTTGACTTCTAACATAATATTGGAAAAAATTTCAAACTTGAAACAATTTTCCTCCTAAATACAATGATACCACACTGTCTTACCACTATAGACCCACCCCACCATGGGCTGGAAAATATAGCATTACAGCATTAGTAGGGAGAGAGAAAAGAGGGTGACTGAGAATTCATTTCTTATTCTTGCTAAAATTTTTTTCTCCAGGCTCCAGAATTTCACTTGTAAGGCCACTCGGCAATAGAACCAGATCTCCAGTGAATACTCATTTCACCACACCATACCAAAATAACTTTTATATGACAAATACATTCCTACCAAGAACTATTATGACAACCAAACCACTAGCTTTTGTGATTAGACTATAGAGGACTGATGAATTACATATGTCATATACAATATAAACTGCCATACAGACACCTCATGGGTCTGAGTTTGCAGCCAAGATGTTAGGAATAAGGCAAGTGGGGGTTCTAACATCAAACACTGGGCTAAGTATGTTACATGAATTAAGTAATTTAGTAGTCATAACAGCCATGCGTGACTAACACTTTATATCTTTATCATATATTTTTTATGATAAAATATATATGATAAAGATATAAAGTGTTAGTCACGCATGGCTGTTATGACTACTAAATTAATTCATGTAACATACTTAGCCCAATGTTTGATATACATATATCATATATATGATATATATATTTATGATAAAACTGAGGCACAGAAAGTCAAAGTAATTTGTCCAAGGTCACACAGTAGTAGAGTTTGGATTTGAATCTAGACTGTTTGCATGCAGTGACTGAGATCTTAAAAAATAGAGATCTTAGCCACCATGCTATGCAATATGCTGATTATGACAAGAATGATAATAATAAAGGTAATAATAGCATCAAACACTAACATAATGCTAACTACTCAAGTCACTGTTCCAAACACCATCTCTATATCAACTCATTTAATCCTCACAACAAAGGTAGATACTACTATTATCCCCATTTTTCAGATGAGGAAACTTTGGCACAGAGAGGCTTAATAATTTGTCTAAGGTCATACCACTAGGAAGTAAAAGATCTCTGATTCAAATCCAGGCAGTCTGGGTCCATTATAACACACTGCCTCTATAACAAAGATAGCTGGGGTGTAACAGAAAAAAGCAGTAGGCTAGGAGTTTAGAAAAACAATTCAGACTCAACCATTTCCTAGCTCTGAAATCTTGCAAGATATATTACCTTTCCTAGCTTCACTTTCTTTATAAAATAGAGAACAATTTTTACTAACAGAGCTAGTATAAGGATTAAAGAAGAATGTATGCAGAAGTATTTTGGAGAATGTAAAGTGATATATAATTGTATGGAATTAATGAATAGAGTGGGTAGGAACAGTTAAGAAATTATATATATGTATTCACTGTATATATATTGTAATAATTACAGTATATATATACATATTATCTAGTGACACACGCACACAAACACACACACACACACACAACTGTTAATAATTGCAACTTGCAATACTCAGACAGGAATTATGACCTCCCTCCGATTTGCAACATGGTTTTTTAGATTTTTGGATTATACTACTAGGAATACTGTATTTCTCATAATGTCACAGGTTTCGTAAACAGACCTGAGGTTGGCAGGTCGGCTAAGAGCAGTTCATTACCAAATAATCAGATTGCAAATGACAACCTGAACAATGGTAAAGCAATTGCTAGTTGCTGTGATTAACATGGACCATTTGATGAGGCTATTACAGCAAATCTAGCCCACCAGATGTACCTTATTGTGTCTCTTACGGAACTAGTTCAATCCTTATGATAAGCAATAGTGCTGGAGAAGAATGGAAGTGATTCTCAAATATCTGATTTCAATATATCCCTGAGTCTTACTGGATGGTATGATCTCACATTAAAAGAACCATCCAGTGAAGCTCAACAGTTTTATTCCCACTACACAATAACTCCTCTTCAGTACTATACTTCATAGAAGATGGCACTTAAAAATCATAGCAAAAGCAGCACCCACCAAGTTACAAGGGTGCAAATGTCTGCTGAAAGCCATAGTAATTGCAAAGAAGTAAAAAAGCAAGAGAACTCTGTCTCCATCAGAGCCTGGCTGTAGGTACATCAGACAACATAGTGGACCTTGCTATTCTGACTGCTGAAAACAAGGATAGGGAAAAGATGATGATACAAGTAATTTGTCACTATGTGAAGGAAATTTGTTCAAAAGGTACAACAACCAGGGCAGTTCCAATTGTATGGTTTTCAATAAAAAATTTCAATACATAACACTTATTTTTATTTTATATAGCCAAGATTTTTTATATAAACATATTCAGATATCAGGAAAAAATTTTCTCTTATAGTACTTTAGGACATTTTTTAGAAACCAATGAACTTTCTATTCAAATGAATTATTAATGTTTTTGTTTAGATGGAGTCTCGCTCTGTCACCCAGGCTGGAGTGCAGTGGCGCGATCTCAGCTCACTGCAACCTCCGCCTCCCGGGTTTCAAGCGATTCTCGTGTCTCAGCCTCCTGAGTAGCTGGGACAACATGTGCCTGCCACCACACCCAGCTAATTTTTTTTTTTTTTTGTATTTTTAGCAGGGATGGGGTTTCACCATGTTAGCCAGGGCTGGTCTCAAACTCCTGACCTCAAATGATCCACCCGCTTCGGCCTCCCAAAGTGTTGGGATTACAGACATGAGCCACCATGCCCAACCTCAAATGAACTAGTAAACAGAAATTAAAATCTTAAAGCATAAAAAGTGGAACTTTATGCATTTTTACCACAATAAAAAATATATATGGAACTTCCAGTTGAAATTACTCGGGTAGGGGGAAGAATCGAGTCCTATAGCCAACCCCTCTCCACCAAATTAGAAATTTCTAGACCCTCTGAGAATGCCATTTGAAAAAGAAGTCACTGTTTTATTATTTCATGTTGTCCAAATTGTTTATTAAATAATATGATCCTGTACTTATTTTCACCCGCGCATTCATGTCCAGTCTGAGAGCATGTCAATCAAATTTAATCTATATTTCTATCTTCTGGACAGTCAAAATCATTAAGACTGTGGTACAATACAGATCTGCTTGACAGACATATTTTAATTGTCTTTTGTACCTTAATGGCACAGACATCTATATTTTAGTGCTTCCCAGTGTTTCTGTCTGTACTGAATAAGCAGGCAATAGGATCAAGCTCTGACACGTTGCACTAGAGGCAGGACGGGATGAATCCCTGTCCCTTTCTTGTCTCCATAGAGGGTGACTTATCCAGATGAATTCCTTAGTAATCAGCAAGGTAAGAGAAGGGCAGCATGGGGGCTATGTTACCCAAGGGACTCATTTGAAGAAAGGTTTTTGTCATTAAACATCTATCTCTCAAGAAGCAAACAACTGGAGATTTAGACAGGAGAGAAAAAAGTGTTCCGTGGTCCACTGAAGTAACTAGCTGACTATTGAAAAGAAATAGTTTCTGTTAGTAGTTTAAGTAAAAGTAAAACCCTGGATTAAATGGAAGAGTACACCTAATTTTAATAAATGTTTTAAACATTCATATCATTCACTTTATAACTCAAAGTTTCTCCCTTTTCTCTCTTGATATTTCACTCTAAAAGGCGAATGGAGAAGATTTACAAGTAAAGAAAAGGTACATTTATATTCAGAATTTTCTTTCCTTTCAGGTTCCAAAGTTTGAGCTTAAATACCTCTGGCTAAAGAATGAAAAATCAGGCACTTTTTATGGCACCAGTTCAATGATGGTATTTATTGTTTTGGTGGGGGAGGGAGGAGGAGTGTGTATATCAAAGTTTCTAGAAGCTTTAAAATCCTACTGTAGGGAAAGAGAAGGACAGTTAGTAAGAAAGGGGAGAGGCATTGGTTTGTGCAAATTTTTTTCTCTACCTCAGATCCCAAGAAGGTGACAAAAAGCTGAGGGTTCTTTGATTTCAATTCATTGTCTATTCTGGCAAGCAAACGTTCATTTATCTTAGAAAAATCCTGTTATTTCAAAGCAAGAGTGAAAAATATATGCATAAAGAGAAAAGTGATAGGAAATTAAGCAGAAAACTCCTTAAATTTTTTTCTTTTCAAAATTTGGGTTGTGGAGGGTAGTAAGTACAGGAAAATTAAGGTAAATATAGTTTTAAAAATAGCTAATTTAATATATTTGCCAAATTTATTCTAAATCATCAAGAGGAAGAGTGAGAAGAAGAGAAGTTAAAGGCATGAATAAGTCAAATGGACTAAAGTAGCAGCATGGTATGGTGGAAAAGGCATGGAACTTGGAGCTGGAAGACCTGATTTCTAGTCCTACCTCTGCCACTAATTCCACATGGCTTGCCTTAGGTAAGTGTTTTTAACTTCCCTGTACCTCAGTCTTTATAACCTACAAAATGAGAGGATTATACTAAATAGTCTCTAAATTACTTCTAGGTTTAACATTTCATAATGTGTGAAATAATATGGTACATGTTATGGGCTGAATTGTGTCCTCTTCTCCCCAAATTTGTATGTTGTATGAAACCATCCATCTTCCTCCTCACCCCATCCCTTCTTTGCAGCCTTTCTCAACCTACACACACACACACACACACACACTGATGCACATACCCTTATCATCTTTCTGTCCCAGTATATAGCCATTGAAAAAGAAGCCAACTGGCAGACCAAGATGTCACACCAGTACCCCCAGTACCTCACAATGTGGCTATATTTGGAGATAAGATATTTAAAGAGGTAATTAAGTTAACATGAGGCTGAGTGGGCCTGAATCCAATCTGACTGGTGTCCTTATCAGAAGAGGAGATTAGAATCTACAGAGAGATATCAGAAATGCATGCTCACAAAGGAAAGACCATGTGAAGAGGCAGCAAGACAGTGGCCATCTGCAAGCCAAGGAGAGAGACCTCAGAAGAAATCAATCTTGCTGATACCTGACTGGAAGTCTGGTCTCAGACTTCCAGCTTTTAGAGCTGCAAGAAAATAAATCTCTGTTGGTTAAGCCACACAGTTTGTGGTATTTTCTTATGGTAGCCCTGGCAAACTAATACAGTACATCATTTAAGTAAGAACTCAAGTAATTTATTTAAAAGAGAATAGACTTGTACAGTTTATCTAGTGAATTATACTCAGGGAGATTTTGCTGGAAGCTCAAATTTCCTGGCTCCTTTTTCAGAACTAGCCACAGAACAAATGATAATTACCGCTGTGGAAAGTGGAAAGTTGTAGCCTATAAAGTCAAATGTGGAAAGCGGAAAGTTGTAGCCTATAAAGTCAAATGTCAAGAAGGTTTAAAAATTAGAGCACAATGAAGAGAAATCAGGGTGAAAACTGTTTGTCAGAACAACATTTATATAATGTAGGATTTTTTATTTTTACTCTTTCACCTGTTTATAGTCAAAACGGGTATTTTTTGGTTTCAGGATTGTGTTAAAGTGTTTAAAATCAGGGTTTGACATCTTGGTCTGCCAGTTGGCTTCTTTTTCAATGGCTATATACTGGGACAGAAAGATGATAAGGGTATGTGCATCTGTGTGTGTGTGTGTGTGTGTGTGTGTGTGTGTGTGTGTGTAGGTTGAGAAAGGCTGCAAAGAAGGGATGGGGTGAGGAGGAAGATGGATGGTTTCGTACAAATCTAGTCTCACTGCTGGAAACTAAACTTAAAGTACCCTCATCCCCTCATCATAATAGAGGTGGTGTGATCAAGTAGGCTTTATCCCTTTGATGCAAGTTTGATTCAACATATGCAAATCAATAAATGTGATTCATCACATAAACAGAACTAAAAGCAAAAACACATGATCATCTCAATAGATGCAGAAAAGGCCTTTGATAAAATTCAACAGCCTTCATGTTAATCCCACCCCTGCAAATGCGGCATTGAAGGAACATACTTCAAAATAATAAAAAGTCATGTATGATAAACCCATAGCCACATCATACTGACTGGGCAAAAGCTGGAAGCACCCCACCTTGAAAACCAGAACAAGACAAGGATGCTCTCTCTCTCTCCACTCCTATTCAACATAGCACTGGAAGTCCTGGCCAAAACAATCAGGCAAGATAAAGAAATAAAAGACATCCAAATAGGAAGAGAGGAAGTCAAACTATCCCTGTTTGCAGACAATATGATTTTATACCTAGAAAACCCCATAGTCTCTGCCTAAAAGCTCCTAAAGCTGATAAACAACTTCAGCAAAGTTTCAGGATACAACATCAATGTACAAAAATCAGTAGCATTCCTATATATCAACAGCATCCAAGCTGAGAACAAAATCAAGAATGCAATCCCACTCACAATAGCCACAAAAAAGATAAATTATCTAGGAATACAGCTAACCAAGGAGGTGAAAGATCTCTACAATGAGAATTACAAAACACTGCTCAAAGAAATCAGAGATGACATAAACAAATGGAAAAACATTCCATGCTCATGGATAGGAAGAATCAATATTGTTAAAATGGACACACTGCTCAAAGTAATTTACAGATTTGATGCTATTCCTATCAAACTATCAATGATATTCTTCACAGAATTAGAAAAAATAATTTAAATATTCATTTGGAACCAAAAAGGAGCTCGAATAGCCAACACAATCCTAAGCAAAAAGAACAAAGCTAGAGGCATCACCTTACCTGACTTCAAACTATACTGCAAGGCTCCAGTAACCAAAAATATTGGTACCGGTACTGGTAAAAAAAATAGATGCACAGTCCAATGGAACAGAAATAGCCCAGAAATAAAGCCATCCCCTACAACCATCTGATCTTCAACAAAGTCGACAAAAGCAATGGGGGAAAGACTCCTTATTCAATAAATGGTGCTGGGATAACTGGCTAGCCATATGCAGAAGATTGAGACTGGACCCCTTTCTTATACCATATATAAAAATCAACTCAAAATAGAGGTGGTGGTGAAATAGATTTTCTCTTCTGGAAACTACTATTCCTAAAAGCTTAGCTGGACAATAGTACCTCAAAGTGGCTGATTAACCACATTCAGAATAATTCTGCAAAAACAGAATCCCAGAAAGTTGGTGCTGGGGGAGACCTTAGAATTCATCTTGGTCCAACTCCTTTGTTTTACAAGTGGGCAAATTGAAATCCAGAGAGAGGATGGGACTTGCCCAGGAAAACACAGCAAGTTAGTAACAGAGCCAGGATTTGAACAACAACAAAATCTTTTCTTCAGACAGCTTTAAATTAACATGCAACTGGTTTATGTGCTAATTTCTGATATTTTAATAGAGAATAACAAACTGTTCAAGAGATCACACATTTTAAAGATTTCCATCAGCTAAAATAATGCACAAAATTACAAAGTGATAGAGCTAGAGGAAACCTATTATTCTTTATGTTTATTCCATATTTTATGTGGAACATGAACTGATCTGAAGTAAAAGAGCAACATAAAATAGTGGAAAGGAAACTCATTTGGGAGTTAGGGGACTAATGTTTTTGAATCAATTCTATCACAAACTAGTTGTATGATTTTGGAGGAGTAACTAAACCTGTCTTGGATTCAGTTTTCTTATCTTTAAAATGGAGTTGTAGTGAGTTAAATAGTGGTCACAAAAAGATAAGTTCATGTCCTAACTTGGAACCTGTGAATGGGGCCGTGTTTGGAAAAAGGGCCTTTACAGATAAAATTAGTTAATGATCTCAATGTTAGATCATCCTGGATTTAGGGTGGGTCCAAAATCCAAAGACAGGTGTCCTTATAAGAAATAGGCAGAAGAGGATTTGAGACACACAGATACAGATGAGAAAGTGATATGAAGATTAAGGCACAGGTTGGAGTGATGGGTCCATAAGCCAAAGAATAGCAAGGTTTGCCAGCAGCCACCAGAGAGGCACGAACAGATTCTCCTTCAGAACTCACAGAGGGAACCAAACCTCCCAACACCTTGATTTTGGACTTCTAGCCTCCAGCAGTGTGAGATTACAAATTTTTGTTGTTTCAAGCCACTAAATTTGTAGTGATTTGTTGCAGCAGCATTAGAAAGCTAATATGGAAGGGGAGTGGGGTGAGAATTGAATCAGATGTGAGGGTCCAGGCAGGTAACATTAATAAATGAAATGGGCTGCTACGTGAAACATAAATGTAAGTGTAATGATTCATGGAAATGAAACAAGCATCTTAGTGTCAGAGGGACAAGAGTGAGTGATGACCTGAAGAACACTCCTCAGTTCCAGCCCATTGTTACCATGTGAGAATGCAGGCCCAGGATTGCCAGAGCATCTGGTTTTCAAGAAAAGTTCAACCTTTTATTTGAAATTATTTCCACTTAAAAAATAGGGAAAACTAATTTTAATTGTTAAAACGCTGTGTGTCAAACAAACTAAATTTGTGACCTAATTATTACATGATCTCTAATGTTCTTCGTGGCTCTAATCTATTTTTCAATTGGTTTATCCTAGCATTCAAATATGTTATTAGAACTGGAAGATTTTTTGGTCCCTAGCTCTGTGGGGACAAAATAGCTGCGGTCACAGCATAAGTGTGACATTTTTGTTAGTTTGTGTCTAAAAAAAAAGCCATGGCAGACACTTCTGTGGAATTTTAAAAACTGACTGACAGGTCAGACACTTTTCCTATTAAAATACACCTCAAGAAGCATTTTCTCTATCTGCATCATTTTTATTTACTAAAAGCTTTATTGGGTATGAAAAAGTGAAGCTGAAAAAGCATGTAATATTAGTTTACATATAGCAAAGACATTTATACCTGAAACTCTCCTGTTCAGTAGAAATGGCATTCAAAAACTCAATTAACCTTCTGCATATTTACATTTGCAGGTATTTGTCAAAGAAGCATACAAATACCTTATAACTGCAGACTGTGAAGGTAAACACTTTCTGAAAATGTGATATGTACCCCTCAATACTTTGTAATCAACAGTATCTTACTAAGCTCATTACCATATTGTACTCATGAGAAACATGAAGGTTTAACAAACTTAAAGCTTAGGTTCTAAAGATCACCACATGAAAAATTTTCTCCTTTGTCCTTTTCTAACTTCATGCACTCGCTTTTTTTTTTTATTTCCAACTTATAAGTTCAGGGGTACATGTGCAGGATGTACAGGTTTGTTACATAGGTAAACATGTGCCATGGTGGTTTGCTGTACAGATCATCCCATCACCCAGGTATGAAGCCCAGCATCACTAATTATTCTATCTGATCCTCTCCCTCCTCCCACTCCCCACCCTCTGACAGGCCCCAGTGTGTACTTTTCCCCCCATATGTCCATGTGTCCTCATCATTTAGCTCCCACTGATAAGTGAGAACACGTGGTACTTGGTTTTCTGTTCCTGCATTAGTTTGCTAAGCATAACGGCCCCCAGCTCCATCCATGTCCCTGCAAAGGACATGATCTCGTTCCTTTTTATGGCTGCATAGTATTCCATAGTGTATATGTACCAAATTTTCTTTATCCAGTCTATGGTTGATGAGCATTTAGGTTGATTCTATGTCTTTGCTATTGTGAATAGTGCTACAATGAACATACGCATGCATGTGTCTTTATAGTAGAACAATTTATATTGCTTCACGTATATAAGGAATATATACAGTGGTTTGGGTACATCCCCAGTAACGGGATTGCTGGGCAGAATGGTATTTCTGTCCTTAGGTCTTTGAGGAATCGCCACACTGTCTTCCATAATGGTTGAACTAATTTACACTCCTACCAACAGTGTAAAAGTGTTCGTTTTTCTCCACAACCTTGCCAGCATCTGTTATTTTTGACTTTTTAATAATAGCCATTCTGACTGGCATGAGATGGTATCTCACTATGGTTTTGATTTGTATTCCTCTAATAATCACTGATGTTGAGCTTTTGTTCATATGTTTTTGGCCACATATATGTCTTCTTTTGAGAAGTGTCTGTTCATGTCCTTTGCCCACTTTTTAATGGAGTTTTTTTTTTTGTAAATTTGTTTAAATTCCTTATAGATGCTGGATATTAGCCATTTGTCAGATGCATAGATTACAAATATTTTCTCCCATTCTGTAGGCTGTTTACTCTGTTGATAGTTTCTTTTGCTGTGCAGAAGCTCGTTAGTTTAATTAGGTCCCATGTGTCATTTCTTGCTTTCGTTGCAATTGCTTTGGCATTTTCATCATGAAATCTTTGCCTGTATTGAATGGTATTGCCTAGATTTTCTTCTAGGGGTTTTATAGTTAAAGGTTATACATTTAAGTCTTTAATTCATCCTCAGTTGATTTTTATATATAGTGTAAGGAAGGGGTCCAGTTTCAATTTTCTTCATATGGCTAGCCAGTTCTCCCAGCACCACTTACTAAACAGGGAATCCTTTCCCCATTGCTTGTTTTTGTCAGGTCTGTCAAAGATCAGATGGTTGTAGATGTGCAGTCTTATTTCTGAGTTCTCTATTCTGTTCCATTGGTCTATGTGTCTGTTCTTG
This sequence comes from Pongo pygmaeus, assembly GCF_028885625.2. Taxonomy (NCBI): domain Eukaryota; kingdom Metazoa; phylum Chordata; class Mammalia; order Primates; family Hominidae; genus Pongo; species Pongo pygmaeus. The sequence goes on along the minus strand of NC_072396.2, from coordinate 73,032,056 downwards.
TACCAGTACCATGCTCTTTTGGTTACTGTAGCCCTATAGTATAGTTGGGTAGTACAGTAATATAGTAAAGTTGGGTAGCATGATGTCTCTAGTTTTGTTCTTTTTGCTTAGGATTGCCTTGGTTATTTGGGCTCTTTTTTTTTGGTTCCATATAAATTTTAAAATAGTTTTTTCTAATTCTGTGAAGAATATCACTGGTAATTTAATGTGAATGGCATTGAATCTTTAAATTGCTCTGGACAGTATGGCCATTTTCATAATATTGATTCTTCCTATCCATGAGTATGGAATGTTTTTCCATTAGTTTGTGTCACCTCTGAATTCTTTGAGCAGTGGTTTGTAGTGTTCCTTGAATAGGCCCTTCACTTCCCTTGTTAGCTGAATTCCTAGGTATTTTATTCTTTTTGTGGCAATTATGAATGGGAGTTCATTTACCATGCACTCACTTTGAATTTAATAAAAAGGAGGAGGATGTCAAGGCAAGTCAATGAGGAAAGCATAGCCTTTTAAATATATAGTACTTGGACAACCGAATATCCACGTGGAAAAGAAAGAAGTTAGACCTCTACCTCACGCCATACACAAAATTAACTCAAAGTAGATCATAGAGACCTAATTGGAAAAGCTAATACTATAAAACTGCTAGAAGAAAACAGATATGAAGTCTCATGACCTTGGATTAGAAAATGAATTTTTAGATATGACACCAAAAGCACAAGCAATACCAACAAAATATAGATAAAGTAGACATCATCAAAGGTATAATCTGTGTGCTTCAAAGAACAGCATAAGAAAGTGAAATAAAAACCTACAGAATGAGAGAAAATATTTACAGTCATATATTTGTTAGGGTATTTATACCCATAATATATAAAGAATCTACATAAATAAAAAATCAAATGACAAAAAACAATTAAAAATTGGCCAAAGAATTTGAGTAGATGTTTCTCCAAAGAAGATATACAAAGAGCCAATAAGCACATGGAAAGATACTCAGCCTCACTAATCAGTAAGGAAATGCAAATCAAATCTACAATGAGACACCACTTCACACCAATTGGAAGACTATTACTAAAAAAACAAACCAGAAGGCCAGGCGTGGTGGCTCATACCTGTAATCCCAGCACTTTGGGGGACCAAGGTGGGAGGATGGCTTAAGCCAAGGAGTTCAAGACCAGCCTGGGACACATGGTAAGACCCTGTATCTGCAAGAAAATTTAAAAAATTAACCAGGTGTGGTGGTGTGTGCCTGTAGTCCCAGCTACTATGGAGGATGAAGTGGGAAGATCGCTTGAGCCCAGGAGGTCAAAGCTGCAGTGATCCATGATTGCACCATTGCACTTCAGTCTGGGAAACAGAATGAGACCCTGTCTCAAAAAATAAATATGTAAATAAATAAATGAAAAGTAAAAAACAAACCAGAAAATAACAAGTTTTGGTAAAAATGTGGAGAAATTGAAACCCTTGTCTATTGCTGGTGGGAATGTAAAAATGGTACAGCTGCTGTGGAAAAACATTATATATATATATATATATAAAACTACCCCACAATACAACAATTCCACTTCACTTCTGGGTATATACCCCAAAAAATGGAAAGCAAGAACTTGAACAGATATTTGTACTGCCATGTTTATAGCAACATTATTTACAATAGCCCAAATGTGAAAGCAACCCAGGTGTCCATCAACAGATTTAGTGGATAAATAAAATGTAGTATGTATACATTCAGTGGAATATTATTCAGCCCTATATATTCATAATTTTTATATCCTCTTGATGAATTGACCGCTTTTTTCATTATATAATGACCTTCTTTTTCTCTTTTTACAGCTTTTGACTTAAAGTCTATTTTGTCTGATATAAGCACAGCTACTCCTGCTCTCTTTTGATTTCCATTTGTATGCAATATATTTTTTCATCTGTTCACTTTCAATATATGTCTCCTCAAAGTTTAAATGAGTCTGTCATGGGCAGAATGTCACTAGGTCTTTTTTTTTTTTTTTAATCCATTTGGTCACTCTGTCTTTTGATTGGAGAATTTAATCCCTATACATTCAAGGTAATTATTGATAGGTAAGGACTTATCACTGTCATTTTATTACTTGTTTTCTGGTTGCTTTTCCTTTGTTTCTTTCTTCCTCTTTTTGTCTTCCTTTGTGATATGATGATTTTCTATGGTGGTATGCTTTGATTCCTTTCTGTTTATCTTTTGTGTATTTACAATAGGTTTTGTTTTGTGGTCATCATAAGACTTAGACAGAACATCTTATATTTACAGAAGGTTATTTTAAAAACTCTACACTTTTGTCTCCCCCAACATTTTATGTTTTTGATGTCATAATTTATCTCTTTATATTGTGTATCCTTTAACAAAATGTTATAGCTATAGTTATTTTTAACAGTCTTGTCTTTTAACTTTTATACTAGAGATAACTTTTATACTAGAGATAAGTGATTTATATACCACTATTACATTATCAAAGTGTTCTGAATTTGACTATGTATTTACCTTTACCATTGAGTTTTTTACTTTCATGTGTTTTCATGTTGTTAATTAGCATCCTTTTGTTTCAATTCTAAGAACTTCTTTTAGTATTTCTTGTAAGACAGGCCCAGTGGTGACGAACTCCCTCAGCTTTTGCTTGTAAATGTCTTTATTTCTCCTGCATTTCCAAAAGACAGATTTGCCAGGTATAATATTCCTAGTTGGTAGTTTCCTTTTCTTTCAGCATTTTGTATATACCATCCTACTCCCTCCTGGCTTTTAAGGTTTTCTGTTGAGAAGTCTCATGGTAGCCTTATGAGGGTTCCCTTATATGTTATGAATCTCTTATCTCTTGATGCTTTGTCTTTGACTTTTGACAATTTGAATATAATGTACCTTGGAGTATTCTTCTTTGAGTTATTTTACTTGGGGTCTTTTGAGCTTCATAAATCTGGGGGGTCTATATCCCTTCTCAACATTTGAAGTTTTCAGACAGTATTTCTTTAAATAAACTTTCTTTTCCTTTTCTCTCTTCAAGTGTGCTAATTCTTCTGTATGATGGAGTCTGCTGTTGAAGCTCTCTATTGAAGTCTTCAGTTCTGTCATTGTATTCTTTAGCGCCATTTAGTTCTTTTTAAATGATTCCTATTTCTTTATTAGACTTCTCACTTTGATCATGCATTATTTTCTTAATTTTATTTATTTGTTTTTATTATTTTTTTGAGATAGAGTCTCACTCTGTTGCCCAGGCTAGAGTGCAGTGGTGCAATCATGGCTTACTGCAGCCTACCTCCTGGGCTCAAGTAATCCTCCTGCCTCAGCATCCCAAGTAGCTGGTACTATAAGGCACACTCCAACATGTCCAGTTAATTATTTTTGTAGAGATGAGGTCTCCCCATGCTGCCTAGGCTATTAATTTTATTTAGTTATCTATCTATGTTTTCTTGAATCTCACTGAGCTTTTTGAAGATGATCATTTTGAATTCTGTCAGGTATTTTGTAGATCTCCATTTCTTGCCATCAGTAATCGGAACTTTATTTGTTTCCTTTGGTAGCTCACATTTGCTTGATTCTTCCTTATTTGTGTAGCTTTGCATTGATGTCCATGTATTTGAAGGAAATTCCTCTTTCTGTCTTTGCAGACTGATTTTGGCAAGTTAAGGCCTTCTTCTGCTAGGTTCTTGGGTTGATGGAATGCCTTTGGAATCACAGTCAAATGGGGTTTGAACTGGGTAATGTGGCTGCTGCTGGGTCTGCAACTGGGGTCCACAGTTGGCAGGTCTATTATCAGGGGCTCTAGCAGGTGTGGATCCTGTCTGGTCCCTGGGTGACTGGACTGTCTCTAGGATGTTGGTTTGTAGGACTGGTGCCAGGATAAGCATCCAATTCAGGGCCCACAGATGGCAGGCCTGTTACTAGGTATGTGGATGGGTGTGACTTACTTTGAGTCCCTGGGAAAGCTCTTGTTGGATCACTGAGTGGGTACTTTGGCATGCAGTACTACTGTAGTCTGCAGTTGAGAAGGGCTAGAACCAAGTTTCAGGGCTGTTTTAGGGCCTGCAAGCTGAAACTGAAGTCTTCAGCCTTTTTCTGGGGTCACAGGTTGCCATTTCTCCTGGTGGGTCCCTGGGTGGGCAGTCCTGCTATCAGACTACAGTTGAGAGGCACTGGAGCCAAATTACGGGGCCATTTCAAGATCCACAGTGGGACTGAGAACCTCAGGTCCACCTGCAAGGTCACTGATGGTCATCTCTCCCTGCAGGTCTCTTTATGGGCAGGACTGCTCTCAAGCTACAGCTGAGAGGGGCTGGTGCCACTTTTTAGGTCTGTTTCAGGATCTACTATGGGATCTACTATGGGAACTAGGTAAACTGGCCTGCCTGCAGAGCACAGCCAAGCATGCCTCCCTCTGTGTCCCTGTGTGGGAAGGACTGCTCTCAGACCAAAGCTGGGAGAGGCTGAAGATGGGATTCACAGCCATTTAGGCACCTGCTGTGGGAGTGAGGTTGGTAATCCTGTCCCAGGGACCTAAGTGTGTCTCCCTCTGGATCCTTATGTGAGCAGGATTGATCGTGTACAATTACTAAGAAAGGCTGGAGACAAGTTACAGTGTTATTTCAAGGTCCACATCTGATACTGAGGCTAGTAGGCCTCTCTCCTGAGGCAGCAATAAGCATAATTCCTCCTGGGCCTCTTGGCAGATGGTTTTGGTAGCAGGACCAAAGCTAGATGGGGCCGTAGCTGAGCCCACAGGTAGATGGGGCTCTTTCCAGGTCTGGAGTTGAAACAAAAGTTAATAAGTATGTTATCTGGATGTGGGTACATCTTCTCAAAATGACCTTCCTAAGTCTTGGGCTCTGCAGGGGTTTCACAAACTTGTACCTGAATTCCAAGGCTCCTACAAAGACAACTTTGTCTGTGGATGGCTGCAAAATTATTGTTGCTGTGGAGGAATATGAACAGCATCCTGTTTCATGATCTTGTTGATGGCACTCTCCCATTCAGCCTTAAAGAGAAATAAAATTCTGATTCATGCTGCAACATGGATGAACCTTGAAGACATTATGCTAAGTAAAATAAGCCATTCATAAAAAATATTGTAAGATTCCATTTATATGAGGCACTTAGAATAGTCAAATTCTTAGAGACAGAATGTAGAATGGTGGTTGCCAGGGGCTGGGAAGAAGAATGGGGAGTTAGTGTTTAATAGTTAAAGAGCTTCAGTTTGGGAAGATAATAACGTTTTGGAGATGACAGTGGTAATGGTTTCACAACAATGGGAATGTACTTAATGCCACAGAACTATGTGTTTAAAAATGGTTAGAATGATAAATTTTATGTTATTTATATTTTACCACAATAAAAGAGACAACTGAACTAATTAAAAATTGGGCAAAAGATATGAATAGATGTTTCCCTAGAAAAGATGTACAAATGGCCAACGAGCACATGAAAAGATGCTTAACATCATTAGTCACTAGGAAAATGCAAGTAAAAAACCACAAGGAGATACCACTTTTATCCATTAGGGTGGTTATTATAGAAAAGAGAGATAAGAGTAAATGTTGACAATGATGTGGAGAAATTGGAATCCTCCAGCATTGCTAGTAAGAATGTAAAATGTTGCAGCCACTTTGGAAGACAGTTTGGCAGTTCCTTGAAAAGTTAAACATAGAGTAACTATATAACCCAGATATCCCATTCATAGGTATATACACGAAAGAATTGAAGACAGGTATTCAAACAAAAATTTGTACATGAATGTTCATAGCAGCACTATTCACAATACCCAAAAGGGGGAAACAATTCAAATGTCCACCAACTGATGAATGGATAAAGAAAATGTGGTATATCCATACAACGAAATATTATTCAACAATAAAATAGAATAACACTACAACCTGGATAAACCTTAAAAATGTTATGTTAAGTAAAAGAAGCCAATTACAAAAGACCAGAGTTTATATGATTCTGATTCCTTTTAGATGAAATGTTCAGAATAAGAAAATCTGTAAAGATAGAAACATTTCCACTTTTACTTCATTTCTAAAAAATTGAGATATAATTCACTTACATAATTCATCCATTTAAAGTCTATCATTCATTGGTTTTTAGTATATTCACTAAGGTGTGCAACCATCACCACAATCTAATTTTATGACATTTTCATCACCAACAAGAGACTCCTTGCCTATTAGCAGTCATTCTATATTTCCACCTTCCCTCTACCCCTAGGCAACCATTAATCTACTTGGTAATTAAACTAGAAATACATGGAGTATAGGTTCACTTCTTCTTTTGTAAGCTGATATACAAACAAATACTGAAGTGAGTTTCCTGGCTGCTGTTTGAGGAAATATGTCAACTACTACTATCTATATTTTGGGACCTACTTATTATTTTGAATACAATGGAGAAACCTATTCTTTTGCACTCAGTCACTTGCAGTAGTAGTTAGAAAAAAATTCTTTTTTTTTTTTTTTTGAAATAGGGCCTTGCTCTATTGCCCAGCCTGGAATGCAGTGGTGCAATCATAGCTCACTCCAGCCTTGACCTCTCAGGCTCAAGCAATCCTCCCACCATGCCTGGCTAACTTTTCTCTTCTTTATTTTTTGTAGAGACAATGTCTTGCTATGTTACCCTGGCTGATCTCAAACTCCTGGGCTCAAGTGATCCTCCCACCTTGGCCTCCCAAAATGCTGGGATTACAGGCATGAGCCATCACACCTGGCCCCCTAAAAAGCATATTTTTAAGACTACTTAGTTGATCAAAGACTTCTAAGATTGCTTATTTATGGCTGAAATACTGCTCAAAACTCTATAAACCCTCATAAAGGGCCACAGTATTCTTTTCTCTTTCTTATTCAGAAACAAAATAAACCTCCCATTAAAAAAGTCTAAGGAAACAAAACCAAAGAAATCCCAATTAGATTTCTACCAACCCATCATGGGGAAGATTGGGAGTCACTGGCCATCAACGTATAGATAGGACTTTCCCACAGCACTGGGGAGTCAACAAAGGCAAGAATCTTAGAGACAAATTCCCGCTGCCCACGTGGTCAATCCAAATTGGGTACCCAGTTATCCTGGCTCCCTAAGGATTTCTAGAATTCATCTGCCCACCTTGAGTCAATGGTGGCAATGGTGGCAGTGGCCTGGCAAAGGCAATTTGGCTGTATGGTACTACGAGTTCCTGATCTGAGAAACTCTGGCCCTAACACGGCTCTGACACTCAAAACAACATTGTCAGGTCAACTCACTGGGAATGAAAAACTGATTGAAATATGAAAATGGAAGACGTGGTTGGGACACAGTAGGCATTGGGCTTGAAAGACATGCATCAGAAGAAAGATCAAGTTCCTCTGAGGAGATATGTTATAGACTGCCATGAAAGTACTTATATTTGAGAAATGTAGGCCATGCTTGCTCACTAGGAGGGGGAACAGATTATATATTTACATTAAAAATTAAGCTTGCGATCTTTAGTAATCGCTTTGACTTAACAGCATCACATTTTATATTTCCGGCATTAAAAGTAGTTATAGGGCCGGGTGCAATGGCTCACGCCTGTAATCCCGGCACTTTGGGAGGCCAAGGCGGGGGTGGATCACCTGAGGTTGGGAGTTCGAGACCAGCCTGACCAACATGGAGAAACCCCGTCTCTATTAAAATACAAAATTAGCTGGGCATGGTGGCACATGCCTGTAATCCCAGCTACTTGGGAGGCTGAGGCATGAGAATCGCTTGAACCCGGGAGGCGGAGGATGCAGTAAGCTGAGATAGCGCCATTGCACTCCAGCCTGTGCAACAAGAATGAAACTCCGTCTCAAAAAAAAAAAAAAAGTAGTTACAAACACTGAGAATTAACACTGAATATGCGCCACCAGTGTATATTTCCACCGAAGTAAGTTGGCAGTTACTTTATAGAATGATGTTTCTGCCTAATAGACAGGGGCTGTTTCTATGTACTTAGAGCTCACTGTGACTAAACAGGCAATCAACACTTCTACTGGGGACCTCATAAAATGGAACTTCAACTGGAGGCTAACCTAGTCACCTGACTTGCACCTTCTTAGACCCTGTTTACTCCTAGACAGACCAAAAATAGCAAGAAATGTTCATTAAGGCAATCATGAATGCACACTGGGTGATGGTGTACTCTATCCACATTTGCAGAGCAGTCTGGAGTGAGACCTCTGGGAAGCACCAAGGTATGTACAGCAACTGATCAACCCTTCCATGCTTAGACTGCATAGACATGAGTCATGCTCTGGTCACCAAGGGAAGACTCTTTATAACTCCATGGAATCCTAGCCTGCTTGCCTCAATCTGCTCAGAATGCAATGCTGGAAGGACTGTATGGCTTAAGAGAACTCCTAATGGTATAATATTAAGGCTAGTATTTTTTTTTCAATAAACAGATGCTAACTTAAGAAAAAACAATTGAGGGAGGAGCCAAGATGGCTGAATAGGAACAGCTCCGGTCTACAGCTCCCAGCGTGAGCGATGCAGAAGACTGGTGATTTCTGCATTTCCATCTGAGGTACCGGGTTCATCTCACTAGGGAGTGCCAGACAGTGGGCGCAGGTCAGTGGGTGCACGCACCCTGCGCGAGCCAAAGAAGGGCGAGGCATTGCCTTACTCGGGAAGTGCAAGGGGTCAGGGAGTTCCCTTTCCTGGTCAAAGAAAGGGGTGACAGACGGCACCTGGAAAATCGGGTCACTCCCACCCGAATACTGCGCTTTTCCGACGGGCTTAAAAAACGGTGCACCAGGAGATTATATCCCGCACGTGGCTCAGAGGGTCCTGTGCCCACGGAGTCTCACTGATTGCTAGCACAGCAGTCTGAGATCAAACTGCAAGGCTGCAGCAAGGCTGGGGGAGGGGCGCCCGCCATTGCTCAGACTTGCTAAGGTAAACAAAGCAGCCCTGAAGCTCGAACTGGGTGGAGCCCACCACAGCTCAAGGAGGCCTGCCTGCCTCTGTAGGCTCCACCTCTGGGGGCAGGGCACAGACAAACAAAAAGACAGCAGTAAACTCTGCAGACTTAAATGTCCCTGTCTGACAGCTTTGAAGAGAGCAGTGGTTCTCCCAGCACTCAGCTGGAGATCTGAGAACGGGCAGACTGCCTCCTCAAGTGGGTCCCTGACCCCTGACCCCCGAGCAGCCTAACTGGGAGGCACCCCCCAGCAGGGGCAGACTGACACCTCACACGGCCGGGTACTCCAACAGACCTGCAGCTGAGGGTCCTGTCTGTTAGAAGGAAAACTAACAAACAGAAAGGACATCCACACCAAAAACCCATCTGTACATCACTATCATCAAAGACCAAAAGTAGATAAAACCACAAAGATGGGGAAAAAACAGAGCAGAAAAACTGCAAACTCTAAAAAGCAGAGCGCCTCTCCTCCTCTAAAGGAACGCAGTTCCTCACCAGCAATGGAACAAAGCTGGACGGAGAATGACTTTGACGAGCTGAGAGAAGAAGGCTTCAGATGATCAAATTACTCCGAGCTACAGGAGGATATTCAAACCAAAGGCAAAGAAGTTGAAAAGTTTGAAAAAAATTTAGACGAATGTATAACTAGAATAACCAATACAGAGAAGTGCTTAAAGGAGCTGATGGAGCTGAAAACCAAGGCTCAAGAACTACGTGAAGAATGAAGAAGCCTCAGAAGCCGATGCAATCAAATGGAAGAAAGGGTATCAGCGATGGAAGATGAAATGAATGAAATGAAGCAAGAAGGGAAGTTTAGAGAAAAAAGAATAAAAAGAAACGAGCAAAGCCTCCAAGAAATATGGGACTATGTGAAAAGACCAAATCTACGTCTGATTGGTGTACCTGAAAGTGACAGGGAGAATGGAACCAAGTTGGAAAACACTCTGCAGGATATTATCCAGGAGAACTTACCCAATCTAGCAAGGCAGGCCAACATTCAGATTCAGGAAATACAGAGAACGCCACAAAGATACTCCTCAAGAAGAGCAACTCCAAGACACATAATTGTCAGATTCACCAAAGTTGAAATGAAGGAAAAAATGTTAAGGGCAGCCAGAGAGAAAGGTCAGGTTACCCTCAAAGGGAAGCCCATCAGACTAACAGCGGATCTCTCGGCAGAAACCCTACAAGCCAGAAGAGAGTGGGGGCCAATATTCAACATTCTTAAAGAAAAGAATTTTCAACCCAGAATTTCATATCCAGTCAAACTAAGCTTCATAAGTGAAGGAGAAATAAAATACTTTACAGACAAGCAAATGCTGAGAGATTTTGTCACCACCAGGCCTGCCCTAAAAGAGCTCCTGAAGGAAGCGCTAAACATGGAAAGGCACAACCGGTACCAGCCGCTGCAAAATCATGCCAAAATGTAAAGACTATCGAGACTAGGAAGAGACTGCATCAACTAACGAGCAAAATAACCAGCTAACATCATAATGAAAGGATCAAATTCACACATAACAATATTAACTTTAAATGTAAATGGACTAAATGCTCCAATTAAAAGACACACACTGGCAAATTGGATAAAGAGTCAAGACCCATCAGTGTGCTGTATTCAGGAAACCCATCTCATGTGCAGAGACACACATAGGCTCAAAATAAAAGGATGGAGGAAGATCCACCAAGCAAATGGAAAACAAAAAAAGGCAGGGGTTGCATTCCTAGTCTCTGATAAAACAGACTTTAAACCAACAAAGATCAAAAGAGACAAAGAAGGTCATTACATAATGGTAAAGGGATCAATTCAACAAGAAGAGCTAACTATCCTAAATATATATGCACCCAATACAGGAGCACCCAGATTCATAAAGCAAGTCCTGAGTGACCTACAAGGAGACTTAGACTCCCACACATTAATAATGGGAGACTTTAACACCCCACTGTCAACATTAGACAGATCAATGAGACAGAAAGTCAACAAAGATACCCAGGAATTGAACTCAGCTCTGCACCAAGCGGACCTAATAGACATCTACAGAACTCTCCACCCCAAATCAACAGAATATACATTTTTTTCAGCACCACACCACACCTATTCCAAAATTGACCACATACTTGGAAGTAAAGCTCTCCTCAGCAAATGTAAAAGAACAGAAATTATAACAAACTATCTCTCAGATCACAGTGCAATCAAGCTAGAACTCAGGATTAAGAATCTCACTCAAAACCGCTCAACTACATGGAAACTGAACAACCTGCTCCTGAATGACTACTGGGTACATAACGAAATGAAGGCAGAAATAAAGATGTTCTTTGAAACCAATGAGAACCAAGACACAACATACCAGAATCTCTGGGATGCATTCAAAGCAGTGTGTAGAGGGAAATTTATAGCACTAAATGCCCACAAGAGAAAGCAGGAAAGATCCAAAATTGACACCCTAACATCACAATTAAAAGAACTAGAAAAGCAAGAGCAAACACATTCAAAAGCTAGCAGAAGGCAAGAAATAACTAAAATCAGAGCAGAACTGAAGGAAATAGAGACACAAAAAACCCTTCAAAAAATTACTGAATCCAGGAGCTGGTTTTTTGAAAAGATCAACAAAATTGATAGACCGCTAGCAAAACTAATAAAGAAAAAAAGAGAGAAGAATCAAATAGATGCAATAAAAAATGATAAAGGGGATATCACCACTGATCCCACAGAAATACAAACTACCATCAGAGAATATTACAAACACCTCTATGCAAATAAACTAGAAAATCTAGAAGAAATGGATAAATTCCTCGACACATACACTCTCCCAGAACTAAACCAGGAAGAAGTTGAATCTCTGAATAGACCAATAACAGGAGCTGAAATTGTGGCAATAATCAATAGCTTACCAACCAAAAAGAGTCCAGGACCAGATGGATTCACAGCCGAATTCTACCAGAGGTACAAGGAGGAACTGGTACCATTCCTTCTGAAACTATTCCAATCAATAGAAAAAGAGGGAATCCTCCCTAACTCATTTTATGAGGCCAGCATCCTCCTGATACCAAAGCCTGGAAGAGACACAACAAAAAAAGAGAATTTTAGACCAATATCCTTGATGAACATTGATGCAAAAATCCTCAATAAAATACTGGCAAACTGAATCCAGCAGCACATCAGAAAGCTTATCCACCATGATCAAGTGGGCTTCATCCCTGGGATGCAAGGCTGGTTCAATATACGCAAATCAATAAATGTAATCCAGCATATAAACAGAACCAAAGACAAAAACCACATGATTATCTCAATAGATGCGGAAAAGGCCTTTGACAAAATTCAACAACCCTTCATGCTGAAAACTCTCAATAAATTAGGTATTGATGGGACGTATCTCAAAATAATAAGAGCTATCTATGACAAACCCACAGCCAATATCATACTGAACGGGCAAAAACCGGAAGCATTCCCTTTGAAAACTGGCACAAGACAGGGATGCCCTCTCTCACCACTCCTATTCAACATAGTGTTGGAAGTTCTGGCCAGGGCAATTAGGCAGGAGAAGGAAATAATGGGTATTCAATTAGGAAAAGAGGAAGTCAAATTGTCCCTGTTTGCAGATGACATGATTGTATATCTAGAAAACCCCACCGTCTCAGCCCAAAATCTCCTTAAGCTGATAAGCAACTTCAGCAAAGTCTCAGGATACAAAATCAATGTACAAAAATCACAAGCATTCTTATACACCAATAACAGACACACACAGAGCCAAATCATGAGTGAACTCCCATTCACAATTGCTTCAAAGAGAATAAAATACCTAGGAATGCAACTTACAAGGGACGTGAAGGACCTCTCGAAGGAGAACTACAAACCACTGCTCAAGGAAATAAAAGAGGATACAAACAAATGGAAGAACATTCCATGCTCATGGGTAGGAAGAATCAATATCGTGAAAATGGCCATACTGCCCAAGGTAATTTACAGATTCAATGCCATCCCCATCAAGCTACCAATGACTTTCTTCACAGAATTGGAAAAAACTACTTTAAAGTTCATATGGAACCAAAAAAGAGCCCACATTGCCAAGTCAATCCTAAGCCAAAAGAACAAAGCGGGAGGCATCACGCTACCTGACTTCAAACTATACTACAAGTAACCAAAACAGCATGATACTGGTACCAAAACAGAGATATAGATCAATGGAACAGAACAGAGCCCTCAGAAATAACGCCGCATATCTACAACTATCTGATCTTTGACAAACCTGAGAAAAACAAGCAATGGGGAAAGGATTCCCTATTTAATAAATGGTGCTGGAAAAACTGGCTAGCCATATGTAGAAAGCTGAAACTGGATCCCTTCCTTACACCTTATACAAAAATCAATTCAAGATGGATTAAAGACTTAAACGTTAGACCTAAAACCATAAAAACCCTAGAAGAAAACCTAGGCATTACCATTCAGGACACAGGCATGGGCAAGGACTTCATGTCTAAAACACCAAAAGCAATGGCAACAAAAGCCAAAATTGACAAATGGGATCTAATTAAACTCGAGAGCTTCTGCACAGCAAAAGAAACTACCATCAGAGTGAACAGGCAACCTACAAAATGGGAGAAAATTTTCGCAATCTACTCATCTGACAAAGGGCTAATATCCAGAATCTACAATGAACTCAAACAAATTTACGAGAAAAAAACAAACAACCCCATCAAAAAGTGGGCGAAGGACATGAACAGACACTTCTCAAAAGAAGACATTTATGCAGCCAAAAGACACATGAAAAAATGCTCACCATCACTGGCCATCAGAGAAATGCAAATCAAAACCTCAATGAGATACCATCTCACACCAGTAAGAATGGCAATCGTTAAAAAATCAGGAAACAAGAGGTGCTGGAGAGGATGTGGAGAAATAGGAACACTTTTACACTGTTGGTGGGACTGTAAACTAGTTCAACCATTGTGGAAGTCAGTGTGGCGATTCCTCAGGGATCTAGAACTAGAAATACCATTTGACCCAGCCATCCCATTACTGGGTATATACCCAAAGGACTATAAATCATGCTGCTATAAAGACACATGCACACGGATGTTTATTGCGGCACTATTCACAACAGCAAAGACTTGGAACCAACCCAAATGTCCAACAATGATAGACTGGATTAAGAAAATGTGGCACATATACACCATGGAATACTATGCAGCCATAAAAAATGATGAGTTCATGTCCTTTGTAGGGACATGGATGAAATTGGAAATCATCATTCTCAGTAAACTATCACAAGAACAAAAAACCAAACACTGCATATTCTCACTCATAGGTGGGAATTGAACAATGAGAACACATGGACACAGGAAGGGGAACATCACACTCTGGGGACTGTTGTGGGGTGGGGGGAGGGGGGAGGGATAGCATTGGGAGATATACCTAAAGTATAATAATAATAATAAAAAAATGAAATTCGGTAAAAGAAAAAAAAAAAAGAAAAAACAATTGCATCAATCCCAAAGAAAAAGATCCTCAGGCACCACGGCAGTTGAGATAGTTTGGGTGTTCATCCCCTCCAAACCTCATGTTCAAATGTGATCCCCAATGTTGGAGGTAGGGCCTAGTGGGAGTTGTTTGGGTCATGAAGGTGGATCCCTTATGAGTGGCTTGATGCTGTCCTTGTGGTAATGAGTGAGTTCTTGCTCTATTAGTTACCACAAGATCTGATTGTTAAAAGGAGCCTGGCACCACCCCCTCTCTCTGTTACTCCCTTTCTTGCCATGTGACACACCTACTCTCCCTTCACCTTCCACCATGAGTAAAAGCTTCCTGAGGCCTCGCCAGAAGCTGAGCAGATGTGGGTGCCATGTTTGTACAGCTGGCAGAACCATGAACCAAATAAACTTCTTTTCTTTACAAATTACCCAGTCTCAGGTGTCTCTTATAGCAACACAAAATGGACTAATGCAGCAGTGAAATGGAGACAGCTCACAAACTACAGAGCAAATGGATTTGAGTGGATAGGGGCCAGTGGGAGGGACCAATTCCAAGGATCTGGCTGAGGCATATAGCTAAGCAACTATGGCAACTGGGCTACGGAGGGAGTCCTGTGATGTGTTGGTGAGGACTCAACTGGTGACCAAATCACTTCTGAGGTATTCAAATTTATTTAAGAAAGATGACAACAGAATCTCCTATGAGTCTGGGACCACCTTGAAGTGCCAATGGCCCTGGAGGGATCCCCATTACTCTGCATGCTAAAGGGACCTGGGGCTCTTTACCTTTGTTATGAAGGCCAAATATCTAGTAAGAAGTTTTTTTTTTGGGGGTGGTGGTGGAGAGTGAGAACAGTGCATTAGGAAGGAAGCCCCCTGCCCAACCTCTCAGGATCAACCCCTTAAGAGCTATCCTTAAAAAAAAAATTAAAACAAAAATGTCGGAAAGCTAGTTGCAAAGGGGCTGGCCCTGCAGCCAAGCTGGTCACACTGGCTTTGCTTTTTCTTGTGGAGGCAGGGCACTTCATGGGGTACGAGGTGTCAGGATGCATCAGGCTTTGCCATCACCCCCCCCTTGCCAAAGGCAAGGATTTTTCTATACAGGGATAGGAAGTTAAAGTTTCTACATGGGAAGTTAGAGTTGCCCAAATACCAATTGAGAAACTATGTAAATTTCAATGATGGGGCTTTAACCACTAGGTAATGGCAAGAAAGCAAAGTCCAATATCCAAAGTCCTTATGGAGAAGGGGCATGACATTGCATCTCCCTGCCACTTTATGTTTTGCATAGAGGAAAATTTCCTAAAAGAAAGGAAAGATTACAATCTGTATGTAAGATAAGCACGTTTGAAGCCAACGAAGTGATATTCCCTAACCAAGGCCCAGTGGGAACAGGTGAAGCCCAGTAACTATGATCCATGCTAATATAGTTATTTCTGCCCAATGTGAGGTATACCAGGAGACCAAAATGCTATAATTCAGCTACTGGGGTAGAAGGAGAACACATGGATTTTCCTTTTCTGACCCGATGATGCCACATCCTGAGGTTCTTCTGGCAGTTGTAAGGCAGATTCACTTTCCTTCTCTTTTTGTCCACTACCGGCAATATGGTGGTGGCTGTTTCATCACTAGTTTCGTCCCCTAAGTCACCAGGAAGTCACATGCCTAACTAGTTGAAAGTCCCCAGCAGTGGAGGAAATAGGTATTTTGAATTTGTTGTTGTTGTTGTTAAGCACGTCCTTCTCTGGGATGAGCTATCTCCTGGTCATGGTCTGGCTCTGTTGGCTCATCTCATGTATTGGAGAGTTTGAGTTTCCAAACTGCAGGATGATTAGGTGAAGAGACGGGTAGAAACATTATTTGGTAGCTGAAAAGGTGAATGAAAATTCAAGTACATTTCCTTGCCAACCCGACTGTTCACTCAAAATGACACAGTTTGGCTTATCTTCTGGGTGCTACAGATTAAGCTCTTTCCATTTAGAAAGTCCTCTGAACCCATGGTCGTTGTGCATGGCTTGGTTGGTCCCATCCCCCTCAGAACGAAAAAATGGTAAACCTCCCAATATAATCAGATACAATATGCCACTTTATTGGTTTTTTAAAAAAACTAAAATAACAATAAAGTGATTTTTTTCCTTTGCTAAGAACAACTTGTCCTACTACTACTTTTTGGAGAACAGAATTTGCTTGCCAAGAAAGTAAGAATACCAACACATGGGGAGAGTTGACTTTAGATTTTTCACAGTTTTTGTCCTATAGTGAAACTTCACAGGAGGGAGGGAAGGAGGAACCTGCACCCATGTTCAGCTGGGGATGGAGGCTATACAGGCACAGAGGAAGAGGAAGCCATACTGCTAGAAACAACGGGTAGGTGGAGAAAATTTTTCTCCAGCCCAGGTATGCCATCTTCCTTTTCCTCTTAAAGAAACAGCAGTATCTCTTGTTCTGTTTTGAGGAGGAGACAGTGGAGTAAACACTCTGTGTGTTTTTTTTGGTTCCTTTTTCCATACTCTCATGACCTAGTTACAAGCATTTCCATTATAGAGGCAGCAGCATTAATGGCAGCATCAACATTGGCAGGGATGCTGTAGTTGCCTAAAACTGAGGGAAGGCGAACCTTCTCTCCTGTTGGAGGAGCTGAGGTCTCAAGATGGTGAGTTGACCACCATTATATTTTTTCTTTCTTTCTTACAGCCACTTGGCCCTGGACACAGGTATGTGACAGAAACAGCTAACTAAAGCCCTATCACTATAGCTGAAGAACCAAAAGAAGAGCAACAAGGAATAGGAAAGGACTGAGAGACTGTAGAGAGGGAGAAGATCAGGAAAGCAATTCCATAAAGTTGCTTATAAATCCCTGGGCTCATCCCCAAGTTGCAAATGCAAGGATCAGATCCTAAACAGCAATATGAAAGACTTCGAGAACTGAACTAAGCAGTAGTCCACAGCGCAGGTTCCAGACTAGCCACTAAGTGGCGCAGATGTGGAAAAGAGCCGAACAGTATCTTGAAGGCTTGGCGGGGTCGGGGGTGTCGGGGGAGCGGGGCGGCGAGGGGGCGGCGCGGAATCAAAGAACGAGAATGGCCAAAGCAGTTTTGAAAAAGAACAAAGTAGAATGTTCAATAATATTACTATGATTTATTTTTATAGTCAGCAAACATGAGATTTGAAATGGGGTGCCCGGGTTCCTATCATTTTTCCTTCAATCTACCTAGCATGCATTTTACACACATTGGAGGAGTCGTATGCACTGTTTTTCTCTGTTGCTGACGGAGGCAAGAAGGCCTTCTAATTAGTCTAACTTAAATGGATGGGATTCACTTAACAAAAGCAAGAAGAAAAGCACACGCTTAATGCATTTGGATAGTTTCTTTGCGGTGTGTGTGTGTGTGTGTGTGTCTTGGTGAAGGTGAGGGGCTGTATTTTCACCAAGCCTTTTCATAATCAAGTTTGCTTTGCAAAGCTTATGGCCTTGCACCCCGCAGAACAGTCCTTCCTAATAGCAGGGATGCTCTGTCATGGTTTTCTGTAAATTATCGTGTGTTGGGAAGTTCTGTTCAGGCTTAGTTTGATCTCCCATGGTGGAGACGTCTGTTCTGTATGTAAATGGCATTACAATTGTGTTTTAGCAGACGAGATTTGAAGCCTTTCCACAGTCCTTGTCCTCTGAGATGGCTGTTGAGCTCTGCTCAGCTGTCGTAGCTGAATTCTTTTTTTGCGCTGAACACTGGGCAGCCTCACCATGTTGCCAAAGTGCTTCTGGGGCCCCTGTGACTGCCGCCGGATGCTGCGCACACAGACAGAGTACCTTTGCAGGTTTGTGCACCCCTTGGCGAGCCAGAACTGGGAACCCCGCGGGGTGACCCCGCCTTCTCATGGGGGGTCGGGGAGGGGAGTGCCTATTTTTAATCCTGTCTGTTGCACAATGGAAATCACTGTGATTTGTACATATGCCCTAGGAAAATTTTACTGCTGTCTAATTTATGTAATAATACTGTTGATTCCAGGTTTAATAAAACTTTGTATCTTTTCAAAAAAAAAAGAAAAAGAACAAAGTTAGAGGAGAGAATCAAGTCTGTGTTACTGGCAACAGAATGAACACATAGATCGAGGGAACAAAGAGAGCATCCAGAAATAGACCTACACATATATGGTCAATTGCTTTTTGACAAAGATGTCAAAGTAATTCAATAGGGAAAGAACAGTCTCAACAAACGGTGCTTGAACAACTGTTATCTATATGCAAAAAAGATGAACCTCAGCTCATGCTTTGCACCATATACAAAAATTCACCCAAAATAAATCAAAGATATAAATGTAATACCTATAAAATATCCAGAAGGAAAAATAAGAGAAAATCTCTGTAACCTTGGGTTTGGCAGAGATTTCTTAGATATGACACCAAAAGCACAATCTATAATAGAACAAACTTGATAAATTGGACTTCAAAATTTCTGCTGTGTGAAAGACACTGGTAAGAAAGCAATAAGACAAGTCACAGACTGAGAAAAAACATTTACAAATCACATGTCTTATAAAGAACTTCTATACAAAAAACATAAAGGACTCTTAAAAGTCATAATAAAAAAACAAAAAAAAAGAAAGAAAGGGTAACAGGTTTAAACTGACACTTTACTACATTATAAAAGATACTCAACTTTATTAATCACTAAAGAAATCTAAATTTCAATGGGATTTTGCTATATGCTTATTAGGATGTCTGAGATAATAATTTTAAAAATGAACAGTACGAAGAGATGGTAACACGTACTCTCATATTTTGCTCAAGGGTATGCAAAATGGTATGGTCATTTTTTTTACTCAGGGTCTCTGTCACCTAGGCTGGAATACAGTGGTATGATCATAGTTCACTGCAGCCTCCAACTCCTGGACTCAAGTTGTCCTACCTCAGCCTTCTAAGTAGCTGGGACTACAGGTCTGTACCATCATGCCTGGCTAATTTTAAAAAAATATATTCATAGAGATGGGCTCAGGCTGGTCTCAGACTCCTGGCCTCAAGCCACCCTCCCACCTTGGCCTCCCAAAGTGCTGGGATTATAAGCAGGAGCCACCCTGCTCAGTCTAGTGGTATGATCATTTTGGAAAACAGTTTGGCATTTTCTTCTAAAGTTAAATACACATTCTTCATACAACCCAGTAGTGCTACTCCTATATATTTAAAAAACAGAAATGATGTTATGTTTATACAAAACCCCATAAATAAATGTTTATAACAGTTTTATTCATAATCATAAAAGCTGGAAACAATCTAAATGTCCTTCAACCTGTGAATGGATAAACAAACTATATCATGTCCATAAAATGTAATCTTATTAAGCAACGAAAAGGCATAGAAAGCTAATGTACAACAGCACAGATAAACCTCAAATGCATTGTGCTAAATGAAAAAAGGCCAGATGCAAAAACCTACATATTCCATGGTTGCATTTTTAGGATGTTCTAGAAAAGGCAAAACTATAGGGAAAGGAAACAGATAAGTAGTTATCAAGAGCTGAGGGCAGGGGTAATGGTTGACTATAAAAAGATCTCTGGGATAATTAGGAAGATGATCAATGGTTTTATATGATGATTGAAGTGATGGTTACATGGCTGTATGTATTTGCCCAAACTCTCAGAATAGTATAATTTTTAAATATTTCTTATTTTTTATTATTTTTTTATTTTTTATTTTATTATTTTTATTATGTTATTCTTTTATTTTATTCTTATATTTTATTCTTATTATTAAATTCTTCAATGGTGATTTCTAAGATTTTTGTGCACCCATCACCTGAGCAGTGTACATTGTACCCAATGTGTAATCCTTTATACCTCACCATATATATATATGCCACAGTTTCTTTATCCACTCGTTAACTGATAGGCATTTGGGCTGGTTCCATATTTTTGGAACTGCAAATTGTGTTGCTATAAACATGTGTGTGCAGGCATCTTTTTTGCATAATGACTTATTTTCCTCTGGGTAGATACATAGTAGTGGGATTGCTGGATCAAATAGTAGATCTACTTTTAGTTCTTTAAGGAGTCCCCACACTGTATTTCATAGCGGTTGTGCTAGTTTACATTCCCACCAGCAGTGCAAAAGTGTTCCCTTTTCACCATGTCCATGCCAATATCTCTTAATTTTTGATTTTTTGATTATGGCCATTTTTGTAGGAGTAAGGTGGTATCACGTGGTTTTGGTTTGCATTTTCCTGATAATTTGTGATGTTGAGCATTTTTCATATGTTTGTTGGCTGTTTATAGATATCTTCTTTTGAGAACTGTCTATTCATGTCCTTAGCCTACGTTTTGATGGGATTTTTTGGTTTTTTGGGGGGCTGATGTGTTTGAGTTCCTTATAGATTCTGGATATTAGTCTTTTGTCAGATGTATAGTTTGTAAAGATTTTCTCCCTCTCTGTGGGTTGTCTGTTTACTCTGCTGATTGTTCTTTTTGCCATGCAAAAGCTCTTTAGTTTAATTAAGTCCCACTTATTTATCTTTGTTTTTGTTGCATTTGCTTTTAGGTTTTTGGTCATGAAGTATTTGCCTAAGCCAATATCTAGAAGGGTTTTTCTGATGTTATCTTCTAGAATTTTTATAGTTTCAGGTTTTAGATTTCTAAGTCCTTGATGCATCTTGAGTTGATTTTTTGTATAAAGTGAGAGATGAGGATCCAGTTTCATTCTCCTACATGTGGCCTGCCAATTATCCCAGCAGCATTTGTTGAATAGGGTGTCCTTTCCCCACTTTATGTTTTTGTTTGCTTTGTTGAAGATCATTTGGCTCTAAGTGTTTGACTTTATTTCTGGGTTCTCTATTCTGTTCTGCTGATCTATGTGCCTATTTTTATATCAGCACCATGCTGTTTTGGTGACTATAGCCTTATAGTATAGTTCAAAGTCAGGTATTGTGAGGTCTCCAGATTTGTTCTTTTTGCTTAGTCTTGCTTTGGCTGTGTGGGCTCTTTTTTGCTTCCATGTGAATTTTAGGATTGTTTTTTCTAGTTATGTGAAGAATGATGATGGTATTGTGATGAGAATGGAACTTGTAGATTGCTTTTGGAAGTATGGTTATTTTTGCAATATTGATTCTACCCATCCATGAGCATGGAATGTGTTACCATTTGTTTGTGCCATTTATTGTTTCATTCAGCAGTGTTTTGTAGTTTTCCTTGTAGAGGTCTTTCATTTGCTTGGTTAGTTATATTCCTAAGCATTTTTTTTTTTTTTGCAGCTATTGTGAAAGGGGTTGAGTTCTTGATTAGATTCTCAGCTTGGTTGCTGTTGGTGTATAGCAGACCTACTGATTTGTGTACATTAATTTTGTATGCTGAAACTTTGCTGAATTAATTTACCAGTTCTAGGAGGTTTTTGGATGAGTCTTTAGGGTTTTCTAGGTATATGACCATATAATCAGTAAACAGTGACAGTTTGACTTCCTCTCTATGAATCTGGATGCCCTTTATTTCTTTCTCTTTTCTGATTGCTCTGGCTAGGACTTCCAGTACTATGTTGAATAGAAATGGTGAAAGTGGGCATCCTTGTCTTGTTTCAGTTCTCAGGAAGAATGCTTTCAACTTTTCCCCATTCAGTATAATGTTGGCTGTGGGTTTGTCATAGATAGCCTTTATTATCTTAAGGTATGTCCCTTGTATGCTGATTTTGCTGAGGGTTTTAAACATAAAGGGATGATGGATTTTGTCAAACGCTTTTTCTGCATCTATTGAGATGATCGTGTGATTTTTGTTTTTTAATTCTGTTTATGTGGTGTATCACATTTATTGACTTACATTTTTTTCTTTTCTTTTCCTTTTTTTTTCTTCTTGAGGCAGAGTTTCACTCTTTTTGCCCAGGCTGGAGTGCAATGGCACAATCTCAGCTCACCACAACCTCTGCCTCCCGGGTTCAAGTGATTCTCCTGCCTCAGCCTCCTGAGTAGCTGGGATTACAGGCATGTGTCACCACACCCAGCTAACTTTTTGTATTTTTAGTAGAGACGGAGTTTCTCCATGTTGGTCAGGCTGGTCTTGAACTCCCGACCTCAGGTGATCCACCTGCCTCGGCCTCCCAAAGTGTTGGGATTACAGGCGTGAGCTACCATGCCCGGGGACTTACATATGTTAAACCATCCCTGCAACCCTTGTATGAAACCACCTTGAGCATGATGGATTATCTTTTTGATATTCTGTTGGATTCGGTTTGCTAGTATTTTGTTGAGGATTTTTGCATCTGTCAGGGATATTGGTCTGTAGTTTTCTTGTTTTGTTATGTCCTTTGCTGGCTTTGGCATTAGGGTGATACTGGCTTCATAGAATCATTCAGAGAGGATTCCCTCTTTCTCTATCTTTTGGAATAGTTTCCATAGGATTAGTACCAATTCTTCTTTGACTGTCTGATAGAATTCAGCTGTCAATCTTTATGATCCTGGATTCTTCGCTTGTTGGCAATTTTTAAATTACCATTTCAATTCTCTCTTAGAATTTATCCATCTCCTCTAGGTTTTCTAGTTTAAGCACATAAAGGTGTTCATAGTAGCCTTGAATGATATTTTGTATTTCTGTGGTATCAGTTGTAATATTTCCCATTTCATTTCTAATTGAGCTTCTTTGGATCTTCTCTCTTCTTGGTTAATCTCACTAATGGTCTATCAATTTTATTTATGTTTTCAAAGAACCAGCTTTTTGTTTCATTTATCTTTTGTATTTTTTTTGTTTGTTTCAATTTCATTTAGTTCTGCTCTGATCTTTGTTATTTCTTTTCTTTTGCCGGATTTGGGTTTGGATTGTTCTTGTTTCTCCAGTTCTGTGAGGTGCGACCTTAGATTGTCTATTTGTATTATTTCAGACTTTTTGATATAGGCATTTAATGTTATGAACTTTCTTCTTAGCACTGCTTTTGATCTATCCCAGGGGTTTTGATAGGTTGTGTCACTATTATTGTTTAGTGCAAAGAATTTTTAAATTTCCATTTTAATTTCATTGTTGACCCAATGATCACTCAGGAGCAGGTTACTTAATTTCCATGTATTTGCATGGCTTTGAGGGTTGCTTTTGGAGTTGCTTTCCAATTTTATTCCACTATGGTCTGAGAAAGTACTTGCTATAATTTCAATTTTCTTAAGCTTGTTGAGTTTTTTTGGCCTATCATATGGTTTATCTTGGAGAATGTTCCATGTGCTGATGAATAGAATGTATATTCTACAGTTGTTAGGTAGAATGTTCTGTATATATCTGTTAAGTCTATTTGTTGTAGGGTATATTTTAAGTCCACTGTTTCTTTGTTGACTTTCTGTCTTGATGACCTGTCTAGTGCTGTCAGTAGGGTATTAAAGTCCCTCGCTATTATTATGTTGCTGTGTATCTCATTTCTCAGGTCTGGTAGTAATTGTTTTATAAATTTTGGAGCTCCAGTGTTAGGTGCATATATATTTACAATTGTGATATTTTCCTGTTGGACTAGTCCTTCTATCATTATATAATGTTGCTCTTTGTCTTTTTAAACTGCTGTTGCTCTAAAGTTTGTTTTGTCTGTTATTAGTATAGCTACTCCAGCTTGCTTTTGGTGTCCATTTGCATGGATTATCTTTTCCCACCCCTTTATCTAAGTTCATGTGAGTCCTTATGTGTTAGGCGAGTCTCCTGAAGACAGCAGAAACTTGGTTGGTGAATTCTTATCCATTCTGCCATTCTGTATCTTTTAAGTGGAGGATTTAGGTCATTCACATTCAAAGTTAGTATTGAGATGTGAGGTACTATTCTATACATCATGCTGTTTGTTGCTTGAATACCTTGTTTTTTTGTTTGTGTTATTGTTATATAGGTCCTGTGAGATTTATGTTTTAAGGAGGTTCTATTTTGGTGTATTTTGAGAATTTGTTTCAAGATTTAGAGCTCCTTTTAGCAGTTCTTGTAGTGCCAGCTTGGTTGTGGCAAATTCTCTCAGCATTTGTTTGTCTGGAAAAGATTGTATCTTTCCTTCATTTATGAAGCTTAGTTTCACTGGATACAAAATTCTTCGTTGATAATTGTTTTGTTTAAGGAGGCTAAAAATAGGACCCCAATCCCCTCTAGCTTGTAGGGTTTCTGTTGAGACATCTGCTGTTAATCTGATAGGTTTTCCTTTATAAGTTTCCTGATGCTTTTGTCTCACAGCTCTTAAGATTCCTTCCGATGTCTTGACTTTAGATAACCTGATGACTATGTGCCTAGGTGATGATCTTTTTGTGATGAATTTCCCAGGTGTTCTTTGAGCTTCTTGTATTTGGATGTCTAGCTCTCTAGCAAGGCCAGGGAAGTTTTCCTCTATTATTTCCTCAAATATCTTTTCCAAACTTTTAGGTTTCTCTTCTTCCTCGGAAAGCCAGTTTTTCTTAGGTTTGGATGTTTAACATAGTCCCAAAGTTCTTGGAAGATGTGATGGTTAATACTGAGTGTAAACTTGGTTGGATTGAGGGATACAAAGTATTAATCCTGGGTGTGTCTGTGTGGGTGTTGCCAAAAGAGATTAATATGTGAGTCAGTATGCTGGGGAAGGCAGATCCACCCTTAATCCAGTGGACAATCTAATCAGCTTCTAGTGAATATAAAGCAGGCAGAAAAACGTGAAAAGGAGAGACGGGCCTAGCCTCCCAGTCTACATCTTCTTCTCATGCTGGATGCTTCCTGCCCTCGAACATTGGACTCCAAGTTCTTCCGTTTTGGGACTCAGGCTGGCTCTCCTTACTCCTCAGTTTGCAGACAGCCTATTGTGGGACCTTGGGATTGTATAAGTTAATACTCAATAACTTCCCCTTTATATATGTATACTGTTAGTTCTGTCCCTCTGAAAGAACCATAACTAATACAGATTTTGGTACCAGGAGTGTTTCTAGAGAAACAGAATATTAAGCATGGAGTTCTTTTGTTGGTTTTGGGGTTTCTGAAGTTGCTGCTTAATATGATTAGACTCAAAAATGCTAAGGATTCTACTTCTAATAGTATGGAGAACACTGATAGTCCTTGGCAGAAACTGTTTAGAGAGTTATGCAAAATAAATGCATTTGACACTTCCGATTCACCACTCATGAGAGGCAAGGAGCTCAGTGACTCTATACATAATACCTTTGACCATATGTGGAGAACCAAGGAACATAATGAAGCTGGTTGGTTGCTCCTAAGTTCAGTGGAAAAAGTGATGAAAGAAAATGAACTTAGGGATTCTGTTGCCTGACTTCAGAAGCAGATACTGAGCCTCAAATCTGCTAAGATTGCCCTGAGTGAGAGTCTTATCTCCTGCAGAGAAAGAGCTGAAACTGTGGAAAAACAGACACAAGCTCTTATTATACGAGTGGTTGACCTACAATGAAAGATGCATGCACAGCCTTGCCAAGTATCTACTGTTAAAATGAGGGCATTGATTGGAAAAAAATGGGACCCTGCAACTTGGAATGGGGATGTGTGGGAGGACCCTGATGAAGCTGGGCACACTGAGTTTGCAAACTCTGATGAAACTTTTTTGCAAGAAGGAACAGTTTCCCCATCCCTAGTAGTGGCAACGTCCCCTCCCTGACCTATGCTGCCATCAGCTTTTCTACCTTTGAGGAGATAAACCCTGCACTGCCTGAGGCAACAGTAATGGCCTCCCCTGAGGCAGTTGCCAGGCAAGATAATGTTGATTCTCCTCAGAAACCACCCCCAACATCTCTGTTTGCCTCTAGACCTATAACTAGACTAAACTCCCGGCGGGCCCCTAGAGGTAAGTTTGTGAGTGTGACCCATGAGGAGGTGCACTACACTGGAAAAGAACTGTTTGAGTTCTCTAATTAATATAAACAGAAACCTGGAGAACAAGCATGGGAATAGATATTAAGGGTATCAGATAACGGTGGAAGAAACAGAGTTGGATCAGGCTGAATTTATTGATTTGGGCCCACTAAGTAGGGACTCCGCTTTTAATGTTGCAGCTCAGGGAGTTAAAAAAGGTTATAATAGTTTATTTGCTTGGTTAGCTGAAATATGGATTAAAAGATGGCCCACCGTGAATGAGCTGGAAATGCCTGATCTTTCTTGGTTTAATGTAGAGGAAGGGATCCAAAGGCTTAGGGAGATTGGGATGGTGGAGTGGATTAGTTACTTTAGACTTACTCATCCCAGCTGGGAGGGTCCAGAAGCTATACCCTTGACTGATGCCTTGCAAAACAGATTTGTGAGGGCAGCACCTGCATCTTTGAATAGCCCTGTAATTGCTCTTCTCTGTATGTCAGATCTAACGGTGGGAACCATAGTCACTCAACTACAAAATTCAAATACAATGGGAATAATTGGGTCCCGAGGTGGCAGGGGCCACGTGACAGCACTCAACCGTCAAAGGCAAGGTGGGCATAGCTACCATAATGGACAGCAGAGGCAAAGCAACAATCAGAATAGTCTGACTCGTGGAGAGCTCTGACATTGGCTAATTAATCATGGTGTTCCTAGAAATGAAATTGATAGGAAGCCTACTGCATTCCTACTTAAATTACACAAACAGAAAACTTCTAGGTCAAATGGACAAAAAACTAATTTGAATCACAGCCCCTCAATCAATTTCCAGACTTGAGCCCATTTACAGACCCAGAACCCCTTGAATGAAGGGGAGGCTGGGTCCCCTTGAGGAAGGACCCCACTATATTACTGACAATTTATGCAGTGACTCTTTCTCCCATCCTTCCCCAAGGAGACCTCTGGCCTTTTACCAGGGTAACTGTGCACTGGGGAAAGGGAAATGATCAGACATTTTGGGGACTACTGGACACTGGCTCTGAGCTGACCTTGATTCCAGGGGACCCAAAACGTCAAGTAGGGGCTTATGGAGGTCAGGTAATCAATGGAGTTTTAGCTCAGGTCAGACTTATAGTGGGTCCAGTGGGTCCCCAGACTCATCCTGTGGTCATTTCCCCAGTGCCAGAATGCATAATTGGCATAGACATACTTAGCAGCTGGCAGAACCCTCACATTGGCTCCCTGACTAGTAAGGTGAGGGCTACTATGGTGAGAAAGGCCAAATGGAAGCCATTAAAGCTGCCTCTACCTAGACGAATAGTAAATCAAAAACAATATTGCATCACTGGAGGGACTGCAGAGATTAGTGCCACCATCAAGGTCTTGAAAGACACAGGGGTGGTGATCCCCACCACATCCCCATTCGACTCTCCCATTTGGCCTGTGCAGAAGACAGATGGATCTTGCAGAATGATAGTGGATTATCATAAGCTTCACCAAGTGGTGACTCCAATTGCAGCTGTTGTGCCAGATGCGGTTTCATTGCTCGAGCAAATTAACACATCTACTGGTACCTGGTATGCAGCCATTGACTTGGCAAATGCCCTTTTTTCCATTCCTGTCCATAAGGCCCACCAGAAGCAATTTGCCTTCAGCTGTCAAGGCCAGCAATATACTTTACTATCCTACCTCAGGAGTATATTACCTCTCTGGCTTTGTGTCATAATCTTATTTGGAGAGACCTTGATCGCTTTTCTCTTCTGCAAGATATCACACTGGTCCATTACATTGATGACATTTTGCTGATTCAAACCAGTGAGCAAGAAGTAGCAAACACACTGGACTTATTGGTGAGACATTTGCATGCCAGAGGATGGGAAATAAATTCAACTAAAACTCAGGAACCTTCTACCTCAGTAAAATTTCTAGGGGTCCAGTGGTGTAGGGCCTGTTGAGATATTCCTTCTAAGGTAAAGGATAAGTTGCTGCATTTGGCCCCTCCTACAACCATGAAAGAGGGACAATGCCTAGTGGTCTTATTTGGATTTTGGAGGCAACACATTCCTCATTTGAGTGTATTACACTGGCCCATTTATCAAGTGACCTGAAAGGCTGCCAGTTTTGAGTGAAGTCCAGAACAGGAGAAGATTCTACAACTGGTCCAGGCTGCTGTGCAAGCTGCTCTGCCACTTGGACCATATGACCCAGCAGATTCAATGGTGCTTGAAGTGTCAGTGGCCAGTAGGGATGCTGTTTGGAGCCTCTGGTGGGCTCTCATAGGTGAATCACAACGGAGGCCTCTAGGATTTTGGAGCAAGGCCCTGCCATCTTCTGCAGATAACTACTCTCCTTTTGAGAGACAGCTCTTGGCCAGAGAGACTGGGCTTTTCCAGTTTGACTATGGGTTATCAAGTCACCATGAGACCTGAACTGCCTATCATGAACTGGGTGCTTTCTGACCCATCTAGCCATAAAGCGGGTCATGCACAGCAGCATTCCATCATTAAATGGAAGTGGTATATACGTGATTGGGCTCAAACAGGTCCTGAAGGCACAAGTAAGTTACATGAGGGAGTGGCTCAAAATGCCCATGGTCTCCACTCCTGCTACCCTACCTTCTCTCCCCCAGCCTGCACCAATGGCCTCATGAGGAGTTCCCTATGATCAGTTGACAGAGGAAGAGAAGATTACAGCCTGTTCACAGATGGTTCTGCACGATATGCAGGCACCACCTGAAAGTGGAAGCTAGAGTACTACAGCTCCTTTCTAGGACATCCCTGAAGGACAGTGGTGAAGGGAAATCATCCCAGTGGGTAGAACTTCGAGCAATGCTAGTTGTGCACTTTGCATGAAGGAGAAATGGCCAGATGTGTGATTATACATTGATTTGTGGGCTGTAGCTAATGGTTTGGCTGGATGGTCAAGGACTTGGAAGAAGCATGATTGGAAAATTGGTGACAAAGAAATTTGGGGAAGAGGTAGGCGAATGGACCTCTCTGAGTGGTCAAAAACTATGAAGATATTTGTATCCCATGTGAATGCTCACCAACAGGTGACCTCAGTGGAGGAGGAGTTTAATAATCAAGTGAATAGGATGACTCATTCTGTGTACACCACTCAGCCTCTTTTCCCAGCCACCCCTGTCATCACCCAATGGGCCCATGAACAAAGTGGCCATGGTGGCAGGGATGGAGGTTACACATGGGTTCAGCAACATGGACTTCCATCCACCAAGGCTGACCCGGCTACAGCCACTGCTGAATGCTCAATTTGACAGCAGCAGAGACCAATACTGAGCCCTCGATATGGCACCATTCTTTGGGGTGATCAGCTAGCCACCTGGTGGCAGGTTGATTATATTGGACCTTTTCTATTATGGAAAGGGCAGAGGTTTGTCCTCACTGGAATAGGCACTTACTCCAGATATGGGTTTGCCTATCCTCCCCACAATGCTTCTGCCAAGACTACTAACTGTGGACTCACGGAATGCCTTATCCACTGTCACGGTATTCCACACAGCATTGCCTCTAACCAAGGCACTCACTTTATGGCTAAAGAACTGCGGCAGTAGGCTCATGCTCATGGAATTCACTGGTCTTACCATGTTTCCCATCATCCTGAAGCAGCTGGATTGACAGAATGGTGGAATGGCCTTTTGAAGTCACAATTACAATGCCAACTAGGTGACAACACCATGCCGGGCTGGGGCAAAGTTCTCCAGAAGGCCGTGTATGCTCTGAATCAGCATCCAATATATGGTAATATTTCTCCCATAGCCAGAATTCACAGGTCCAGGAATCAAGAGATGGAAGTGGAAGTGGCACCACTTACCATCACCCCTAGTGATTCACTAGCAAAATTTTTGCCTCCTGTTCCCACAACATTACATTCTGCTGGCCTAGAGGTCTTAGTTCTAGAGGGAAGAACGCTGCCACCAGGAGACACAACAATGATTCCATTAAACTGGAAGTTAAGATTGCCACCTGGACACTTTGGGCTCCTCCTAATCTTAAGTCAACAGGGTAAAAGGGGAGTTACAGTGTTGGCTGGGGTGATTGACCCAGGCTATCAACATGAAATAAGTCTACTACTCCACAAGGACGGTAAGGAAGAGTACGCATGGAATACAGGAGATCCATTAGGGCGTCTCTTAGTATTACCATACCTTGTGATTAAGGTCAATGGGAAACTACAACAGCCCAATCCAGGCAGGACTACAAATGACCCAGACCCTCCAGGAATGAAGGTTTGAGTCACTCCACCAGGAAAAAAGCCACGACCTGCTGAGGTGCTTGCTGAAGGCAAAGAGAATACAGAATGGGTAGTAGAAGAAGGTAGTCATCAATACCAGCTACGACCATGTGACCAGCTGCAGAAACGGGGACTGTAACTGTCATGAATATTTCCTACTTCTTTTGTTAAAAACATGTTGGTGCATTTATATACTTGTACTAAGAAAATATCTTCATCTTATTTCCTTTTCCTTTATCATGTGACGTAAGACTTACTGACTTCGTATCAGCATTTAAGTGTTAACTTTATGTAATAGTATTTGAGTTGGGGATTGGTGCAATTCCAGTTGTACGAAGGATAGTTGTATTATGTTAGGTGTAATTATCACCTCATTGTCTTTATTTGAAGATTATGAATGATCTCAGGAGATGTGTATGGGTTCAAGTTGACAAGGGGTGGACTTGTGATGGTTAATACTAAGTGTCAACTTGATTGGATTGAGGGATACAAAGGATTAATCTTGGGTGTGTCTGTGTGGGTGTTGCCAAAAGAGATTAACATTTGAGTCAGTGGGCTGGGGAAGGCAAATCCAACCTTAATCTGGTGGGCACAATCTAATCAGCTTCCAGTGAATATAAAGCAGGCCTAAAAATGTGAAAAGAAGAGACAGGCCTAGCCTCCCAGTCTACATCTTTCTCTCGTGCTGGATGCTTCCTGTCCTCAAACATTGGACTCCAAGTTCTTCAGTTTTGGGACTTGGACTGGCTCTTCTTGCTCCTCAGCTTGCAAATAACCTATTGTGGGACCTTGTGATCCCACTATATATACATATATATACATATGTATGTATGTATGTATACATATGGGAGTTTATTAAGTATAAACTTTATATATATACCCTATTAGTTCTGTCTTTCTAAGAGAAGCCTAATACAGAGGCTTTATTCATTTTTTAAATTCTTTTTTCTTTGTCTCTGATGGAGTGGGTTAATTTGAAAGCCTTGTCTTCAAGCTCTGAAGTTCTTTTTTATGCTTGTTTGATTCTATTGCTGAGACTTTCCAGTGCATTTTGCATTTCTCTGTGTCCTTAATTTCCAGAAGTTGTGATTGTTTTTTATTTATGCTATCTATTTCACTGAAGAATTTTTCTTTCATATCCTGTATCATGTTTTTTATTTCAAGATGGAGTCTCGCTCTGTCACCCAGGCTGGAGTGCAGTGGCGATCTCAACTCACTGCAACCTCCACCTCCCAGGTTCAAGCAGTTCTCATACCTCAGCCTCCCAAGTAGCTGGTATTACAGGCATGCACTACTATGCCTGGCTAATTTTTGTAATTTTAGTAGAGATGGGATTTCACCATGTTGGCCAGGCTGTTCTTGAACTCCTGACCTCAAGTGATCCACCCGCCTCAGCCTCCCAAAGTGCTGGGATTACAGGCATGAGCCACTGTGCCTGGCCATGCTTTTGATTTAAGTTGGACTTCACTTTTTTCTGGTGCCTCCTTGATTAGCTTAATAATTGACCTTTTGAATTCTTTTTCTGGCAATTCAGAGATTTCATCTTGGTTTGGATCCATTGCTTGTGAGCTGGTATGATCTTCTGGGGGTGTTAAAGAACACTGTTTTGTCATATTACCAGAATTGTTTTTCTGGTTCCTTCTCATTTGGGTAGACTATGTCAGAGGGAAGATCTGGGACTCAAGGGCTAGGGTTCAGATTCTTTTGTCCCATGAGGTGCTCCCTTGATGTGGTGTTCTCCCCATCCCCTAGGAATGGGGCTTCCTGAGAGCTGAATTGTAGTGGCTGTTATTTCTCTTCTGGGTCCAGCCACCCAGTGGAGCTAACGGGCTCTGGGCTGGTACTAGGGAGTGTCTGCAAAGAGTGCATCAATTTTCAGGTGTGATCCATCTTCAGGTCTTGCAGCTGTGAGTACCAGCACCTGCTCCAGTGGAGTTAGCAGGGGAGTGAAGTGGACTCTGTAAGGGTCCTTGGTTGTGTCAGAATAGTACAATTTTAAAATTAAAAATTTAAAAGGCAATATTTACTGTATGTAAATTATACTTCTATAAAACAAATTTTTTAAAAAAAGAATAACAACACTGAGAGAGAGAGAGAGAGAGCAATTAAGTTAGCTCTACCCCAGCACCTACTTCTAACATTAGTAAATGAATACATTCTTTAAAATAATGAATACAAAGAAGCCAGGTTAATTCACTAGTGGCTTAGGAAGTCAAGTAAAATGTCAATATAATGCTACATGTGAAAAGCTGCCAGTTTTTGCATGTGTATAAGATTGTTTCAAATTTTAGTGCTTGGTTCCATTTCAACCATCTCAAAATACAAAATGGTGCAATATTTAAGCTAGTACACAACTATTCCCTCTCTCACTTTGCACAGAATATATATAT
Organism: Pongo pygmaeus; assembly: GCF_028885625.2. Classification (NCBI taxonomy): domain Eukaryota; kingdom Metazoa; phylum Chordata; class Mammalia; order Primates; family Hominidae; genus Pongo; species Pongo pygmaeus. The sequence goes on along the minus strand of NC_072396.2, from coordinate 72,999,280 downwards.
ATACACACACACATATACATACATATATGTGTGTATGTATATACATATATGCCCACACATACATACACCTGTAGATGCACATACATACATATACATACATATGTATATGTGTAAATACATATATATATACACACACACACACATATATATATACTTTTCTTCTGTTTGCTTTATTGTCTATTTTTTTCAAGTTCTTCTTTTCTGTTTGGCTGTTGTTTACCCTCTCTTTAATGTTTGAGACTTCCTCAGCTATGTAGTAATCCTTGCCTACATGTTCATGTTAAAAAATGAATCAATAAAAAACTGACTGAAAGTTGTGTGCACATGATTGGAGCTTGTCAATGGGTAGACCATATGGTAGGGTCATTGAAGGCAAAGTGATTATTTGTTTAGGGGAGTCTCAAATATCAGTATCTGGAGGTCCTTTCTCTGGCCATTTAATTTCTTAAGAATCCTGTATTTCCTTACTGTGCAGGAGAGGCAAGAGAGAGGATGGAGGCACACAATTCACTGGATACCAATTTGAGGGCAGGACAGTATCCCCTGGTTTACCATCTATTAATTTTACCATACAGATATTCATCCTTTTTTTTTTTTTTTTCAGACAATAGAGATCTATTTTCTTTCCTAGTGGTGGTGCTGTTGTGGTGTGTGTTAGAGTGAGGGGATCTGAGAGTCCAACTATTTCCTATATGGATTTTTAGTCAAGGCTATTGTTTTCAGCCCTGCATATTTCCCTGGCTTCTTGTTGGATTTAGTGCTTAAAAGTTACAAATCTCTCAGGGGTTATACAGGGCCAATTGGCTCCTTCTAGTAAGTACCACATTATGCAGGCATTTGTGTTGTAGTTACTCTATTTTACTCAGTTGCCACTCAGTGGTTGTTTTAAACTATGTTCTTGGCCAGGCACAGTGGCTCATATCTGTAATCACAGGACTGTGGGAGGCCGAGGAGAGGGGTTTGCTCAGGCCAGAAGTTTGACTAGACTGGGCAACATAGAGGGATCCTGATTCTACAAAAAATAAAATAAAATAGCTGGGTATGGTGGCACATGACTGTAGTCCTAGCTACTGGGGAAGCTGAAGCAGTAGGATCACTTGAGCCCAGGAGGTTGAGACTGCAGTGAGCCATGATCATGCCACTGCACTCCAGCATGGGTGACAAAGTGAGACTCTGTCTCAAGAAAATATGTATGTTCACAACTTTTTAAAAATATTCCTTCCTTCAATAAATAAAACCTAATTTCCCTCTTGAATGTGAGCTGGACTTAATGCCTTGTTTCTAATGAATAGAATAAAGCAGAAATGATGGCATGCAACTTTGGAAACTAAATCATAAAAGGTACTACTGTGTCTTCATCATTTGTCTTTTGGATCACTTGCTCTGGAGGAAGCCAGGTAACATGTCATAATGGTACTCAAGCAAACTGTGGAGAGGTCCATGTGGTGGAGAACTGAGGACTCCTGTGAATAGCCATGTGAGTGAGCCACTTTGGAAGCATATCCTCTAGCCCCAGTTAAATCTTCAGATGACTGTAGTCTTCCTGACAGCAACCTCATGAGAAATTTTGAGCCAGGAATCCCCAAGTAAATTACTTCCAGATTCCTAACTCTCAGGAATGGTGTGAGATAAGTACTTGTTATTTTAAGCCACTAAGTTTTGGAGTAATTTGTTATGCAGCCGTAGATAACTAATACTTGCTGTCATCTATCTTCTACCTATTCTCTTCAATATGTATTAAACTGTCTCATGAATTGAAGTTTCTTCTCCTGTTCTCTTTGTCCTCATGGATTCTTATCATTTTTATCTCAAATATTTCACAAACTCCTACTAAATGACAGAAACGTGGTTAATTTACCATGTTTAAGTAGAAACCTACTTTATTCTTTTTGCCTTAAGTTCTATTTTGTCTGATAGTAATGTAGTATCTCAGTTTTTTGTTAGTACTTGTCTTTTATTCTTTGGGTTTTAATCTTCCTCTGTTCTTATGCTTTAGATGAGTGTCTTATAGAGAGCATATGCCTAAATTTATTTTGTAAGTGTGACAATTTTTGTCTTTTAACCAGAGAATTTAGTCCATTTACATCTACTGTGATTATATACATACCAGCTCATTTTGTGCTTTGTATTTCTCCCACTTTTTCTATATTTCTTTTCATACTCCTTTTTCCCCACTGTTATGGATTGAGGATCCCCTTCACTCCTATTACTTTGAAAGCTATCTACTCTATTTCTACTATTTTATTGTTCACCCTAGAATTTACAGCAGGTATATTTAAGTTTTAAGGTTAGTATATTCATGAACAATCTTTTCCTGAACTTGGATCATCCCCTGCTGGTTTGTATCATGTTATTGTCTGGTATTTTCTTTCTATATAGTTTTTCTTTAACTTACAAATTAGACATTATTATTATTTTATAAAGCCAATGTTTGTTTATATTTACCCACATGTTTAAACAATCTTTGCTTGTTCTTCTGTCTTACATCTCAAATTTTCCTTCTGGGATCATTTTCTTCTTCTGTGAAGTACATCTTTTGGAAGTTTCCTTGGTGAGGATCTATAAGTCATAAACTCAGTTCTTTGCCTAAACACATCTTTATTTCACTTAGTGGTTTCAGTGGATATAAACGCTCATTTAACAGTTATTATTGAAGATGGCTGACTAGATGACATCAGGTGAAACAGCTCCCACTGAGGGACTGAGACGACTTGTGTGCTTTTAACAGATCTTCAGAGTGAAGGTGCTGAGAGTGGACAGAGGGAAGACACAACTCATTGGTGTCCCTGAAAGAGATGGGGAGAATAGAACCAACTTGGAAAACATATTTCAGGATATCATCCATGAGAATTTCCCCAACCTAACTAGAGAAGCCAATATTCAAATAAAGGAAATGCAGAGAACCCCAGTAAGATACTCTTTGAGAAGGTCGACCCCAAGACACATAATCATCAGATTTTCCAAGGTTGAAATGAAAGAAAAAATGTTAAATGCAGCTAGAGAGAAGGTCAGGTCACTTACACAGGGAAGCCCATCATCAGATTACCAGTGAACATCTCAGAAACGCTATAAGCCAGAAGAGATTGGAAGCCAATATTCAACATTCTTAAAGAAAATAAATTCCAACCCATAATTTCATATCCCGCCAAACTAAGCTTCATAAGCAAAGGAGAAATAAGATACTTTTCAGACAAGCAAATGCTGAGGGAATTTGTTACCACCAAACCTGCCTTATAAGAGCTCCTGAAGGGAGCACTAAATATGGAAAGGAAAGACCATTACCAGTCACTACAAAAACACACTGAAGTACACAGACCAGTGACATTATGAAGCAACCACATAATCAAGTCTGAAAAATAACCAGCTAACATCATGATGACAGGATCAAATCCATACATATCAATACTAATCTTAAATGTAAATGAGCCAAACACCCCAATTAAAAGACACAGAGTGGCAAACTGGATAAAGAGCCAAGATCCATTGGTATGCTGTCTTCAAGAGATCCATCTCACATGCAATGGCATACATTGGCTCAAAATAAAGGGATGGAGAAAAATCTACCAAGCAAAGAAAAAACAGAAAACAACAGTTGTTGCAACCCTGATTTCTGACAAAACAGACTTTAAACCAGCAAAGATTAAAAAAAAAAAAAATACAGGGAAGGGCATTACATAATGGTAAAGGGTTCTATCGAAAAAGAAGATCTAACTATCCTAAATATATATGCACCCAACACAGAAGTACCCAGATTCATAAAGTAAGTTCTTAGAGACCTTCAAAGAGACTTAGACACCCACACAATAATAGTGAGAGACTTTAACACCTCACTGACAATATTAGACAGATCACTGAGACAAAATTAACAAAGATATTCAGACATGAACTCAGCAATGGATCATATGAACCTGATAGATATCCACAGAACTCTCCACCCAAAAACAACAGAATATACATTCTTCTCATCACTACATGGCATGTACTCTAAAATCAATTGCATAATTGTAAGCAAAGCACTCCTCAGCAAATGCCAAAGAACCGAAATAATAACAAAAAAAGTCCTGGACCACAGTACAAACAAGTTAGAAATCAAGACTAAGGCTCAAGACCATACAATTACATGGAAATTGAATAACCCGCTACTGAATGACTTCTGGGTAAATAATGAAATTAAGGCAAAAATCAAGAAGTTCTTTGAAATTACTGAGAACAAAGATACAACATACCAGAATCTCTGGGACACAGCTAAGGCACTGTTAAGAGGTAAATTTATAGCACTAAATGCCCACATCAAAAAGTTAGAAAGATCTCAAGTTAACCTAACATCACAACTTAAAGACTTGAGAATCAAGAACAAACAAACCCCAAAGCTAGCAGAAAACAAGAAATAACCAAAATCAGAGGTGAACTGAAGGAGATAGAGACATGGAAAACCATTTAAAAGATTAATGAATCTAGGAGCTGTTTCTTTGAAAAAATTAATCAAATAGATATACCACTAGCTAAATTAATAAAGAAGAAATGAGAGAAGATTCAAATAAACACAAAAAGAAATGACAAAGGGGATATTACCACTGACCCCACAGAAATACAAACAATCATCAAAGAATATTAGGAATACCTCTATGCACATAAACTAGAAAATCTAGAAGAAATGGTTAAATTCTTGGACACACATACCTTCCCAAGATCGAACAAGGAAGAAATTGAATCCCTGAACAGACCAATAACAAGCTCCGTAAGTGAGGCAGTAATAAATAGCCTGCCAACCAAAAAAAGCCTAGGACCAGAAAGATTCATAGCTGGTTTCTACCAGATGTACAAAGAAGAGTTGGTTTCATGCCTACTGAAACTATTCCAAAAAAAATGATGAGGAGGGATTCCTCCCTAACTCATTCTACAAGGCTAGCATCATCTGAATACCAAAACCTGAAAGAGATAACATCAAAAAAAGAAAACTTTAGGCCAATATCCTTGATGAACATTGATGCAGAAATCCTCAACAAAATACCAGCAAATGAAATCCAGCAGCACATCAAAAAGCTTATCCACCACGATCAAATATACTTTATCCCTGGGATGCAAGGTTGGTTCAACAGATACAAATCAATGAATGTGATTTATCACATAAATAGAACTAAAGACAAAACCCACGTGATTATCACAATAGATACAGAAAAGGTTTTCAATAAAATTCAACACCTCTTCATGTTTAAAAAAAAATTCAATAAACTAGGTATTGAAGAAACATACCTAAAAATAATAAGAGCCATCTATGACAAACCCACCGCCAATATCATACTGAATGGGCAAAAGCTGGAAGCATCCCCCTTGAAAACAGCCACAAGACAAGGATGCCCTCTCTTGACTCTTATTCATCATAGTATTAGAAGTCCTGGCCAGAGCAATCAGGCAAGAGAATGAAATAAAGGGCATCCAAATTGGTAAAGAGAAAGTCAAACTATCCCTGTGTGCAGATGATGTGATCCAGTATTTAGAAAACCCTATAGTCTTGGCCCAAAAGCTTCTTAAGCTGATACACAACATCAGCAAAGTCCCAGGATACAAAATCAATGTACAAAAATCAGTAGCATTCCTATACACCAACAACATGAAAGCTGAGAGCCAAATCAGGAATGCAATCTCATTCACAATTGCCACAAAAGAATAAAATACCTAGGAATACAGCTAACCAAGGAGGTGAAAGATCTCTACAAGGAGAACTACAAAGCACTGCTGAAAGAAATCATAGTACACAAACAAACAGAAACACATCTAATGCTCATCGATAGAATCAATATTGTGAAAATGACCATACTGCCAAAAGCAATCTACAAGTTCATTGCAATTCCCATAACAATACCTTCATCATTTTTCACAGAACTAGATAAAACGAACAATCCTAAAATTCATATGGAACCAAAAAGAGCCCATATAGCCAAAATGGAAACACATCCAATGCTCATTGATAGATAGAATCGATATTGTGAAAATGACCATACTGCCAAAAGCAATCTACAAATTCAATGCAATTCGCATAACAATACCTTCATTGTTTTTCACAGAACTAGAAAAAACAATCCTAAAATTCATATGGAATCAAAAAAGAGCCACACAGCCAAAATGGAAACACATCCAATGCTTACTGATAGAATCAATATTGTGAAAATGACCATACTGCCAAAAGCAATCTAGAAATTCAATGCAATTCCCATAACAATACCTTCATCGTTTTTCACAGAACTAGAAAAAACAATTCTAAAATTCATATGGAACCAAAAAAGAGCCCGCATAGCCAAAGCAACACTAAGCAAAAAGAATAAATCTGGAGGCCTCACAATACCGGACTTCAAACTATAAGGCTATAGTCACCAAAACAGCATGGTGCTGGTATAAAAATAGGCACATAGATTAACGGAACAGAATAGAGAACTCAGAAATAAAGCCAAATACTTACAGCCAACTGATCTTCGACAAAGCAAAGAAAAACATAGAGTAGGGAAAGGACACCCTGTTCAACAAATGGTTCTGGGATAATTGGCAAGTCTCACATGTTGGAAAATGAAATTGGATCCTCGTCTCCTACCTCATACAAAAAAATCAACTCAAGATGGATCAAAGACTTAAATGTAAGACCTGAAACTATAAAAATTCTAGAAGATAACATCAGAAAAGCCCTTCTAGACATTGGCTTAGGCAGACTGCATGACCAAAAACCCAAAAGCAAATGCAACAAAAACAAAGTTAAATAGGTGGGACTTAGTTAAACTAAGGAGCCTTTGGATGGCAAGAGGAACAGTCAGTGGAGTAAACAGACAACCCACAGAATGGGAGAAAATCTTTGCAAACTATGCATCTGACAAAGGACTAATATCCAGAAGCTACAAAGAACTCAAACAAATCAGCCCCCTCCAAAAAAACAAATAATCCCATCAAAAAGTAAGCTAAGGACATGAATAGACAGTTCTCAAAAGAAGATATACAAACAGCCAACAAACATATGAAAAATGCTCAACATCACAAATTATCAGGGAAATGCAAATCAAAACCACAAGGTGATACCACCTCACTCCTACAAGAATGGCCATAATTAAAAAATCAAAAAATAATAGATGTTGGTGTGGATGTGGTGAAAAGGGAACACTGTTACAGTGCTGGTGGGAATGTCAATTAGTATAACCTTTATGGAAAAGAATATGGAGTTTCCTTAAAGAACTAAAAGTAGATCTACCATTTGATACAGCAATCCCACTACTGGGTATCTACCCCAAGGAAAATAAGACATTATATGAAAAAAAAAAACAAAACCTTACACATGCATGTTTATAGCAGCACAATTTGCAACACACGCACACACACACACACACACACACACACCATGGAATACTACTCAGCCATAAAAAGGAATGAAATAATCGCATTTGCAGCAACCTGGATGGAGTTGGAGACCATCATTCTAAGTGAAGTAACTCAGGAGTGGAAAATAAAACATTGTATATTCTCACTTATAAGTGAGAACTAAGCTATGAGGATGCAAAGACATATGAATGATACAATGGACTTTGGGGACTTGGGGGGAAGTGTGGGAGAGGGGTGAGGGATAAAAGACTACAAATAAGGTGCAGTGTATACTGCTTGGGTGATGGGTGCAGCAAAATCTCAGAAATCATCACTAAAGGACTTATCCATGTAACCAAACATCACCTGTTCCCCAAAAACCTATTGAAATAAATAAAAAATAAATAAAATGCTGAGCAAAAAAATAAACTACCATTGAGATTCTTCACAGAACTAGAAAAAAACTATTTTAAAATTCAGACAGAACCAAAAAAGAGCCCAAATAGACAAGACAATCTTTTTTTTTAATTATTATTATACTTTAAGTTTTAGGGTACATGTGCACAATGTGCAGGTTACTTACATATGTATACATGTGCCATGCTGGTGCGCTGCACCCATTAACTCGCCATTTAGCATTAGGTATATCTCCTAATGCTATCCCTCCCCACTCCCCCAACCCCACAACAGTCCCCAGAGTGTGATGTTCCCCTTCCTGTGTCCATGTGTTCTCATTGTTCAATTCCCACCTATGAGTGAGAACATGCAGTGTTTGGTTTTTTGTCCTTGCGATAGTTTACTGAGAATGATGATTTCCAGTTTCATCCATGTCCCTACAAAGGACATGAACTCATCATTTTTTATGGCTGCATAGTATTCCATGGTGTATATGTGCCACATTTTCTTAATCCAGTCTATCATTGTTGGACATTTGGGTTGGTTCCAAGTCAATCTTAAGCAAAAAGAACAAAGCTGCAGGTAACATGCTATCTGACTTCAAACTATACTATGGAGCTACAGCAAGCAAAATAGCATGGCACTGGTATAAGTACAGACATGTAGACCAGTAGAACAGAATAGAGAACCCAGAAATAAGGCAGCACACCTACAACCATCTGGTCTTCCACAAACCTGACAAAAATAAGCAATGGAAAAAAGACTCCTTATTCAATAAATGGTGCTGGGAATACTGTCTAGCCATATGCAGAAGATTGAAACTGGACTCCTTCCTTATACTATATAGAAAAATTAATTAAAGATGAATTAAAGACTTAAATGTAAAACCCAAAACTATACACCCCTGGAAGAAAACTTAGGTGATACCATTCAAGACACAGAAACAGGTAAAGATTTCACAACGAAGAAATCTTTGCTTTCCAAAAGCAATTGGAACAAAAGCAAAAACTGACAAATGTGATCTAATTAAACTTAAGAGCTTCTGCAGAACAAAGGAAACTATCAACAGAGTGAACAGGCAACCTATGGAATGGGAGAAAATTTTTGCAAACCATGCATCTAACAAAAGTGTAATATCTGCATCTATAAGGAACTTAAAATTATAAGAAAACAACCAACTTCATGAAAGAGTGGGCCAAGGATATAAACAGACAGTTTTCAAAAGACATATATGCTGCCAAAAATCATGTGAAAAAAAAAGCTCAACATCACTGATCATTAGGGAAATGCAAATCAAAACCACAATGAGATGCCATCTCACATCAATCAGAATAGCTGTCATGAAAAAGCAAAAAAGTAAAAAAATAACATGCTGGCAAGGTTGTGGAGAAAAAGGAACGCTTATACACTGTTGGTGGGAGTGTAAATTAGTTCAACCATTGTGGAAGACAGTGTGGTGATTCCTCAAAGACCCAAAGACAGAAATACATTTGACCCAGCAATCCCATTACTGGGTATATACCCAAAGGAATATAAATCGTTCTATTATAAAGACAAATGCATGCGTATGTTCATTGCAGCACTATTCACAACAGCAAAGACATGGAACCAATCTAAATGTCCATCAGTGATAGACTGGAAAAAGAAAATGTGGTATCTATACACCGTGAAATACTCTGCAGCCATAAAAGGAATGAGATCATGTCCTTTGCAGGAAAATCGATGGAGCTGGAGGCCTTTATCCTAAGCAAACTAACGCAGGAACAGAAAACCAAAATATCACATGTTCTCATCTATAACTGGGAGCTAAAGGATGACAACACATGGACACATAGAGGGGAACAATACACACTGGGACTCATGCCTGTAATCCCAGCACTTTGGGAGGCTGAGGTGGACAGATAACCTGAGGTGAGGAGTTCAAGACCAGCCTGGCCAACATGGTGAAACCCTGTCTCTACTAAAAATACAAAAATTAGCTGGGCATGGTGGCAGGTGCCTATAATCGCAGCTACATGGGAGGCTGAGGCTGGAGAATCGCTTGAACCCAGGAGGCAGAGGCTGCATTGAGCTGAGATTGTACCACTGCACTCCAGCCTGGGCGACAGAGCGAGAGTCCATCTCAAACAAAACAAAACAAAACAAACCACAGTGGGGCCTGTCGGAAGGTGGAGGGTGGAGGGTGGGAGAAGGGAAAGGATTAGGAAAAATAACTGTTGAGTAATAGGCTTAATACCTGAGTGACGAAATAATGTATATAATAAACCCCCATGACACAAGTTTGCCTAACAAACCTGCACATGTACCCCTGACCATAAAATAAAATGAACAAAACAACAGTTACTATCTCACAGATTAGGGTAAGCAAACTATGACCTATAGGCCAAATCTGGCCTGCAGTGTGTTTCGGTGTGACCCTTGAGCTAAGAATTGTTTTTATATTTGAAAGTGTTGTGAAAGAAGCCAAAAACAAACAAACAAAAAACAAACAGAGGAGTATGCAACAAACCGTACATGGCCCGCAAAGCCTAAAATAATTATTATTGCGCTTTTTACAGAAAACATTTGCTGACTACCGTCATTGACTATAGAAGATACTATTACAATTTCTTCTGGCTTCCAATGTTGCTGTCAGTTAGCTGTCATTTTATTGAGTTTAGTTGTCTTTCTTCTAAGTATAATCTTTTTTGCCTGGCTAATGTTGAGCTTTTCTCTGATTTGGGTGTTTCATACTTTCACCACAATATGTCTAAGCCTGTATTACGATTTTTAATTTAACTTGCTTAGAACCTATTGAAAATCCTAAATTGGGTACTGTTCATCAATTTTGGGAAATTTTCAGTCGTTCTCTCTTTAAATATTGCCTTTCCCCCATTTTATCTTTCTGGAACTCCAATTAAACACATGGTAGGCCTTTCTCATTCTATCCTCCATGTTTCTTAACCTAGCCTGTTTTCCACCTCTTTGTTCTCTGTGTTACATTCTGTATAATTTATTTCAATTCCTCATTCTCTCTTCATCTGTGTCTAATCTATTTAATCTATGGAATTTCTAATTTTAATGATTATATTTTTCATTTACACATATTCTATTTGGTTCTTTTTCAAATTTGCCTGTCACATTTGATAGTCTCCTATACCTTCATCATACCTCAGGGCCTCCTTTTATTTAACTATATTATGCCAATTATTTTATAGTCTGTTATCTGATAATTTCTGTTGTATTGGTAGATCTGCTCCCGTAGTTTGCTATTTATTTCTGCTTAGTCACTTATAATGGCTTATTTCTTCATAAATTGTGTGATTTTTTATTGTGAATTCATGTTCATGGGAACTTTATCTGTAGGAATTATTTGAAGCTTGTATTTAAATGAATTCTTCAAAATATGATTTGCATTATATCTGTGAGGTGCTTGGAAAGCAGTACCAATGTGGGACATGTTTAAAGTTCCAGATATCTCTGTGGGTTTTTCAGGCCACACAAGCAGTGGGAATTCTAGTCTCAACCTTTTTTTTGAGTGTGGGCTTGTGATTAGGAAATCTCAGTGGAGAATTTTTTTTTCTCACTCCAATCAGCACCAAGACTGAGACAGGCATGTATTTCCATTGCTCCATCTGCAAGGATTTCTTTTCGTAGTTCATCCAATATGCCTGTGACCCTTTGGAAATCTTGGCTTAATCTGGGGCTCTCCAATCTGACCTCCCACCTTTCTCAGGTCTCTAGTTTTATCTTCTGCTCCGAAACTTGAGTGGCCCATTAAAACCGAACTAAAGGCCAACAGAGATCAGCAGATATACCCAGACAAATGCCAAATAGTAGCTCACTACCCCTAGTTTACTGCTCTGTATTTGTGATGTCTGATTATTTGTAGCTTTCAGAGATGTTATTAATTTTGGGCCAGTTCAACCATGTACTTAAAAGGGTATTTTAAAAATCACTTTGGGAGGCTGAGGTGGGTGGATCACCTGAGGTAGGGAGTTCGAGACCAGCCTGACCAACATGGAGAAACCCCGTCTCTACTAAAAATACAAAATTAGCCAGGCATGGTGGCACATGCCTGTAATCCCAGTTACTTGGGAAGCTAAGGCAGGAGAATCACTTGAACCCAGGAAGCGGAGGTTGTGGTGAGCTGAGATTGTGCCATTGCACTCCATCCTGGGCAACAAGAGGGAAACTCCATCTCTGTAGATCTATAATCTGCTATAATGCCAAACTTCCTACCCTCCGTGAAGGAGGGCACACAAAGATCTCCCTTGATTTTCAGTGTTGCATAATGATAGAATACCACTAAGGCATTTTTCTGTAGGATATAACACGCCTTACACATTAATTTCAGAACAAGGAGAAAACAGGGCAATCAATAGCATACTAGGATCTTTAAGTTCCAGTGCTTTTCAAACTTTAGCATGCATCAGAATCATCTTGACTTCATGTTAAATTACATATTGCTGCCTCTCCCTCCACATTTTAGAGTTTTTGATTCAGTAGATATGGGATGTGACTGGGAATCTGCATTTCTAAGTTTCCAGATGATAGGGATGACACTGGACCAAGGAGAGAATCACCGTGTTGGACTATAGGAACCCAGTTCATTTATCATTCTCTGCCTTCATTTCCAGTTGTATAAAAGGGAGAAATAAAAGTTCTTGGAACTAGCCAAACAGGCGGAAAGATGTTACTGAAACCTGTTAATTTGATAGAGACACAAGATTTACATCATTGTATATCTACTGAGGATTTTTCTCTTCCAAGTGGGATGTGATGGCAATGTGCACAAGGCACAGTGGTTTTAAATCTAATCAACAAATAAATGAGAGCTGAAAAAGAACAGATGCACACATAGGTGAATAAATCCAAAGCATTGTTGGCATAAGTTATAATATGTGTGATTAACTTGGCTTTTATTTCATTGCTCTTTCAATAGAAACTGGTTAAATTTAGTTAGAACATATTGATAAAATACAGAAAATTTTAAATGCAGAAGCACAAAAGAGAATAAAAGTAATAGTTACAGTGAGAAGCCATGAAGGAAGAAATTGAGCAGGGTGAGAAGACCTGATCTCTACTTACTTTCATCTAAGAGTTCCAACCATTCAAAAGATACCCTATTTGCTTCAGGAAAATTTACAAAAGTTATACATGCGCACACACACACACACACACACACACACACACACACACACACACACACACACACACACACACACACACACACACACACACACACACACACACACACACACACACACACACACACACACACACACACACACACACACACACACACACACACACCCTTGATCTAGATTTTGTGACGTTTTGGGGTAAATGTTTGAAAATTTATAATTTGGAACTATAATTTCTTTGTCATTCTAAATAAATTTTACTTTTATAACCCCCCTCCAAAAGAAGTTTATAGTCTATTTGGGGTAGTCAGACATATAAACAAATAAGATTTCACAGGGGCTAAGATGGAAATGTGTATAGGAAGCAGTGGAGGCACAAATAACAGAAGAGTGTAAAATTGTACTTGTTCAGAGCCTTTATGGGGTACAATGATAAACTGGAAAAGAGCATTCCAAGCATAAAATGTAGTATGTGCAAAAGCATGAAGGCATAAAACAGCATGATACATCCAGGAACGAATTCAATGTGGCTAGAGAATACAAATGGGATTCTCCGGAGATGATTGTAGAAAGTCAGGCAGTGGCCAGACAATGGAGGGCTTTGGATGCCATCCTAAAGACTACATTTTATCATTTAAGCAATAGAAGCCATGGAAGCATTTTAAGGTAGAATAACGTGATCCCTCCCAATGACTATGGAATATATATTGGAAGCAGATGAGACTGTAGGTAGTGAAACAGTTAATCTTAGTGATATAAGAAACCTTGAAATAAGGCAGTAGTAGTAAGGATAGAGATACAGCATGGACTCAAGAGATGTTATAAGGGTAGGCTGCACAGAACTAGGTTCCTGATTGGATTAAATGAGTTGGAGAAAGGTAAAAGCTAAGGGTGCCTCCTATCTTTCTGCACTGGATAAGCAGCCTCTGAACCAAAGGGAATTTGAGAAAATGACAGAGGCTCAAACCATTCCTACTTCTTCGCACCTTGTAAAAGGGCAAAAAGTCCAGTTTCCCAGGTATCCTCTGAATCAGACCAACTCTACTAATAAGGCACAGAGGTGTTGTATGCTGTCATCTGTCCTTCAGTATATAAAACCACAACTACATGCGTGGAATCAACAGACCAAGGTACTGACCATCTGTTTTTAAGGATTTCTTAACAACCAGTGGGACTCATCACATGATGGATTCGGCCACAACAATTAATATTGATTATAAAGATGGCAAGCAAGCAGTTTGGCCATGCATGCCATGGATCAGTATGCAGGTCAGGTATAGATATGGCCTTAATCACACCCTCACATCATTAATCATTACGTACTGCAAATTATGAATATATTTACAAGCATGGAGTAAAAAACATTATTTAAAGTTGCATATAAGTCATATCCCAATACATCTGCCTTTGTATAATATTGATTTTCACACTGGTTGCCTCTTTAAGAAACTAGCATTGCGACATCCTCTGTCAGCTTCCACCACCAACAGTTGTTTCTATAAAGGTCAATGTATTGCTAAAACTACCTAAATTCTTCATTTTTTTTCTACACTAGAAAAACATATTTTTTAAAAAGTTCCTGAACATCAAGGAATTGTGGCTAGCTTGCAAAGCATGACATTCACCCATGGAAAGTTAAATAATAAGAGTGGAGCAAGAAAACAACAGTATGTTACCAGACAATGTATACGTTAAGTACCAAATGAGAACTATAGGCAGGAAGTACTAGGAGTTCACAGGAGGGAGAAATGCTTGTAAGCTGAAGTTGTAACAGTAAGTTTTATAGAGGAGTTGAGAATTGCTGTGGGACTTGAATAATGGGAAAAATTTCAGCAGAAAGAGAGGTTAGTATAAGAAACTTAGATGGCATGAATAAAGCACTGAGGAGCAAGTGGAATCAACATGGTATGTTTCAAAGACAAGCATGCTTGGCTAGTCAACACACTACAGAAGCAATGAGACACTACCCACCCCTTCATATAACAAATATTTAAGATTTTTTAAAGTGTCAATAGGATTTTCAAAGGCTTAATTCAGTTTAGCAATGGGAGTAGAAAATATCTCAAATCAAAGGCAAGATTCCCAAAGCTTTACATCATCATTGTTCACAGAACTATGCCTTTGAAAAAATGATTAGAAACAATTGTGGTTCTCCTTGAATCTCAGAACTCCACTACCAAAAAGGATGGAAATAATATATGTGTGTGTGTGTGTGTGTATATATATATATAGACTGTGTGTGCATTATATTAAACTATATTATGCTACATGTTAAACGGGATATGAAGAGAATTCCTATTCTTCAGTGGTTTATAAACTAAATCACACTTTAACATTTAAATAATAGATGAAATGTCAAAATGAGTGCTGCTGACAAATTTAAATAGGAAGAAAGTTTGACAATCCTTAAAAGAAAGGTGAAATCACTATGGAGTAGGACTCCCATATGACGGCTTCACAAAGATAGGACTTCAGCTAGATTCAGGGGTTCTCATATTCAGTTGTGCCTAAGGATCACATACTGGACACTTGTTGGAATTTCAATTCCTGGGGCCCATCCCCAGAAAGTCTAATTCAGTAAGTCCAGAGCAGGGCCCAGGAATCTGCACATTTCATAATTCCAGAATATTTCAATGCAGGTTTTCCTCAGAATATACTTGGTGAAACACTGAATAACAGCTTGAAGAATAAGTAGGATCTGAATAGGCTTGATGGGCATTCCAGATGAAGGATGAAACTGGGGATTGTATGGGGGACAGTAAAGTAAGTGAGGTGGCTAGAAACAAAGTAGTAGAGAGAATAGTAGGAGATAAAGCAAAGAATGGTAGTGGGATGGAAAACTATAAAGTATCCCAACTATCATGCCAGAAAGTTTGCATGTGACCCTGTAAATGGCATAGAGCCAATGAAGATTTATCTAGTAAGACCCTTCAGCAAGAGGAACTACTATGCTGATCCCTGAATTCTTATAACAATGCCAATGCCAAAAGAACTGGTCCTAGACATTAGGGGCTTGTCAGTACTACAGACCAATGCCTATTCACAACCAAATTTCAATTGGCCTAAGGTAAAATAGTTAAGACAATGTGGTAAACCTTTCATGAAGCTACATTTATTTACTTTTTGATGTTAAAATGTCCTTTTATATTTAAGTTTTGAATGTCCTTACTTTGCAAAATAAAAAGTAGACAGTTGAACATATGAAAAGATGTTCCATACAATTAGCCATTAGGGAAGTGTAAAATTAAAATCACTATAACACTACACACCTATTAGAATGGCTAAAATTAAAAGAAAAGTAGTGACAATACCAAGTGCTAGTAAAAAAGTAGAACAAGTGGCACTCTCATACATTACTAGTGGGAATGCAAAATGGCACAACCATTCTGGAAAACAGTTTGACAGTTTCATTTAAAGTAAAACATAAAAATAGACTTATCATATGACCCAGTACTAGGTATTATCACATTATCATATGACCCACTCCTATGTATTTATCCCAGAGAAATGAAAACTTATGTTCACATAAAAACCTGTACATGAATGTATTTAGTAGTTCTATTTATAATCACCAAAACTGGAAAAAAAAAGGCTGAAACTTCCTTCAATGTGTGAATGGATTGAAAAAAAACCTGTGGTACTTTCATACAAGGGAATACAACTTAGCAAAAACCAAGTGAGCTATTGATACATGCAGCAAGTTAGATGAATCTCAAAGGCATTATGCTGAGTGACAGAAACCAGTCTCAACGGTTACATGCTGTATATATGCACTTACGTATATTTATATAATATTCTTGAAAAGACAAAACAAATCAGTGGTTGGTAGCAGTAAGGAGAGAGGAGGGTATGACCACAAATAGGTAGTATGAAGGAGTTTTTTGGTGATGGAACTGCTCTGTATCCTGATTATGGTGGTAAATAAATATGCATGTATATGGAAACTCACTGAACAGTAAAACTCCCCCCACAACAAGTACATTTTACTGTATGCTAATTTACTACATTTAAAAGTAGGCATTCATTTATCAGTATCCCCAATATTTTGGGAATCACACTTGTCTAAATGTCTGATACGTCTAGTATAGGCCACTGAGGAGCAGATATCCTTAAGAACCTTCTCATTGGTGCTAGAAAGGTACTTGCGTTATTTCTGACTGGGACTTCTCAATAAGCACCAACAACTCTTAGCACAACCCTGGGTTCCCCTTCATTCTTCAAAACTCCATACACAACCCGTATTCCACAAGGTGATTCTTTTATCAATCAACTGGTCAAAAAGTACCCAATCCTTTACATCAGCATCTGAATAAGCTACTTTAGTCTCTGCCACTCTCACATACTCAAAATTTTCTGCTCTCTTCAATTTTGCAGTAAGGTTTATTAGGTATGAGTGAGACAGCAACAAAACTGGGGGCCTGTATCAGTTGGGGCTCCAAAGCACTCTTCATCTGGAATCTGAAGAGACCAAGATTTCCTTTTAGTACACCGAAGGAGTCAATTAAACACGTTTCTCCTGACTGCCCAGGTGCCAGGTTCCTCCAAATATTCCTGGGAGTTGTTTATTTGGTAACACAGGAACAAACCTCTATTCCTTCTTCTCAGTACTAACAAGTCAAGGCTTGGGACATTTTGGTTGTGTTCTAACACAGGCAGTCCCTTCTCAACTTTTCCCCCGCTTTTTGGTGACTGACAAAGTTAATAAAGCAAACAGGCTGGGCATGGTGGCTCACAGCTGTAATCCCAGCATTTTGGGAGGCCGAGGTGGGCAGATCACCTGAGGTCAGGAGTTCAAGATCAGCCTGGCCAACATGGTGAAACCCTGTTTCTAATAAAAATACAAAAATTAGCCAGGCATGGTGGCAGGCACCTGTAATCCCAGCTACTCGGGAGGCTGAAGTGGGAGAATCGCTTGAGCCCAGGAGGTGGAGGTTGCAGTGAGCCGAGATGGTGCCACTGCATTCCAGCCTGGGTGACATAGCAAGCCTCTGTCTCAAAAAACAACAACAACAACAAACCAAAAACAAAAAACGACATGAAGAAAAAGTGCAACTTTCATGAATTATTTTTCTCTTTAGTCTTCTATTTTTAAAGACGACTGTTTATTTAAAAACTTAATTTGAAAATTTCGTCCTTGAGTTTGGCCACTAGTAAACCAGACCATGTTTGAATTTCACAAACGTTGATTCCTATATTAGTTATTTATTGCTGCTTAAACAATGACCTCAAAAATTAGTGTCCTAAAACAACAACAAGCATTTATTATCTCACACAGTTGCTGGAGTCAGAAATTCAGGAGCAGTTTAGCTATGTAGTTTTGGCCTTGGGTCTCTCATAAGGTTGTAATCCAAATGTTAGCTGGCGCTGCAGTCATCTGAAGACTTAACTGGGGCTGGAGGATCTTCTTCTAAGATGGTTCACTCACATGGTTGTGGCAGAAAGCCTCAGCTATTTGCTGGCTATTGGTAGGAAGTCTCAATTCTAGAGCTCTCCACAGGCTGCTTGAGTGCCCTTAGGATATGACAACTGGCTTCCCTCAGTACAAATATCCAAGAAAGAGGAAGGTGGAAGACTCAATGTATTTTTATGACCTAGCCTTGGAATTCACATTCCATCATGTCCACAATGCCCTATTCATTCTGGGTGAGAAAATAACAAGGGTGTTAATATCAAAAATCAGAGATAAGTAGGGGCCATCTTGGGGGCCCTACCACTCTAAACCCAAAAAAGAGTTTCATAACTTCTTGAGCGAATAGATTTGAGCAAGGCCAAAGGCTGACCTATTAACCCCGGCGAAAGAGACACAGAAATGCTATGTAAAGTTGCTAATAGTCCTTCCTCATTAGGATGCCAAGTATCTGACAGATAAAGCCTTAACAGGTAAGGCTGAAGCTATAATCAGTCACTGGGAGACAAAAGTATGTCAAAGAGAAGAATAACTATCCACAAAATCCACAAATGAATAGAGACCAATTTCACTGATTTCCCAATTAGCCAAATGTATGAAAAATGTATCTAAGAATCAGATAGATCTCTGTGTTATAAAGACCATCACTAAAACCAACTGTAACAAAACTAGATGTGAAAGGTTATCCACAATTAAACTACCATATAAGCAAAATCTGTTTCAAATTAAAGATGTAAACTGAAAATGTTTTTCCTCCTTCAACTATGTAGAGCTACCCTAATATATGAACATGCTTGAATATGTCTGGAGTTTCTAAGGGAATAACTATAGCTGAATACACTCTGCACACTATTTTATGAGTCCCATGAAAAGCCAAGTTTACGAGGTTACCAACTGGTGATAATTACTTATTTTCCTTTCCCTCATTTCCTTCTTCTCAACTCATCAAGACTTTA
Source organism: Pongo pygmaeus (assembly GCF_028885625.2). Classification (NCBI taxonomy): domain Eukaryota; kingdom Metazoa; phylum Chordata; class Mammalia; order Primates; family Hominidae; genus Pongo; species Pongo pygmaeus. Next base: position 72,980,057 of record NC_072396.2, on the reverse strand, counting down.
ACTATACATTCCAAGAGAATCAAATTTAAGCCTGAAGAGGAGAAATGTACTTATGCCGAGGTCACTCCTGGGAAAAAATGAGTGGAGCTGGGCTGTAGCTGATGCCAATTATATCAGGTGGTGGTGGGAAAGAACTCATTGGTCATCATTACAGTAGGTTTCATCATACTCATTTCATGCCATTTTTATATAGGATTGAATAAATTACGCTTGTGGGACTTTGGAGACAAAAGCAGATGTGGAGTGTTCTAAACAAATGTCTGCAGAGAGAAAACATATGCAAGTGATGGCCAAAGTTTGCAGAGATCCAACCTAAAACTGTTGAGGGATGGGGCCCTACATTGCAGAGTTTGTTTTACTAGGACCAGGAGGCTTGTGACAATTTGGTGGGCTGATACATTTTTTCCAATGCTTCCCAAAGCTGAAGTTTAAGGGACAGATACACATCATCTAAGAGTATTGGGTAGTTCTGCCAAGGCAGAGAAAACCCATCATGCTTGGGGGCATAACTCTTCATCAAAAATTCAAACAGCTTGATTTCTACTAGAAGATCAACACTACAGCAGCCTTAGGAAAACTTCCTTATTCCCACCACTTCTAAATGGGCTAATTAAAAGTCTATTTGGATTATTCAGAAGTCAAAAAATAGTGATACCAATCAATATGTTTTTTTCAGAGCCTATCTTTCAAAGGCTATGAGATGATTTGAGTTTTTCTCATCCTGTCTTCAAATTTCTCATCTCAATTGGGTCAAAATTGGGCCAGAGAGCTGGTCTTGATGCCTAAGAATCATAAAAGGCTAGATTAAAAATTCGCTGTAGTCTACATTTATTTCTCATTATATTTTACTTCTCCCACCCCCATTTTTCTTCTTCAAGGGAGTTGTCTGATTTATACTGTGCTTTATTTAATGAAGTCTTTTTTTTTTTTTTTTTTTTTTTTTGAGATGGAGTCTTGCTCTGTCGCCCAGGCTGGAGTGCAGTGGCGCGATCTCGGCTCACTGCAAGCTCTGCCTCCCGGGTTCACGCCATTCTCCTGCCTTGGCCTCCCGAGTAGCTGGAACTACAGGCGCCTGCCACCACGCTCAGCTAATTTTTTGTATTTTTAATAGAGACGGGGTTTCACCGTGTTAGCCAGGAAGGTCTTGATCTCCTGACCTCGTGATCTGCCTGCCTCGGCCTCCCAAAGTGCTGGGATTACAGGCGTGAGCCACCACACCTGGCTATTTAATAAGTCTTTATAATTCCATCCCATATATATGACATTTTATATTTTACAAAGTACCTGTCTTTATATGAAGTAAGTAGGGCAAGTCTTACCATCTGCATTTTATAGATAAAGCAACTGAGTTACCCAGCTAATGCAGAGGAAAGGCAAAATGGAAAAAAAAAAAACTGATCTCTTAATTCCAAATCCAGTGTTCTTTCCTCTATACTGCACTGACTTAGAAATACTCTGTATAATGAAATGAAAGGTATGGTGAGTATGGCTAAAGAGGGAAATGGTCAGATAGAAGAGAATAAAGACAACTCTTCATTTATGTCAGTACCATACTGATGTGACCGTATTAGGAATTTTTGTTAAATATTTTAGCTGCTCTTGTCACACATAACAAGTAAAAGTGAGATGATAGATATGTTCATCTGCTTCCCTATAGTAACCATTTCATTATCTATATGTATCCTATAACGTAATGTTATAAACCTCGAATATACAATTAAATGTATTAAAAATAAATTTAAAAGCAAAATAAAAAAGACAACTGTTAAAGTCTATAAAGAGTAAAGTTACAAATTTGGAGTGTTGAAGGATTGCTGCACCTTATTTTTCTAGAAATTATATTCGTTTGCACATTTATTTTTATCAAGTATAACTACTAACCCATAAGCTCCTTGAAGGCACTTTATTATATGATCAGTCAGTTCTTGCATTGCTATAAAGAAATACCTGAGACTGGGTAATTTATAAAGAAAAGAGGTTTCGTTGGCTCATGGTTCTGCAGCTTGTACAGGAAGCATGAAGCTGGCATCTGCTTGGCTTCTGGGGAAGCCTCAGGAAATTTATAATCATAGCAGAAGGCAAAGGTGGAGCAGGGATGTTTCACATGGCCAAAGCAGGGGCAAGAGAGAGAGAGAGTGGGGGAGGTGCTACACACTTTTAAACAACCAGATCTTGTTAGGACTCTATCACAAGTACAGGACCAAGGGGATGCTGCCGAACCATTCATGAAGGATCCATCCCCATGAACCAATCACCTGCCACCAGGCCCCACCTCCAACATTGGGGATTATAATTCAACATGAGATCTGGGTGGGGACACAGATCCAAACCATATCATATGTATTTTTGCATCTCTCATCTTACAATCTCTAGCCTTGCTCAAGATGCTAAGTAAACAAGCTATTCAACAAAATGGATTTAGTCTGTATAGTACAGTGGTCCCCAATATTTTTGGCACCGGGGACCGGTTTTGTGGAACACAATTTTTCCATGGACTGGGGTGGGGAGATGGTTTCAGGATGATTCAAATGCATTACATTTATGGTGCACTTTATTTCTATTATTATTATTTTGTAATATATAATGAAATAATTATACAACTCACCATAATGTAGAATCAGTGGGAGCCCAGAACTTGTTTTCCTGCAACTAGACAGTCCCATATGGGGGTGATGGGAGACAGTGACAGATCACCAGACATTAGATTCTCATAAGGAGCACGCAACCTAGATCCCTCGTATGTGTGATTTACAATAGGGTTTGCGCTCCTATGAGAATCTAATGCCACTGCTGATCTGATGGGAGGCAGAACTTAGGTGATAATGCAAGTGATGGGGAGCAGCTGTAAATACACATGAAGCTTCCCTTACTCATCCGCCCATCGCTCACCTCCTGATGTGCATCCTGGTTCCTAATAGGCCACAGATTGGTCGATGGTCTGACGGGGGGGACCCCTGATATAGTAGATAGCAGAAATATTTTTCTGTATTCCCAAAGTTAAGAAGCAGAATGACAAGACCGAAATAACCCTGTAGAAAATTTTATACTTTTCTTTAGCTTTAGGTAGGACTACATTTAGCCTTGTCAAGACTAAAAGACAATCATCTAAATTTCCTGTTACTAAGAGTTCTCCTATGTAGGAGATCCCACACACTCCTTTTGTCACAAATTCCTTGCTTTTAAGACACTCATCTTGAAAAGTTTATTTCTATAATTCTATAATTTACTGTAACTTAGGTCCCTTACTATTTATTCAGCTCTCACTGGAGTTATAAAGTAGAATTATTCTGCCTGAAGAAGAAACTATATTGCCTGGGCATAGTGGCTCATTCCTGTAATTCCAGCACTTTGGGAGGTTGAGGTGAGAGGATTGCTTTAGCTCAGGAGTTCGAGACCAGCCTGGACAACATAGTGAGATCTTGCCTCTGCTTAAAAAAGAAAAAAGAAAGAAAGAAATAGCTGGCCATGATGGTATGTGCCTGTAGTCCAGGAACTTGGGAGGCTGAAGTGGGAGAACTACTTGAGCCTGGGTAATAAAGTGAGACCCAGTCACAAAAAAGAAAAGAAAATGAATTTCCTTAGTATTTCTCTAATAATTCTATATCCAAACTCTCCTAAATCTCTCCAAGTTCTCCATGTCCCTCAAGAAAAAATTTGGAGCACTAATCTTGGCACTGGAATAGGAATTTTGAAATTCCTCTTGCTGTTCTCCTCTACTACTGTCCATAGTAACAAGGCTAACGCGTTGATATTTCTTTTGCTCACCTAGAACTTTAGGTACATTATTTATTTTTATTATGAAGATAATACAAACATGTTAAAATTCATGGAACAAACAGCTGAGCCCATATACACATACTGAATTACTTTTATTGTCCATATGTATACATATTTCACCATAGCATACAGACGATATTGTTGCTATGGTTTGAATGTGTCCCCTCTGAATTTCAGATGTTGAAACTTAATGGCCAATGTGATAGTATTAAGAGGTGGGACCTTTAAGAAGTAATTAGGCCATGAAGGCTCTTCCTTTGTGAATGGGATTAAGACATGTAGAAAAGAGGCTTCACACAGTGTTTGGCTCTCTTGACCTGCCTTCTGACATGTGAGGATATAATGTTTCTCCCTGCCAGAGAATGCAGCAACAAGGCACCATTTTGGAAGCAGAGAGAAACCCTCGCCAGACAACTGAACCTGCTGGAGCTTGATCTTGGACTTTCCAGCCTCCATAACTATGAGAAAATAAATTTATGTTCTTTACAAATTATCTAGTACATGGAATTTTGTTATAGCAGGTTGAATGGAGTAAGACAATTTTATTCTATATTTTCCCCTTAACAAAAATATTTGTTTTGCATAATATTCCTGTTATTTATAACTAAAAATATATTGAATTTAATAAAATAATATATATGATCATTTTCTTGTTGTTGGACATTTGAGTTAGTTCTTGTATTCTTTTCAACAACATTTCATTCATTCATTCAACAAGTATATATTGGGCTCATGCCATATGCCAGGCACTGTTCTATATTCTGGAGACACAAAAGTAAACAAAATAAGCAAGAACCTTGCTTTCATTCCAGTGGGGGAAGACTAATAGACAAGAAGTAAGAAAAAATAATTAAACATGATATTTCTATGAAGGAAAAGAACAGAGAAAACAATGGGTTTGGGGGCCTCTTTAGGAGGTAGTGTGTGAGCCATAACCTGAAAGAGGAGTGCTGTCTCTCGCTGGCCATGAATAAGCTTGAGTTTTCCAGGCAGAAGGAAGAGCATGTGCAAAGCCTGAATTAGAAAAAAACTTGGTGAGTTTGAGGAAAAGAAAAGAACAAAAAAGGCCAATGTGGCTGGAGTGCAGTTGAATTCACAGGAGCATAGCACCAGATGAGAGTCTAGAGGCAGGCAGAACCTTATCAGTTGATGGAAAAGAGGTGGGAAATTATTTGAACTGCAGAGAGTAACTACTGAAAAGTTTTAGGCAAGAGAGCAATCAGTAAACACATCAGGTTAAATGTAATCACATCCTCCTTCTTTTTTCATAACACTTGTTAATATACTGCAGCAGAGTTTGGGAAACATCAGTGTACAGAACTGGCCCGTTATAACTCTGAAATCGTTTTGAGGTCTTGACCAATTTGATCACATGTTGCTCCCCAGCCCTAGCTGATAATGCCATTCTTCAACCACTTCACCATCTGGCTGATCACATCTTTTCGATGCCAGAGTTGGCTTCCTCTCCCCAACCTTACCCTCCATCACACACAGGTTTTCATTAGTAGCACACATTTGTGGAATACTGAACAGAGGGAGTTTGACTTAGTCTCTAAAAAGTAAAGGGGATCATACATGGATGGTCATAAAGAGCCTGTAGACAACTGACTATTGAACAGAATGTTTTCAAAAGGAAATAACATATTCCTCTTGTGACAAGGCAGAGGTGTAAGTGCATATTATGGTGTGACAATACTTTTAGACTGAGTAAAGCAAAGATTGTACCATCTTTCTCTCAATTAGTTAGCTAAGCCATGTGACAAAATGTTCATTTAGGATTTCAAAAGATTCCTGGATAAATTGAAGGGAAGAGGCTGGGGATATAGGGTAGGAAGTTACAAGCCCAAGTTATAGATTTTGGAAAAGTTCAACTGTGGGTGTGGGTTAAAAAGATGAAGGAGATAAAGAAACTCATTTTTCTAAGAGGGGAGAATAGATGGTGAATAGAAGCAAAGGGAAATGAGCATGTCTGAAGAGTGGCCTGGTGAATTGAAGCCATTTGGACCTAATCTCTATAAACAAAAGTAACTTTCTTACTGTTTGTTACTATACTATTGAAAATAGCTAAATGGAAATTCAACAATTCGACAAAATTGGGATGGTCTGACTTAAAATATAGGCTGGGATACATCTCATTTAAAATGCTGATTAATTCGGTTCATAAATACACATTTTCTATATCTGCCTATATGGACAGGAGGGGTTTTCAAACATCTACATATGTGCATTTATTTCTTTGTGTGGATATTATCACAAAATTAGACTAACAAAATGCCATTTTGAAGATGAACAAATTTGGATTGGGAAAAACTAAAAACAAATGAGAGTTCTGATAATCTGAAAGTCAGTTTGAAAGGAATAATCACCTAAGGAACAAACATGAGAGATAGGCAGTTTTGAGGGCAAATAAAAGAGATATATTCCTTTTGATCATCCAAAGAAAGTGGTGGTTTATAAGGAACTGATTGTCCACTTTACCATACCCTGTTGAAATGTGCTGTAGCAGGACCCAGAGCTGCATGAATTCCAGATGTTTATTTGTTTTTTATTTATTTACTTTTTTTTGAGATGGAGTCTTGCTCTGTCGCCCAGGCTGGAGTGCAGTGGCGCGATCTCGGCTCACTGCAAGCTCTGCCTCCTGGGTTCATGCCATTCTCCTGCCTCAGCCTCCTGAGTAGCTGGGACTACAGGTGCCTGCCACCACGCCCGGCTAATTTTTTGTATATTTAGTAGAGATAGGGTTTCACCATGTTGGCCAGGATGGTCTTGATCTCTTGACCTCGTGATCCACCCGCCTTGGCCTCCCAAAGTGCTGGGATTACAGGCGTGAGCCACCACGCCCAGCCCAGATGTTTATTTCTTTAAATCCTACATGCACATTTTATCACATGGCATTAGCTAATGTAAAGATCATTTGGTAGTTGATTGCAAAGGCAATATGCTCTTTCAAAGGCAACTAAGCCTAATGCCTAATCTGAGGAGTGTCTAACCACTCAAAGTACAAGGCAGGATCCTCCACTACAGTAGATGAAACAGAGTTCCACTCAGAGGCTATGTGCTTACTGAAAGGGACAGCCTGTTCTTTACCATAAAGTAGACTCATGTTCAGCATGGGAAGATTGTGGCTGCCAAAAGTGAGAGATCCTCTTTACAATGCTGAGACATCGTGGCAGAGAAAAGAAACAGTGATTTCAAAGAGGATCCCCAAAGGAATCCAACATCTTTATAATGTCTGAAATGTATCACCATTGTGAAGCTGTAAAATGGAAAGGTCACCCTAAAGATGGAATGGTAAGATCATATTGGGATCAGTTCTTGAGTCCCCATGTCTCCCTGAGAACTTATTTGAAGAACAATATCTGGAATTCATGCAGCTCTGGGTCCTGCTACAGCACATTTCAACAGGGTATGGTAAAGAGGACAATCAATTCCTCATATGCCACCAATTCCTTTGGATGATCCTTTTGCTTTAAAAGATGTGCATTTCCTGGTGAGGATCTCCATGACTATTCACAAAGGAAGAGACTTTTAACTGTAGGCATTGACTTTCAGTTGGGCTACTTGTCACATAGACAACTCTCTATAGCATGTTACAGAGTGAGTAGAAACAGAGATTTATTCATATGTGTCTTGAAGAATATAAACATGATCTTAACAAAAAAATCATACGCAACAATTATAGAAAACTGTTACAACTTCATTTTTAAATTGTTTTTATGAGCCTTCATTTAACACTGGTTTATGAGTCTCTTAAGCAGTGACAGGTAATTCAGCTGGTCTTTAATACAATGAAAAGTCATCATCTCATAGAACAATTAAAAGAAAAGAATCCAAAATAAAAGCCAGAAGATAGGTTTTGTGGCAGTGGCACAGTGGTTGTGAGGCAGCACCATGGACTGACTGTAGAGATAAAGAAGGGAGAATTGCACTAAGCCACAACTCTGATTGTGGGTTTAACTGTGTAGTCACCTTTACACTTTTCTAGACTTTATTTTTGTAGTTTGCTGTTGAAGTACACCAGACACATTATCAAATTTCCTAAAGATATGCCAGGTTTTACCCTGATGTGATTATTATGCATGGTATGCCTGTATCAAAATATCTCATGCACTCAATAAATATATATGGCTACCATATATCCACAAAAATGAAAAAGAAACAAAAAAATTTTAAAAAAATTAAAGAATTTAAAAAACAGAATAGCTTATTCAGCTAGATTTTGGAGAGTATTCTAAAACAGAATTTTCCAAACTGTGCTCTCCAAAACACTAGTATCTCATAATACACTAAGAGTTAGCCTATCATAAAAGGATTTCTTGGGGGGGCATTTCAAGATGGCCAAATAGGAACAGCTCCGGTCTGCAGCTCCCAGAGTGAGCGAAGCAGAAGATGGGTGATCTCTGCATTTCTAGCTGAGGTAACTGGTTCATCTCATTGAGACTGGTTGGACAGTGGGTGCAGCCCATGGAGGGTAAGCTGAAGCCGGGCATGGCATCGCCTCACCTGGGAAGTGCAAGGGGTTGGAGGATTTCCCTTTCCTAGCCAAGGGAAGCTGTGACAGACTACCTGGAAAAATGGGACACTCCCACCCAAATACTGTGCTTTTCCCAAGGTCTTAGTAACCGGGAGACAAGGAGATTCTCTCCCGTGCCTGGTTCGGTGGGTCCCACATCCACAAAGCCTTGCTCACTGGTAGCGCAGCAGTCTGAGATCCAACTGCGAGGTGGCAGCTTGGCTTGGGGAGGGGCGTCCACCGTTGCTGAGGCTTGAGTAGGTAAACAAAGTGGTCTGGAAGCTTGAACTAGGCGGAGCCCACCACAGCTCAACCAGGCCTACTGCCTCTAGACTCCACCTCTGGGGGAAGGGCATAGCTAAACAAAAGGCAGCAGACAACTTCTGCAGACTTAAACATCCCTGTCTGACAGCTCTGAAGAGAGCAGTGGTTCTCTCAGCATGACGTTTGAGCTCTGAGAACGGACAGACTGCCTCCTCAAGTGGGTCCCTGACCTCTGTATAGCCTAACTGGGAGACACCTCCCAGTAGGTGCTGACAAACACCTCAAAGAGGTGGCTGTCCCTCTGGGATGAAGCTTCCAGAGGAATGATCAGGCAGCAATATTTGCTATTCTGCAATATTTGCTGTTTTGCAGCCTCCACTGGTGATACTCAGGCACACAGGGTCTGGAGTGGACCTCCAGCAAACTCCAACAGACCTGCAGCTGAGGGACCTAACTGTTAGAAGGAAAACTACCAAACAAAGGAATAGCATCAACATCAACAAAAAGGTCATCTACACCAAAACCCCATCTGTAGGTCACCAACATCAAAGACCAAAGGTAGATAAAACCAAAAAGATGGGGAGAAACCAGAGCAGAAAAGCTGAAAATTCTAAAAATCAGAGTGCCTCTTCTCCTCCAAAGGATCGCAGCTCCTCACCAGCAGCAGAACAAAGCTGGATGGAGAATGACTGACGAGTTGACAGAAGTAGGCTTCAGAAGGTCGGTAATAACAAATTTCTCCGAGCTAAAGGAGGATGTTTGAACCCATCCCAAGGAAGCTAAAAACCTTGAAAAAAGATTAGACAAATGGCTAACTAGAATAAACAGTGTAGAGAAGACCTTAAATGACCTGAAGGAACTTAAAACCATGGCATGAGAACTTTGTGACACATGCACAAGCTTCAATAGCCGATTTGATCAAGTGGAAGAAAGGGTATCAGTGATTGAAGATCAAATTAATGAAATAAAGTGAGAAAACAAGGTTAGAGAAAAAAAGACTAAAAAGAAACGAACAAACACTCCAAGAAACATGGGACTATGGGAAAAGACCAAATCTACATTTGATTGGTGTACCTGAAAGTGATGGGAGAAGGGAACCAAGTTGGAAAACACTCTGCAAGATATTATCCAGGAGAACTTCCCCAACCTAGCAAGGCAGGCCAACATTCAAATTCAGGAAATACAGAGAATGCCACAAAGATACTCCTCGAGAAGAGCAACCCCAAGGCACATAATTGTCAGATTCACCAAGGTTGAAATGAAGGAAAAAGTGTTAAAGGGCAGCCAGAGAGAAAGGTCGAGTTACCCACAAAAGGAAGCCCATTAGACTAACAGCTGATCTCTCGGCAGAAACCCTACAAACCAGAAGAGAGTGGGGGCCGATATTTAACATTCTTAAAGAAAAGAATTTTCAACCCAGAATTTCACATCCAGCCAAACTAAGCTTCATAAGTGAAGGAGAAATTAAATCCTTTACAGACAAGTAAATGCTAAGAGATTTTGTCACCACCAGGCCTGCCATACAAGAGCTCCTGAAGGAAGCACTAAACATGGAAAGGAACAAATGGTACCAGCCACTGCAAAAACATGCCAAATTGTAAAGACCATCAATGCTAGGAAGAAACTGCATCAATTAATGAGCAAAATAACCAGCTAACATCATAATGACACGATCAAATTCACACATAACAATATTAACCTTAAATGTACATGGGCTAAATGCCCCAGTTAAAAGACACAGACTGGCAAATTGGATAAAGAGTCAAGACCCATCCGTGTGCTGTATTCAGGAGACACATCTCATGTGCAGAGACACACATAGGCTCAAAATAAAGGGATGGAGGAAGATCCACCAAGCAAATAGAAAGCAAAAAAAAGCAGGGGTTGCAATCCTAGTCTCTAATAAAACAGACTTCAAACCAACAAAGATCAAAAGAGACAAAGGAGGCCATTACATAATGGTAAAGGGATCAATTCAATAAGAAGAGCTAACTATGCTAAATATATATGCACCCAATACAGGAGCACCCAGATTCATAAAGCAAGTCCTTAGAGACCTACAAAGAGACTTAGACTCCCACACAAAAATAATGGGAGACTTTAACACCCCACTGTCAATATTAGACAGATCAATGAGACAGAAGGTTAACAAGGATATCCAGGACTTGAACTCAGCTCTGCAACAAGCAGACCTATTAGACATCTACAGAACTCTCCACCCCAAATCAACAGAATATACATTCTTCTCAGTGCCACATCACACTTATTCCAAAATTGACCACACAATTGGAAGTAAAGCACTCCTCAGCAAATGTAAAAGAACAGAAATCACAACAAACTGTCTCTCAGACCACAGTGCAATCAAATTAGAACTCAGGATTAAGAAACTCACTCAAAACCGCACAACTACATGGAAGCTGAACAACCTGATCCTGAATGACTACTGGGTACATAACGAAATGAAGGCAGAAAAAAAGATGTTCTTTGAAACCAGTGAGAACAAAGAAACAACATACAAGAATCTCTGGGACACATTTAAAGCAGTGTGTAGAGGGAAATTTATAGCACTAAATGTCCACAAGAGAAAGCAGGAAAGATCTAAAATTGACACCCTAACATCACAATTAAAAGAACTAGGGAGGCAAGAGCAAACACATTCAAAAGCTAGCAGAAGGCAAGAAATAACTAAGATCAGAGGAGAACTGAAAGAGACAGGACACAAAAAACCCTTGAAAAAATCAATGAATCCAGGAGATGGTTTTTTGAAAAGATCAACGAGATTGATAGACTGCTACCAAGACTAATAAAGAAGAAAAGAGAGAAGAATCAAACAGACACAATAAAAAATGATAAAGGGGTATCACCACCAAACCCACAAAATACAAACTACCATCAGAGAATACTATAAATACCTCTACACAAAAAAACTAGAAAATCTAGAAGAAATGGACAAATTCACTGTACATTCTGGATATTAGCCCTTTGTCAGATGGGTAGATTGTAAAAATTTTCTCCCATTCTGTAGGTTGCCTGTTCACTCTGATGGTAGCTTCTTTTGCTGTGCAGAAGCTCTTGAGTTTAATTAGATCCCACTTGTCAATTTTGGCTTTGTTGCCATTGCTTTTGGTATTTTAGACATGAAGTCTGCCCATGCCTATGTCCTGAATGGTAATGCCTAGGTTTTCTTCTAGGGTTTTTATGGTTTTAGGTCTAACATTTAAGTCTTTAATCCATCTCGAATTAATTTTTGTATAAGGTGTAAGGAAGGGATCCAGTTTCAGCTTTCTACATATGGCTAGCCAGTTTTCCCAGCACCATTTATTAAATAGGGAATCCTTTCTCCATTTCTTATTTTTGTCACGTCTGTCAAAGATCAGATGGTTGTAGATGTGTGGTATTATTTCTGAGGGCTCTGTTCTGTTCCATTGGTCTATATCTCTGTTTTGGTACCAGTACCATGCTGTTTTGGTTACTGTAGCCTTGTAGTATAATTTGAAGTCAGGTAAAAAGTGGGCGAAGGATATGAACAGACACTTCTCAAAAGAAGACCTTTATGCAGCCCACAGACACATGAAAAAATGCTTATCATCACTGGCCATCAAAGAAATGCAAATCTAAACCACAATGAGATACCATCTCACACCACTTAGACTGGCAATCATTAAAAAGTCAGGAAACAACAGGTGCTGGAGAGGACGTGGAGAAATAGGAACACTTTTACACTGTTGGTGGGATGGTAAACTAGTGCAACCATTATGGAAGACAGTGTGGCAATTCCTCAAGGATCTAGAACTAGAAATACCATTTGACCCAGCAATCTCATTACTGGGTATATAGCCAAAGGATTATAAATCATGCTGTTATGAAGACACATGCACACATATGTTTACTGTGGCACTATTCACAATAGCAAAGACTTGGAACCAACACAAATGTCCATCAATGATAGACTGGATTAAAAAAATGTGGCACATATACACCATGGAATACTATGCAGCCATAAAAAAAGGATGAGTTCATGTCCTTTGTAGGGACATGGACGAAGGTGGAAACCATCATTCTCAGCAAACTATCACAAGGACAGAAAACCAAACATCGCATGTTCTCACTCATAGGTGGGAATTGAACAATGAGAACACTTGGACACAGGGTGGGGAACATCAAACACTGGGGCCTGTCGTGGGGTGGGGGGAGGGGGGTGGGATAGAATTAGGAGATATACCTAATGTAAATGACGAGTTAATGGGTGCAGCATACCAACATGGCACTTGTATACGTATGTAACAAACCTGCACGTTGTGCACATGTACCCTAGAACTTAAAGTATATATATATAAAGAAAGAAATGGATGAATTCCAGGACACATAACCTTCCCAAGACTAAACCAGAAAGAAGTTGAATCTCTGAATAGACCAATAACAGGCTCTGAAATTGAGGCAATAATTAATAGCCCACCAACCAAAAAAATTCCAGGACCAGACAGATTCACAGCCGAATTCTACCAGAGGTACAAAGAGGAGCTGGTACCATTCCTTCTGAAACGATTCCAATCAACAGAAAAAGAGGGAATCCTCCCTAAATCATTTTATGAGGCCAACATCATCCTGATATCAAAGCCTGGCAGAGACACAGCAAAAAAAAAGAGAATTTTAGACCAATATCCCTGATGAACATTGATGCAAAACTACTCAATAATATAATGGCAAACCGAATCCAGCAGCACAGCAAAGAGCTTACCCACCACAATCAAGTCAGCTTCATCCCTGGGATGCAAAGCTGGTTCAACATACACAAATCAATAAACGTAATCCAAACAGAACCAAGAACAAAAAAACCACATGATTATCTCAATAGATGCAGAAAAGGCCTTTGACAAAATTCAATAGCGCTTCATGCTAAAAACTCTCAATAAACTAGGTATTGATGGAACGTATCTGAAAATAATTAGAGCTATTTATGACAAACCCACAGCCAATATCATACCGAATGGGCAAAAACTGGAAGCATTCCCTTTGAAAACCGGCACAAGACAGGGATGCCCTCTCTCACCACTCCTATTCAACATAGTGTTGGAAGTTCTGGCCAGGGCAATCAGGCAGGAGAAAGAAATAAAGGGTATTCAATTAGGAAATGAGAAAGTCAAATTGTCCCTGTTTGCAGATGACATGATTGTATATTTAGGAAACCCCATCATCTCAGCCCAAAATCTCCTTAAACTGATAAGCAACTTCAGCAAAGTCTCAGGATACAAAATCAATGTACAAAAATCACAAGCATTCCTATACACCAATAATAGACAAATAGCCAAATCATGAGTGAACTCCCATTCACAATTGCTTCAAAGAGAATAAAATACCTAGGAATCCAACTTATAAGGGATGTGAAGGACTTCTTCAAGGTGAACTACAAACCACTGCTCAATGAAATAAAAGAGGACACAGACAAATGGAAGAATATTCCATGCTCATGGATAGGAAGAATCAATATTGTGAAAATGGCCATACTGCCCCAAGTAATTTATAGATTTAATGCCATCCCCATCGAGCTACCGATGACTTTCTTCACAGAATTGGAAAAAAACTACTTTAAATTTCATATGGAACCAAATAAGAGCCTGCATTGCCAAGACAATCCTAAGCAAAAAGAACAAAGCTGGAGGCATCATGCTACCTGACTTCAAACAATACAAGGCTACAGTAACCAAAACAGCATGGTACTGGTACCAAAACAGAGATATAGACCAATGGAACAGAACAGAGTCCTCAGAAATAATACCACACATCTACAACCATCTGATCTTTGACAGATGTGACAAAAACAAGCAATGGGGAAAGGATTCCCTATTTAATAAATGGTGCTGGGAAAACTGGCTAGCCATATGTAGAAAGCTGAAACTGGATCCCTTCCTTACACCTTATACAAAAATTAACTTGAGATGGATTAAAGACTTAAATGTTAGACCTAAAACCATAAAAATCCTAGAAGAAAACCTAGGCAATATCATTCAGGACATAGGCATTGGCAAGGACTCCATGACTGAAACACCAAAAGTAATGAAAACAAAAGCCAAAATTGACAAATGGGATCTAATTAAACTCAAGAGCTTCTGCACAGCAAAAGAAACTACCATCAGAGTGAACAGGCAACCTACAGAATGCGAGAAATTTTTTCAGTCTATCCATCTGACAAAGGGCTAATATCCAGAATCTACAAATAACTCAAACAAATTTACAAGGAAAAAAAAAAAAGCTGCAGCAAAAAGTGGGCAAAGGATACGAACAGATACTTCTCAAAAGAAGACATCTATGCAGCCAACAGACACATGAAAAAATGCTCATCATCACTGGTCATTAGAGAAATGCAAATCAAAACCACAATAAGATACCATCTCATGCCAGTTAGAATGGCAATCATTAAAAAGATGCTGGAGAGAATGTGGAGAAACAGGAACTTTTACACTGTTGGTGGGAATGCAAATTAGTTCAACCATTGTGGAAGACACTGTGGCGATTCCTCAGGGATCTAGAACTAGAATTACCATTTGATTCAGCAATCCCATTACTGGGTGTATACCCAAAGGATTATAAATCATGCCAATATAAAGACACATGCACATGTATGTTTATTGTGGCACTATTCACAATAGCAAAGACTTGGAACCAACACAAATGTCCATCAATGATAGACTGGATTAAGAAAATGTGGCACATATACACCATCAAATACTATGCAGTCATAAAAAAAGGATGAGTTCATATCCTTTGCAGGGACATGGATGAAGCTGGAAACCATCATTCTCAGCAAACTATCACAAGGACAGAAATCCAAACACCGCATGTTCTCACTCATAGGTGGGGACTCAACAAGAAGATCACTTGGACACAGGGCGGGGAACATCACACCTGTTGTGGGGTAGGGGGCTGGGGGAGGTATAGCATTAGGAGTAATACCTAATGTAAATGATGAGTTGATGGGTGCAGCAAACCAACATGGCACGTGTATACTTATGTATCAAACCTGCACGTTGTGCACATGTACCCTAGAACTTCAAGTTTAATAATAATAATAATAATAATAATAAAAGGATTTCTCATCAAGTAAGTTTGGAAACAATGGGTAAAATAAAGGTAAACAACAGGTACTTTTACTTCCTTTCATATGTTAATATGTGTAATAAGGATATAAGGGAGAAATATAGTATGTGGTATACCCCAAACTTCTTTGGCTATGGAACCCTCTACTCTCCTCAAGCCAAACTAGTCATATCTTTTGTTACACTAGGGTTCTAACGAATAAAGATTGAGAAAAACTGCTCTACAAACATACTTAAGCATTCAAGGTCTCAGAATATCTTATCAGAGGCTGGCATTTCGGAAACATTCTATTTCACCAATATCTAGTTAGCTACTGAATCATTTCTGCAAGCTTATTTCATATCAAATGCTGTCCTACTCACAATTTCAAGCGTTTCCATGATCCCTAAAAGATACACTGTCAGTTATTATACTACTTATCTTTTAAGTGGTGACTTATGTTATTACACGAGTATTACTTTTCCATAAATTTCTTTTTTTTTAATTTTCAAAGGAAATCTCACGTTGCACCTATGCAAATACTATTTATGGAAGTTTAATATTTTGAGGATTATACAATTTTTTTTTCCTAGTTTCTACCTATACTTGGAGCGTTAAAAGCCACAATAATAACATATACAACGTATGGCTAACTAATTACTTCAGCAGTAGCCAGTATTCTGGCATTTAGAAAAAATAAAAAATTTTGCTGAGCACTGTTTTGTGTGTTTCAAAGGACTAAGAATCCACAGCTTGGATTAGTAGGTGTGGACATGAACAGCTTTTTGTCTTTGGGAAGAACAAGGAGTCATTCTGGCTTTAAAAAATTCAATTAAAATTTTCAGTAAATTTAAGAAGTCATTTATTGATAGAAACCATTTTGTCAACATCAATTTATGGCACATCACACAAGAAAAATATTTTTAAGATAAATAGAAAAAATGCATGGGGAAGAAGCAAGATGAAAACACAGGAAGAAAGAATATAGGGATAAAAGGAGCCGGAAGACTAATGGAAATACTTGCCTGTTATTGTCAGTAAAAAAGCTGATCAAAAAGCCTGCCCAAAGTACATTAGACAATACTGTCAAATATAGAAAATAAGGTAATGGCAAACTATAACACAGGGTCATTGCAAACTAAAATTTTTTCCTTAGAAAGATGTGCTTTTAGGGGATTTATGAAAAGAGAAATGTGGTTTGATGTTAATATAGCACCCACATATAATGAATGAAATTATTTTTAAAAAATCATTAAAGCTAGGTGGAGAAATAAAAGAAACACGACTAGTGAGCACTGAAGTAAGTTAAAGCCAAGCCAAGCAGGTAGTCACCTTCACTAGACCCTGGGAAGAAAAATGCCATAAAGATCACTTTGATAATGGTTTCAGAAGCAGGTGCTACCATAATGTCTCAGGTGATTCCATTTCTGATCCTATCAGTTAAATAATTAAGTTACAGCAAACCACTGGATGAAGCCCAAGTAACCAAGCACTCACATACATCTTTGCAAACAACCATCTGTGATGTTTATCATTTATCCTTAAATACAGCCACAAAATTTTAATTACAACAACATTTTTTTCCATGAAGGCTCCAGTTTCTTGTCTTTACATTTTGGAAAACCTGTCATAATTGAAAGCAGTAACAGAAAAAGGACCACTTTTTGACATATTATAAAAATGGAAAGATTATCAACCTTGGACATCCAAATACCTGATATGAGGTGGTGGGGAAGTGCAAAATGTCTGTGAGCAAGGCTCTTCCAGTCCAAGAATGTCTTTAACATAACAAAAAACCCTAAATGTGGTGTGAGGGTCTTTATCCATTTAACAAATATTTACCATCTTTATGCGTGAACAGCACTGTGTTGGGAACTAGGGATTTACCTATGAACAAGATAGAAAAGGTTCATGACCTCATGGGGCTTACGTCTAAGTGAGGAAAGACGGAAAAAAGCAAACAAGAAAATTACAGAATACAATCATTTCCCTGAAGGAAATAAAGGTGATATGATAGAGAATAATGGGGGATGATGATGAAGGGGCATAAGTGGACTATTTTAAATAGGACAGTCAGGGAATCCCTTTCTGAAATGATGGCATTTGAGATGAGAAATGAATGATAAAAATGGCACTGCTATTAAAAGATCTAGGAGAACATTTTAGGCAAAGAAAACAGAAAGAACTGAAGGGTACAGTAGCTGTCACTTGACAAAATGGTTTAACAATCTAGAAAGGTAAGGAAGATGGTTTCATTGATGGGCTAATGAAAAACATGATATGACAGGAAACCTGACTACTATTCAATGTGTTTCCTATCTTTAATAGAATAACATAACAAAAGGATGTTAGAACTTATTTAGTCTAATCTTCCACACAATATATTCCATACAGACAATCATCATTCTACTGCTTAAGTATTTAAGGCATCTGCTAGAAAGTTTCTTCTTACATTGATCTGAAAGTGGCTTTTTGGCACTCACCCTCGTTGACTTGAGTTCTGCCCTTTCAAAGGGAAGTACTATATTGTCCCTCAATACTCTTCTCTAGGACTGATGTCCTTTGACCACTGTTTGGGGCTTCCAGTTCATCTAGAAGTTATGCTTCCTCCAGACACACTACAGTTAATCAGTAAGTTACTTTAAAATCACACTATCTCTGGACATACCTACAAACTTTTGAAGATAAAAAGTTAGGGCCCCAATTTTCTTTAATTTTTTTAGAGACAGGGTCTCACTTTGTTGCCCAGGCTGGAGGTGGAGTGCTGTGGCATGATCATAGCTCACTGTAACCTTGAACTCCTTGGCTCAAGTCATCCTCCTGCATCTGCCTCCCAAGTAGCTAGGACTACAGGCATGCACCACCATACGTAACTAATTTTAAAATGTGTTTTGTAGAGATGGGGTCTCACTATGTTGCCCAGGCTGGCCTCAAACTCCTGGCCTCAAGCAATCCTCCTGCCTCAGCTTCCTAAGGCACTGAAATTATAGGAGTGAGCCACTGTGCCTGGTCTCCCAATTTTCAGTAAAAAAGTTATGGCACACTCACCAAGTATGTTCAACTGATCAGTTGTACAAGACAAAAAGTTATAGAGATGGATGGCAGTGTGGTGGCACAACATTATGAATGTATTTAGTAACACCAAACTGTACATTTCAAATGCCTAAGATGGTAAATTTTATGTTACACATATTTTATAACAATTTTAAAAAATTGAAAAACATCCAAGAGGCACCCAGAAGAGAATCTGATGCAAATGAGCTAGGCACAAATGCCATGCTACCACATTTTATTAACCACTTGCTGGCATATCAGACTTACATCTGTATTCTTGATCTTTATGCACATTCACACACATACACATCAAGATCTTGGTACTGAAATTTGAACTACTGTTAATTTTGTGTTAATATTAAAGTTAAGCTAATGAAGGTTAATTACAAAATTCATAAATTCAAGTACTTTTAAATTATTATTAGGGAGACTAACCATTTAAGATCAAAGTTGTGAAATCTGAGATATATGGTACTTGAAAATTTTTGAAAATCAAACACTATTGTTGATAGCTACTCACAGCTTTATTTTTTATTTTTTTCTTCAGCTTTTATTGTAAGTTTAGGGGCACATGTGCAGGATGTGCAGGTTTGTTACATAGATAAACATGTGCCATGGTGGTTTGCTGCACAGATCATCCCATAACCCAGGTATTAAGTCCAGAATCCATTAGCTATTCTTCCTGATGCTCTCCCACCCCCCTCATGCCCCCCAGCAGGCCCCAGTGTGTGTTGTTCCACCCATATGTCTATGTGTTCTCATCATAACTCTTCCACTTATAAGAACATGCAATGTTTAGTTTTCTGTTCCTGCGTTAGTTTGCTGAGGATAATGGCTTCCAACTCCATCCATGTCCCTGCAAAGGACATGATCTTGTTACTTTTTATGGCTGCATAGTATTCCATGGTGTATATATACCACATTTTCTTTATCTAGTCTATCAATGATGGGCATTTAGGCTGATTCCATGTCTTAGCTGTTCTGAATAGTGCTGTAAGGAACATACGTGTGCATGTATCTTTATAATAGAATGATTTATATTCCTTTGGGTATATACCCAGTAATGGGATTACTGGGTCAAATGGTATTTCTGCCTCTAGGTCTTTGAAGAATCACCACACTGTCCTCCACAATGGTTGAACTAATTCACACTCCTACTATCAGTGTAAAAGCATTCCCTTCTCTCCACAACCTAGCCAGCATCTGTTATTTTTGACTTTTTGATAATAGCCATTCTGACTGGCATGAGATGATATCTAATTGTGGTTTTGATTTGCATTTCTCTAATGATCAGTGACGCTGAACATTTTTTATGTTTGTTGGCCGCATGTATGTCTTCTTTAGAGAAGTGTCTGTTCATGTCCTTTGACCACCTTTTAATGAGGTTGTTTTTTTCTTGTAAATTTGTTTAAGTTCCTTATAGATGCTGGATATCAGAGCTTTGTCAGATGGATACATTGCAAAACTTTTCTCCCATTCTGTAGGTTATCTGTTTACTCTGTTGGTAGTTTCATTTGCTGTGCAGAAGCTCTTTAGTTTAATTAGATTCCATTTGTCAATTTTTGCTTTTGTTGCAATTGCTTTTGGTGTTTTTGTTATGAAATCTTTACCTGTGCCGATGTCCTGAATGGTACAGCCTAGATTTTCTTCTAGGGATTTATAGTTTTGGGTTTCACATTTAAGTCTTTAATTCATCTTGACTTAATTTTTGTATATGGTGTAACGAAGGGGTCTAGTTTCAAATTTCCACATACGGCTAGACAGAACTCTCAGCACCAATTACTAAATAGGGAGTCATTTTCCCATTGCTAGTTTTTGTCAAGTTTGTCAAAGATCAAATGGTTGTAGGTGTGCAGTATTATTTCTGAGTTCCCTATTCTGTTCCACTGGTCTATGTGTCTGGTCTTGTACCACTACCATGCTGTTTTGGTTACTGTAACCTTGTAGCATGGTTTGAAGTTGGGTAGCATGATGCCTCCATTTTTGTTCATTTTGTTTAGGATTATCTTGGCTATTTGGGCTTTTTTCTAATTCTGTTAAGAATGTCAGTGGTAGTTTAATGAGAATAGCATTGAATCTATAAATTACTTTGGGGCAGCAAGGCCATTTTCAAGATATTGATTCTTCCTATCCATGAGCATGGAATGTTTCTCCATTTGTTTGTGTCCTCTCTCATTTCCTTGAGCAGTGGTTTGTAAGTTCTCCTTGAAGAGGTCCTTCATGTCCCTTGTTAGCCATATTCCTAGGCATTTTATTCCTTTTGTAGCGATTGTGAGTGGGAGTTAATTCATGACTTGGCTCTCTGCTTCCCTGTTGTTGGTGTATAGGAATGCTGGTGATTTTTGCACATTTATTTTATATCCAGAGACATTATTGAAGTTGCTTATCAGCTTAAGCAGCGTTTGGGCTTAGATGATGGGGTTTTCTAGATATATGATCATGTCATCTACAAACAAAGATAATTTGACTTCATCTCTTCCTATTTGAATATCCTTATTTCTTCCTTTATTTCTTTCTCTTGCCTGATCGCCTTGGCCAGTACTTCCAATACTATGGTGGACAGGAGTGGTGAGAGATGGGATCCTTGTCTTGTGCTGGTTTTCAAAGGAAATGCTTCCAGCATTTGCCCATTCAGTATGATACTGGCTGTGGGTTTGTCATATATGGCTCTTATTATTTTGAGGTATGTTCCTTCAACATCTAGTTTATTAAGAGTTTTTAACATCAAGGGACATTGGATTTTATCAAAGGACTTTTCTGCTTCTATTGAGATAATCATGTGGTTTTATTCTTAGTTCTGTCTATGTGATGAATGACACTTATTGATTTGCATATGTTGAACCAACCCTGCATCCCAGGGATAAAGCCAACTTGATTGTGGTGGATTAGCCTTTTGATGTGTTGCTGGATTCAGTTTGCCAATATTTTATTGAGGATTTTTGCATCGACGTTCACTAAGGATATTGGCCTGAAGTTTTCTTTTTCGTTGTTCTATCTCTGCCAGGTTTTGGTATCAGGATGATACTGGCTTCATAAAATGAGTTTGGGAGGAGTCTTTCCTTTCCAATTGTTTAGAATAATTTCAGTAGAAATGGTACCAGCTCTTCTTTGTACGTCTGGTAGAATTCTGCTGTGAATCAATCTGGTCCTGGGCTTTTTTTGGTTGGTAGGCTATTTATTGCTGACCCAATTTCAGAGCTTGTTATTGGTCTGTTCAGGGATTCCATTTCTTCCTGGTTCAGTCTTGGGAAGGTGTATGTGTCCAGAAATTTATCAATTTCTTCCAGATTTTCTAGTTTATGTGCATAGAGGTGTTCATAGTGTTCTTTGATGGTAGTTTGTATTTCTGTGGGGTCACTGGTGATATCCCCCTTATAATTTCTGATTGTGTTTATTTGATTCATCTCATGTTTATTCTTTATTAGTCTAGCTAGCAGTCTATTTCATTAATATTTTCAAAAAAACAGCTCCTGGATTTGTTGAGCTTTCAAAGGGTTTTTCATGTTTCTATCTCCTTTAGTTCAGCTCTGATCTTCGTTATTTCTTGTCTTCTGCTAGGTTTGGGTTTGATTGCTCTTGGTTCTCTAGTTCTTTTAGTTGAGATGTTAGGTTGCTAACTTGAGATCTTTCTGAATTTCTGATGTGGGCATTTAGTGGTATAAATTTCTCTCTTAACACTGCTTTAGCTGCATCCCAGAGAATCAAGTTCACTGTCTCTTTGTTCTCATTAGTTTCAAAGAACTTCTTGATTTCTGCTTTAATTTCATTATTTACCCAAGAGTCATTCAGCAGCAGTTGTTCAATTTCCAGGTGGTTATGTGGTTTTGAGTGAAATTCTTAATCTTGAGTTCTAATTTGATAGTGCTGTGGTCTAAGAGACTGTTATGATTTTAGTTCTTTTGCATTTGCTGAGGAGTGTTTTACTTCCGATTATGTGATCAATTTTAGAGTAAGTACAATGTGGCAATGAGAAGAATGTATATTCTGTTGTTTTGGGGTGGAGAGTTCTGTAGATATCTATCAGGTCCACTTGATCTAGAGCTGACTTTCAGGTCCTGAATATTTTTTTGAAATTTTCTGTCTCAATGACCTGTCTAATATTGTCAGTGGGGTGTCAAAGCCTCCCACTATTATTGTGCAGGAGTCTAAGTCTCTTTGTAGGTCTCTAAGAACTTGTTTTATGAATCTGATTGCTCCTGTATTAGGCACATATACATTTAAGATACCTAAATAGCTCTTCTTGTTGCATTGAACCCTTTACCATTATGTAATGCCCTTGTCTTTTTAAAAATCTTGGTTGGTTTAAAATCTGTTTTGTTAGAAACTAGTATTGCAACCTTTGCTTTTTTCTGTTTTCCATTTGCTTGGTAAATTTTCTTCCATCCATTTATTTTGAGCCTATGTGTGTCTTTGCACATGAGATGGGTCTGTTGAAGACAGCATACTAATGGGTCTTGGCTTTTTATCCAGCTTGCCCTTCTGTATCTTTTAATTGGGGAATTCAGTCCATTTACATTTAAGGTTATTATTGTTATGTGTGAGTTTAATCCTGTCATTATGATGCTAGCTGGTTATTCTGCAGACTTGTTTATGTGGCTGCTTCATAGTGTCACTGGTCTGTGTACTTCAGTGTGTTTTTGTAGTGGCTGGTAGTGGTTTTTCCTTTCCATATTTTGTGCTTCCTTCAGGAGCTCTTGCAAGGTAGGCCTGATGGTAACAAATTCCCCCAGCATTTGCCTGTCTGAAAAGGATCTTATTTCTCCTTCGCTTATGAAGCTTATTTTGGCTGGATATGAAATTATGGGTTAGAATTTCTTTTTATTTTTTAAAGAATGTTGAACATTGGCCCCAATCTCTTCTGGCTTTTTAGGGTTTGCACTGAGAGGTCCACTGTTAGTATGATGGGTTTCCCTTTGTAGGTGACCTGGTCTTTCTCTCTGGTTGCACTTAATATTTTTTCTTTCATTTCAACCTTGGAAATCTGATGATTATGTGTCTTGGGGTCAATCTTCTCGTGGGGTATTTTCCTGGGGTTCTCTGCATTTTCTGAATTTGAATGTTGGCCTGTCTTGCTAGGTTGGGGAAGTTCTCCTGGATGATATCCTGAAGTATGTTTTAAAAGTTGGTTCCATTCTTCTCATTCTTCTCATCTCTTTTAGGTACCCCCATCAGTCATAGGTTCCATCTCTTTACATAACCCCATATTTCTCAGATGGTTTGGTTCATTCCTTTTCATTCTTTTTCCTCTATTCTTGTCTGCCTGCCTTATTTCAGAAAGATAGTCTTTAAGCTCTGAGATTCTTTCCTCTGTTTGGTATATTCTGCTGTTGATACTTGTGATTGCATTGTGAAGTTCTCATGTTTTGTGTTTTTCAGCTCCATCAGCTCAGTTATGTTCCTCTCTAAACTGCCTATTGTGGCTATCTGCTCCTGTATTGTTTTTTCATGATTCTTAGCTTCTTTGCATTGGGTTACAGCATGCTCCTTTAACTCAGCGAAGTTCATTTTTACCTAGCTTTTGAGGCCTACTTCTGTCAATTCAGCCATCTCAGACTCAGCCCAGTTCTGTGTCCTTACTGGAGAGGTGTTGGAGTCATTTAGAGAAGAGGCACTCTAGCTTTTTGAGTTCTCAGCAATTTTTTGGTGATTCTTTCTTGTCTTTGTGGGCTTATCTACCTTTGATCTTTGACATCGCTGACCTTTGAATGAGGTTTTTGCAGGGTCCTTTTTGTTGATGATGTTGTTTTCTGTTTGTTTGTTTTTATTTTAACAGGCCACTCTACCTCAGGGCTGCCATGGTTTTCTGGGGGTCCATTCCAGACCCCAGTTGCCTTGGTTTGTCCCATACCTGGAGTTATCACCAGTAAAGGCCATGAAACAGCAAAGACAACAGCCACCTCCTTCCTCTGGTAGCTCCATCCCAGGGGGCTACTGACCTCTTGCTGTCCTGCACGAAACTAAAGGAGGTGGCTGGAGATCCACCACCTCCTACAGTTGAAAGGTCTCACCCAGTCAGGAGGAACTGGATCAGGGACCTGCCCTAAGCAGTCTGGCTGCTTTTGGGCAATGCAAGTGTGCTGTGTTGTGGGGGAACCTTCCCCATCAAGACCACCTGTATTCTCCACAGCCAGCAAACTGGAGTGGCTGAGTCAACTGAACTGTGGAGATGGCAGCCGCCCCTACACCCAGAAGCTCTGTCCCAGGGAGAGATCAGAGATTTGTCTGTAGAACCCTTGCTGGTGTGGCTGAAGCCCCCGCAGGGAGGTCCCACCTAGTGTGGAGAAATGGATCGGGGTCCCAATTAAAGAAGCACTCTGGCCAAGATCTGGCAAGGCAGCTGTGCTGCACTGTGAGGGACCCTTCCTCATCCAGACTGTCTGTTTTCTCCACAGCCAGCAGGCTGGAACAGCTGAGTCTACCCAACTGCTGAAATGGCGGCTACCCCCCACCCCCACTGCCACCCCAACTCCGGAAGCTGTCCAGGGAGAGATCACAGCTCTGTCCATAGAATCCTGGCTGAAGTGGCTGAAGCTCCTGCAGGGATGTCCCACCCAGTGAGGAGGAATGGATCGGTGTCCTGCTTAAAGAAGCAGTTTGGCCACAATCTGGCAAGGCAGCTGTACTGTGTTGTGGGGGACCTCTCCTCCTCTGGACCATCTGGACTCTCCAAAGCCGGCAGGCTGGAGCAGCTGAGTCGACCGAACTGCAGAGATGGCAACTTCCCCTCCCCCTAGGATCTTGGACTTGTCTCAGTCGGACTCCAACCCATTGCCATTGGCTAGCTGGAATTCCAAACCAGTGGGTCTTAACTTGTGAGATATTGTGGAAGTGGGGCCCAAAGAATGACGTTGCTTGGCTCCCTGGATTCAGCCCCTTTCCTAGGGATATGTACGGATGGATTTCCTGCCTTGCTGGGGATCCCAGGGCCAAAGTACGTAAAACTCCTGGGTCTCTGTGTAAGCCTGAGTGGCTATTCTGCCAAGACGCTATACAGCTCTGTCTATCAGACCCAAGGCCCTGGTGGCATGGGTTCACAAGGGGATCTCCTGATCCATGGGTTGCAAAGATCCATGGGAGAAGCATGTTTTCTTGTGTGGGGTTGCACAATCACTCAGGGCTTCCCTTGGCTGGGGATGGGGCTTCCTTTGGTTCTGTGCTGCTCCTGTGTGGGCTGTCACCCCATCCTGCTTTTCTTCATTCTCTGTTGGTCAAGTTGTTTACCTAGTCAGTCCCAGTGTGAGAAGCTGGATATTTCAGATGAAGGTGCTGAATTCACTCACCCCTTTTCATTCCTCTCTGTGAGTGCCACAAACTGCAGCTGCTTCTAATCGACCATCTTGGATCAGTCCCACTACTCACAGCTTTATTAAAGACTGAACATTTGAAATAGAATGTGTGCATATGATGCTATTCATGTAATTGATATGATATTTTTCAGAATTCTGTACAAATAAGTAAGAGGAAGCTTATTAGTTGATCAAGGAGGGTTAAATATAGCTAGACAGAACTGCAGGTATTTTGATACATGGAACCAGGTCTTTTATACTTCATTTCTTCCATGGCTTTTTAAATGGAAATAGTCCCTGAGGTAGTTCCAAATCTGGGAAACATAGAAAAGGATGTTTGGCATTTAGTTTGAATATTTTGTTTGAGGAGAAATTCATATGTGGTATAGACTGTTGCCTAACAACATAAATGTATGGGTACATATGCACACTCCTCTGGATTCATCACTTACTTTTTGTGATGTTGTCTTTTATGACAAAAGCAGTTTTCATGGTCAAAATGTAGCAACATGATAACACTTCATTTTTTGTTTTTGTTTGTTAACCTTCATTGAGGTACACAAGCAAAAAGAAACTTCATAATTTAGAGGGACAAGTTGTGTACATTATATCATGTCAAAATGGGACAATGCAAGGCATATTTGTAGAATACTAATCACCATCAGTCTAGGAAACTCCTTTAGTACAGAGCTTCTATTCTCAAGTAGCCAGATGTTTTTATCCAGGACTGAAAGCACAGATGGTCTACAGCTGTCAGACAGCTGTCTTTGTTGGAGTTTTTTTTTTAATTCAGCATCTTTCTATTAAATTGAAAGAAATTTTCCTAAAGGTTGAGAGAAAAAGGAAACTGGGGTATGCCACTGCAAATTAGCTTAAAAGATTGAAATTAATAAAAAAGTGGTTTTGCTTTCTGAAAGAAGCTGTATATGTCTAATATTTATGTTGTTTCCTTACCTTTCCTCTCTCAATAAATATTTATGTTTGTGCCAACATTATACTAGGTGCTGGAGACTGAAGATAGATAGTCCCTGTTCTTGAGGACTTGACAGTTTATTAGAGGAGAAAATTAAGAAAGTAAACAAGTATAATAGAGTATACTACATTCTATAACAGCAGAAAATACTATGTCTAGTGGTGGTGCAAATAAAGGAGCGGCTAACTATGCTTGGGCTGCCAAAGAAGGCCTCAGAGAGTGGAGATATGTGAGCTGAGTCTTGAAAAAAATAAAAGCTGGTTAAGTTTGGTGTGGGGTGATGGATTCCCACCAGAGGAATAGAATGTACAAAGGTACAGAGACCTAAAGCAGCATGACTCACTAAATAGTTAGGTAGAAATGCAGTATAACTGTGTCTTAGAGGATGATAGAAGGTAAGACTGCTAAGACTGGCTGGCAAGGCTCATACTGAGGAGAATGTGTGGAGCAGTGCTCATGAGAAAGGTAGTCAAGGTTTGCAATGGTAGTAGCCCCTGTCAACAGGAGAGGGGAATAATTAAGAACACATAAAAGGATTACTGAATGGTGCTCTGGGGGCCCAACTGAGGTCTCTAGAAACCATAATTTTATAGTATTAGCAGTCTGCCAGTTGTGTCATTTGCCCCAGCTGCACTCAAACATGGCGGTAAGAAGAACACACAGTTTCATCATCTGGAGAATATGACCATCAGAAACTAAAAATAAATCTTAATTAGAAATGCATCAAATACAGTCCCACAGTAATTCCAAAATTCCCAAAATACATTTCAAGAGTACCAAAAGCTCCATGTACTTAAGCTCAAAATGAATAAATTAGATGAAATGAAGTCGGGTATCTATTTGTGATTTTGTTTCACGTTATACATCTCAAAGTACTTTAACATGGTTGTTCTCCATTTATTCCCCTCCTAGTGAAGAATACCTAGTAAAGGTATTAGCCATATCACTATCATTCCCAGCACCACCTGCACACTTCTATCATGACAATTACCATATCATATTGTAATTGCAGACATTTATGTCCCCCACCAGACTGTGAGCTCTTTAAGAGCAAGGAGCATGCCTTATTCAGTTCTGTACCCTCAACACCTCATTCAAAGTCTATCTCATAGAAAGCAGACATTGGATGAACAAATTTAGAGATGAAGAATCTAATGCACAGAACAAATGGTTTTTCCAAGAAGCACAATTAGTTTGTGGTATAGAATACAAGTGCACTGATGCAGACCAGAGGTCTCAGCTTCTGTTAGGCAATATTTGGTTTTATCCAAAGACAGATAAGAAATCTTTATAAATAAAACTATATTTTCAAAATAAAGCATAGCATTAAAGCTACATAGGACTTCTAAAAACAGAATTACATAGTGGAAGAGAATGGATATCACTACTACATCTTAATTTTCAGTACAGCATCAAAAAGAAGGCTGATAAATTTAAGAAGAATAAATCTGAGATTATTAACATCAATATTTTAAAAAACACTAGTAGCTTTTTAAAAGAAACTGAACATGTTTTCATTTTAGCCATCTTGTTTAGCTGGTAAACTTCTACTTTTCCTTTTACTGGTGGCACTGAAATTTATTTTTAGAGATGAAAATTATAATAAAGAGCCTGAGTATATTTTTGTTGTATAATTGGTGACAGCTTTCAAGCCCCACTCCTGTCCCTTTCCCTTTTTGTCCCACATCAGGACAAGGTGATAAGAGGGCCTGGGCACTCTTTCCCATGGTGCAAGCCTCAAAGTTCAAACCACACAAGGCACAACCAGCACAGGAAACCTCACCTTGGCCCCACCACCTAACCACAATAAAAACCAAAGATACTTGCCATTCTCTTCACTGAAGCCATTTCACATTGGCTTGGGAGCCATCCCTGCTCTCTCCAGAAAACCTCATTATGTCTGTAATAAACCTTCTCATGCCTTTTTTACTGCATGTGTGGCATCATTGGTCTTGACATCCAAACCACATTTTGGGTGAGGGGAATTATCCCCTCTTGCAGGGCAACCACAAGAAAATTGGCACCGTGAGGAGGATGTTGGGGCAATAACCATCACTACCTAGGGGTCTTTCTTCTCTTGCTTTTGGCTTGCTAACTGGCCAGGGTACACTTTGAAATGTGCTGCTGCCTGCTGGTCAGCCTGCACTATGAATTGTGCTGTGCTGTACTGCATATGCCAACTCCCACCAAGACTCTGTTATAGATTTAATCTACCTAATTAATAAGTTTCAGTGATTTACATTTAGGGATAGGAATATGGTATTGGGGCCCTACTTAGAGTAGCCCTGGGTCACGCATATTGGCCCAGGCCTTTATGAGTGTTTCAGTTTGAATCATGTGTCTCAATTCTAGAAGAAGGCTTGATTGATGCTAGGCTCAGGGAGAGGACTTTTACTCTATGACCGTTGGTCGTGTGCCTTAATGAGGCCTTAGTCCCCATTTTATAGAATGCTCAGGGGAAAGTCTACATCTTGTACAATATATGGGCCCATTGGTTAGTTGATTATATGAAGCAGAGTAGTCACCATGTGGCATGTTGAAGTCTACACTCCAAAAATCAGATGGCTAACTAGGACTGTATGATGCCTTTGCTACTGCTGCTACTGCGTATGCCATCCAAACAGATTCTGGTCCTCAAGGCTATAAAAAGATGCCCATGTTATCCAGTGGCACAAGCCCTTATAGAAGACAGCCCCAAATGTTTTACCCTTACCCCTTTTAAATGTCCGGAGGAAACTATCACCCTAATGGACAACTATAAAAATGACCAACAAAAACTCTGGGTTCAATTGAGGGCTGTGACTTGTCAACGTGCCAAAGGATTAAATTAAATCTCACTGAAGCCCAGGTTTATATATATATATTTTTTTTTGAGATGGAGTCTCGCTCTTGTTGCCCAGGCTGGAGTGCAATGGCGTGATCTTGTCTCACTGCAACCTCCGCCTCCTGGGTTCAAGTGATTCTCCGGCCTCAGCTTCTTGAATAGCTAGGATTACAGGTGGCCGCCACCACACCCAGGTAATTTTTGTATTTTTAGTAGAGACGCGGTTTCACCATGTTGGCCAGGCTGGTCTCAAACTCCTGACCTCAGGTGATCCACCTGCCTTGACCTCCCAAAGTGCTGGGATTACAGGTGTGAGCCACTGTGCCCAGCCGGCCCAGGTTTCTTAAACCCAATAGAGCAACAATCACTGTAGGGAGGCCCTTAACCCTGATGATACTGAATTGCAACTCTCTGGAGGAAGAAACTTATAAATATGAGCAGGGAGAGAGGACTCTCTCTCCTTGATGAATGTCCAATAACCACAAAAATAAAACAAAAAATCTTTTTTTTTTTTTTTTTTTTGAGATGGAGTCTCGCTCTGTCACCCAGGCTAGAGTGCAATGGTGTGATTTGGCTCACTGCAACCTCTGCCTCCCAGGTTCAGGCAATTATCCTGCCTCAGCCTCCTGAGTAGCTGGGATTACAGGCATGTGCCACCATGCCCGGCTAATTTTTGTATTTAGTAGAGACGGGGTTTCACCATGTTGGGCAGGCTGGTCTCAAACTCCTGACCTCGAGATCCGCCCACCTCAGCCTCCCAAAGTGCTGGGATTACAGGCGTGAGCCACCACACCTGGCCAACAAGAAATCTTGATATGGAGGAAACAATAATTAAAGCAGAGGCTTATGATTTTTTTTACCCAATTGGAAATCCAACATTTACTAAAACAATCTATGAAAAAGAAAGGTAAAAAGGGCTTTGATTAGCTTTTGTGCCTCTACAACCTCAGTTCTAAATTAATTTATTAATTTTAACATCTACCAAGATGCACCAAATGGCAAATCTTCATGGCTTTAATCAATTCTGGGACTCCAGTTACAGCTGTATCTGGAGATCACACTAAATTTTTAAACAAAGTACCTCTTATACTGTTAGGAGATCACATTAAATTTTTAAACAAAGTACTTCTTATACTGTTAGGGGAGTTGCCAAATATAAAATAGAGGACAAACAGGTATGCCTCACCTTAACATTTACCTTGCCTAAATTCCTCAGGGTCATAGTGCTCGTTGACCTAACATATCCCAATGTAAGTGATATGGTTTGGCTCTGTGTCCCCACCCAAATCTCATGTCGAATTGTAATTCCCTATGTTGGGGGAGGGACCCAGTGGGAAGTGACTGGATCACAGGGGTGGATTTCCCCCTTGCTGTTCTCATGATAGTGAGTTCTCATGAGATCTCATTGTTTAAAAGTGTGTAGCACTTCCCTCTTTGCTCTCTCTCTTCCCCTTTCGCCTTCTGCCATGATTGTTAGTTTCTGAAGCCTCCCAGCCATTCTTCCTGTGCACCCTGTGGAACTGTGAGTCAATTAAACCTCCTTTTTTCCATAAATTACCAGTTTAGGGTAGCTTATAGCAGTGTGAGAACAGACTAATACAGTGAGCATTGATGCTCTGACCCAAAGAGTAACAAATTTAAACAATATTAAGTATTTGGCACTTACAATAAGCTTGACAAATGGTACCCCATGGACCTCCCCACCACCACCACCAGGTTAAAATAGTAAATGTGGCCCAATATAGATAGAAACAAGGCATACAAGAAATAAGACCCATTATACAAGACCTACTAAAAGAAGCAGCTATTATTCCTGCTGCCTTCTTCTTGATGAGCCCAATATGGCTAATGCCCAAACCTAATGAAAATGAATGGCACTTAACAGTGGGCTACTGCAACCTTAATGCCATGATACTACTGATTAAGGCCCATAGCCAATAATATTAAAATTATTGACTCCACTCAATTAATTATTGAAAAATTATTTTGTTTTTATAGATTTTTCTTAATATTTAGTGTCTATTTGAATAGCCTGTCAGTTGCAGTTTGTCTTCACCTTGAAAGGAATAAAACATACCTTATCTTGCTACTCATGGGGTACCTCAACGGCACTATCATCAAAGACATTTACCAGCAAGATCTTAACCACATCCAACTTCTTTCAGGAGCACAGTTATGACATTACAAACCTGAGAGTCTTCAGGTGGGAGCTGGCCACATCAGAAAGATCAACTATGTGACTTAGGCTGGAGGCTTTGGGTCATGCAGTATCAGTTGACTTAAACACTGAGTTCAACCACATGGGCAATAAATGAATCAATCATGCCTATGTAATTAATCTTCAACAAAAAGTCTGAATGCTAAAGCTTAGGTGAGCTTCCTAAGTTGGCAATACTCCATGTGTACTGATATATATTGATGCTAGGAGGGTAAAATGTCCTGAGGATAATGGAAGCTTCATGATTGGAACCTTCCTGAACTCTGCCATATGGGACTATTCTTTTGGCTGGTTGTAATTTGTATCCTTTCCCTGTAATAGATGAATACAATAAACTTATAATATACATACAATAAACATATAATATACAAACAATAAAAACAATAAGATTAACAAAATAGGGAGAAGAAAAAAGAGGAAGACAAAATACAACACTATTCAGTACAGTTGCTGTCATTGGCTGTACAATTTGGTTTGGTGTATTCTGTCAGCACAGCAATTTATATTTACGTAAGGTTTCATAATTTACATTTTGACTACAAAACACTTTTACTCATAATCACATTTATTCCTTATGCCCACTTGTAAAGGAAGTACTTTTCTTAGCCCTATTTTACACTTGAGGAAATTTAAGTTCAGAGATACTAAGTAATTTATTCAACGTCCCTGGCAGTACTAGAACTGTGAAGATAGGCATTCTGATTCCAAAGTTTGTATTCTTTATACTGACACACTAAGGTCATTTTCTGTCCCTGCTTCTCTCTTTAAATGATATCTCTCCAAATATTCTGTTAGTGATCAGATGGGTGGACACTGATAACTCTGACTCAATGCCTGACAGGAGCCTGTTTCCTAATTTATTAAATAAAGGAAGTAGACCAGATGATCTCTAAGATGCTGTTGTAAATTGAAAGTCTATGGCATTAGAAGTGATTGGTAGGTAGACACACACAGGATGTGGTCTAGGAAATAACTCCCCAACTTGTCTTTAGATTACTCTGGATGAAAAAACTGTGGTAAAAGAGGCAAAGGCTAAGAAATCTATTTCCTCCTTCTTACTCTCCAAAATCTAAAATTATTATTTGTGTTTTCGAGACACAATAGAGGTATCTAGTGTGCCCTCCTCCTGTAGTCCATATCCAGTACCCAGGGGTAAATTCAACTATAATCATCTTCATCATGTTTTCCCAGACTACACTAGCACACATTTTCTTCTTTCTCTCACTTTTACCAGCAATAGCTCTTACCCAGATATGGCATTATTTTTCTTATTTAGCAGTATCTTTTATAATAGCTGTCCAAAAAATACATGTTACATTTAAAATTTTGCCTACTTAGTGAATTGAATCCTCTTAAGATACTATGTGTCACAGATTTTAATTCTCCTCATCTATAGAATTTTCTTCCTAGTTTCCATTCATAAATATATGTCATTCATTTCTAAGTCGCATTTCCAACTATGTTTACTCTTTTTAATTGCTTAAAATGTGGATGGTATATAACTGGAAAATTTCTTTGTAAAATCACTGGGTAAACATAAGTATACAATAAAAAATTGAGTCATTTCTTTTTCATAAAGTCCAAAGTAAGCTAAACTTAACCAGAGCTTAACTAAGATCTTAACATGGCCTATGAGCCCTGGCATAGTTTAGTCTCTACCTACCCTCAAGCCTCCTCTTGCTCTACTGTCCCCCTATTTCTTTCTATGTTCCAGCTATACTTGACTCTTCATTTGTTGAAACTCTCTATGCTCCTTCCTACCACAGGACCTTGCACATGCCATTTCCTCTGCTTGGAACTCTCTTACCCCCTACTATCTGTCTAGATAACTCCTACTCCTCCTTCAGATCTCAGTCTAAGCCGTCTTCATTGTCATGTGAGTCAAGATACCATATCATATGTTTTCATGGAATCACATTCTTCTCTTTTGTAGCATGTAACCCATTTGTAATTTTTACATTTATTGGTGGGTTTTTAATGTCTGTGTCTCCCACTAAATTACTGTATGCTCCATGAAGGTGGGGTACATTGTCTTTTTGTTTCCCCACATCATTGTATCTCTAGCACATAGCACAGTGCCTTCCATATTTTAAGTACTCAACAAATATTTGTTAGATAAATATGTACTGCCAACTAAATACAAAAGAGTCTCACATATGTTGATAATCCCAATATTAAATACTCTCTTCTATTGGTAGAACAAGTTGAGACTATTCATATAGGAAGTACTGTCACCACAGGCATGCCCTAACATAGACAATAAATGATCTTTCTCCATTATATAAAAAAAAGAAAATCTAAAGTCAGAGTTATTAGTTGACTTTCCCAAGACAGAACAAAGTCTAAAATTCAGATATCTTGATTACTTATCCAGTATTCCTTTCATTACACTGGAAAAGGTAGGATGGTACAATAGAAATACAATAGATTATCAATTCAGGTAACCTGGCCTTGAATTCCGCCTTATTTACAAAGTGGCAATGAGTAATTACTTAACTTCTCCATGCCTGTTTGTCTGTATACGGAGGATAATGCCAATCACACAGGGTTTTTGTGAAAATTCAGAAAGTAAGTATAGAGAGCCCCCAGCATAATGTCTTGCACACAGTAGGTAGTAAATAAATGGCAGACATGCTATAACCTAAATCTCAGTTAGTTCATCTTAAAATTCAAAATCTTGTATACTGGATCTTCCTATATCAGAGTGTATTATATACCAACTCAAATTCATGTATGTAAATAATTTACTATTTGTCATTTGTTCAAGTTTTGGGTCCTTTTACACATACAGCATGTCCTGACCAGTATTGTCTGAGTTAGACTACAAGCAGGAACCACAGCTGCTTAATTTCAATCAGCATCTTGGGCACATGGTTGCTTAATTAAAGCATTTTGTGTTGGTGGTGATTTAATAGCACAACATGTTGTTAATTGCTGCAGTAAATTTGACTCTACCACAAGAGGCAAACCAACATGGAAGCTCCTACCTGGGAAAAAGTGAAACTTTTTTCTTAAGTTTAGTTTTGTCTCACTTTCCTAAGCAGAGGAGGTAAAAAAAATAAAACTAAAAAAGATATATCTTGGAGAGGCCTTTTGAAAAATAAAAGAGAGGATATACCCAGCTTTACAAATAGCCAGTGGCCTAGTACAAAATTTATGTCTGATTATAAAATAAAGTTAATTTCATTTATATCCATTCACTCATTTAACAGATATTTTCGAACCTTTGTGTCAAGAACTATAGTTTCAGCAATGAGCAAAGGCAGATATGGTTCCTTTGAATGTAGTGAAGGAGACTGACTATATATAACTACTCTGGCCCCTCCAGAGGCAGAGAAAACCAGTGTTCCTTAATTTCAAGGTTGCTGAAGCTTCTCCTAGATCTCTTGTAGTTCTATTTGATACAGAACATAATTCACATTAAGTAAGTTTCTCTAGGACATATCTCAGCCTCACCTCTAAGCACTCCCAGAACGGGAAGCCCAAGGTCAGGAGGGTGATGAGATGGAAAGCTCTGAACCAGAAGTAGAAATACAAAGCTAGGTTTTAGTCCTGAAAGTGCTACCTTATGACCTTGGGCAAGTCCCTTAACCTCTGATCCTCAGTTTCCTCATCTATTAATGTTCCAACTTAAACAACAATAACAATACCAATAACAAAGATTCTATGACAATGTTATAACATGGCTCCAGGGTATTCTAGATTTGTATGCCAATGTGGTAGACATTTATTGTAAACTTATTAAACAATTCTATGTAGTATTAATAACTATATATTTATTTTGGAAACAGGTTTTAATTACATTATTTTCACAGAATTCAGAGTTTGGAAGGAGTCCTAAGAGGCCATTTAGTTACATGAAGATCATTCCCACTAGCCGATCATGTTAGATGATTATCTATCCTATTTCATAAGGATTTTCCCATGAGTGAAATTCAGCTATCTTTTTTTGTTGACTAATCTAGTATTTAACAAACCTCATTATTGAGCATTTCTTTGTTATATGTAACCTAACACTACCAATATAGTTTAAACCTGTTTCTTTTAGCTTTGTCTCCACAACAGAAGGAAAACTGGTAGTTGACATCCTCCTATGATAATATTTCATAGATGTATAAACAATGATTAAATTATAACCTCAGCCATCTTAGCAGACTGAATATCTCTGTTTCCAACTGTGATTTCTGCAATCTTTTGAGAAGATTGTTAAGAAACAATCAGAAATCTTATCTACTTTCTATCGAAGAAATATTAGAAAGTGAATCACATTCTTTCTCAGATATAAATTAGCATAGTGGCGATTGAGAGCAATAGACACTATGAAGAACAATATGAAGATATCTCAAAAAATTAAAAATAGAACTACCGTATGATCTAGCAATCTCACTACTGGGAATTGATCCAAAGAAAAGGAAGTCATTATATCAGAAAGACATCTGCACCCCCATGTTTACTGCAGCACTATTTGCAATAGCCAAAATTTGGAAGGAACCTAAGTCTCCATTAATAGATGAATGGATAAAGAAAATATGGTATAATATGCACAATGGAATACTACTCATCCATAAAAAAGAATGAAAATCCTGTCATTTGTGGCAACATGGATGGAACTAGAGGACATTAAGTGAAATAAGGAACAGAAAATTAAACACCACATATTCTCACTCATGTGGAAACTTAAAAATGTTGATCTCATAAAAGTGGAAAGTAGAAAAGAAGAATACTAGAGGCTGGGAAGGGGAGGGGGAAGGGAGGGATATGGAGAGATTTGCAAAAGGATACAGAATTACAACTAGATAGGAGAATAAGTTCTAGTATTCTATACCAATGTAGGATGACTATAGTTAACAATAATATGTAGTTTCAAATAGCTAAAGGGAGGATACTGAATGTTTCCAAAACAAAGAAATAATAAATGTTTGAGATGATAGATATGCTAGTTACCCTGATCTGATCACCATACATTACGGTGACTGCAAAAGTAACTGCAGTTTTTGCATTGTTGGAATTTGCCAAGAAAGCAAAATTTCACAATGGAATATTTGAATTAAAATAAGGGATAGAGAGATAGACCCACTTAAATGAAACAAAGGGTTTTTGCAAAGGGTAATAGAATGGATTGATAAGGCCTACTTATGGACAAACTGAATATTAATCAGAGGGCCTAAATTTTAAAAAACACTAAAAGTTATTCACTACACACTTAAAACATCTTCAACATTTCATGAAAAAATAAAAACTAAAGTCTTAAAAAAAAAAAACAAAAAAACGGAGTGATGTCAGGTATCATGCATGTTATGTCAACCATTTTTCTAAAGCAAGCTTTGAAAAAATACCAACCCCTGAATCATCTTTTTCAAATGCTAAAAAGACAAGATGCATTCTAATACAGAGAATATTCACAGAAGGGTTGGTATGGATACATCTAAAAAATCTTAGTATCTGTATCAGCTGTACATAATTATTTCAGCCACCCATATAAATCATAACATACCAAGAAGGGGAAAAAAAAAACCCCAGCAACTACAGAATCTTCCCTGTGATCACTTAAGTTTGCTTGCTTCAGTTCTTTAAGTACAGGTGGCTGGTTCCAAATCATGCAGAACTTTCTATGTAGGCCTAGCACCTGTCTGTCTGTATTTTGGTAGCCAGGGATAGAATAATGAACTCAAAACAATTTACACACAATGTGGTCAAGGTTTTTGACATTGTAAGTTTTACTTTAGTGTTTTGTGGCCTTTATGCATATTTTTCTTTTGACTTCAATAAATTTTGGTGAAACTGAAAAACTGTGCAGACACTGCCAGACAGCCATTGACAAGTGTATATTACAGTTTGCCCATGATTTTAAATAAGTCCAACTTCTGGAGTCATAAAAGCTGTTCCAATTTTCTCTGGAGAAGTGACTTGCCTAAGGACATAAAGCTAGAGTCTCCTCCAGACTCTAAATCCAATCCAATACCTTCAAAAACCATTTAAAATGTTTACAAGTTATAAAAAGGCACAAAGAATAATACAATAAATACCTATGTTCCTACTACTCAAGAAATAAAACATTACGAATATAGTTGAATTTTTATTGTGTACCTCTTCCCTGATCACCTTGCCCTTTCTTGCCCAACAATTAAATACCATCTTGAATTTGTTTATAATTTTTATATATTTCTATACATACTTATAAGTATACTATATAGAATTATATATTACAACAATATATAATAGAATTATATATTACAACAATATATAATAGAATTATATATTACAACAATATATAATAGAATTATATATTACAACAATATATAATAGAATTATATATTACAACAATATATAATAGAATTATATATTACAACAATATATAATAGAATTATATATTACAACAATATATAATAGAATTACATATTACAACAATATATAATAGAATTATATATTACAACAATAGAATTGTTGAGGATATTTTAAAACTTTATATAAACTGTTCCATTATATACATATTCTTCTACACTTGTTTTTTTTTGCTCAGCACTGTTTGTGATATTCATCTATATTTATTCATGTAGTTCTAGTCCATTCATTTTCCTCTACTATAGAGTATTCACTGTATATTTAAAATACCATAATTTATTTATTCCCTTGCTCGTGGGGATTTAAGTTGTTTCCAATTTCTTGGTATTATAAACAACGGGCCTTTAAAAATATATTCATGTGCATATCTCCTGACTTATCATGAGAAAGTCTCTCTAGGAATTCACCTAGGAGTAAAAGTGCTGGGTCATTCATCAGTTACATACATCTTCAACTTTAATAGCTATTGCCATATTGTTCTCCAAAGTGGTTGTAACTATTTACACTACCACCAGCAGTGTAGAAAATGTCTCACTTTCTACATTCTAGCCAAAATTGGAACTGTCAGACTTGGTGATTTTTTGCAAATTTGATAGGCATGAAATGTTAACTTGGTGGTATTAACTTGTATTTTCCAGATTACTAGTAAGAATGATAATCTTTTTATGTTTATTAGTCATTCATGTTTCTTCTACGAACTGCTTATTCAAATCATTTTTATAATGGGTGTCTTTTATAAAAAATGGTTTGAGAAGGTCTTTATATATTCTTGGTAACAATCCTTTATCAGTTATATGTGTAACAAATATCTTCTGGTTTTTGGATTTTGTTTCACATTTTAATTATGTCTTTTGATGAATAGAAATTTATAATTTTAATGTGTCAAATTTATAAACTTCTCATGAGTGATCCTCAGTTTACCTTAAGAATTTCCCTGCTGGGTACAGTGAGTGGTTCATGCCTAAAATCCCAGCACTTTGGGAGGCTAAGGTGGGAGGATAACTTGAGCCCAGTAGTTTGAGACCAGCTTAGGCAACACAGTGAGACCCTGTTTCTCAAAAAAAAAAAGATGGCATGTGCCTGTAGTCCTAGGTACTAGGGAGGCTGAGGCAGGAGGATCACTAAAGACTAGGAGTTTGATGCTGCACTGAGCCCTGATCATGGTACTGTACTCCAGCCTGGGTGATAGAGCAAGACCCTGTCTCTCAAAAAAAAGTTTTCCCTACTCCAAACTCATAAATACATTTTCCTATACTTTTACTTAAAATTTTAAAAGTGTTGCCTTGATGCTCTTTTCAACACACTAAAATTAAATGTTTTGAAGTATGTACTGCACCCAGGAAATGTTCTTCATTCTGCTTAGGTGTCAGGATCTACTCTGGCCAATAAGGGACACATCATAAATGTGGTTGAACAAGGCACTCCCTAGATCTAATTTGAACTGTGCACGACCTCCCAAGTATTAAAAAGAGTCTCCACAATACTCTCAGGTACAACATGGTTCTTGTGTTGGTAAATGTGCAGAGGTCACAGATAATATGAGACTTTATGAGACTCTTTAACACTAACTTCTCAGGTACGCTTTGCCTTAAGGAACAGTAAAAGTTCAATATAGAATAAATTCTATAGAAATAAAATTTACTATCCCAAAAGGTAGAGAAATTCTCTAACAGTTTACATTTTAAAATGTGGTAACAAATGGATTATGATGGTTAATATCATAACATACTATATCGGTGGCTGATAGAAGTTCAGATACTACTTTTGTTTTGCATAATTTTCTCAGCTTTCTCATTATTCATCAGTCTCCAGCCCCTCTTAGAATACTGAAGTTTGTTCCATACCTAGGCTAATGAGGCATCAGGTTATTTTTTTAAAAAATGATACATTATATTTGTACATATTTATAAGGCACACATGAAATTTTATTACATGCATAGTGTGTAAAGATCAAGTCAGAGTATTTAGGGTATCCATCACCCATGTATTAATCATTTCTATGTGTTGGGTACACTTCAAGTCCTCTCTTCTAGCTATTTTGAAAAATACAACACATTGTTGTTTACTATAGTAACCCTACTCTGCTACTGAACATTAGAACTTATTTCTCCTAACTAAGTATGTATGTTTATTCTCATTAACCAATCTCTCATCCCCTCCACCTCATCCCCTGCTCCCCCCTTCCACCCATATACCCTTCCCAGTCTCTGGTATCCATTCCACTCTACCTTCATGTGATCAACTTTTGTAGCTCCCACATATGACTGAGAATGTGCAGTATTTGTCTTTCTGTGTCTGGCTTATTTCACTTAACATAATGACCTCCAGTTTCAACCATGTTGCTGCAAAGGGAATGACTCCATTATTTTCTATGGCCAAATAGTATTACATTGTGTATACATGCCACATTTTCTCCATTCATCCATTGATGGACACGTAGGTTGACTCCGTATCTTGATTATTGTGAACAGTGCTACAATAAACATGAGCGTGCATGTATCTCTTTGACATATTGATTTCTTTTCCTTTGGATAAATTCCCAGTAGTGGGATTGTTAGATCATATGGTAGTTCTATTTTTAGTTTT
This sequence comes from Pongo pygmaeus, assembly GCF_028885625.2. Taxonomy (NCBI): domain Eukaryota; kingdom Metazoa; phylum Chordata; class Mammalia; order Primates; family Hominidae; genus Pongo; species Pongo pygmaeus. The sequence continues at coordinate 72,939,146 of NC_072396.2, read as the reverse complement.
TTTTTTTTTTTTTTTTTAGAAATCTGCATACTGTTTTTGACAATGGCTGTGCTAATTTACACTCCTACCAACAGTAGATAAAAGTTTCCTTTTCTCCACATCCTTGCCAGCATCTGTGGGTTTTTTTTTTTTTTTTTTTTTTTTGTCTTTTTAGTAATAGCCATTCTAACTGAAGGTAAGATGATATCCCATTGTGGTTTTGACTTACATTTCCCCAGTGATTAGAAGTTGAGCATTTTTTCACACACCTGTTGGACATTTACATGTCTTCTTTTGAGAAATGTCTATTCAGATCTTTTGCCCATTTTTGATAAGATCATTAGATTTTTTTCCTATAGAGTTGTTTAAGCTCCTTATGTATTCTGGTTATTAATCCACTGTCAGATTGACAATGGATTAATTCATCAGTCCCAGCATATTACCTTCTCCCATTCTGTGGGGTTTCCTACACTTTGTTGATTGTTTCCTTTGCTGTGCAGAAGTTTTTTAAACTTGATGTGATCCTATTTGTCCATTTTTGCTTTGGTTGGCTGTGCTTCTGGGACATTACTCAAAAAATCTTTGCCCAGTCCAATGTTCTGGAGAGTTTCCCCAATGTTTTCTTTTAGTAGTTTCATAGTTTGAGGTCTTAGATTTAAGTCTTTAATCCATTTTGATTTTTGTGTATGATGAGAGATTGGGGTCTAGTTTCATTCTGCATATATATTTATCCAGCTTTCCCAGTGTCATTCATTGAAGACTATCCTTTCCCCAATGTATATTCTTGGCACATTTGTTGAAAATTAATTTACTGTATAGATTTGTTCCTGGGTTCTCTATTCTGTTCCTTTGGTCTATGTGTCTGTTTTAATGCCAGTACCATGTTGTTTTGGTTACTATAGGTCTGTGGTATAATTTTAAGTCAGGTAATGTGATTCTTCCAGTTTTGCTCTTTTTGCTCAGGCTAGCTTTGGCTATTCTGGGTCTTTTGTGTTTCCATATAAATTTTAGGATTATTTTCCATCTTTTTATTTATTGATCCTTTGTATTTTTTTAGTCTCTATTTTCTGTAGGTGTGCTCTGGTCTTTATTTCTTTCCTTATGCTAATTTTGGCTTGGTTTGTTCTTCCTTTTCTAGTTCTGTTCTACTTTTTTGAAGCAGTCATTTGCTGCCATAAACTTCCCTCTTGGCACTGCTTCTGCTGTATCCCACAGGTTTTGGTATATTGTGTTTCTGTTTTCATTTTCTTCATGAAATTTTTTGATTTCCATTTTAATTTCTTCATTGGCTCAGTGGTCATCCAGGAGCATGTTGTTTAATTTCCATGTATTTGTATCGTTTCCAAAGTTCCTCTTGGTATTGATTTCTAGTTTTATTCTCTTGTGGTCTGAGAAGATACTTTGTATGATTCCAATTTTTAAAAATTTGTTGAGACTTGTTTTGTGGCCTAACATATGGTACATCCTGGAGAATGCTCCACATGCTGATGAGAAGAATGTATAGTCTGTAGGTGTTAGATAAACTGTTCTGTAAATGTCTGTTAGGTCCATTTGGTCTAGAGTTCAGTTTAAATCCAATGTTTCTTTGTTGATTTTCTATTTAGAATCTGTCTAATACCAAGAGTGGAATGTTGAGGTCCCCCACTATTACTGTATTTAAGCCTATCTCTCTGTTTAGATCTAGTAATATTTGCTTTTTGAATCTGGGAGCTCCAGTGTTAGGTGTGTATATATTTCAAATTTGTATATCTTCTTACTGGATTGATCCCTTTGTCATTTTATAGTGACTTTGCCTTTTTCTTTTTTACTGTTTTTGACTTAAACTCTAATTTATTTGCTATAAGTATAGCTACTTCTGCTCACTTTTGGTTCCCATTTGAGTAGGATATGTATGTTCTTCCATGTCTTTACTGTCAGCCTATATGTGTCTTTACAGGTAAAGTTCATTTCTTGTACACAGCATATAGTTAGGTCATGTTTTTTAAAAATACATTCAGCCAGTCTATATCTTTTATGTGGAGAATTTAATACATTTACATTCAAGTTTATTATTAATATGTGAGGTTTTGTTTCTGGCATATTGTTATTTTTTCTGGTTGTTATATATATCCTTTGTTCCTTTCTTTTTCTCTTGTTTTTCATTATGGTTTGGTGGTTTTCTGAAGTGGTACTGTTTGAGCTGTTTCTCTGCCTCATTTGTGTGTTTGCTTTACCAGTGAGGTTTATAACTATGTGTGTTTTTATGATGGTAAATGTAATCCTTTCACTGCCAGGTTTAGGACTCCCTTGAGAACTTTCTTAGGGCAGATCTAGTGGTGATAAAGTCTCTCATCTTTTGTCTGTCTCGCTTCCTCTTTTATGAACAGCAATTTTGCTGGGTATAGTATTTTTGATTAGCAGCTTTTTTTTCTTTCAGAACTTTGAATATATCATCCCATTCTCTCTGGTTTGTAAAATTTCTGCTGAGAAATCTGCTGTTAGTCTGATGGCGATTCCCTTATAGGTGACTAGATGCTTTTCTCTTGCTGTTTTAATTTAATTTAATTTTTATTTTATTTTATTCTCTTTGACTTTAGAATGTTTGCCTACAATGTGCCATGGAAAAGATCTTTTTGCTATGTATGTGTTTGGGGACCTCTGAGCCTCCTGTACCTGGATGTTTAAATCTCTTGCTGGTCTTAGGAAGTTTTATTTATAAAATCTGTTTCGCTAAGTGCATTTTCTAACCCTTTTATTATCCGCTTGCCTCCCAGATAACTCAAGTATTTGTTCACTTTATGGTGTCCTATATATATATTAAAAAGCTCTGCTTATTCTTTTTTGTTCTTTTTTCTTTATTTTTCATTTTTGTCTGATTGGGTTATTTCAAAAGACCTGTTTTCAAGTTCTGGATTCTTTCTTCTGCTTGATCTAATCTATTGTTGAGGTTTTCAAATATGTTTTGTATCTCATTAAGTGATTATTCAGTTCCAGAATTTGTTTGGTTCTTTTTTATGATATCTATCTCTGGTAAAACTTCATTCACATCCTGAATTGTTTTTCTGATTTCTGTATATTGTTTTTCGGTATTCTCTTGTATCTCACTCAGCTTCTTTAAAATCATCATTGCGAATGTTTTTTCTGATATTTCATTAATTTATTTTTTATTTGTAGTTGTTGCTGCAGAATCATTGTGTCCCTTTGGAGATGTCTTCATCCCTTGCTTTTTCACGTTTCCTGTTTCTTTATTTGATATCTGCACATCTGGTATAATAGTCACTTCTTCCAATTTTTTGAATTTGCATTCATGGTGGGGACATTTTCCTGAAGACGTATCTATGGTATTGGTTGAGCAGGACACTTTGGCTTTGATTCTGGGTGTGTGCAGCAGTGTAGTCTCTGTATGATTTCTTTGGCTATAAACAGCATCAGAGATATCTGTAATTTCCTCAGTGGCTTAGGGTGTAGTTATTTGTGGAAGCTGTGGTGAAGTTTTGCTGAGTAGTGGGATTCTAGGTGGTCCTGTCTTTGGCTCCTAGTGGTGGCAGCACTAAGCAGAGCATTTCTATTCTTGGGGCCCAGGGTGGCATACATTGGCTCCAGTGTTAGTAGGCCAATTCTTGGGCCTCCAGATGACCTACTCAGATGTTGGTAGTTGGTAGTTGTAGCAGTGGGCCAGGCAGATGGGTGGGTTATCAGGCCCCTGGACAGCCAACATGCTTTAGGCGATGTCAGTGGCAGTGGCAGAATGACACTCTGGGTCTAGAGCAATGTGCACTGGTGTTGGTGGTGGCTGTGATGAGCTGGCTGAGCCAGTCTTCAGACCCACAGGTGGAAGGTGCTAGTAGGTAGGTGCTATGTAGGTAGGTGCTATGCAGGTAAGTGCTATGCAGGTGGTGGAGTGGCAGGGTGGGTAGGCCCTAGCTCAGGACCCCTGGAGGAGTTCTGAGGTGTTAACGGTGGTGGACTGGGCTGGGCAATCCCCTGGTCCCTGGACTGTATGTTTTGGATGGGGGAGGGGGCGAAGCTGGGCCAGGTAGGCTTGTCCTCAAGCCCCCTGATAGTGTGTAGATGGGGTGAGGTGATCCCCAGGCCCATGGTGAAATGTTCAGGTTGGGAGTGGTACTGGCCATGCTGTGGCTTTGCCACTGGGGAGGGCACAGCTGCCTTCAGAGGTGGCAGCCTAGGCCAGTGCGTGGGGAATGCATGTGCTGCTTGCATCTAAGCCCCAGTGGTCTTGCCTCTTAGCCCTGATGGCAGTAGTCTGCACCTTGCTTGTACCTCGGCCCTGACTGTGGCAGCCCATGCTTCACTTGCACTTCAGTCCTTGTGCCACTCAGATTATGTTTTTAATGATTTATAGAATCATACAGAAGGAAAATAATTTCAATATTTGATAAGTTTTTATTTAAAATAGACATGTTATTTGGCCTATAAATTTTACTCCAGGGAATTTATCCTGAGGAATGATTAAGGATGTACACAAAGATTTAGCTACAATTATGTTTATTTTAAGAAGAAAAATTTGGAAAAAGTTCTAAGAACAGAAAACAGTTATTAAGTATGTCTGAGGCTGAGCTGTTGCTCACACCTGTAATCCTAGCACTTTGAGAGGCTGAGGCAGGAGGATCAGTTGAGGCCAGGAGTTTGATGCCAGCCTGGGCAACATAGCGAGACCCCGTCTCTACAAAAAATAAAATTAGCTGGGTGTGGTGGGGTGGATTAGCCTCCCATTTAGCTACTTGGGAGGCTGAGGCAGGGAGATTGCTTGAGCCCGAGAGTTCAAGCTTTTGTAGTGAGCTATGATTGTGCCACTGCACTGCAGCCTGGGTGACGGAGTAAGATCCCAACTCTACGAAGAATTTAAAAATAAAAAATAAATACGTCATTGTACATCCACGCTATAGAATATGTAGCCCCTCTTTTGAGCTCCAGAATTTCACATTCAATTGCATACTCAACAGATCTACCTGTCTATCCAAGAGTGAGCTACTCATCTCTGCCCCTCCATACACACAAACCTAGTCCTTATTTCAGTAAATAGCATCACCTTCTATTCAGTTCTCCAAGCCAGAAACCTAGAAATAATGACTTTCTCTCTTTCAACATCCCATCCAATGAATCACCTAGTTCACTTTATTTTACCTCCCAAATATCTATTGAATCTAATATTCAGAATCTTCACTGCCAACATCCTAGTTGAGCCACCTTATCTACTGCAATAGCCTCTTCACTGGTCTCCACACATCCACTCTAGTCCTCCAAAACACTGTTTATATTGTAGCTAGAGGAATCTTTTAGAAATTCATAGCTAACTGATAAAATACAAAAAGTGTCTGTCATTCAGTTAATAGTGTTGTATCAATGTCTGCTTCCTGTTTTTAATAATTGTACTAACATTATTTCAAATATTATTACTGGGGGAATATGAGTGAAGGGTACATTGGAACTTCCTTACTAATTTTGAAATTTCTCATGGGTCTAAATTATTTCCAAATAAAATGTTTAAAATTGTTTTAATGTGAAGCTGATCACAATATCCCTTACTTAAAGCCCTTCAGTGGCTAAAGGCCGAAACCTTTACTACTACTATGGCCTTCAATGTCCTACAGAGTCTGAGCTCTGCCTATATCTCAAGGCAAGGTTTTTTTTTTTTTTCTTTCAACCACTCTTTTTGTTATCTGTGCTAGGTCCTTTGAATATACCCTGTTTTTTAATGCTACTGCTTCTTCTGTCTGGAATCTCTTTAGTCACCTCCCTCCCTTCTTTGCCTAATTAAATACTATTCACCCTTCAGATTTCAACTCAAGCATCTCTAAGTGAAAAGCACTTGGTAAATATTTGTTGAGTGAATAAATGCAGGAAGCACAAGCTCAAACAGTAAGCCCATTACCAAGACACATGTAAAGATGTTTTGCCAGAGACAACGAGTTTTCTACATCCAGGAGTGAATCTACCCTCCCTAAGTTAATCCATTTTCTCTTTCTTTTCTGCTAAAACCCACCTTCCACTAGAAGCTAAAAATGGGAGACACTAGCTTTTCCAGCCTCTTTTTCAGCTAGAGTATGGTTAAGCAGTCCAATCTTGACAATGGAACTTCAGCTTATAGGTAGTTTTGATTCTGAGAAAGGTTTTTCTCTGACATAAAGAGAAACTTCCTCTTCCTTGCTTGTAGAGAAAAGAGCATAACAGGCCTAAAACTGCTATCCTCAGAAAGATCTGCTTATTTGGTTGGCCTTATAAGCTAAAGCTGGAGCAAATAAAAAAAACCAAAAACAAACAAACAAAAATCTCCATTCAACCATTAGGGGACAAGCTTAAAGGCAAAAGCCAACATGAAAGAGAAGGTGAGAGAGAAAGACAGAAAGTACCTGGGTCCTTGATAACATCACTCTGCCTTGGAATTTCCCAACTCTAGAACCATTTGACTGGTGTGTTATGGGAGATAATTTTTTAAAAAACCTACTATTAGAAACACTTTGAGTTTTCTGTTACTTGTAGCCAAAGAAATCTTAATTGATAGTAATGATACGGTATGACAGAATGCAAACTACAAAATAAAACTTATATCAGAGAGTTTCTGACATCTTAACTGTGTTTTTCAATCTACAAGTATGCTTTTACTTTGTGAAACAGATGTAGTCCTGAAAAGTTGTGCTAACAAAATTTCTATAAAATTTCACCTTACACAAAAATCAACTCAAGATGGATCAAAGACTTAAATCTAAGATGTGAAACCATAAAAACTCTAGAAGATAACATTGGAAAAACTCTTCTAGACATTGGCTTAGGCAAAGAATTCATGACTAAGACTACAAAAGCAAATGCAACAAAAACAAAAATAAATAGATGTGAGCTAATTAAACTAAAAAGCTTCTGCACAGCAAAAGAAATAATCAGCAGAGCAGACAACCCACAGAGTGGGAGAAAACATTTGCAAACTATGCATCTGACAAAGGACTAATATCCAGAGTCTACAAGGAACTCAAGCAAATCAGCAAGAAAAGAACAAATAATCCCATCAAAAAGTGAGCAAAGGGCATAAACAGACAATTCTCAAAAGAAGATATACAAACAGCCAACAAACATATGAAAGAAATACTCAACATCACTAATTATCAGGGAAATGCAAATTAAAACCACAATGAAAGACTACCTTACTCCTGCAAAAATGGCCATAATTAAAAGGTCAAAAACGATAGATGTTGGCATGGATGTGGTGGAAAGGGAACATTTTTTTAGACTGCTAGTGGGAATGTAAATTCATATAACCACTATGGAAAACAGTATGGAGATTCTTTAAAGATTTAAAAGTAGAACTACCATTTGATTGAGCAATACCACTACTAGGTATATACCCAGAGGAAAAGAAGTCATTATATGAAAAAGACACATGCACACCCATATTTATAGCAGCACAATTCACAATGGCAAAAATATGGAAGCAACCTAAGTGCCCTGTGACAAACCAGTGGATAAAGAAAATGTGGTATATATGCACCATGGAATACCACTCATCCATAAAAAAGAACAAAATAATGTCTTTTGCAGCAACTTGGATGGAGCTGGAGGCCATTATTCTAAGTGAAGTAATTCAGGAATGAAAAACCAAATATTAATATCATATGTTCTCACTTACAAGTGGGAGCTAAGCTATGAGGAGGCAAAGGCATAAGAATGATATAATAGACTTTGGGGACTCAGTGGGGGAATGGTTAGAAGGGGGACGAGGAATAAAAGGCTAAATATTGGTTACACTATACACTGCTCAAGTAATGGATACACCAAAATCCCAGAAATCACCACTAAAGAACTTATCCAGGTAACCAAAACGCAGCTGTACCCCCCAAAACTGTTAAAATAAAAAGAAAAAATTTAAAAATACAATTGTTGCCAGGTGCGGTGGCTCACGCCTGTAATCCCAGCACTTTGGGAGACCAAGACAGGCAGATAACGAGGTCAGGAATTCGAGACCAGCCTGACCAACATGGAGAAACCCCGTCTCTACTAAAAATACAAAAATTAGCCAAGCGTGGTGGCACGTGCCTGTAATCCCAGCTACTCAGGAGCCTGAGCCAGGAAAATCGCTTGAACCCAGGAGGCGGAGGTTGCAGTGAGCCGAGACAGTACCACTGCACTCCAGCCTGGATGATAGAGCGAAACTCCATCTCCAAAAGAAAAAAAAAATACAATTGTTGCACAGAAAACAAATAAAATTTCTATAAAATTAGTATTTGTCTATTAGCATACATTACAATTTCATGAATTACAGCTTTAATTTCTAATTTACCTTCAGTTGAATATCACACTTATTTTCTACATCTTATCCCTGTTATGGTGATTAAGAAGATAGATTTTGGAGCCAGGCTTCCTAGGATTAAAGCCCAAGTCTGTCACTTATAGTTGGGTACCTGAGACATGTCACTTTACCTCTCTGTGTCTCAAATTTTTTTGTATTTGAAAATTATAATAATGTGGTTCCCATAAAATGGGATTTTGTGAGAAGTAATTCACATAAGCAAAGCAATTGACAAAGGGCTTGTCATCAACATATAAATATTTCTTATTATTTTTACTATTCCTATCTCCAGGCCTTTCCAAATTACCTTTACATTCTATCAAGTACTTAGGTATAATTTATTTTCCAACTTCATAAACTCAAATTTTGTTTAAAAAATGACCATGAATTGATATTTGTTGAAGCAGGGTGATGTGTACATACATGAGCAGTCCATTCCATCATACGAATCTACCTGTGTATATGTTTGAATTTTTCATAAGAAAAAGTAAAAAAGCTTAAAGGAGATATATCTTCCCTGTCATAAGTTAAGCATATATGCCCTTCAAAAGGCAATACTGTATTCAAATGAAAACCAAAGCACTGTGTTTCACTTATCATAACTACTTCAGTTGCCTGTTTTGAGGGGTATATGTGTGAAAAGATTACACAAATTAGAGCATTTGTTAAGTGACCAAAAAAAAAAAAAAAAGCCATGAGAAAATTACTAGCTGACAAAATTTACAATTCATCTAAGAAATTCTATGAGGGACTCTGAACTGCTGGCACCAGCAGTATGTTTAAATATGATAGTGTAGAGCAGACCATCTAGATGCTTTGCTCTACTTGCTCCAAGAAGATGGTCAGACACGGTTTCATGTGAAACATATTATTCTGTAAAAGAACATGAAGCTGAGAACAATAACACCAATAAAAGTTGATTACCAGGTGATTCATCCTTTGTTTTGTTATACTTTTGGGCCCAAATATTCTTAGTAATATACAAGGTATGCATACTACATATATTTAGGAACTCTTAGTAGCAGGGTATTTCAGTCATTGAGTGGGTCACACGCTGAATATTCTTTCCTGATTAATTTGCTATCAATTGAACTAAGATTAAATAAAATATACAGCTAAGCAATTTAATGGGTAAAAGTAGTATCTGAACACATTCTTTTTCTTTCCCTCTCTTCCCCTTCCTTTTCCCCAACTTTCACCCCTCTGCCCCTCCCCCGACATATATAGATCTTGACAAAAGATGGCACATGTATACATATGTAACAAACCTGCACGTTGTGCACATGTACCCTAAAACTTAAAGTATAATAATAATAAAATATAAAAAAAAGAAAAAAGAGGACTTTAAGGGGTCTTCTCATGGCATTGGCCCTATTGAATTACTAGGTTTCCTTTATATATTTTCATTCACCAAACAGTATGGATATTCTGAGCTATTAGGATTTGTTAAGAATTGGATAATTTAGTCAAGCAGCCACCATGCTGATAAGCCAAAAGTATTCAAGATGCTCAAGATGTGCTCACATAATAAACCTGGGAAAACATCTTCTAAAGTGTTTTCAAACAGGCCTGGGAATCAGCAATCTAAGTTCATGCTAGATTCAACTTTAATACATTATTTTAACACTTACCAAATTACAAAGTGCCTCTCTGCTTCAATTTTCCCCTTTTCATTTAGAAAAGATTTGCCATCAGCCACTTGGAATGTTAAACTATATTAGTAGATCACCTATCTACTTTTTGAGGCCATGATAAAAGACTGTATAACGGCAGCCTAAAAAGTAGTGTTAAAAGAGAATGAATATAGAAAATGAGAAAAAGAGACAAAGAGGAATATAGATACAACATTTTTTAAAAGCAGAAGGAAAGTTAGAATAGCATAGTATCACCAAGATCAAGGAATACTTGTGAGAGGGTACATCAAATTCATGAAGAACGTGGACTAAGTAAAGGCCAATGAGTTTGGGAATTTAGCTCGAAATTACTTTAACAAAGGTTTTAATAGAAGGGTGACAGTGGATAGGGATGAAATAGATACAGCTGGTGCAGAGCCTTCATTTGAAAAATTTGCCCCAAGAAATATGAGATGACTTCATCACCCAATTTATCTCTGCTGATTTCATAAATCCTTTTGTTAGGTTATTCTGCTACTACTTCTGGTTCTGCTAAGAAACAGAACCAGATTGTATTCCCTTACCCTTGCTCACAAAACATCTCTTCTGTCATTTAAACTGCTCAAAGATTTCCATCTTCTTCAGGAAACCATCTCTATTTAATTCAACAAGAACTATTTCACTGCTTTGATTAAACTTTTAACTCCAATGACAATAGCATATCTACCCTTGGCCCACTATGTTTAATTTTAATGGAAGTTATATACTGATGTTAATTCCTTTTCTATAATTCTTTATTGACCTACAGATATACTTACACTTCAGGCTTATCAAAACAAGACTCACATTCTGAAGAATATGACTATTTCTGTGACCTGGTGAATGATCCATAGAAAATAATTTGTTGACGTGGCTTCAATGTATTCTATACAAGTAGTAATCCTGCAGTACAAGTGAGGGAAGGAGAAAACATTGTATGTTAGTTACCCAAATCTCTTTTCATTTTGAGGGTGTATATACAGGTTATTTTTCTGTAGTAATAGTTTCAGAGCTCAGTCAAGTTATATTTTAGATACTTTGTCAAGTTATTCAGTCTCCCAGTCCTTGGTTGGCTTCAAAGATCTTTTTACCAGTTAATTTACAACAGAGAAGCCAGGTACCATACGCTTTATTGGCCCGCTCACTATCCTAGGCCTGTAATTTCTTTCAAAATATTTAAAGCAGAACTCTATCACTGAGACACTTCGAGAACAAATCCTCCAGGAAAGCTCCTCCATAATGAAATTGGCCCTGTTTAAAACAAGTACCACTATATAACTACACAAAGCAGCACTAATGTGCCTCATAATTGAATGCAGTTGCTAAGATACACATTTGTGTGGCCACACAAGACCAGAATAACTTCTGGGCAAGGCTCCTTAACCCCTCCTCTCCTCTCAGTCCAAGTCTCCTTAGTAGCTGGCTAATGTTTTTTTTTTGTTGTTGTTGTTCTTTTTTTAAAAGCATTTAATGTTATTTGTCTACACACACTTGGTGACAAACAAAACTGTTGAGGAGCCAAAATAATTAAGTTTTGTGCATGACTGACTCACCTTTCTCTTCCTCCTCCCAGTCACCCCATCCCCATCTTGATGGCACTCTTCATGCATAGTCCTTTTTACTTATCAAAAACAAGATCTTGATACCAGCTTTCCATATCTGTAGCCACCCCAGTCTGTATTTGGCTCCCTTAGTGGAAAACAAGCCAGGGGTTGACTTGGGTGTAGCTACTTCTGGGAACAAAGTGAGCATTGCAGATTATTCTAAGATTTAGCACCTGCCGTATCCTCCAAAGTCTACCCAACTTGTCTTTTCCCTCCAAACTCCCTCCCCACACTATTCTTGACTTGCAAACTTAATTTTTCCCTCCCTATGCTATGCTATGATACTCCAAAATATATATTTTACATGTTCTGGAGCATCACGTTTACTGGTATTTATCATTTTGATACTATACCTACCTTTTCTAGTATTTTTATAATTTGTTATAATGCTTTTGATGACAAATTATGACAATGAATTGCTTCTCTTTTTTAATCATAGAATTTCTGTCTAACAGATATAATTGTATATCTAAGATACTGGCCATACAAGTATACTTTGTTTTAAGTGACTATAGGTTTCTGTTGAGGCCATCTAGGAAAGTCATACGAAAGAATATACTAGACTAATTCCTGTAATTAGCATACTTCACCAAGACATTCAAAACATAACATGACTAACTTCAACTTTATAACAATACCTCTAGCAGCAAACTTTTTCTGTGAAGGGCCAATTAGTAAATATTTTGGGCCTTTTGAGTCATACAGTCTGTATCATAACTATTCAACTCTTTAGTTGTACTGCAAAAGTAGCCATAGATAATACATAAATGAATGAATGTGGTGGTGTTCCAACAAAACTGTATTTACAGACAGAAAATAAGTACTGGTGAGGTTGTGCTGAAACAGAACCATCATAAACTGCTGGTGATAATGAAAAAGGTGCAGACACCTTGAATGACAATCTAACAGTTCCTCATAAGGTTAAAAGAGCTGCCATATGATCGAGTAATTCTACTCCTAGGTAGAATTTCTTACAAGAGAAATGAATACGTACATCCACACGAAAACTTATACATGAGTGTTCACAGAAGGATTATTAATAATAGCCAATAGATGAAAACAACCCAAATGGCCACCACCTGATGAGTAGATAAATAAAATGTTGTATTTTCATACAATGGACTATTATTCAGTCATAGAAAAAAATTAGGTAGATACATACTACAACATGGAGGAACTTTGTAAACACCATGCTAAGTGAAAGACGTCAGTCACAAAGGACTGCATATTGTGTGATTCTATTTATATAAAATGTACATCATAGACAAATCTATAGAGATGGAAAGTAGAAGAGTGGTTGCCAGGTGTATTAGTCTGTTCTCACATTGCTACAAATAACTAGGTGAGACTGGGTAGTTTATCAAGAAAGGAGGTTTAATTGACTCACAGTTCTGCAGGCTGTATGGGAGACATGGCTGGGGAGGCCTCAGGAAACTTACAGTCTTGGTGGAAGGATGAAAGAGAAGCAAGCATGTCTTCATATGGTGGCAGGAAAGAGAGAGTGAAGGGGGAATTGCCACACACTTTTATACAACCAGATCTCATGAGAACTCACTCACTATCACGAGAACAGCAAGGCAAAAATCTGTCCCCATGATCCAATCACTTCTCACCAGGTACCTCCCCCAATATTGGGAATTACAATGTGACATGAGATTTGGGTGGGGACACAGAGCCAAACCAAATCACCAGGTCCTCAGGAGAAAACAGGGAATGGCTGCTAACAGGTATAGGGTTTCTTGTTACGGTGATGAAAATGTCCTAAAATGGATTGTGGTAATGGTTACACAACTCTGTTAATATGTTAAAGATTATTGAATTGTAAAATTTAAATAGGTAAATTGTATGATATGTGAATCATATCTCAATAAAGCTGCCATTAAAAAACATTTATCTACAAAAACAGGCAGTGGGCTGGATTTGGCCTGAGAGCATTTGCTCTGTAGGATAAAGGTGTAAGTACTCTTGGAGATATTATTTATATTATACATATACAGCATTTATATACATATACAAGATTTCATCTGTATATGTTTTATTAATATTTGTATCTTTCTTTATAAATGTTATAAGGGGTACAGGTTAGACACAGAATTCTTTTAGAGCAATGCATTTATACACAACCATATCTGTATACATATACATACACAATAGCTTAATAAATATTTTTATTGATATAAGTAGCCACAAGTTTTGTTTTTTGTCTTTAAACTATGACTACTAAAGTGACTGACAAAGCCCTCAGAGAAAATATTGGTGTTTCATGCTTTATCAGTTCTTGGTAGTCAAGTTGTATTATGGCCATATAAACCTTTTCTACCATTTTACAACATATTCTCCAGTAACCACAATGACATTAGAGACAAAAATAATTCAGAGATAGAAGATGTACAGTATTCCTGAACTAGGTAGAGCAGAGGTCAGCAAGCTATGGCCAATCAGGGTAGCTGACTGTTTTTGTTCATTTTGTTTGTTTGTTTTTGGTTTTTTTTTGAGGTGAAATTTATATAAGATGAAATTAATCATTTAAATTATACAATCAGTAGCGTTTAGTACTACTAAATGCATGAATTATACAAATCAGTAGCATTTAATATTCAAAATCTTATGCAACCACCATGTCTATCTAGTTCCAAAACATTTTCATCACCCCAAAGGTGACTCCATACCCATGAAGCAGTCATTCCCTATTTCTATCTACCTCCAGTCCTTAGAAACCACTGATCTGCTTTCTGTCTCTATGGATGTACCTATTCTGGATATTTCAGGTGACATTTTGTGTCTGGCTCTTTTCACTTGGGATGTTTAAGAGGTTTATTCATGTACTAAGCATGTATCAGCAGTCCATTCCTTTTTATCACTGAATAATATTCTTTTGTATGGGTATGTCACAATTTGATCATCCATTCATCTGTTGATGGACATCTGAGTTGTTTTCAGCTTTTGGCTATTGAGAACAATACTGCTATGAACATTTGTGTACAAGTACTTGTTCAAATATCTGTTAGCAATTCTTTTGGGTATATACCTTAGAATGGAATTGCTGGGTCATATGGTAATCCTATATTTAACTTTTTGAGGAACTGCCAAACTGTTTATACAATGGCTGTACCATTTTACATTCCAACTGGTAATATATGTGGTTCCAATTTCTCTGAATCCTCCCCAACACCTATTTTTGTAAATACAATTTTACTAGAACACAGCCATACTCATTTATGTACTGTGTATGGCTACTTACACACTATAACAGTAGAGTTGAATAGTTGTGACAGAAATCTTATGACCCATAAAGCCCAAACTATTTATTCTCTGGTCCTTTAAAGAAAACGTTTGCTAACAGCTGAAGGTAGAGGTTGTGCCAGAAAATTGCAGGAAGTGTTTTTACTCCATCATTCTAAAGGTTCATGGGTCAGTTACTGGTTTGCTCAATTTCATCACTAAGAAAACTTGGGACAGCAAGATTCAAGCTCAAATAGGAGGTTATCCTAACTGCATCTCAAACATAAAGGAGATAGATAGCCAGACCCCTTATGCTATGTATAAACCATGATTACTGTACTTAACAGCCAGCATAAAAATCCAATGAACCCTTCAATTGTCAAAAACAAAGGACATCATCATGGTTTACCACAAGAAGTTTTAGACGGTTCATTTAGCAAACGCTTCAAGAAAGGAAAATGAAGGGGCACTCAAAAGGCAGAACTGTCCAAATAGCTTATGGAGGAGACATTTAACAAGTACGTTCTGGCATTCAGACTCTTAAACCTTTAGTGGTATGAGTTTTAGATCACTATTTATTACTGTTCAGGAGGCTGGCTCATCTTTTGCCTCCAGTTATTTTTTCTCAATCAAGAACCAGTAGCAAAACCATACTTCCTTTCATTTATCTGTCGCTATAACGATTCTTGCTTTGGCTCGCCAGCTTGAATACAAATGTTTAATGAAGTCTCAACTATTTGTAGGGAGTCTCTATTTGCCAGCATTTCTAAAATCTAAGTATATTAACTTTGACTTTTGTATTACACTGCTATAATTAAATGATAATACAACTGGGAAAAGTGTACACATTAAAGATTATACAAAAGGTTTGAATTAAAAGATAAACTTTAGAAACTCAACTAAATATGATCATTATATAGATTTGACATGAATGAGAATTCAGACTTCATTACAAAAAACCAGCAATGTCTTCTTATGATAGGAGTCATAAATCACACAAAGAGTAATCTATCTACAAGAATCCCTGTCTACTGGAGGTGCATGTAGAATTCATTCTCTAAACAAGAAAAGGTAAAAGTTTGTTTTCATATACTACATATTCAACATCCACATGCATTTTTAGCAAAACCTTTTTCTGAAGTGCGAATTTATCTTCAATGTTATAAAACTATGTTGTTTTATACCTAAATTTGTAATTTATCATTTTGTAATTTATACTTAAATTTAGAACTTTAATAATTTGGGGGCCAGTTTCACAAAACTTCTCTTTCCCCAACCCATATAGCATCACAAGTAAAATAATGTAGTCTAGCCCAGTTCATGGCTCTGGTCATACCACAGGACATATAAGAAAGTGACAGAGCTACTTGAAGATCACAGTGAAAAGGATACAGTCAGATGAAAAAGCACTATCAGAGAGATTAAACAAGTAAATTATGTGAGTCACTACTTACCTAGAGGATCTTAGATAGTCTTTTATTCCCAAACTGGCTTATGAAACATGTCGGTTAGATGTACTAAACCCACGGTGGTAACTTCTAACCCCCAAATGACAAACTACATATAGTTATATAAATTGGGGTCCTGGTCACTCAAGAATTTTAAAGAGACACAGGTGAGAAATCAAAATTACCCTTTATAAAGGTGCGACTTGCCATGATTTATGGCCATTCTACCAAAGGGCTGAGGAGCTGCCAACAAAATACTCACCTACCTACCCCCAACATTCACTAGAGATCTCTATAGAACCACAAACCAGCATGTTTAACCTCCATATTGGGAAAGTTTCTAAAAAACCTGTCCAAAAAACAACAACAATAACAACAACAACAAAACCCAACAAAACCCAGAATCAACAGAAACAAACCATTGTCATAAGCTATTGGAGAAAAGACTCATAGGTTTTGTAAAGGAAAATAATCCCTGACTAAAAGTATTTATTTTTTTTTTTTGAGGAGATCAATATAACTAAGGGAAATAAATTAGCTAGAGAATCATAATAAATATTTAAATACTAAATAGTTTTAAAACTGTATTCTCCAGGACTCTAGGATACAGAGGTACTTCAGGAATTCTGCAAATACTTAATTTGAAAATCATTTTTAAAACACTTTAAAAAACTGTAGTGAAAGTTAAGAACTATCAACACACACACCTGACTATGTTAGATACTAAATATATATTGTTGAAGACCAACCACCTACTCACTAACTTGTTTCAGAGAGTCAACTAGTATTTGCTTAAAGCTCAGAATAAATCTTCTCCTGCCATTTCTGTGCATATATTAAAATTCTCCTAGATAGGCAGATGATTAGGAAGGCCACAGCTCCCCTCTTCTTCAGGGCTATGCATTTCTGTTTGTATTACTCTGTTCTCATGCTGTTAATAAAGACATACCCGAGACTGGGTAATTCATTAAAAAAAAAGAGGTTTAATGGACTACAGTTCCACATGGCTGGGGAGGCCTCACAATCATGGTGGAAGGCAGAGGAGGAGCAAACGCATGTCTTACATCGTGGCAGGCAAGACAGCTTGTTCAGGGGAACTTCCATTTATAAAACCATCAGATCTCTTGAGACTTATTCACTACTACGAGAACAGTATGGGGAAAACCACCCTCGTGATTCAATTATCTCCACCTGGCCCCGCCTTTGACACATGGGGATTATTACAATTCGAGGTGAGATTTGGGTGGGGACACAGCCAAACGACATCACTGTTCATACAAAAATTTGTAAAAAGTATAATACTATGGCATATGTGCCTAATGCTTGCCTGGCATCAAATTGAGCCCCTGCACATCTGTTCAACTATTCTTTTGTCATGTAAGAATCAGTTATAGAATAACAAGTGACATTAATACATTATAGTAAAGAGCTTCTGCACAGCAAAAGAAGCTACCATTAATACATTATAAGAAATTAATACATTACATTACAATTTATGCACTTGTGAGCTTTGGATGTTTCTCTTATATTTTGTTAAAGAATATAAGCACTTGTCAGATATTGTCAATGACTCAATTTCAAAATAAAAGTTTCCTACTATTCTTTCAAGTTTTAGGATCAGTTACAAGATGAGCTACTAAAACAAAAGGTTTTCAAGAACCTGAACATCAGGTAACAAAATATAATAACTCTCCTGGAAACAAGTAAAATGAGTCAAGTGGCTGCCTTAGCTTATTGCTGTGAGCGGATTTCTAGGCTGCAGTGTAGACTGAAGAACTGAAGTAGAGATTAGCAGACTTTCTGAGTTGAGACAGAGCTAACAGGCTAAGAAGACCAAGATTATCTAAAGTTCACAGGACAGAGTACTGGAGAGGAGAAAGCAGTGCAGAAAGAAAGTCCTGGAGACCTGTAAATGTTCCCACTTGAGTATTCAGCAGAGCACTAATCAGTGGATGCATGTGAGGAAACTACCCAAGGCCACAGGGGAAAAAATCCAAAAAGATTAGAGAGAACATTATCCAGTGATCACACAGAACCCAGTAATAATAGCTTTTGTCTCAGCCAGAATGGAAAAACTCATAATTCACTAGGCACTGAGTAGAGTGCCTAACAGCGTGTTGCCTTGGGAGTAGGGAATAATTAGCACCAGGCTAAGCTCTGATCTGTACTCATCTAACTAATTTTAAAAGTAATACCTGAAGGAATTAAACTGTTTCCTAGTAACTTGACTGCATCCCAGAACAGAACTAAAGATTATTTATGGAATAAAAAAAAATCCAGCACCCACAAAACTAAAAACTTTTGTTCACAAAAGGACACTATCAAGAGAGTGAAAATACAACCCACAGAATGGGATAAAATATTTGCAAATTATATCTAACAGGAGGTTAATTCCAGAATATATACAGAATTCTTACAATTCAACACACACACACACAAACTTTAATGGTTATTTCTCCAAAAAAGATACATAAATGGTCAATAAACACATGAAAAGATGTGCAACATCTCTAATCATTAGGTGAATGCAAATAAAAACCACAATAAGATACCACTTCATACCCATTAGGATAGTTATTATTAAAAACAACAACAACAAAAACAGAAAATAACAAGTGTTGGCAAGGATATGGAGAAATTGGAACCCTTGTGCATTGCAGGTGGGATGTAAAATGGTGGAGCTGCTGTGGAAAACAGAATAGTGGTTCCTCAAAAAGTTAAACACAGAATTCCCATATGATCCAGAAATTCCACTTCTAGGTATATCGCCAAAAGAATTGAAAGCAGCGACACAAATAGACACTTGTACACCAATGCTCATAGCAGTATTATAAACAAAAGCCAAAGGGTGGAAACAACCCAACTGTCTATCAATAATAGATGGATGTATAAACAAAATGTAGCATTTTCATGCAATGGAATATTATTCAGCCTTAAAAAGTAATGACTTTCTGATACAAGCTATAACACAGACAAACCTTGAAAACATGCTAACTGAAAGAAGCTAATCGTAAAGGTGTGTGTATCATGATTCCATTAATATGAAATGTCTATCATTGACACATTTATTGAAATAGAAAGTAGATTAGTAGTTATCAGGGGCTAGGGACAGAATAGGTGTGAAATGATGGCTTAATGTGTAACGGAAGAAGTGTGGAATGACTGCTTAATGGATAGAGGGTTTTTTGGGGGTGATGAAAATATTCTGAAATTAGTAGCAATGGTTGCACAGCACTGTGAATATACTAGGAATCACTGAATGGTACAGTCTAAAGTGGCAAATTTAATCAACCTAGATGCCTATCTATGGTGGACTGGATAAAGACAATGTAGTCAATATACACTATGGAATAATACACAGCCATAAAAAAGAATGAAATCATGCCCTCTGCAGCAGCATGGATGCAGCTGGAGACCATTATCCTAAGCAAATTAATGGAGGAACAGAACACCAAATACCACATTTTCTCACTCATAAGTGGGAGCTAAACATTGGGTACACATGGACATAAAGACAGCAATAATAGACACTGGTGACTACTAAATGGAGGAGGGAGGGAGGGGCACAGGAGTTGAATAACTATTGGCTACTTTGCTCACTAACGAGGATGGGATCAATCATACCCCAGTCCTCAGCAACATGCAATATATCTGTAAAACAAACCTGCACATGTACCCCTGAATCTAAAATGAAAATTGAAATTATTAAAAATAAAATGTTGAATTTTACATTATGTAAATTTTACTTAATAAAAATTTAACAAATTGAAGCTAACATTGTATAAAATGATTCATTATAAATGGGTCTTATTCCAGGTATGCAAGGCTGGTTCAACATTAGAAAATCATTTAATGTAATCCACTATATCAACAAGATAAATAAGAACATCATGATAATATTAACTAACACATAAAATGTGCTCGATAGGCTGGGTGCAGTAGCTCACGTCTGTAATCCCAGCACTTTGGGAGGCCAAGGTGAGAGGATTGCTTCAGCCCAGGAGTTTGAGATCAGCCTGGGCAATATAGGGAAAACTTGTCTCTAGAAAATATTAAAAAATAAAAAATTAGCCAGGCATGATGCTGTGTGCCTATAGTCCCAGCTACTCAGGAGGCTGAGGCAGGAGGATCGCTTGAGCTCGAGAGGTAAGCTGCAGTGAGCCATGATTGCACCACTGTACTCCAGCCTGGGTAACAGATCAAGACTCCATCAAAAAAATATTAAAAAATTAAAAAGCATTTGATAAAGTCCAACACTAATTCATGAAAAATCTCTCAGTAAGTAGCAACACAGAAATCCTTCAATTTGATAAAGTGCATCTACAAAGTTCCTACAGCTAACATCACAGCTAACAGCCAATCATAAAGGTCTGTGTATCATATGATTCCATCTTTACCATCACTGGTAGAGTGATTCACGCATATATCAATGGAACAGAATACCTAACCCAGAAATGAACACATAAAAATATGCCCAATCTATTTTTCATAACAGCTTTATTGAGCTAAATTCACATACAATAAACTTCATTCTCTTAGTTATACAACTTAATGGTATTTTGTATATCCACGTAGTTGTTTCACCAATATCGAATTTTGGAATATTTTGATCACCCCAAAAAGAAGCCTCATGTCCAGTAGTAGTCATTCCTTATTTCCCCCTCACACCAGGCACTGCAACTACTAATCTAAATTTTGTCTTTATGAACTTTCCTATTCTGGACATATAAACTGAATCATATAATACGTAGCCTTTTGCATCTAGTTTGTTTAATTATGTTTTCAAGGTTCATCCAAGGAGTACTACGTATAAAAATACTTCCTTTCTTGGCCAGGCGCGGTGGCTCACGCCTGTAATCCCAGCACTTTGGGAGGCCGAGGTGGGCAGGTCACGAGGTCAAGAGATCGAGACCATCCTGGCCAACATGGTGAAAACCTGTCTCTACTAAAAATACAAAAAAATTAGCTGGGTGTGGTGGTGCACACCTGTAGTCCCAGATACTTGGGAGGCTGAGGCAGGAGAATCGCTTGAACCCGGGAGGCAGAGGTTGCAGTGAGCCGAGATCATGCCACTGCACTCCAGCCTGGCCACAGAGAGAGACTCTGTCTCAAAAAATAAATAAATAAATAAATACTTCCTTTCTTTGCATGACATAACTGATTTTCAATAAAGGAGCAAAAGTAGTTCAATGGAGTAAGTATAGTTTTTTCAACAAATGATGCTAGAGCAGTTGAACATCTACAGTCAGAAAGGAAAAACTGCTGTTGAACTAACTTTCACCCATACACAAAATTAAGTCAACATGAATTATGGACTTAAGTGTAAAATTTAAAACAACTAAACTTTTAGAAAAAAAATATGAGCAAATAGAATCTAAGACTAGGCAGAGTTTTTAGATTTGGCACCAAAAGCCTAATCTATCAAAAAAAAGTGATTAAGTTAGACTTTATCCAAATTAAATCTTTTGCTCTTCATAAGACCCTCTTAAGGGGATGAAAAGACAAGCTACACACTGGGAGAAGAATACTTGCAAGACCCATATCCAAGAGGACTAGTATGTTGAATACATAAAGAGCTCTCAAAAGTCAATAGTTTAAAAAAAAAAAATCCCATTAGAAAATGGGATATTTGAAGAGCTATTTCACCTGAGGGTGTACAGATGGCAAAATAAGCACATGAAAAGATGTTCTGCCACATTAGCCATTAGAAAATGCAGCTTCAAACCACAATGAGATATCAATGCACACCTATCTGTATGATTAAAATAAAAATGGGTGACAACACCAAATGCTGGCAGGACTGTGGAAAAACAGAATCACTCATACATTGTTAGTGGGAATGTACAATTGTACAGTTTCTCTGGATAACAACTTGGCAGTTTCTTATAAAACTAAACACACAACTACCATACAATCCATCAATTGCACTCTTGAGCAATAATCCCGGGAAATGGAAACTTACGTTTATGCAAAAACCTATATACAAATGTTCATATAAGCTCAAATCATTATAGCCAACAACTGGAAATAGATCAATGTCCTTTAACATGTGAATGGTTAAACAAACTGTGAACAAATAAAAGGAATAAATTCTTGATACACATAAGAACTTCGGTGAATGTGCAGAGAATTGTGCTGAGTGAAAACAGCCCATCTCAAAAGGACATACATACGCTATGATTCCTTTTGTAAAATAATCTAGAAGTGAGAAAATTATAAAGATAGAACAGATTAGTGATTGCTATGAGTTCAGTCCCACACTTTCAATCCCATCATGTTGCCTTTTTACACCACACACACCACCCCTTCCCATACAAGGAAGAAATACTACCCATGGTTTAAGAAATGTTACAGCACATCCTTCAGGAAAAAATAAAATGACATCAGATGAAAATATGGATGTATAGAAAGGAATGAAGAATACCAGAAATAATAATTACATAATTTTTTTTCTTGTTGTGTATGCTATAAACCCTAAAGCAACCCCTAACATACTAAGAGATAAAGCTAATCATCCAACAAAGGCTTTGCAATATAATTATAATGATACTTAATCAAAAAGAAGGCAGGAAAAGATGAAAAAGGGAACAAAGAATATCTGGGATAAATAAAAAGCAAATGACAAGATGACAGACTTAAACCTAACCACATCAATTGTCACATTAAATCGAAGTGCTTTAAACACCTCAATTAAGAGGCAGAGACTGTCAGACAGAATTAAAAAAGCAAGATCCAACAACATACTGCTTAACAGGAAACACATTTTAAATATAAAGGCACAAATGGGTTAAAAGTTAAAGAATGAAAAACGATATACCACACTGATACTAATCAAAACAAAGCTGGATCACTGACAGAAGTGCAAGGAGAAACAGACAAATACACAATTATATTCAGAGATTTCATTACTCATCCCTTAATATTGATAAAATAAGTAGACAGAAAATTAGTTAGGAGACAGAAGACTTTGCAAACACTATCAACCAAGTAAACGACTTGATATTTATAAAACACACAATTCAGCATTGACGAGTACACAACTGCCCATGGAACATTTACCAAGCTAGATCATGTTCTGGGCCATGAAACAAGTCTCAACAAATTTTAAAAAATGCAAGTGGCACAAAGAATGCTCCATTACCACAATGAAAACAAATCAGATGTCAAGAACAGAAAGACATCTAGAAAATCATTAAGTACTTGGAAATTAAATATTGCACTTCTAACTAATCCATAGGTCAAAGAGGAAATCAAAACAGAAATTAGCAAAAGATTGTGAACTGAATGATGATGAATAAACAGTATATCAAAATCAATATTTTGGGAGAATTTATAGTACTAAATGCCTACGTTAGGAAAGAATAAGAAAGTTCTCAAATCAATGACTCCATCTTCCTACATTAAATAAGTAGTAGAAGAACAACACATTAAACCCAAATAAGGAGAAATGTTTGTAGAAATCGATAATTGGGTTCTAAAATTTGTAAGAAAATGTAAAGCACCTAGATGAGTCTAAATAACTTCAAAAAGAACAATTATGGAGGACATACGTTACTTTTTTTGGGACTCAATATAAAACTATAATAATCAAGACAGTATATTATTGTGTAAAACAGGCAAATTTATTAATGATACATAATAGAACCGAGAAATAGATCTGCTCTTATATCATCAATTGATTTTCAATAAAGATGTCAATGCAATACATTGGGAAAAGAACTGTCTATTCAACAAATAATGCTGAAACAAGTGGATATCCATATGCAAAAAAATAAATAAAGACACCTTGGCACTTACTACACATTGTATAAAACATTAAGTCAATATGGATCATGGACCTAAATGTATGAGCTAAAACTATAAAACTTTTTGATGAAAACAGAAGAAAATCTCAATGTACTTAGGTTTGTCAAAGATTTCTTATTACAAAACTCCAGAAATTACAAAAGGGGAAAAGTCATTACATTGGATTTCATGAACATTAAAGATGTTCACTCTTCAGAAGACATCACTGTGAAAATGTAAAGCCAAGCCACAGATGGGGAAAACTATTAACAGAACGTATATGTGACAAAGGACTTGCACCTAGAATATATAAGGAACTCTTACAACTCAATAATAAGATGAGAAAGAACTTAAAATTCAGCAAAATACTTGAATGAATGTTTCATCAAATAATATATTCAGATGCCAAATAAGCACATGAAAAGATGTTCAATATAATCTGTCATTAGGAGAATGCAAATTAAAACTTCTTAGTATGAAATAATACTGTACATCTACTAGAATGGCTACAATTAAAAAGACTTAGTATACCAACTCTTGTCAGGATGTGAAACAACTGGAATGCTCATACACTGCTAATGCTAGTGCAAAATTTGAAAGTTTGGCAATTTCTTACCAGGTAAACATACACCTGCCGTATATCCCAGCAATTCCACTGTCCTTTTATCTAAGAATAAAAGCACATGTACACAAAAACACTTGTATGTAAATGTTCATAGCATTTATCTGTAATAGCCAAAAAGTGGAAACAAGTCACATGTTTATCAACAGTTGAAAGGAAAAATGAATTGTCACATATCTATACAATATACTGCTACTACTAAACAATAAGAGAGGAATGAACTATTTATATACGTCACAGCATGGATGAGTATAAAAATAATTATACTGAGTAAAAGAAACCAGAGAAAAAGTTCATACTTTACGAATCCATTTATAAAAATTCTAGAATATGCAAACTACTCTGTATTGGAAAAAAAGCAAATCAATAGTTGCCTAGGATAGGAGGAGGTGCGTAGGGAAGGAATGGAGGGAATACAAAGGGACACAAGGAAACTTTTGGGCATGATAGGTATATTTATTATTTAGATTGTGGTGATGGGTGTGTGTGTCAAATTGTGAACTTTAAATGTACTTAATTGTATGTTAATACTTCAATAAAATACTAAAAAGTAAGTAAAATGTGGCATAATTAACACAATCACAATGTTACTAGTAATTATGTTACTACTTTTAAGGATTTCTAGGTGTTTAACATCAAGTCACAAGGAAAGGTGGCTCTTTCTAGCCAAAGGACTAGGAAAATGGCAGCCTGGCAAGACAGAATAATTCTAATCACCTTCCTACTCCACCTAAACACCACGGGTAAGACTGTGGCTCCACTCCCATCCATAGCACCTTCAGCAAAGGCCAACTCAAAGTCAAAAAATAATAGATGCTGGCAAGGCTGTAGAGAAGAGGGAACGCTTATATACTGTTGGCAGGAGTGTATATTAGTTCAACCACTGTGGAATGCAGTGTGGTGATTCCTCAAAGAACTAAAAACAGAATGACCATTCAATCCAGTAGTCCCATTACTGGGTATATACCCAAAGGACTATAAATCATTCTACCACAAAGACAGATGCATGCAAATGTTCGTTGCAGCCCTATTCACAATGGCAAAGACATGGAATCAACCTAAATGCCCCAATGACAGACTGGATAAAGAAAGTGTGGTACATATACACCATGGAATACTATGCAGTCATGAAAGAGAATGAGACCATGACTTCTACAGGAACGTGAATAGAGCTGGAAGCCATTATCCTTAGCAAACCAACGCAGGAGCAGAAAACCAAATACTACACTTTCTCACTTATAAGTGGGAGCTAAATGATGAAAACACATGGACTCAAAGAGGGGACCTATGGACCTATAAGACACTGGGACCTACTTGAGGGTGAAGGGTGGGAGGAGAGAGAGGGTCAGAAAAAACAATGATTGGGTACTAGGCTTAGTATCTGGGTGATGAAATAATCTCAAACTTCCATGACATGAGTTTACCTATATAACAAACCTGCATATGTAACCCTGAACCTAAAATAGAAGTTAAAAAAATGCCAGATACTTCCCCCCCTACAAAAAAATCAAATGGAAATTTTAGAACTGAAAAAATATACTTGCCAAATTGAAAACTCAATGTGTGGGCTCAACAGCAGAACAGGGAGAACAGGAGAAAAGAATCAGTGAACAAGGAAATAGAACAATAAAGTGGGCAAACAATTGAGCAAACTGTGGTACATCCATAACATGGAATACTGCTTAGCAATAACAACGAACAAACTATTGATACAGACAAAAACTTATCTTAATCTCAGGGGTATTGTGCTCAGTGAAAAACAAGTCAATCCCAAAAGGTCACATGCTGTACGATTCTTTTTCTTTAATATTCTAGAAATGACAAAGTTTTAGACATGGAAAGCAAATTAGTGGTTGCCAGGGGCTACAGATAGTGAAGAATGGTAGGGAGCAGATTTGACTCTAAAGGGGTAGGTAGCAAGAAAGAGATCTTTGTGGTGATGGAATGGTTCTGTGTTTTTATTGGCTATACAAATCCTCAGAAGTGATAAGATGGCATAGAATTTATACACACGTTATACCAATGTCAGTTTCCTGGTTTTAATATTGCACTCTAATTATATAATATATAACCATTGGGGAAAACTGAATGAAGGGTACAAGAGACCTCTCTGTACTATTTTTTGAAACTTCCTGTGTTTCTGAAAATAAAGTTATGTTTAAAATATTTTAAAATAAAAAGTTCAAAAAGAAAGAAAATTAAAATCAACACATTGCAAACAACTACAAGTACAATTCAATGAACACCAGTGATGGTTATGAATGATGGGTAAGAGGCTGCAGGCTAGAGAAACATCACAGAATGGGAAGACAAAACCACTATACTGCAAAGTGATCCAAACTACATAGTACTGAATCATTGGTTACCAAAGATAAATGGAACTAAGGGTTACTCTAATTTAACCATAGGTTACTCACCACTAGAGAATGAGCATTTTCAAACCAGGTAATATTAACTTTTGTATAACAAGGTAGATAGAACCTATATAAAATAATGCTGGCATATAGTAGGCCCTCAGTATATATTTGTTGCATGAACACGTGAAAATGAATGAATGAATAGGTAAGCCAATTCCCTTCTTATGTCCACCACTGTTGCTACATTCTCTCATAGCCTTTAAGAACTTTTTTTGAGAGAGTGCTTGAGATCAGAAAATTCTGGCTGTTCAGTGATAAATGATTGTCCCTCTTCTTAGGGTGGAGTGTTGACTAAATAGTTCCTTCAGAAAGAAAACAGTTTAAGAATCATTGTTCCAAAGCACTAATCTCTGATTGTTAGGCGGTGCCATGCCTATGACAATTTGATTTGGGGATCTTTTCAAATCATTTTAAGTTAAAGTGACTTCAAATTAATTTTGGTTTGAGAATTTCATGCTAACCATTGAGAAGATTATAAATACCCTGGGATGCCACCCTAGATGACAAGGTGTCAGAGTGATTGAGATGCCATCCAGAGAATATCATTACTTAAATAAACAAAATGAGCTCAGCTGCAGTAGTTTATAATAGAATCCTTTTGTACAAATATGGTAAAGGAGATCATCTGATAAAGGTTTTATTTGGGCAGCATCAATGAAGAAAGGTAAAGGGGAAAAAGTAGAAATATTTTTCAAAAATACAACAAAAACAAAGAAAAACAACAGTTTTCCTTGTTGTCTTTCTTTTATTATGTAATACTTATTAGGGAATATACAGAAGGACAGAAGGCATCAAGAATAAGAAACAGGCAGGGTGCGGTGGCTCACGCCTGTAATCCCAGCACTTTGGGAGCACAGGCGGGTGGATCACTTGAGATCAGGAGTTCAAGACCAGCCTGGCCAATGTGGTGAAACCCTGTCTCTACTAAAAATACAAAAACTAGCCAGGCATGGTGGCAGGCACCTATAATCCCAGCCACTCAGGTGGTTGAGGCACGAGAATCGCCTGAACCCAGGAGGAGGAGGTTGCAGTGAGCTGAGATTGGACCACTATACTATACTTTAGCCTGGGCAACAGAGTGAGACTCCGTCTCAAAAAAAAAAAAAAAAGAATAAAAAATAAATGGGAGTGGTAGTGGTAGAAGAAAACTAAGATAGGAAGGATAAGAGATCGATGAGCAAGATTCATTGCTAGACCAAAATAGTAGTTGAGAGGAAGAGTCAGGAGGCATATACACTTTCCTTTGTTCTAATCTAATTATCCCCACCTCAGCTCAGTAATGTCCCCCTTCTGCCCACCTCACCCTTCCTGGCTAGCTCATCTCTTCTCTCTCTTATATCTACTAATACCTAATCAAAATTTATTATAGCACAGTCTCCCCAGGGACTCTAGCAGGTCAATGCTAGTCTGGTTTTCTAAAGGAAAGTTCAGTGTAGCTGATGGATGAAATGAAATGAAAGTCTAAAGCCTCAAATCTCATTGGTTTATTTTAATCTTACACTTGGATACTCACCCATCATCATATCCTTTTTAGCCACAGGGCACTAATGCTAACTGATGTATCAGACAGAGAACTCCAAATGCTGCTCTGGGGAAATTTGCATAATGTCCCTGAAATATCAGGGGTTGGCCTTAGTGCTCACAAGCACTATAATGAGTGAAGTATCTCTAGTGCTAGGTCCAAACATAATTTATCAAGCCACTGATTGTTTATTCAGTAAGTGAGGCTATTTAAATGTTTAATAATATACCTTCATTATACTGCAAAAGTTG
Source organism: Pongo pygmaeus (assembly GCF_028885625.2). Classification (NCBI taxonomy): domain Eukaryota; kingdom Metazoa; phylum Chordata; class Mammalia; order Primates; family Hominidae; genus Pongo; species Pongo pygmaeus. Next base: position 72,910,366 of record NC_072396.2, on the reverse strand, counting down.
AGGTCACATAAGGTGGCAGTTGCAGCATTGTGTAGGCATAATTCACAGTTTACTATTCAATCTAGATACTTCAGTTGCATTGCCATATTTTTGAACTGATAAATCTGATTATCTTTAGAGAGTATACCATTTGCTCCCTTCAGAAAACATTTTTCATTTACCAATAAACATCTCATCAGAGACATTTGAATACCCACCAAATGTATGTTCCTGTAACAGACACTTAGATACAAAAGCAAAAAGAAGGAAGAGCAAATTTCTCTTCTTCTGAAAGGCCAGTCTAAAATGGATATACTGACATGGTCACATGCAAAACAGGATGACTACTAAAGCTGAAGAAATGTCCTTCACTCCTATCAAGGCCTAGATATCCTGCCTATTTCTAGAAAATACTTTTACACCTTAAATGAATTCATAAAAGGACATAGGAAGTTGTTTTCTCCCAACTATCTTTGTAAAATCTTATATCCAATCATGAGCTCCTAAAAGCATCAAACTAGAAACTTTTTCCCAAAGCTCAATTCAAAGCCATAAAATGGTAGTATCACCACTGTATTTTTTACAGACCACAACTAATCCAAAATCATTCCTATTTTTCTGGGCACAAGGTGACATGAGGATATTTCTAACTAACAGTAAAAGTAGTTCCTTTGTCCCAAACTACCTGTGCAGAGAAATAAACATTTTCCATTTCCATCATAATGAAGGATACAATCTTTCCTAGGAACATTTGAAAGACCAAGAGTTTTAATTACTGACCTTGCTGAGTTCTAATGACATCAACTTTTATTAATTTCATACTTCAATAGAGTGTGAAGGGAAATCACCTTTCCTGTTCTCTCTCATTTCTACTCAGTTCAGATGGCTTAATAAATGTATTGATTAGCCACTAATTGTTCTTCATCTTAAAAATTAATTTGAAAAGTAAATTTGTAAAAAAAACACCGCTTCTATTTGGACATGGGCTGAGTGCTCATGATGCTTGGGCCACAGTCCACACATCTGAATTATGCACATGCCGTACCAAGTGTCACAAAGTACTTTATTTAGCCAGCTGGAGACATAGATTTCACACTGAGGAGTTCAGTGCTTCCTATAGGAACAATGCCCCGTGGATAGTCAATAAATCTTTATGAAAAGCCTTCCTCGCAGAGGGAAAAAGAGAAAGACAAGTGAACCAAGAAAGGGCTGGTTGGAAGCTTCTATGACTGTTTTGGGAAGAAAGACTTACTGGAGAACAAAGAAAATGTCTGCAACTTTTCCAGTAGAGGAGAATGGGGACTGAGAGAAGTGGTCACCAGTCATTCTGGAATAAAGGAGGTTGGGCAGTCACTTCAAACCTTTGGCATCTAGACTACTATTCACGAAAAATTCACAACCTTGCCTTTGTAAAGCATGATTACTTTCCAGTCACCACCAAAACACCTATTTTTAAAAAGTATTGGCCAAGGTTACATATTAAATATATATACTGATACCTCACCTTTCTAGGTAACTTATCCAGCACTTTATTTTTTTTATTATATTATTACACTTTAAGTTTTAGGGTACATGTGCACAATGTGCAGGTTAGTTACATATGTATACATGTGCCATGCTGATGTGCTGCACCCATTAACTCGTCATTTAGCATTAGGTATATCTCCTAATGCTATCCCTCCCCACTCCGCCCACCCCACAACAGTCCCCAGAGTGTGATGTTCCCCTTCCTGTGCCCATGTGTCCTCATTGTTCAATTCCCACCTATGAGTGAGAACATGCGGTGTTTGGTTTTTTGTCCTTGTGATAGTTTACTGAGAATGATGATTTCCAATTTCATCCATGTCCCTACAAAGGACATAAACTCATCATTTTTTATGGCTGCACAGTATTCCATGGTGTATATGTGCCACATTTTCTTAATCCAGTCTATCATGGTAGGACATTTGGGTTGGTTCCAAGTCTTTGCTACTGTGAATAGTGCCTCAATAAACAGACGGTATATGTGTCTTTATAGCAGCATGATTCATAGTCCTTTGGGTATATACCCAGTAATGGGATGGCTGGGTCAAACGGTATTTCTAGTTCTAGATCCTTGAGGAATCGCCACACTGACTTCCACAATGGTTGAACTAGTTTATAGTCCCACCAACAGTGTAAAAGTGTTCCTATTTCTCCATATCCTCTCCAGCACCTGTTGTTTCCTGACTTCTTAATGATTGCCATTCTAACTGGTGTGAGATGGTATCTCATTGTGGTTTTGAATTGCATTTCTCTGATGGCCAGTGATGGTGAGCATAAAAAAACCACATGATTATCTCAATAGATCCAGAAAAGGCCTTTAACAAAATTCAACAATCCTTCATGCTAAAAACTCTCAATAAATTAGGTATTGATGGGACGTATCTCAAAATAATAAGAGCTATCTATGACAAACCCACAGCCAATATCATACTGAACGGGCAAAAACTGGAAGCATTCCCTTTGAAAACTGGCACAAGACAGGGATGCCCTCTCTCACCACTCCTATTCAACATAGTGTTGGAAGTTCTGGTCAGGGCAATTAGGCAGGAGAAGGAAATAAAGGGTATTCAATTAGGAAAAGAGGAAGTCATACTGTCCCTGTTTGCAGATGACATGTTTGTATATCTAGAAAACCCCATCATCTCAGCCCAATATCTCCTTAAGCAGATAAGCAACTTCAGCAAAGTCTCAGGATACAAAATCAATGTACAAAAATCACAAGCATTCTTATACACCAATAACAGACAAACAGAGAGCCAAATCATGAGTGAACTCCCATTCACAACTGCTTCAAGGAGAATAAAATATCTAGGAATCCAACTTACAAGGGATGTGAAGGACCTCTTCAAGGAGAACTACAAACCACTGCTCAATGAAATAAAAGAGGATACAAACAAATGGAAGAACATTCCATGCTCATGGGTAGGAAGAATCAATATTGTGAAAATGGCCATACTGCCCAAGGTAATTTATAGATTCAATGCCATCCCCATCAAGCTACCAATGACTTTCTTCACAGAATTGGAAAAAACTACTTTAAAGTTCATATGGAACCAAAAAAGAGCCCAAATCGCCAAGTCAATCCTAAGCCAAAAGAACAAAGCTGGAGGCATCATGCTACCTGACTTCAAACTATACTACAAGGCTACAGTAATCAAAACAGCATGGTACTGGTACCAAAACAGAGATATACATCAATGGAACAGAACAGAGCCCTCAGAAATAATGCCTAATATCTACAACTATCTGATCTTTGACAAACCTGAGAAAAACAGCATTTTCAACTACTCAAAATTGGCCAAGACACTAGAAGAGAGCCAAAATTATATATTCTAAGAACGAATGTACAGTAAGACTTATGTTCTTTACCCATAAAAACATAAATAAGGGTTAGAGTTCTCATAAGAGGACTCCCTATGTTCTAATTCAATGCATAGTCACTCTTAAGATTGTATCTAAAAGTAACAAGCATATTTGTTTGGTTTCCAGGGGTACAAATGATTAGGAGGAGGGGAACTGCCAGACACATCAAGTAGTAACAGCTGACAGCAGTGGAAGAGATTAAAGAAGTATAAAAAGCAGATATTAAATTTTAAAAGCATAGTAGTCTGGGGACATTTAGTATAGGGGCAAACAGTCCTATTCCTATCAAATGTCCCCAGTAGAACAACTGTATAAAGCAAAGCAAAATATTGATGTTTATAATGATGGCAAAACTCTAACCTTGTCCTGATATTTTCATCTGATAATATTATGTCAACAGCTCCAAGCAGGTGGTCTTCTTGAGGGAGCGTAATACAGTGGGGGAAAAACAAGGCACTTACTATAACGTCAGTTAATCATTTAGTCCAAGATTTTTTATCTGTAAAATGTGGATAGTACTACTTCCTTCACAGGAATGTCATGAGGACAAAACAAGATACTGTATGTAAAAGTACTTCATAAACTATAACGTGCTAAATAAGTGATAACTCTCCATTTTCTTTGTTCTGCTTGTTCTAAAATGTGACTATAAGAACCCATAATGGTTATTTCAGCTTTTTCATCATCTTCTGGGCTTTCCACTTTAACACATCTTTCCTCCTTTTATTTGCAAGGGATTATGATACCATCACTTTAGCTATACCTGAACCCTAGAGGCATCCTTGATTCTTCCTTTTCCATTGATATCTAAGCAATGACCTTGTACATCTTCCTAACCTCTCTTATAGCTTTTCTTCATCTGCCATTCCCTCTGATATATCCTTGTTGCCCAGACTCTTAGAGCCTCGTCTCTAACTTCTTCCTGCATCTAGTTCCCCCCTAACTCATTTGAGCTTTCCTATACCTGCTTTAAAAATGGCTTTGTGTATGTCATCCCCTAAATCAAAAACTTCACTGGCTTCCCAGTGCCCTCAGGATAAAATTCATATCCAACAAACTGGCATTTATAAAACCCCATGGGAAGAATTTCTTACAAGTCTCAAGAAAAGCTGTGCTGCTTCTGAGAAATGAGTTCATTTTTACCTTATGGACACCTGCAACTCTTATAACTAACATTTCCTTCCTTGATCTGTCTGCTAAGAAGCTGAGTCAAATTTAGGGCACAATCATGTCTCCAGTGCTGTATACTTGGTGTACTAACCTTACCCTGGCCTCATTTTGTTTCTTATAATTATTTTCCCTTCATACCCATTTCCCTGTCAATTTGTTAATCCTGTTATTGTATGTATTTCTTGGTAAACCAACTGATATCCTTGCTGGAATAAGGCAGAGTATAAAATTGGTTTTGTGAGACCAAAGAAAACATATGAGCATATGAACACAAGTGAAAAAGAGGCTGGATAACAAGAGAGGGGCAGGAATGAGGATGAGAATGAGGATCTTCACTTATGTCAAGTATTAGTTCAATTATAAGGAAAATAGAGAGCCCTTTGTGGGAACATTTACTATGAGAAGTTGTAATGAGCTAACATGGAAACAAGTGAAGCATTTATAATATCAAATCTGTTTCTGATAACATCTCTGAAATGGGAAGTTCTACTGCTAATCTTTTCTTAAAATACTTTACCAACCAAAAATTTAATAAAGTCAAAGCTAGGCAAAATGATGATGATGTACATTTGTACTGCTTTGCTTTTTTTTTTTTTTTTTGTACAAAAGAGCTTTTATAAAACCCCTTGGGAGGTTTGTACAAAGCCCTTTTCACATACAGAATCTTACTGGATTGTTCCAACCATACTAGACTGTTCTTTCCTCTGGTACAGAATCCATTCACACTGGCAAGAGTCTGTTACAAGCAGATCTCTCTAGGGAGAGATCTGGAGAATCTTTAAAGACATGGTATTTGCTGTAATACAGTCTTAAGGTATGTTGTTTGCCCCTCTCTCTCAGTCCTCTTCTGCTGGCATTTCCCCTTGTTCTCTAAATCACCACGCTATACCATGCCAATGTCAGTCTGATCTCTTTACCCATTTTTATGTCAAGCTTCTTTTCAGACATACTATCCAGCCCTCTCCTTCCTTATCCTTATTCCCCATTCCCAAAAGAACAGCCTTCAACTTCTTTGCACATCTGGGCCACTCCCTCTCCAACCTCTACCTTTCCAAGAAGGCACTTGTTTTGAAGCATTTCAGCTATGAAGACCACCCACCATGGGGCTCACTTATTGTTCTCATTCCATATTGTACCGCACCAACTTGTATCTTTAGATTGTAAGCTCCTCAGAGAAAGGATTTTCTCCTTTGTTTAGTGCAATCAACCTATTGTAAAACACTGCGTATACTTACAGACTATCACTAATGCGGTTCTTACTGGGTTTCACTGGAATTATCCACTGAGTCATGTGACTTCATTTCAGCATCATTTGTCTTCCCCTGAATTATTTGGGGCCTTCTTCCAGATTTTTTTTAAAAGTAAAAAATTAGCACTTTCTGCTTTCAGGAGAGCTGTCAGCCACACATCTAAACATACGTGCTTTATCTTGCTTTATCCTATTTCCTACAGATAACTGTATCAAATTAGATATCCTTCAAGAGGCTGCTACAAAGGTAAAACACAAAGCCATTTTCCTTCTGGCTAATCTACAGATGATCTTACTCACTCCTACTATACAGAAAAATGACACTGGACCATTTGGAATTGAGTATATCCCAGCTATCATTAGTTACAATGCTGTATTGGGGAATGATGCTGGTTTAAAAAAGAAAGTCATTAATTTCCCTAGAAAAAAGAAGAAAGAAATCTTAAAATATACAGAATTACTGAATAATAAATCCTATTTTTCAATTAATGCAAACGTTTAATGACTTGAAGTAACTTTAAAGATCAAAATGCATTAGAGGATAAACAGATCAGACAGCACATAAATTCTTGTGTGGAACCAGGAGTCAGATATAACCCAAAATCTCCAACTTGACAATCGGTTTCATAAGTATCCAAATGGAAAAAAAAGATGTGATCTCCATCTGGGTTTTTTTGTTGTTGTTGTCTTTTTTATTTTTACTTTTTGAGACAGAGTTTCACTCTTGTTGCGCAGGCTGGAGTGCACTGGTGCGATCTCGGCTCACTGCAACCTACACTTCCCGGGCTCAAGCGATTCTCCTTTCTCAGCCTCCCGAGTAGCTGGAACTACAGGCGCATGCCACTACACCCAGCTAATTTTTTTGTATTTTTAGTACAGACGGGGTTTCATCATGTTGGCCAGACTGGTCTTGAACTCCTGACCTCAGGTGATCTGCCCACCTCAGCCTCCCAAAGTGCTGGGATTACAGGCGTGAGCCACCACGCCTGGCCTTCAAACTTGTTTCTTTAAGTTTGTACTTAAGCATTGCTCAAAAAATGTTTGCTGAATATAAATGTTCCCAGGGCTAAACAACAGTGAGAAAGCACAAATCAGGGCAATTGAAGAGGAAGAAGCAAGCACACTAAGATAATCTATAAATTCTATAAGGACATAAACAGCTAACACCTTGACACTGAATCTTCTTTCTACCAGATCATCTAGTCCACACTATTAGAGCATTTCATCCAAGACACCCATTTCTCCCATCCCATGGGCAACAGTCTTACCCTCTACCCAACTGGAACTTTTGGCTTATGCTCAATTATCTGGATGAATTACAATGCTTAACATTTGCTCTTTGTGTATAAAGATGAAGATGAACACCTTTTGAAGCCTATACCCGACATTTGAAAGTAGTCTTAAAGGACAGTTCCAAAGAGGAGCACATGTAGTAGTAGAACTGGAGGAATATAAACATGAAATATTTTATCAGGGCCTTCATCCAGGATACATTTCAATATAAACCCTAGTTCTGAGTGATACGCAATAAAAATGCAGACAAATCGCTTGAGCATGATGACTCCATAATGAGAAGATGCTGATAAGTTCATATTGTTAGTCACATAGAAAATATATTCCACACAGAGACTGAGCCCATGTGGGGAGCTTTGTCCAAAGTATATTAAACCTATTCTCTCATCAATACCTGACAATGCAAATATATTAGGACAGGTATAGATTCTATTACCACTGCCTCTTAGAGAACATTTCAGAGATGTGTGGCTAATAGAAAATAAAATACAATGTGACAGGTAAAGTCAGGATGATTAAAATTTGGATTATTAAAATGACATCTTGACACAATATCCACAATGGCTTCGTTATGAAAGTTCAGCTTTCTGTTCATAATACTTTATAGCACTCCTCTGGGCAGAATTAAATGTATAAGATTTTCCTTCCTCATGAACATGTTGCTGCTAAGCAGCTAACATAGTATCTGCTGTGAAGAAGTGAGAATATATTTTTAATTATAAAGAAAGAGATATGAACTACATTAGGTCCTTACTATATACCAGATGATAACTTTTACTTCCTAAAAGAAATACATTAAGATGACTTACTGCTGAACATTCAGGATCATGCAATCAATATTATTCAAAAAAGAGAGATTTCAACTAATGCTTAACCTTGGAATTAAGTTGGCTAAACAAATGTTAACTGTGAGCTATCACACCTGACCAACCAACATGAGTTAGCACTCCTCCCTTTTTTTTTACTAAATTATTTGCAGCACCCCCTTTAATTACTAAAGAGACATAGCTTAACTATTAAGTTTCTTCTTAGTCCAACAGCATGTACTAGGACTTTCTCATGGGATACATTTAGAAGAATGAGAAAATCAAAACGACCAGAAGACTAACAAACACTAGGGAAGAAAAAAGGGACTCAAATACAGCTAAGAGTTCATCACTAATTGATCTCCCCTTAACAGACCTTCCTGTTTCTTTGGTTTGAGTAGAATTTTTTTATAATTAGTATATTGCTATAAATAACATTCCCAACCCATGGATAAGAACAGAAAACAAGCGAGCTCACCTCACACTGTCAATGGTAAACCTGCGAGTGATCCCAACCTAGCAGCAAAGAGGAAAGGTTATAAAAGGAAACCTCTCATACCTCTTCCCCAGTTTTGTCCTCTTCTTTCCCCTACAAAGCAGACATAAGACCAGATATCTGTATTATAAACTAGCTGGTATGGAATTGGGGACAGAAAAAAAGTTTGCTGGTATAGGTTTATTGTAGTAATGTAGTCCATTGCGGTCAGCGCAACAAAGCATCATTTCTGTAGGGCATTCAAGAGACGGGGGAAATATCTGTGTCTTTGTAATGGGATTTTACTTGAATAAAATAATGTCCTGACAGTGAATATCCTAAACACAGAAATGACTTAGAAGGAGGTTTCGAAATTTAATTCCCAAAGGCCCTTTAAAAATAAGATATTCATCTTTCTAGAAAGGTTTAGGTAGAGTTGAACCTACAGGGAAGCAGATGGATGAGGCCTCTCCAAACCTATGCAGCCCTATAACTCTAAAAAGGGCCTTAATTCTGCTCTACTCCACAGAAGGAATAAGATAAATGTGCTGCTTATAATTACTATCCTGATCCAACTACAGATGCTGACTTTTGCCATTTGATGCTCATAAAGCACCACTTGGTAGTTCCTCTAATATATAAAAAATGCAATTATAAATCTTTTGAGTATCAATACCTGGAACAAAACAGGAAGGAGGAGGAAACATCCTGGTTAATAGGAATAAAATACACATTGTGTGTTCAATAAAAAATTTAGAGTTACTTCTTCAGGAGAAAAACAAATTGTAAGAAAAATAAAACTGAGGAGGTTCCAAGATGGCCGAATAGGAACAGCTCCAGTCTGCAGCTCCCAGCGTGAGCGACACAGAGGAGGGGTGATTTCTGCATTTCCAACTGAGGTACCCGCTTCATCTCACTGGGGCTTGTCAGACAGTGGGTGCAGCCCATGGAGCAGGGTGGGGCATCACCTCACCCAGGAAGCGCAAGGGGTCAGGGAATTCCCTTTTCTAGCAAAGGGAAGCCGTGACAGATGGTACCTGGAAAATCGGGACACTCCCACCCTAATACTGCGCTTTTCCAACAGCCTTAGCAAACGGCACACCAGGAGATTATATCCCATGCCTGGCTCGGAGGGTCCCATGCCCACAGAGCCTCACTCACTGCTAGCACAGCAGTCTGAGATCAAACTGCAAGGTGGCAGCAAGGCTGGGGGAGGGGCGTCTGCCATTGCTGAGGCTTGAATAGGTGAACAAAGCTGCTGGGAAGCTCCAACAAGGTGGAGCCCAAGGAGGCCTGCCAGCCTCTGTAGACTCCACCTCTGGGGGCAGGGCATAGCTGAACAAAAGGCAGCAGAAACTTCTGCAGACTTAAATGTCCCTGTCTGACAGCTTTGAAGAGAGTAGTGGTTCTCCCAACATGAGAGTTTGAGATCTGAGAACGGACAGACTGCCTCCTCAAGTGAGACCCTGACCCGCGGGTAGCTTAACTGGGAGACAACTCCCAGTAGGGGCCGACTAACACCTCATACAGCCAGGTGCCCCTCCGAGATGAAGCTTCCAGAGGAAGGATCAGGCAGCAACATTTGCCATTCCAAAATATTTCCTGTTCTGCAGCCTCTGCTGGTGATACCCTGGCAAAAACAGGGTCTGGAGTGGACCTCCAGCAAACTCCAACACACCTGCAGATGAGGGTCCTAACTGTTAGAAGGAAAACTAACAAACAGAAAAGACATCCACACCAAAACCCCATCTGTACATCACCATCACCAAAGACAAAGGTAGATAAAACCACAAAGACGGGGAGAAACCAGAGCAGAAAAGATGAAAATGCTAAAAATCAGAGCACCTCTTCTCCTCCAAAGAAACGCAGCTCCTCACCAGCAATGAAACAAAGCTGGACGCAGAGTGAATTTGATGTGTTGAGAGAAGAAGGCTTCAGACGATCAGTAACAACAAACTTCTCCAAGCTAAAGGAGGATGTTCAAACCCATCGCAAAGAAGCTAAAAACCTTGAAAAAAGACTAGACGAATGGCTAACTAGAATAAACAGTGCAGAGAAGTCCTTAAATGACCTGATGGAGCCAAAGACCTTGGCATGAGAACTACGTGATGCATGCACAAGCTTCAGTAGCCAATTCAATCAAATGGAAGAAAGGGTATCAGTGATTGAAGATCAAATTAATGAAATGAAGTGAGAAGTTTAGAGAAAAAAGAGTAAAAAGAAACAAAGAAAGTCTCCAAGAAATATGGGACTATGTGAAAAGACCAAATCTACGTCTGATTGGTGTACCTGAAAGTGATGGGAAGAATGGAACCAACTTGGAAAACACTCTTCAGGATATTATCCAGGAGAACTTCCCTAACCTAGCAAAACAGGCCAACATTCGAATTCAGGAAATACAGAGAACACCACAAAGATACTCCTCAAGAAGAGCAACTCCAATACACATAATTGTCAGATTCACCAAAGTTGAAATGAAGGAAAAAAATGTTAAGGGCAGCCAGAGAGAAAGGTTGGGTTACCCACAAAGGGTAGCCCATCGGACTAACAGCAGATCTCTCGGCGGAAACTCTACAAGCCAGAAGAGAGTGGGGGCCAATATTCAACATTCTTGAAGAAAAGAATTTTCAACCCAGAATTTCATACCCAACCAAACTAAGTTTCATAAGTGAAGGAGAAATAAAATCCTTTACAGACAAAAAATGCTGATTTTGTCACCACCAGGCCTGCCCTAAAAGAGCTCCTGAAGGAAGCACTAAACATGGAATGGAACAACCAGTACCAGCCACTGCAAAAGCATGCCAAATTGTAAAGACCATCAATGCTAGGAAGAAAGTGCATCAACTAACAAGCAAAATAACCACCTAACATCATAATGACAGGATCAAATTCACACATAACAATATTAACCTTAAATATAAATGGGATAAATGCTCCAACTAAAAGACACAGATGCAAATTGGATAAAAAGTCAAGACCCATCCATGTGCTGTATTCGGGAGACCCATCTCACGTGCAGAAACACATATAGGCTCAAAATAAAGGGATGGAGGAAGATATACCAAGCAAATGGAAAACAAAAAAAAAGCAGGGATTGCAATCCTAGTCTCTGATAAAACAGACTTTAAACCAACAAAGATCAAAAGAGACAAAGAAGGCTATTATATAATGGTAAAGGGTTCAATTCAACAAGAAGAGCTAACTATCCTAAATATATATGCACCCAATACAGGAGCACCCAGATTCATAAAGCAAGCCCTTAGAGACCTACAAAGAGACTTAGACACCCACACAATAATAATGGGAGACTTTAATACCCCACTGCCAACATTAAACAGATCGAGACAGAAAGTTAACAAGGATATCCAGGAATTGAATTCAGGTCTAAACAAAGCGGACCTAATAGACATCTACAGAACTCTCCACCCCAGATCAACAGAATATACATTCTTCTCAGCACCATATCGCACTTATTCCAAAACTGACCACACAGTTGGAAGTAAAGCACTCCTCAGCAAATGTAAAAGAACAGAAATTATAACAAACTGTCTCTCTGATCACATTGCAATAAAACTAGAACTCAGGATTAAGAAACTCACTCAAAACCGCTCAACTACATGGAAACTGAACAACCTGCTCCTGAATGACTACTGGGTACATAACGAAATGAAGGCAGAAATAAAGATGTTCTTTGAAACCAACAAGAACCAAGACACAACATACCAGAATCTCTGGGATGCATTCAAAGCAGTGTGTAGAGGGAAATTTATAGCACTAAATGCCCACAAGAGAAAGCAGGAAAGATCCAAAATTGACACCCTAACATCACAATTAAAAGAACTAGAAAAGCAAGAGCAAACACATTCAAAAGCTAGCAGAAGGCAAGAAATAACTAAAATCAGAGCAGAACTGAAGGAAATAGAGACACAAAAAACCCTTCAAAAAATAAATGAATCCAGGAGCTGGTTTTTTGAAAGGATCAACAAAATTGATAGACCGCTAACAAGACTAATAAAGAAGAAAAGAGAGAAGAATCAAATAGATGCAATAAAAAATGATAAAGGGGATATCACCACCGATCCCACAGAAATAAAACTACCATCAGAGAATACTACAAACACCTCTATGCAAATAAACTAGAAAATCTAGAAGAAATGGATAAATTCCTCGACACATACACTCTCCCAAGACTAAACTAGGAAGAAGTTGAATCTCTGAATAGACCAATAACAGGAGCCGAAATTGTGGCAATAATCAATAGCTTACCAACCAAAAAGAGTCCAGGACCAGATGGATTCACAGCCGAATTCTACCAGAGGTACAAGGAGGAACTGGTACCATTCCTTCTGAAACTATTCCAATCAATAGAAAAAGAGGGAATCCTCCCTAACTCATTTTATGAGGCCAGCATCATCCTGATACCAAAGCCGGGCAGAGACACAACCAAAAAAGAGAATTTTAGACCAATATCCTTGATGAACATTGATGCAAAAATCCTCAATAAAATACTGGCAAACCGAATCCAGCAGCACATCAAAAAGCTTATCCACCATGATCAAGTGGGCTTCATCCCTGGGATGCAAGGCTAGTTCAATATACTCAAATCAATAAATGTAATCCAGCATATAAACAGAACCAAAGACAAAAACCACATGATTATCTCAATAGACGCAGAAAAGGCCTTTGACAAAATTCAACAACCCTTCATGCTGAAAACTCTCAATAAATTAGGTATTGATGGGACGTATCTCAAAATAATAAGAGCTATCTATGACAAACCCACAGCCAATATCATACTGAATGGGCAAAAACTGGAAGCATTCCCTTTGAAAACTGGCACAAGACAGGGATGCCCTCTCTCACCACTCCTATTCAACATAGTGTTGGAAGTTCTGGCCAGGGCAATTAGGCAGGAGAAGGATAATGGGTATTCAATTAGGAAAAGAGGAAGTCAAATTGTCCCTGTTTGCAGATGACATGATTGTATATCTAGAAAACCCCATCGTCTCAGCCCAAAATCTCCTTAAGCTGATAAGCAACTTCAGCAAAGTCTCAGGATACAAAATCAATGTACAAAAATCACAAGCATTCTTATACAACAATAACAGACACACTCAGAGCCAAATCATGAGTGAACTCCCATTCACAATTGCTTCAAAGAGAATAAAATACCTAGGAATCCAACTTACAAGGGACGTGAAGGACCTCTTGAAGGAGAACTACAAACCACTGCTCAAGGAAATAAAAGAGGATACAAACAAATGGAAGAATATTCCATGCTCATGGGTAGGAAGAACCAATATCGTGAAAATGGCCATAATGCCCAAGGTAATTTACAGATTCAATGCCATCCCCATCAAGCTACCAATGACTTTCTTCACAGGATTGGAAAAAACTACTTTAAAGTTCATATGGAACCAAAAAAGAGCCCGCATCGCCAAGTCAATCCTAAGCCAAAAGAACAAAGCTGGAGGCATCACACTACCTGACTTCAAACTATACTACAAGGCTACAGTAACCAAAACAGCATGGTACTGGTACCAAAACAGAGATATAGATCAATGGAACAGAACAGAGCCCTCAGAAATAACGCCACGTATCTACAACTATCTGATCTTTGACAAACCCGACAAAAACAAGCGATGGGGAAAGGATTCCCTATTTAATAAATGGTGCTGGGAAAACTGGCTCGCCATATGTAGAAAGCTGAAACTGGATCCCTTCCTTACACCTTATACAAAAATTAATTCAAGATGGATTAAAGACTTAAACGTTAGACCTAAAACCATAAAAACCCTAGAAGAAAACCTAGGCATTACCATTCAGGACATAGGCATGGGCAAGGACTTCATGTCTAAAACACCAAAAGCAATGGCAACAAAAGCCAAACTTGACAAATGGGATCTAATTAAACTCAAGAGCTTCTGCACAGCAAAAGAAACTACCATCAGAGTGAACAGGCAACCTACAAAATGGGAGAAAATGTTCGCAACCTACTCATCTGACAAAGGGCTAATATCCAGAATCTACAATGAACTCCAACAAATTTACAAGAAAAAAACAAACAACCCCATCAAAACGTTGGTGAAGGATATGAACAGACACTTCTCAAAAGAAGACACTTATGCAGCCAAGAAACACATGAAAAAATGCTCACCATCACTGGCCATCAGAGAAATGCAAATCAAAACCACAATGAGATACCATCTCACACCAGTTAGAATGGCGATCATTAAAAAGTCAGGAAACAACAGGTGCTGGAGAGGATGTGGAGAAATAGGAACACTTTTACATTGTTGGTGGGACTGTAAACTAGTTCAACCATTGTGGAAGTCAGTGTGGCAATTCCTCAGGGATCTAGAACTAGAAACACCATTTGACCCAGCCATCCCATTACTGGGTATATACCCAAAGGAATATAAATCATGCTGCTATAAAGACACATGCACACGGATGTTTATTGCGGCATTATTCACAATAGCAAAGACTTGGAACCAACCCAAATGTCCAACAATGATAGACTGGATTAAGAAAATGTGGCACATATACACCATGGAATACTATGCAGCCATAAAAAAGGATGAGTTCATGTCCTTTGTAGGGACATGGATGAAATTGGAAATCATCATTCTCAGTAAACTATCGCAAGAACAAAAAACAAAACACTGCATATTCTCACTCATAGGTGGGAATTGAACAATGAGAACACACGGACACAGGAAGGGGAACATCACACTCTGGGGACTGTTGTGGGGTGGGGGGAGGGGGGAGGGATAGCACTGGGAGATATACCTAAGGCTAGATGACGAGTTAGTGGGTGCAGCGCACCAGCATGGCACATGTATACATATGTAACTAACCTGCACATTGCGCACATGTACCCTAAAACCTAAAGTATAATAATAATAAATAAATAAATTTTAAAAAACAAAAGAAAAGAAAATGTTGCACATATACACCATGGAATACTATGCAGCCATAAAAAAGGATGAGTTCATGTCCTTTGTAGGGACATGGATGAAGCTGGAAACCATCATTCTGAGCAAACTATTGCAAGGACAGAAAACCAAACATCGCATGTTCTCACTCACAGGTGGGAATTGAACAATGAGAATACTTGGACACAGGGAGGGAACATCACACACCGGGGCCTGTCGTGGGGTGGGGGGAGGAGGGAGAGATAGCATTAGGAGATATACCTAATGTAAATGACGAGTTAACAGGTGCAGCACACCAACATGGCACATGTATACATATGTAACAAACCTTCACATTGTACACACGTACCCTAGAACTTAAAGTATAATCATAAAAAAAAAAGAAAAAGAAAACTAACTTGTTTTGTTTTGTCTATTCTTCTGACAGAAGCGATGGCCCCCTCTCCCCAACCAAAAAAAAAAAAATAAGAAGAAAAGGAAAAAGAAAAAAGAAACCTTAGTGAGAGGAAATTTCTAAAAGACACATTGGGAGTCATAATGAGCTTTGGAAAAACAGTGATTTTTCTGGAACTAAAATCCTATTAGTCCTATGTCAACGGAGAGTTATCTGTGTTATTTGTATGTAGTTCAGTGTTGTTAGAGATCTAGGGATACTTTACCTGTCTCTGGGCCTCAAAAGGTCTTTATCAGCTCTTTTCCTGCAGCCAAGAAGAGACTAATCAAGTCATAACAAGCACCATTGTCCTACTTCAGAACCAATGCTGGCTACTCTAGACCTGAGTCTCAACTGTCAGTCAACTGCTTTCTTTGTCCTGCCTGCTCTATAAAATAACCCTGTATTTTGGGCTAGTCTTACATTTCTTCGATTTGCCTCCTATTCAAATGCTTATTCATTTTATCTTATTTAACAAACACTGACATGGGTTCTGTTTTAAGCACTTTATAAATATCAACATATTTTATCATCAAAACAACCTTATGAGGGAGGCTCTACATCCATATTTTACAGATTCAAAAGCTTAGGCTTAAAGAATGTTAACTAACTGACCCAAAGACCATGCTGCGGGTAAGTGGTAAAGCAGAGATTAGAACCCAGGCAGCTCAAGAGTCCATGCATGTAAGCTATTATGCTATGCCGTCTTCCTAAAGGAGACAAGTGACAGTTGTTGGTGTACTGATTATCCTAAAGATGCCTTTCTTTTCTTTTTTCTTTTTTTAAAAAAAGTATAATAATATTGAATTTATAATTCCTTAAAGGCAACCAGCAGCACATATCCTAATTTTGTTTACATGATGCAGACTTATAACATATCACACGACGGGCTTTTAGCACAGTCCTTGGTAATAAACCTTTGCATATCACTGTGATCAGGAGTAGTCGGAAACAGTACTTTGCAAATCATCTTATTTCTCATCCCTTTATCAAATCAACCCTCTTTTATAAATAGAAGAGTGTGGTTTTCATTTCCAGTGATTTTTCTATTACAGATTCAACAAGTGTTTCTCCGGATTCCATCAGCCTGAGGATTAAAATTGAGGTACCTGATCACAACAAAGGCAACAAGAACCTCAACCCACCCTCCTCCACCACATCTTGGAACTCCAGGTTTTTCCATTCTCTCCTGAACCAGGCAGGATCTCTTCTGCATCTGTTAACTGCTTCCCCTACCACAAGAGTGGGCTGAGCAGCTTCTCACCTTCAGTCACCTCCAGGGACCTACTTCTTTCCTGCAGGAGTAAGATTTGAGTATGATTTCACTAATGGAGTAAGTCAGCTTCCTTAAAAGGTCTATTTGCAACATTTCTCTCATTTTCTCTCACTGCCCTCCTTACCAGCATGGCAGTGGCTGAATTAACTGCTCTTGAACTGTCAATTCCAGGACTCTGCCAGTCTCATGCAGACTTCTCCTTTTCCAAATCACTGTCTCACTTGCAAATCCTAACCACCATCCTTCCAACACTCCATTTTAAGCTACCCGGTTACTAAAACTAGAAAGGAAAACAGTCTTTTCTTTCTTTTCCTCTATCCCCACATCTAATCCATGGGCAAGCCCTGTTGACTCTATCTTCAAATTATAACCAAAATCCTTCCACTTCCCTTCACCTCCATTGCTATCATTCTAATCCAAGATCACATTATCTCTTTCTTGGAAAAAGGCAGTAGCCTCCCCACCAATATTTCTGCTTCCACTGCTGACCTCTTTCAATCCACTGTCCACTCTGCAGACAGTAATCATGTTAAAGCACAATCTGATAGGTTGCACTCCAGTTTAAAATCCCACAATAGCTTTTCACTGCACTCAGAATAAAATCCACATTCCTTGTACATGGTTTATAAATCCCAATCTGCATAATCTGGCCTCTGCCAATATTTCACACTGCTCATACTTTCCCTTGGTTCCTAAGAAAGGCCAAACACTTCTTATTTCAGGGCTTTTGAATTTGCTTTTTTCTCTATCTGAATACTGTTTCTCTCCTGGCTCTTTGTGTGGCTAGATCCTTCTCATCTATAAGTCTCAGTTTAAATGTTATCTCCTCAAAGAAGAGTTCTAACTATCCTATCATGAGTATCTTTCCATCATTACTAGCTTTTTTCTCACTATCCTGTTTATTTCTTTCTTCCTGTTTATTACCATCTGATATTTTCTTAGCAATTTTTGAAATCTGTCACCTGCCTCTCCCAGTAGGACTATGTACTCTAGGAAGGCAGGGAATTGTATCTATTCATAACTCTATCTTGTATCTATTCATAACTCTATCTCCAGTGCCTAGAACCTGAGAACATATTTGTGTGAGGGAGAAGCTGCTATTCACTGCAGTGCATAGAGGATGCCTCTGCTAGAGTGTTAAACCTCTTAATGAAACTTGGGCCTTCCTAAAGTTGCCCTTCTCTATTGCTATACTGGGCATTAAATCCCTTTCCACTGGGGCTGCAGCAGTACCAAGTATTTCCTTCATCCCATCCCTAGAGGCCAGGAACATATGACTCATTTCTCTCCTCACCATCCAGAGGATGGTGAATCTTTTCAACTTCTTTCTTTTTTATTTTGGTGTGGAGGGCAAAGAGGAGGGTAGGAATCCCTTTTACCAGATAAAATCTTCACCTTTTTCTACCTGCATGCGTTTGCAGGAGTCAAGGTTTCTCTCCCCCCACTGTAAAACACTTATGTTTCCACCTTAAGCCAGGTTTTATATGCCCCAAACTTCAATTTATACCCTTCCCTTCTGCTCTGAAAAAGGGCATACTGGAAGTCACTGTTCTGTGGACTAAAAAAAATCAGAGAATAATAGAAGTCTAAAGAAATCCACATATTCCCTCAATAAAATCATACCCAGGTCTCCAAGAAGACACAATGGAAGAAAACTGTATATGTAGGAGAATAGAAGTTGGGGTTGGGAGGGGTGCCTAGACTTCAGAGTTCTGAGCCCTTATCTCTATGTAGAAATATTCCTAAACTACCATCCTCAGAAAATTTGAGTATGATTTCACTAATGGAGCAAGTCAGCTTCCTTAAAAGGCCTACTTGCAACATTTCCATGGCAACCTGGGGCAAACATGATATTGCTTAGTGTTCACATAAAGGAGAGGCAGCTACAGTGCAAACAATGCGAGAGAAAAAATAAGAGAGAGAGTAAGAAAGAGAATGAGAAAGGCAGAGAAAATGAGGGAACAAAAGAGAGAATGAGAGCAAGAGAATGAGAGAAAATAAGTGGGGGAAGGAAGAGGGAGAGGAGGGGAAGAGAGGAAGGCAGTAGGAGAAGGAGGGAAGGAGTGGAAGATCTTAATTTTCTTTTTCCTTTTCTTCTTGAGATGGAGGCTCGCTCTGTCACCCAGGCTGGAGTGCAGTGGTATGATCTTGGCTCACTGCAACCTCTTCCTCCAGGTTCAAGTGATTCTCCTGCCTCAGCCTCTTGAGTAGCTGGGATTACAGGTGCCCACTACCACACCTGGCTAGTATTTCTATTTTTAGTAGAGATGAGGTTTCACCATGTTGGCTAGGCTAGTCTCAAACCCCTGACCTCCGGTGATCTGCCCACCTTGGCCTCTGAAAGTGCTGGGATTACAGGTGTGAGCCACCGTGCCCAGCCAGAAGATCTTCATTTTCATAATTTAGTTTTTATGATTGAATTTTCTGGAGCACTAAATATTTTGGAACACTGATAAGTCAACTCCACTAGTGAGGTTTTTAGTATTTTATTTGCAGGGTCTCTTTGTTCTTAGCGAGCAAAGAAAAGACTGCTTCGATGAACCAGAACACAGGAAAGCAAAAGTAAAATGATTTTTTAAGCTCATAGCCATTTTTTGGTTGTTTTTTTGTGACAGCTGACATTAGAGGTTAATGAGAGGCAGGACTCAGGATCGTTAACTTGCAAGATCACTAATCCCAAGTACTATCAACTACAAGAACTACCTTTTTACCAAAGGTTCTTTTATTCTATTTCCCCAAAAAGACCCAATTTTTGAAGATTTAATTTCCTAGACGAATGGCATCCATTAATGAACTATTCTTTAGGTTTCATCAGTCAAAAACATATATAGCTACCCATCAGAACTTGTGATCAGCCTGAAATGAGTATTATCATGAATGATAGAATTCCAAGGTAAAGCATAGAAACTGGATATGTTAATTAGTATGTGAAAACTGCTCCAGATACCCATTCCTGCCCTTCACTGACTCCAGATGAATTGTGATGTAAGAATCCCACATATCTGTCCAATGAAAAAATTTTAAGTAATAGAGAAATATACCTTCTCTCTATCCATTGAAAAATAATCTGAAGTCCAAAGCAAAGAGGAAAACGAGATAGTAGCAGATATGATGCTACCTGGACCTGACTTCAGGCAGAGTGAGAGAGAAGAAAGGACACAGGCTCAGAGTAGGCAGACCTGGGGAGCGACTGCCAAATTCTATAACAGCCTGTGCCTGTAGGCAAGTTATTAAGTTTCAACTTCATCTGAAAATGAGGATGATACAACCTAATTTAAAGCACCATTATAAGGATCGAACGAGAAGTACATAAAGCACCTCGCAGCACTAACTGCAACCAACCCTCGCTACTCTAAACCACAACGTCTTTTTGCTTAACCAAAACATCCTCCTTTCTGAAAGACCACCTGCTGGCTGATAAAACCAATAGATGGATACCATTTGGGGGTTTAAGCCCATAGTACTACTTTAGCTTTTTGCATTCTTTTACCAAAGTCTTATCTAACATGAAACCTTTAATTACTTGTTCCTCCTATTAATCTTCTGGGTGCAAAGATACACGGTAGTATCTTTACAACATTGCCTTTAAAAGTTTTAGTAGTAGAGCTTTGCATTTAGTAGCAGTACTATGACCAATGATTTCAGGGCTAATTCCAATGATAATCCCTATGGGAAACACAGGGCTTCAGAGTCAGACACTCTGGGTCAGAATTCCACATCTGTTCCTGGCCTTCTACATAATCTTGGACAAGATACTTCACTTTTTGGAGCCTCAGTTTCATTCCTCTATAAAACTGGAATACCTATTTTGGAATGTTTCTGTGATGATTAAAATGAGATAATGTGGGGAAAGGGTTTAGAATTTAGAACAATGCCTTGGCACATAGATATTCAGAAACAGGTTGCCAGTGCTATCATATCACCTTGATATGCTGAGGAGTACTAAAGTAAAGCACCAATGCACTGTTCTCCTGACAGAGAACATCATACAGGGAAAGCTTGAAGGCTCAAAGAAGGATATCCAAGTCAACGGGAGGCATCCACTTGCTTCTTCATCAGATATTACTGATATCATATCACATGTGCACAGATAAGTAATTAAACATATCTCGTAATACCAAAAGAAGACTCTGAGAACATTATATAATAGTCTTTAAATCTGGTATCTCATAAAATGTCTCCATCCCACATAGCATGAAGTTTAAGTTCATTGATTCAGACCAGATGGAAATGAAATACATTTCCAAAATTAGCCACCTTAACTACTTCCAGATCTTTATAAATAGAAACAGGCTATGGATGGTCTACTAATGCCTGGATATTGAACACATTTACTTACCTAGGTTGAACTACCCTAAGAGTTCATGTGGGCAGTTAACACTATCTTTGGTTTTACCTCAATTTTTAAATTTACCCAATTGTAGAGAACTATTAGCACAATTTTCCCTTGGATGATGGTGGAGGAGGACATTAGATACAGAAGAGACAAGTGGTATCATGGTGTGACACTAACAGCACTTAATGGAAGTCAGAGATGAACTTGTTACATGATCTTAGCCCAGGGAATCAGCTCTATGTACCTAATTTTGCTCGTGATTGCTCTGAAGTTCTATCATCTTAAGTTTGCACATTAATACAAACAAATGAGAGTTCACACATACAAAAACCCAACTACTATATAATGTTTAATATCCAGCAGTATCTCCTAAATATTATGGTCCAGTCCTCTTCCATATCTGTACCATAAGCAATGCCTTAGACAATTTCTCCAATGATACATGGGAAGTAGCAGTAGTAGCAGCAGCAGTAGTAGTAGTAGCAATGGCCACAGTGGTGATGGTGGTGGTAGTAGTGGCTAAAACTTATTTGAGTTTCCTATTGGCCATATTCTGTTATAAACACTTAACAAACATTAACTCAATTCTCACAAAAACAGTAAAAGGGAAGTACTTGTATTAGTTCCACTCTGTAGAGAAAAATGAGGTAGGAAAAAAATGAGGTGACTTGCCTTAACCAGTGGGGAGCCAGAATTCAAATCTCAAGTCTCAGCTCCTAATCAGGTAAAGAAAAAAGAGGAGACGAAGAGTACTGGACTGGGAATCTCACTTACAGCCAGGATGTAGTAGAAGGGACCAGATTTATCCTTCTTCCTTAAACAACTGGAAAGCCATAAAAAATATCAAACAACATTTATTTCAGATATTACACAACAGGTAGCACAGGACTGTGACCCCCAAGAAAACAGAACCAAACAAGGTAAGCCCAATTATTGCCCTAGTTTATTGCATAGAAGTACTATCCAGGCCACAGGCAAGAAGAGAAAACTGTAACAGAGCATGGTGAGTATTGGCTGATTACCAAATCTGCATCTATGTGAGAGGGAGCTACCAAAAGTTGAGGAAAAGAACCGTCAGAAAAACAATATGGGGAATGACTTCCAGGATAGTGGCATGAAGTGCTGGATAGACTCTCAACCTTGTTAAACAACCACACTTTGTGAAAATTATAACAAAGCAACAACTGCTAAAAGTCTTTGGAAACTGTCCTAAAAGCATACAGAAAATGAAGAAATATTTCTTCAAGAAAATCTACTACATTTTGGTAACAGCAATGTCAGTCTGTGACATTTAAGACACAATTCATCTCCTGCTTCTCTTACCCCATCTCTATTTCCCCAGATCAGTGTAACAGAAACTCTACTTTGGGCAATTACATCCAAAAACACAGAGTTCCATCTCCCTCCAGCTCACAGACTAGGATTACAGCGTCACACGGGATAGGGTAGGATGCCAACATTTCTTACCTACACCCAAACCTGTGTTTCATAAACTCTAATCCAGGTGGGCGTGGCTCTGACTCTACACACTTACCACTTGTAGGACAGAAGTTCTACCCAAGGCATGGATGGCCAAGAATACTGGGCCTCAAATACCCTTATCTCAGCTCACTCATAAGGCAAGATTCTACACCAGGAGAGAAAAGCTGGGAAACTCAAAAGCTGCCAATCCCATCAATAAAGTAGGGGGTGTAACTGCAAGAAAAGCAGGCTACTGTCTAAGCTGCCAGCTCTGGAGGAGTAATGCAGATGTTTTCCCCAGGGGGCAGGAAGACCATAAGAACAGAAGACTCCAAAACGCTCCCCTAGGGAACTGACTTTATTTGGAACAGAGCATGAGGAAGTTCAGACCTCAGAGCTCTGTGGAAACAACGGAGATTTTGGTGGTGAGTAATTAAGAAAGGGCTGGTTACTTTATGACAGCAACAAGCTAAACCACACAACAGATAGATGCATATGTAAGAGAATCGGGGAAAGACACATGCTTAGACGTGTTCCAAGAGGTCTCTTGGAATCAGAGTAAACTTCAAATACTAGTCTCAAAACTACCTATACAAAACGTGCTGAATTTAATTGGATCAGATTGAGCAATTTATGCCCCATACATTGATAAAAACAATTGAACAACCAGTTGGCAACTAATGTTGGCTAATAGCTGACTATGTATGATACCAATAGACTGACAACAGAGAGATCAGAGAAAGAAACCATCAAATAGAGCCCTGATAAAAACCAATGCCATCCCAAGGTGACTGTGCACATAAGAAACCTTGTGCCTTCTGAGGTGACATCAGAGGCTTCATACTGTAGGGAAAGTAGACTTCACTGAACTACTACATCCAAATCACTAAACAACTAGCAAACAATAACAACAAATCTTGAACTGGGGAAGGGGGTGTTGGTGGTAAATAGTATCCCAGATTGCTATATTATCAAAAATTCCCAGTTTTCAACAAAAAATTACAAAACATGCAAAGAATGGGTAAAGTGTGACTCATACACAGCTTTTTAAAAAGTAGGCAAGAGAAACTGTCTTAGGGAAGCTCAGGTATTAGACTTGGTAGACAAAGTCTTCAAGGCAAGTATTATAAATATGTTCAAAAAACTAAAGGAAACCATGGCTAAAGAAGTAAAGGAAGCTATGATAACAATGCCTCATCAAATACAGAATCCCAATAATACACAGAAATTTCATATAATATATTACATATATATTTTCTATATATATGAAATAGAAAAATATATATATGGAAGTTGTAGAGTTGAAAAGTATAATAACTAAAATGAAAAATTCATGAGAGGGGTTCAACAGCAGATTTGACAGGCAGAAGAAAGAATCAGCAAATCTGAAGAAAGATCAACAGATTATGCAATCCAAGATCAGAAAGAAAAGAAAGAATGAAGAATAATTAAAAGAGCCTCAGAGCAATGCAGGACTCCATTAAATACACTGAATAAATGTAATGGAGTACTAGAAGGAGACAAGAGAGAAAGAGGCAGAAAAACTATCAGAAAAAATAATGTTAAAAAACATCCTAAATTTGGTGAAAAATATTAACCTACAAATACGAAAAGCTCAACAAACTCCAAATAAGATAAATGCAATGAGATCTACACCCAAACACATCATAGCAGAAATGCTGAAAGACAAAGTTAAAATCTTGAAAGTAACTAGAGAAAAACAACTCATCACATACAAGGGAACCCAGTAGGTTTAACAGCTGACTTCCCATTAGAGACAATGGAGGCTAAAAGGCAACAGAGTGATATTTTCAAGGTAATGAAAGGAAATAAAAAAAACACCATCAACCAAGAATATTTTCTCCAGAAAAAAATATCTTTCAAAAATGAAGATGATATAGATAGTCCTATATAAACAAAGACAGATAATGTGTTGCTAGCATACATGACCTATAAGAAATACCGAAGAAACTCTTCAGGCTAAAAAAGCCTAATCCTTGGTGGTAATTTGATCCCATAGAGAAAAACATAGAGCATTTTGTAAAGGTAATTATACACTTAGAAAGACAGTAAAATGTATATGTTTCTTCTTTCTTCTTTGAACTAATTTAATTATATAAAACAATAGGTATATAATTGAATTATTGGGCTTATTATACATAGAAATATATTAATTTGACAATAACAGCAGCACAGAGGTGAACGAGAACAAGCTGTACTGAAGTAAGGCAATGATAGCAAGTGGTAACTTGAATCTACAGGAAAAAATAAAGAGAACCAGAAAAGGCAATATAAAGGTTAATAAACTCTATATAAATGTAATTGCTCTTCTTTGTTCTCTCAACTTCTTTAAAATATACAAATTATATAAGGCAATACAAAAAACAATGTTTTTGCTTGATTTGTAATATATATGTGCATGTGTGTTGTATATGTGTTTGTGTGTGTGTAATGTGTATAACAATAAAAGCATCAAAAGTGAGGAGGGACTAGACCTACCTAGGAGTAAAGTGTCTATATCTCACTGAAATTAAGCTAGTAAAAAATGAACTAGGTCATGATAATTAAGACATAGATGGTAAGCCATACAGCAACCACTGTGAAAGTGATTAAAAATATATAGTGAAAAAATCATAACAAGAATTAAAATGTTATACCAGAAAAATATTCATTTAATTAAAAAGAAACAGAAGTACAAATAGAGGAACAAAGAAGACAAAAGATATAGAGGGTCAAAAGCAAAGTGGCAGATATAAATCCAACTACATCAATTATAAAATTAAATATGACTAAACAATCCAATCAAAAGTCAGAGATTATCAGACCATTTTTTAAAAAAATAAGGTTAAACTATAAGCTTTCTGTAAGACAGATATTTTAGATTAAAAAACACAAATTGGTTGAAAGTAAAATAATGGAAAAGATATAGTATGTAAGCAGCAACCATAAAAATGTTGGAGTGGCAATATTAATGTCAAACAAAACATACTTTAAGATAAAATGTTTACCAAAGATAAACAGGGATATTATGTAGTGATAAAATGATCAACCCATTAGGAAGACATAACAACTAAAAATCATGTACATACAACAGACCCCAAAATACATGAAGCAAAATCTAACAAAATTGAAGAAAGAAACAGACAACTCAACAGTAATAGTTGGAAACTTCAATACCACACTTTCAGTAATGAATAGAAAAACTAGGCAGAAGACCAGGAGGATACAGAAGACTTGAACAAAATTATAAACCAAATATACCTTACAGACATCGATATAACACTCTATCCAACAACAGTAGAAGGTATATTCTTCTGAAATGCACATGGAACATTCTCTAGGTTAGACCATATGCTAGGCCATAAAACAATCCTCAATAAATTTAAATGAACATAAATCATACAAAGTACGTTTTCTGACTACAATGGAATAAAATTAGCAATCAGTAACAGAAATAAAGTTGGGAAATTAAAAATATGTGTAAATGAAGTAGCATACTCCTAAATAACCAATAGGTCAATGAAAAAAATCAAACTGGAAATTAGAAAATATTTTGAGATGAATAAAAATGAAGACAACATACCAAAACTTATGAGATGCAGCTAAAATAGTGCTTAAAGGGATGTTTATAGCTGTAAATGTATATATTTAAAAAGAAGAAAGATCTGAAGTCAATAACCTTCTACCTTAAGACACTCTAAAAAGAGCAAACTAAACCTAAAGCAAGCAGAAGAAAGGAATTAATAAAGATTAGGACAGAGATTAATGAAATCATGAAAAACAATAGAGAAAATCAATAAAACCAGAAGTTGAGTCTTTGAAAAGATCTACAAAACTGAGAAATTAGCTAGACTCACCAAACAAAACAGAGAGAAGAATCAAATTACTAAAACCAGGAAGGAAATAGGGAACATCACCGATGACATTACAGAAATAAAAAAATGAAAGCTCTGAAGATTAAAAATACAGTATCTACATTTAAAAGAATACTAGATGGGATTAAGAACAGATTAGACACTGCAGAAAAAGATCAGTAAACTTAAAGACTAAGCAACAGAAGCCATTCAAAATGAAGCATAGAGAGAAAAAGACTGAAAATAAGTGAACAGAGCATTGGAACTCCCAAAGGACATAAAAGCAAAAAATAATTTGAAGAAATAATGACCAAAAATTTACCAATTTATTCAAAATTATAAACTTGATAATTCAAAGAAGTCAACAAACCTCAAACAAGATAAACACAGTGAAAACCATACTAAGGCATAACATAACCTAATTCCTTTAAACCAGTGATAAAGAGAAAATGCTAAAAGCAGCCAAATTAAAGGCATATTATATAGCAGAACAAAGGTAAGAATAATTACAGATATATCATCAGAAACTACACTATTCAAAAGACAGGAGAGTGACATCTTTGAAGTGATGAAAGAAAAAAAAAAATCTGTCAGCCTAGAATCCTTTACCCAGTGAAATTGTTTTTCAAAGCTGAACTCTATAAAAAGACCTTTTCAGGCAAACAAAAACAGAGAATCCATTACCAGCAGACTTACACTGCAAGAAATTTTAAATTAAGCTCTTCAGGCAGAAAGACAATGATACCAGAGGCAAACTTTGATTTACACAAAGAAATAAAGAACACTATAAATGGTAAATATAAAAGATATGTAATTATTTTTTAATTCCTCTTAATAGATAAATAACTATGTAAAGCAAAAATAACAATAATTAGGAGGTTTATAGTATACGTAAAAGCAAAATGTGTGAAAACAATGGCACAAAGGATGAGACAGACAAAGTCAAAGTGTGTTGTTGTGTGGTTCTTACACTACATGTGAAGTAGTATGATATTATTTTAAGGTAGGATACGATAAGCACAATCTGGTGCAACCACTGAAAACAAAGAAGTATAGCTAGTAAGCCAACAGTGTACATAAAATTAAATCATAATTCAATTACTCCAAAAGAAGGCAAGAAAAGAAGATAAAAAGAACTAGAGAGCAAATAGAACAAATAGAATACAAGTAGCAAAATGGTAGATTTAAACCTGAACATTACCATGATTACATTAAATGAAAATTATCTAAACATCCAAATTTAAAGCCAGAAATTGTGAGACCGAATAAAAAGTCAACTATATGTTGTCCATAAGAGACTCACATTAAATATAAATATACAGGAAGTTTACAAGTAAAAAGATGAATTCCAGTTTTGGTCAAGATGGAGTAAGCTTGGCTGGGTGCAGTAGCCCACGCCTGTAATCCCTGCACTTTAGGAGGCCGAGATGGGTGGATCACTTGAGGTCAGAAGTTCGAGACCAGCCTGGTCAGCATGGTGAAACCCATCTCTACTAAAAATACAAAATATTAGCCGGGCACGGTGGCAGGTGCCTGTAATCCCAGCTACTCAGGAGGCTGAGGCAGGAGAATTGCTTGAATCCAGGAGACTAAGGTTGCAGTGAGCCAAGATCGTGCCACTGTACTCCAGCCTGGGTGACAGAGTGAGACACTGTCTCAAAAAAAAAAAAAAAAAAAAAAGAAAAAAAGTTGGAGTAAGCTCACTACAACCTATCTCTCCTCCTGATACAACTAAAACTGCTGAAAAAAAAATACAAAACTCAATTAACTGGAAACACTGAAAAGTAACCAAAAACAGGTAGATTCTGAAGGGGAGTTAAAACTTTAGAGAAAAAGCTGGATGCAGTGGCTCACGCCTGTAATCCCAGCACTTTGGGAGGCCAAGGTGGGTGAATCACATGAGGCCAGGAGTTCGAGAGGAGTCTGGCCAACATGGAGAAACTTCGTCTCTACTAAAAATACAGAATTAGCCAGGCATGGTGGTGCACGTCTGCAATCCCAGCTACTCGGGAAGCTGAGACAGGAGAACTGCTTGAACCTGGGAGGTGGAGGTTGCAGCGAGCCGAGATCGCACCACTACTGAGTGACAGAATAAGACTCTGTCTCAAAAAACAAAAACGAAAACAAACAAAACATAAGTGGGTGTCCTTTTTTTTTTTGAGACAGAGTTTCGCTCTTGTTGCCCAGGCCGGAGTGCAATGGCACAATCTCGGCTCACTGCAACCTCCGTCTTCCAGGTTCAAGCGATTCTCCTGCCTCAGTCACCCGAGTAGCTGAGATTACAGCATGCACCACCACACCCAGCTAATTTTGTATGTTTAGTAGAGATGGGGTTTCACCATGTTGGTCAGGCTGGTCTTGGACTCCCGACCTCAGGTGATCTGCCCGCCTCAGCCTCCCGAAGGGCTGGGATTATAGGCATGAGCCACCACGCCCGACCTATTTTTTTTTTCTCTTGCAGATTTTCCTGAGGGTGGATTCCAGTTGCAGAGCTGCATGGCAGAGCAGTGGCATGATTGGTGACAATCCTAATAGAAACCCTGTATTACTAGCAAGAATAAACAAGAAAAGTGGTCCCTGTGAGCAAAGAGTGTGTGGGGGCAATCCTCTTTTGTTCTTGTTTTCTGTTTTTTTCCAGCAGCTTTGCCCCAAAAGCCCTAGTTGTGGAACTGATTGACTGTGATGGCTGTGTAAGCAGCTAAAATTCCAAGAATACCCTGTCTTTTTGACTAGGGGAATTGGGAAAGAGGCAACCATGGTCTCAAGAGTGGGCTCATGAATAAAATTCTGGAGAGGAGAGAGCTAGAGAATGGGATCTTCTAATTCTGTGTATGAATCCACATAAGTCTTGTGCTCAGCCCTAAGCTGTACATTCACAGAACAGACCCAAAGAATTACACCAAAAGCTTGGAGAAGTGAACTAAGATTTAAACTGTCAATATTACAAAAGAAAACAGAAAATGGGAAAGAGAGGAACAAAGACTAGAGGGGACAATCAGAAAACAAACAAACGATAGAACAAATAGTATTTGTCTTTTTGTGACTAGTTTCTTTTACTTAGCCTAATACCTTCAAAGCCCATCCATGCTGTAGCATATGACAGGAGTCACAGCATTCCCTTTTAAAGCTAAATAATATTCCACCGAATGTGTGTGTGTATATATATTCACCATTGTTATACCATTATAAATATGCCATTTGTATGTGTATATACACATACAAAATATTCCGTTGTATGTGTATGCATGTGTGTATACATACAAACACACCATTTTGTTTATTCATTCATCTGTCAATGAACACTTGGGTTGTTTTCACCTCTTGACTATTGTAAATAATGCCAGTATGAACATAGGTGTGTAAACAGCCCTTCAAGACCTTGCTTTCAATTCTTTTGGATGTATTCTCAGAAGTGGGGTTGCTGGATCATAGGGTAGCTCTATTTTTAAATTTTTGAGGAACCCCCTTCCTGTTTTCCATAATGGTTGCACCATTTTAGAATCCTACCAACAATGCAGAAGGGTTCTAATTCCTCCACATCCTCACCAACACATGCTATTTTCTGTATTTCTTAAAAAACAGTAATCATTCTAATGGGTGTGACAAAGTTTTTTAGGAGTTGAAATTATACAAAGTATGTTCTCTAACACAATGAAATTAAACTAGAAATCAGTAACATAAAATAGGCTTTAATTTCCAAATGCTTGGAAAGTAAACAATATCTGTCTCAACAACTCATGAGTCAAAGAAGAATTCTCAAGAGAAATTTTAAAATATTTTGATCTGAATGAAAACGAAAATTCAACATACCAAAATTTTTTGGATATAGTTAAAGCAGTGCTGACAGAAAAAAATGACAGCATCAAATGCTTATATTAGGATAGAAAGACTAACACTAGTCATCTAACCTCCCAACTGAAAACACTAAAGAAAGAAGAGCAAATTAAACACAAAGCAAGGAGAAGAAAAGAAAGAAATAAAAACAGAAATCAATAAAAAAATGTTGTTTCTGTTTTTTACCTGCTTTTAATCAAATCACAAGCTGGTCCTATCAAAAGATCAATAAAATTGACAAATCTATAGCTAGACTGACCAAGAAAACAGAAGAGAAGACACAAATTATCTATACCAGGAATAGAAGAGAGGCATCATTCTTGACCCCACAGAAGTTTAAAAGATAATAAGAGAACACTACAAATAACATTGTACCCATATATTATCGTCCAACTTAGACAAATGGACAAATTTCTTGAGAGACACAAATTATCAAAGCTCACTGAAGAAAAAAACATAATCTGAATAATCTCATATCTATTTTAAAATTTTTTTTGTTAAAAACCTTCCAACAACAACAAAAGCCCTCCAACCCCATATGACTTCACTGGCAAATTATACCATTTAAGAAAGAAATAATACCAATTTTCCACAAACTTTCAGGAAATACAAGAGATGAAAATACTTCCCAACTCATTTTATGAAGCGATTATTACCTTGATTAAAAAAGCAAAAATATTACAACAAAAAAATTTCAGACCAATATCTCTCATTAATATGTAAAAATATTCAAAGAGAATAGAATATCTAGGAATCCAACTTACAAGGGATGTGAAGGACCTCCTCAAGGAGAACAACAAACCACTGCTCAACAAAATAAAAGAGGACACAAACAAATGGAAGAATATTCCATGCTCATGGTTGGAAGAATCAATATCATGAAAATGGCCATACTACCCAAGGTAATTTAAAGATTCAATGCCATCCCCATCAAGTTACCAATGACTTTCTTCACAGAATTGGAAAAAACTACTTTAAAGTTCATATGGAACCAAAAAAGAGCCCGCATTGCCAAGACAATCTTAAGCCAAAAGAAAAAAGCTGGAGGCATCACGCTACCTGACTTCAAACTATACTACAAGGCTACAGTAACCAAAACAGCATGGTACTGGTACCAAAACAGAGATATAGACCAATGGAACAGAACAGAGCCCTCAGAAATAATACCACACATCTACAATCATCTGATCTTTGACAAACCTGACAAAAAACAAGAAATGGGGAAAGGATTCCCTGTTTAATAAATGGTGCTGGGAAAACTGGCTAGCCATATGTAGAAAGCTGAAACTGGATCCCTTCCTTACACCTTATACAAAAATTAATACAAGATGGATTAAAGACTTAAATCTTAGACCTAAAACCATAAAACCCCTAGAAGAAAACCTAGGCAATACCATTCAGGACATAGGCATGGGCAAGTACTTCATGACTAAAATACCAAAAGCAATGGCAACAAAAGTCAGAATTGACAAATGGGATCTAATTAAACTAAAGAGCATCTGCACAGCAAAAGAGACTACCATCAGAGTGAAGAGGCAACCTACAGAGTGGGAGAAAATTTTTACAATCTACCCATCTGATAAAGGGCTAATATCCAGAATCTATGAAGAACTTAAACAAATTTACAAGAAAAAATCAAACAACCCCATCAAAAGGTGGGCAAAGGATATGAACAGACACTTCTCAA
The DNA here is from genome assembly GCF_028885625.2 of Pongo pygmaeus. Lineage (NCBI taxonomy): Eukaryota > Metazoa > Chordata > Mammalia > Primates > Hominidae > Pongo > Pongo pygmaeus. Next base: position 72,878,188 of record NC_072396.2, on the reverse strand, counting down.
AAGAAGACATTTATGCAGCCAACAGACACATGAAAAAATGCTCATCATCACTGGCCATCAGAGAAATGCAAATCAAAACCACAATGAGATACCATCTCACACCAGTTAGAATGGCGATCATTAAAAAGTCAGGAAACAACAGGTGCTGGAGAGGATGTGGAGAAATAGGAACACTTTTACACTGTTGGTGGGACTGTAAACTAGTTCAACCATTGTGGAAGTCAGTGTGGCGATTCCTCAAGGATCTAGAACTAGAAATTCCATTTGACCCAGCCATCCCATTACTGGGTACATACCCAAAGGATTATAAATCATGCTACTATAAAGACACATGCACACGTATGTTTATTGCGGCACTACTCACAATAGCAAAGACTTGGAACCAACACAAATGTTGAACAATGATAGACTGCATAAGAAAATGTGGCACATATACACCATGGAATACTATGCAGCCATAAAAAAGGATGAATTCATGCCCTTTGTAGGGACATGGATGAAGCTGGAAACCATCATTCTGAGCAAACTATTGCAAGGACAGAAAACCAAACACCGCATGTACTCACTCATAGGTGGGAATTGAACTATGAGAACACTTGGACACAGGGTGGGGAGCATCACACACCAGGGCCTGTTGTGGGGTGGGGGAAGGGGGAAAGGATAGCATTAGGAGATATACCTAATGTAAATGACGAGTTAATGGGTGCAGCACACCAACATGGCACATGTATACATATGTAACAAACCTGCACATTGTGCACATGTACCCTAGAACTTAAAAGTATAATAAAAAAATAAAAATAAAAATAAATCTTCAATAAAATATTTAAAAATTAATCAATGTAATAGATTACCATGTCAACAGAATAAAGAAGGAAAGGCAGATGGTCATCTCAAAAGGCACAAAAAATATATTAGGCAAAATTCAACATCTAATCTTCATAAAAAAAAGTTTCAATAAATTAGGAATGGGAGGGAATTGCCTTAATCTGATCAAGAGCATCTATGAAAAATCTACAGCTAACATGATACTTAATGGTGAAAAATTTAATGTTTTTCCCCTAAGGTTAAGAACAGAACAAGGATATTGACTCTCACCACCACTATTCAACAGCTGTAGCAGTGCTTAGGGGACATTTATAGTATTAAATGCTTATGTTAGAAAAGAGAATAAAGGGGCTCACACCTGTAATCCCAGCACTTTGGGAGGCCAAAGGCAGGCGGATAGCCTGAGGTCAGGAGTTTGAGACCAGCCTGGCCAACATGGTGAAACCCCATCTCTACTAAAAATACAAAAATTAGCTATGCGTAGTGGCATGCGCCTGTAATCCCAGCTACTCAGGAGGTTGAGGCAGGGTAAGTGCTTGAACTCGGGAGGCGGAGGTTGCAGTGAGCCGAGATCACGCTACTGTACTCCAGCCTGGGCGACAGAACGAGACGCCGTCTCAAAAAAAAAAAAAAGAAAAAGAAAAAGAATAAAGGCTTCAATTCATAATCTACTCATTCAGCTTAATAAAATTGGAAAAGAATAGCAAATTAGGCCAAAGTAAGCATGATAAAATAATTTTTGTTTTAAATTGAGAAGTGTCAATGAAGCCAATAGCTGGTTCTTTGAAAATATCAATGTAATTGATAAGCCTTTAACCACAAAGACCAAGAAAAAAACGTAAGAAGACACAAATTACTAATATCAAGAATGAAAGTGAGGCTAATACAACACACCCTACAGACATTAAAAAGACAACAATGGAATACTATGAAAAACTCTCTATATAAAAATAAGCAATAAAACAGTCCAATTCTTTGAAAGATACAAAATAACTAAACTCATTCAAGAAGAAATAGATAACCTGAACAGTTCTATATCTGCTAAATAAGTTGAATGTACAAACTTTCCAACAAATAAAATTTCAGGTTGACATGGTTTCACTGAAGAATTCTATCAAATATTTTAAAAAGAATTAATGAATAATAAAATTCACCAATTTTAAGTGAACAATTTGATAACGTCTGACATATGTGAGTATCTTCCCAGGATAAAAGCAGAAAACTGCTATCTGGGAATTAATATTTGTTCAGTAGTACTATTTTACATAAAGCAATGACGATAATAAGCTAAGTGTAATACATATTTTTAATTGTGGTCACAAAAGGTAGATTCTTTTATTTACTAAAGCACAGCACTGAGCAATTTTCCTTTGCCAAATCAAACACACGCATTTTGAGCATCTATTGGGTACAAAAGGCTAAACCAAGGTCCTTGCCCCAAAGGAACTGACAAGTTTCATGATGAAAGTAAAACTTGTGGAGTCAAATGAGGCCTCAGAGAGATAGGGTTTGAAGGTCTGAAGACTAGATAGGATTTAATATGCAAGAACATTATACTTCTACCTCCATTCACATCTTAGCTGTCATTCATAGTAGTAAGACAACATGCTTACTGTCCCCAGATTTCAGGAGCTCATACTTACATCCCTGTCTTGGTAAATGACACTGCTTGTGTATATAATGCCCTTAGCTCTTACCCTTCTTTTCTACCAAGTCATGGCCCTTCATGCTTTGAGAAGCCTCCAGGATGGATTCCCTGATTAATTCATTTGTTCATTCAGAAATATTGAGCACCTAATACACTGAGCACTTCTGTGGATACAGCAGTGAACAAAACAAAGTCCCCATCCTCAAAGACCCTCTCATTCAAAGGGAAGAACATACAATAAACAAATAAATAGTCTGGTGCAGTAGCTGACACCTGTAATCCCAGCACTTTGGGAGGCTGAGGCAGGAGGATCGTTTGAGGCCAGGAGCTCGAGACTGGCCTGGGCAACATAGTGAGACAACGTCTCCACAAAAAAATTTTAAAAATTAAAAAACAAATGAATAAATAAATGGAAAGAATATAAAGTAGTGATAAATGATATAAAGAAAAATAAAGCAGCATAAAATGTCAAACAGGGATGGTGGGTAGTAGAGTTTTGTTTGCTATAAAGGGCAGTCTAGGAAAGATGCTTGAGATTTGAAGAGAGACCCAAAAGAAGTGAGGAAACAAACCATATGGTACATATCTGTGGAAAGGGGGAGGAAACATTCTAGACAGAGGTATCAGAAAGTGCAAAGATCCCAAGTCTAGAAAATGCTTGACTTGTTTGACTGCTAAGAATAAGGGGTGGAGTGGTAGAAAATGTGGTCAGAGAGGTAGCTTTGTGTAGAACATATTGGAGTGTTGATTTTATTTTCAGTAAGATGAGAAGCCAACGAGAGCAAGGAGGGACATGATTTGACTTATGTTTTAAAAGGTTCATTCTGGATTCTGTGTAATTAGAATAAAATAGGGGGCAAGAGTAAAAGCAGAGAGATAAGTTAGGAAGCTATTGATACAATACAGTTCAGAGATTGATAGTGGTTTATATCAGGGTGGTAGCAGCGGAGAGGATGAGAAATGGCATGGATATACATAGAATGTTAAGTTGATAGAATGGCTAAAGGGTTGGCTATGGAGTGTGAAGGAAAGAGAAGGAAAAGTAGGGTATAGTTGATGGAGCAATGTCCTTTGGTGGGAAAGAGGAGATGAAATTTAGTACATAGATGGAGAGGTTAGCTTTAGATTAAAAGCATGGAAAGTTCATCTACAGCCACAGGAGAGAGAGAAAAGTGGCACAGATGCTGGTAGGTGAATAGGTATGGCAGTAGGAACTTCTGAAGTTTCACTACTTACTGCTGTCTTTTTTCTCAGTGAAAAAGAAACATGGAGCTAAAAGTGAAAAGGAGAGATATGACAGAAACTTAGGAAGAAAGGCCATGATATAGTCATCCAAAGATACTCACTCAGATACAGTTACTCACTTTACCAAATCCTAAGAATCTCTGCATCAATTTCCACCCAGCCAGATTCATTTTATTTGGTTTGTGTATATTCTGAGATACTCTGTATTTGACCTGATTCCCTCATTAAACCCTCACCCCTACCTCCATTGGGGGTACACTCTATATATGCAGTTTACTAAGAAAAGAATAATAAATACAAACCATTCATTATTTATGGGGGAAACCTGTACACCATGGGGTAGAGATGTGTTCTGTCTAGTATCTCTATCATACCTCTTGAACCTGGGTTCTTCTCTGTATCCCCACTGCCACTGCACTAGCTTGTTTTTCACTTGAGCTATTAAACCAGCCTCTCAACTCTTCTGTCTACCTTTCCTCTTACCCCTCTCCAGTTCATTCCCATCACTGTCAATTATCTGCCAATAAATACTTTGTACAACTCTCCTGCTTAAAATGCTTCATTATTACCCATCTTCCTGCCAACTTTTCCAGTTGAATCTGTTACTCCACCCCTTTCTCTTGCCCCACAGCCTTCATCCTAGCCATGCCAAATTATATTTGATCCCTGAATACATCAAATTCTTCAATACTCTGTGCCCTTGCACATATTGTTTACTCTACCCAAAATGCACACCTACTCTTTCTCCACAGGATGTTTTACTAATCATTAGAGACTTAGCTCAAATGTCACCTTCTAGGTGGCACCATAGGCAGAAGTAACCACTCTTCTGTGTTCATGTGATTCCCCTACAACATTCACCTTACCATATCAAAAATGTTTAAGTGTCTAAGTTCCTTACTAGCTATTACTCAATTTTTTTTTTTTTTTGAGATGGAGTCTCACTCTGCCACCCAGGCTGGAGTGCAGTGGTCTGATGACAACTCACCAAAACCTCCGCCTCCTGGTTCAAGTGATTCTCCCACGTCAGCCTCCTGAGTAGCTGGGACTACAGGCACGCGCCACCATGCCCAGCTAATTTTTGTATTTTTAGTAGAGAAGGGGTTTCACCATGTTGGCCAGGCTGGTCTTGAACTCCTGACCTCAAGTGATCCACCCACCTTGGCCTCCCAAAGTGCCGAGATTATAGGCATGAGCCACCACGCCCAGCCTATTACTCATTTTTTTTTTTATCACAATCATTTAGCACAGGGCCTGGCACATAGCACATCAAAAAATATTGATTAAATGACTTGACAATAGAAGAGAAGAGAAGGGGTTAGAAACAGCAACAAACCAAAAATGTAAGTTGACAAAAGCACAAAATACAGATTCTTTAACACACCCAAACAAGATCTATTTCTATTAAATGCTTTAGGAATAGGAAAAAACAAGCAACACAAAACAGAAAATCTCAGCAATCTTAAAGATGCAGATTTAAGTTTAGACAAGGATGGTGAAATGAGGCCTGAAAGGAGATGGTACAGTACAGCAAGTGCCCCTCCCTTTTCACCAAGTATACACACAACAAATGGAATAAAAACTCCGAACAGTTATTAGGGAAGATGTTGACTCTAGAATACAAATAGTCATGTGTCACTTAATGACAGGAAAACATTTTGAGAAATGCATCATTAGGCAATTTCATCATTGTGCAAACATAGAGTGTACTTACACCAACATAGATGGTATAGCCTCTTATACACCTAGGCCATATGGCATGGTCTATTGCTCCTAGGTTGCAAACCTGTGCAGCATGATACTGTACTGAATACTGTAGGCAATTGTAACACATGGTGTTTGTGTATGTAAACATAGAAAAGGTGTAATAAAAAATATGGCATTATAATCTTATGGGACCATCATCATTGACCAAAATGTTATTATGCAATACATGACTATATCTATAAATTTCTGCTTAAAATAGATATGTCCCAAAATACTGTATATTATACAGAATAAAAACCAAATACTATCATGTGTGTGACCTTGTATTTTACAAAGCACTCCCACACATATTTCATTTAATTCCCAGAACCCTGTAAGGTAGGTAATATTTTCCTGCTTTGTAGATGAGGAAACTGAGGCTCATAGAATCACTAATTCAAGATCACATACTCAGTAAAAGAGTAAGGGGTAGAGCTGGGATTCTAAACCAGGTCTGTTTATAACTCTTTTTGTCCTCTGCACTATATAGGCTGAGTTAATGTTTACATGACTTACCAAAAAATACACTAAAGTGAAGCCAATATATTGTTGACATTTTTCTTCTTCTTTTTTTTCTTGGTCCTTCAGTCTGAATATTTTCTACCGACCTATCTTCCAGCTGACCAATCGTCTCTTGAGCTGTATCTAATCTGCTATTAAGCTCATCTATCAAGTTCTTAATTTTAGTTATTGTAATTTTCAATTCCAGAATTTGCTTGTTTTTATATTGCTATAGACTGAATGTGTCCCCTCAAAATTCACATGTTGAAATCCTAACCCCTAATGCAATGGTATTAGGAAGTTAGGGCCTTTGGAAAGTGATTAGGTCATGAGGGCAGAGCCCTCATAAATGGAATTAGTTCCCTTATAAAGAGACCCCAGAGATTTCCATTCTCCCTTCTGCCATGTGAGAACACAGCAGGAGAATGGCCATCCATAAAGAAGAAATTATGCCTTTGATCCAAACAGGAGGCAGGGAAATACTGGGTAGAAGAGGGCAGTTCCCTGGCAAAGGTCCCACCCTCAAGCCTGGAAATCTGCAGCCCTAAATGGGAATAGGTAGTCCTGTTTTCATGCCCAAATGTTGCCGTTTGGCCCTCCACACCCCCCATCCTGTACCCATATAAACCCCAAACCTCAGGCTCCACGAGCAGATGAGCAGCAGAGTGCAGCAGAGAAGGAGAAAAGAGAAAGAGCGTCTGAAAGTCGTCGAGAGGAGTTCACTGGAGACAGCCGAACTCTGGGGGAAGATCATCTTCTAACTCCATCCCTTTTTCAGCTCCTCATCCATCCTGCTGAGAGCCACTCCACCATGCAATAAAATACCCGCATTCACCATTCATCAAGTCTGTGTGACCTGATTCTTCTTGAATGCCAGAAAAGAGCCCAGGTACCAAGAGGACAGAGAGTAAAACACTGCCATTTTGACTCTCCACTGAGCTGGTTTAACACGTAGCTGTCTGCAGATGGCAACTGCTAAAAGAGCATTAATTGTAATATACCCGTGGATGCTACCATGGGGTTAGAGCCCAAAAGCACGTGCCCCGGCTTGTGCACCTGCCTGTCCGTGTGCTCCTGCTCCTGTAAGGGGTTTGAACGTGTGGCAAGTAAGCCACACCCATCACAAGTCCTGCAAGGGAGTCAGGGAACTCTTCCGTTTCGCCTTCACCAGACTCCAAATCTTCTAGAACCTTGATCTTGGACTTTCCAGCCTCTAGAACTATAAAACAATAAAGTTCTATTGTTTAAGCCACCCAATCTATGGTACTTTGTTACAACAGCCTTAGCAAACTAACATACCTGGTAAGCCAAGTAATATTTTTATTGAATGCCAGACATTATATATTAAAAGTTAGAGGAGCACTGGATGATATTATCTTCCTCCAAAGATTTACTTTTGCTTTTGGTAGGTGGTGAAGGACAGATCACATTAATCCTGCTAAGGTTGAGCTAATTCAAAGCCCCACTTCAGTCTTTGTGAAAAATGGTATTTTCTAGTTCATCCTTACTCCTAGAGTTTAGCCCTTTGGGGATCCAAACTGAAAACCTGGAATAATTACCAGGGTCCCTCCTCTTTGGCAGGCTCTGAACTCTAATTTCTGTCTCTTCAGCATTGTGAAATTGATGAAAGCTCTGCTTAACTACTAAGCATTTTATCTGCCACTCTCTGCTTAACTTCTCAACTTTTTTCCTTGTACCACTTATAAATCAGCCAATTCCTCAAAGGAAAAAATAGTGTAAAATACTGAACTAAACTCACTGTACTTTCCTTTTCTCTGGCATCTTAGACCCTCAAGTTCTGACTGTCAGGATATAGCTGAACTTCACTTTTTATCTCTACAGCCCTGTGAGACTGCTGAAACCCCTGCTCATCTTATCTGTCTCTTAGTTACCACTTTCAGTTTGGCTTCTCAGTCTCTTTACCCATATGACTTACACTGGAAAATGCCTTCAAAGCAAATCTAGCACAGACTATTAGGCTCACCTCAATACATCTCCTTTCTCTCTGGGATTTTGACCCTGTTACTTTGGTAACACTGTGATGCTTTTAAACAGATATTTTGTAATTTTATCCAGTCTTTCTATATTTTCTTGAGGGATGGTTGGTCTAATACCAGTTAGTCTGTCAAAGCCAAAAGCAGAAGTCCCCATACGCATGGTTTCTAATGCCATTGACATGCCTGTCCTTGGTTCGTTCGTTCGTTCGTTCATTCATTCATTCATTCATTCATTCATTCATTCATTCATTCATTTCAACAAGTACTGGGCACATGTTATGTGTCAATAACTCTTCAAACTTTGGGAAAACAAACAGTTCCTGTCTTTAAGAAACTTACAGTGAAATGGATAGGTGTAGGACCACAAACAAACGGCAAAAAATACATTGCTTAAGTATGTAAAACTAAAGGTGTGACTAGAGGTGTGTAGAGGATGCTTAATGGGAGAATGAAAATAGAACTAACTTTGTCTAGTACAAGTGTCAAAAAATGCTCACAGAATAAAAGAAATTTTAGATAAGTCAAGAATATGTCAGATGAATAAGGGGTTAGAGAAAGAAAAATGCACTTCAGGAGAAGATAACATTATGTGTACAAAGGTATGGCTGTGGGCATGGGAAATTACTATTACTTTGGTACTGTTGGAGCTAGATGAGTGATAGGGTATGGCAGGACATAAAGGAGGAAATACAGGCAGAGTTCTAATTGTGAAGGGTTTTGTCTCTGTCTGAAAGTTTTTGTTAAGGCAGTTAATAAATAATCGCATTCCCAGAGGTAAAAATCCACCACACGTTCAGTCAGATCTGTGGAGAATTTAACAATAGAAATTTAAGACTTCTCTAGTTAACGGCATGTAAACTGAAAGGCAGCATTATAATGCATACAAAGATGAAGTCAAATATTTGAGTTATCTGACTAGTATGGAGGAAAGAGAAATAAAACTTCTAAAACATTATAGTAGATACTATGTGGCCAAGAATTGAAATGCTGAACATCCCAATCCCATTTCCTAAGCCTATAAGCTCAGTTATTTATTACAAAGTTCAACAAGCAGCAAGAGTTTTAATTTTTCACAGAAGTAATTTGTTCACTTTTTTCCTCAATGACACTGCCATCAAAGAACAGTATATTAAATGCCTAGTTACTTGCGTGACTGAATACTCAGTAAGTCTGATAGGATTTCTCCCCCTTTGTGGATTTAAAAATCTAAGATACCAGACAACACAGATAACCATCCCACAAAGATACCTAAAATAGGAGTATAAAACACTGAACATCTACATAAACTGACAGGGAGAAGTGTTTACATGATCTGTGCCTCAGGGAACTGTCACTTCTACGACACTTAGGTCAACAGAGTTTAACGAAGGAGGTGAGATGTCTAGCACTCTCAAGCTTACAGCAGAGAAATGGTTTGGCAGACAAAGGAGAGGGCATTCCAGACACTTGGTACACTGTGGAAGCAGTCTAAGGAAGAGGGTCCTGTACAACGGGAAGCCAGAATATGTTTCTTAAAAAAAAAAAAAAAAAAAAAAAAAAAAAAAAAAAAAAAGCAAAGTTATAGAATGGCCTAAAGAAAGAGACTTGGAAATAGCAGTAGGCCAGGAAAGCCTGGAAAAGGGTCAACTCCAAATCAGGCCCAAGGACTCAGTCACTTTCATCTATATTTCTTCTGGCAAGGGTACAATTCTATAGTGGAACATAAAGCAACCCAACCACCACTAATTAATTGATTCCCCCAAAGGACTCAATAATACTTTACAAGCATATAAACAAACCAAACCTAGTAATCAATTCACCAATGGAACGTCATGGAGAAAGCCAGGTACCTCACCAATGCACAGCACCATTTCATTACATCAAGAAGGAAAACACTAGACCTTGTGCCATTTCAATTATATTTCTGGTATGAGAATCTAAATTATCCAAGTCACAATTTGACCATAACACCAAGGATGGCCCTCAAAAGCAATCTAGAACACTCAAAGGTTAGAGTTAGCAAGACCCTAGTTATATGCATCTCCAGGAGACTAACAACAATTTGGATTCCTATTCTTCCCAGAGGAGGGGGTGGAGTGCTAAAAATAATAGGTGAAAGAAAGCAGGAAAGGTTGAATTCCTGAAGAAAACACATCTTAAGATTACATAATACTGCCCAGAAGTAACCAAACTACAGCAGAAAACATTCAAACACATTCTAACATGCCTCTAATTAAGATAGTTTTGGGAGGTTCCAGAATTATAGCTACCAAACATGAAACCTAAAGAATTTACCAAGATTAAAAAGATTACCAACTTTAACTCAGAGGAAAAACACACTGGAAGAATTAGGTTAGTTAGAATACACTCATAATGATGTCAGTTTGCTGACCTTCATACAATTTCTGCATCATTTTAGGTACAATTGTTAGTGATAAAGACCTGAATGGGTTGGGCACTATACAAAATATAAAATTAGATACAATTCCTGCTCAGAAAGTTCAAGTTACTAAGTGACTCATAAACTTCATTTTTCACCACGGATGTATGCTGATGTTCTATAACTGTGAACTTATTTTAAAATACAGCAAGAAATACAGGTAGGACATATGATAATGTCAAACAAGTAAAAACTTTTGTAGCATGTAGAAGCAAGCTGGGTACCCACACAAGGTAAGTATTTTGAAATATTTATGGATGGCTAACCAGAAAGGCTAATTTAACACCTACACATCAATTGCATGTGAAATATTTGTGTTTAATACTTAGTAAGAGGACCACCACCAGAAACTGCATTAAGAATGCCAGTTGCAATTAAATTAGGTGAAATTTCACAATTTAAAAGATATGTAATCCTCTTCCTTGAGAACTTTAATTTATATCAGCTACTGGAAGGCACTCAAAGGTGAAATTATGACCATACAATCATAAAGACAGAGAAAAAGATAAGTATCAAAAGAAAGCTATAACATGTTTCTGTAATCTCAGATTTTAAAAATATATAACAACAATGGCATTTAATTTACTCTATGTAAGGAATGGTGCTACATGATTAATGTATATTATTTCATTTAATCCTTATAAAAACCCTACAAAGTTGGTCCTATTATTAACAGCACTATTGTTTCCATTTTATAGATGAGGAAATAATAGCTTAGAGGTTAAACAACCCATCCCAAATCACACACAGAAAGAGGCAGAGGTGAGATTCAAATGCAAGTCTGTCTGACTCTTAAGTTGGTATTCATAGCTCTACTAGTGTAATGAAATAGACATAACCAATGATAACTACAAGAGTGTCATGAGCCTGCAAAACACCCAAAAGGCCAAGATTCAGAATGACCTGAGCCTTAAAAAGAGATATATTTTGAGGATAACAAAAAGGGATTTCAAATTGCAATCAGTAACCAGAAAACTAACATTAGGTAACAAAGAGAAAGAAAAATATTCCTATTTTATTTCTACTTTTCCTCTATTTAAAGAAAAGATAATTTAGGAGGCCGAGGCAGGCAGATCACGAGGTCAGGAGATCGAGACCATCCTGGCTAACAAGGTGAAACCCTGTCTCTACTAAAAATACAAAAAAATGAGCCGGGCGTGGTGGTAGGCGCCTGTAGTCCAAGCTACTCGGGAGGCTGAGGCAGGAGAATGGCATGAACCTGGGAGGTGGAGCTTGCAGTGAGCCGAGATAGCACCATTGCACTCTAGCCTGGGCAACAGAACGAGACTCTGTCTAAAAAAATAAATAAATAAAAATAAAAAAGAAAAGAAAAGAAGGACAAGAAAGGGTACAGAAAACATGAGTTCAAGAAAGATGAAAACAGAGAGACAGAAGAAAAGATTAAGAAGCACTCGTCCTAGGATAAGTTCCAGGACACTGGAAAGATCTTACACTAAGATTTCCAAACTAATATCTATGCAGAATTGTGAATAATGAGAGAGGTGCAGAAGTCTAGAGAGAGGCAAATGTCATCTCGATTTTTTTAAAAAGAAAGTCATGTCTATAAGCTGGTGAATGTAACCTCAATTCTAGATAGGTTTTATAGAATACATTATTAAAAAGACTTCCAGTTTGGGCAGGATGGTGTTTTCCCTGCTTCTCTCAGCTAAACACAACTATAAAACCTGGAAATGACATAAGAGACAACCAAAGGAAACTATGAGAGTGATATCAAGAAGATGAGTTGGTTTAGAATGGAAGAACAGCAAAGCTATGGGATATCTTGCATCCCCACACTCCACAGAGAAAGACTACCTAGACCTGGTGTTCGTGAATCCCCTATCTTAGCAACAGAGATCAGCCCAGGTGGGCTCATTCCTCTCCTAAATCAAATGGGAGTCTTCTGACAACATCAGGTGAGCCCAATGTCACCAGCACGGTGGATCAATTGGGAGCCCAACCAGCAATGAGTAGACAGGGGAAGTACTCTCTTTCCCCACCAGGCCTGAGCTTCCCTTTGCCCCCAAGACATACTGAGGCTGACAAGGCTGAGCCTATAGGAGAGACCCAGCTGAAGCAGGCAGCCTGTTCTGAGAAGCCTCTTTATCCCTATGGGTTCAAAATACTCCATCTACATTCAAACACGTTAGGAAAGAAAACAGAACCAGAGACAGCACTTGAGTCAGAAGAAGCACCAGTTCTTAGAAGCTTCTTTATCTCACAAACCCAAGACTCTCCTCCTCTGCTCAAACACTTTGGAGGAAGAGTAGAGTGGGGAACACTGGTGGAGGATCCCACCATGCTCTTCCTTCTTCCAGAGACATTCAATGGTAGGCCTTGGGAAACCCCTTCTGCCCCCTCAAGCACCACCAGCAGGAGCAGTGGAAGCCCCAGCAGCACCAGATAAACCAAGCAAACCAAAATAACACCACAAAAGCTATGAAAATTAAACTGCCATTGGAACCACAACCCACAAAAGTAGGCCCGCAACTCACAGGCTAAACCTAAACAAGGTGACTGCCTGCTAAAATAAAGGATTTAAATGAGATCCAAAGTCACCTAACATGATAGACAAAACATCTATGATACAATAAAAAAAATCACCCATCATACCAAGAAACAAGACAATAACAACTTGAAGAAGAAAAGACAATCAACTAAGATCAACACTGGGATGAAATCAGATGTTAGAATTATTTAACAACATTTGAAAGCAGCTATTATAACAATGTTTCTGCAATCAATTACAAATTATCTTGAAACAGATGAAAAAATAAAAATGCAGCAAAGAAATAGAAATTATTAAAAAAGGAACCAAATGGAAACTCTATAACTGAGAAAATAATGGCAGAAACTTTTAAAATAAGATTGCTGGAGGACTCAATAGTACAATGGAGATGACAAAGGATAGAATCAGTGAACTGGAGGAGAGAACACAGTGGAATTCACCCAATCTGAAAAACAGGGAAAGTACAGATGTAAAAAACATGACCTGTGGGTCAATGAAAAAAGATCTAATACTCATATCATTGGAGTCCCAGAAAGAGAGGTGAAAGGATGTGGGACTAAATGAATATTCAAAAAAACAATGGTTGAAAGTTTCCAAAATTTGGTAAAAGACACACACCCAGGAAACTGAGTCAATTTCAAGTGGGATAAACGCAAAGAAATCCATGCTAAGACACACCATAATTAAAATTTTGAAATCTAAAAAATAAAAAGAAATAAACGCATATTACTAATAGGGAACACCAATTCAAAAGGCCAAGAATTTCTATTCTGAAATTGTAAAGGCCAATAGAAAGTGGCACAATATTTTTCAAAGTGTTCAAAGTAAAAAACTGCAAATAATAAAATGAAAAAATACACCATACAAACATCAACTGCATGTTTACTGCAGTACAATTCACAATTGCAAAAATATAGAACCAACCTAAGTGCCCATCAGTGGGTGAGTAGATAAAGAAAATGTGGTGGCCGGGCACGGTGGCTCACACCTGTAATCCCAGCATTTTGGGAGGCCGAGGTGGGCGGATTATGAGGTCAGGAGATCGAGACGAGCCTAACCAACATGGTGAAACCCCATCCCTACTAAAAATACAAAAATTAGCCAGGTGTGGTGGTGCACACCTGTAGTCCCAGCTACTCAGGAGCCTGAGGCAGGAGACTTGCTTGAACCCAGGAGGCAGAGGTTGCAGTGAGCCGAGATCATGCCAATGCACTCCAGCCTGGGCAACAGAGTGAAACTCCATTTCAAAAAAAAGAAAGAAAGAAAATGTGGTGTGTGTGTGTGTGTGTGTGTGTGTGTGTGTGTAATGGAATACTCCTCAGCCATAAAGAAGAACAAAATAATGTCTTTTGCAGCAACTTGGATGGAACTGGAGGCCATTATCCTAAATGAAGTAACTCAGGAATGGAAAAACAAATACCACATGTTCTCACTTATAAGTGGAAGTTAAGCCATTGATACACAGGGGTATGCAGAGTGGTATAATGAACATTGGAGACTCAGAAGTGGGGAGGGTGAGAGAGTGGTAAGGGATGAAAAATTACCTGTTGGGTACAATGTAGACACTATTCGGGTGACAGGTACACTAAAAGCTCAGGCTTCCTCACTATACAATTCATCCATGTAACCAAAAATCACTTGTACCCTTAAAACTATTGAAATTTTTTTTAAAAATGTGTTAAACAGTTACACGCATTTTAAAGAACCTATGAGGAAAACATTTTTAAATAATTCAGTCTTATGCAGTAAAAAAGAAAATCAATAAAATAAAAAACTAGTTCCTTAGGGGGAAAAAAAACAGTACAATTGACAAAACTCTAACAACATTGACAAAAAGAAAAAAAGATGCAAATTATCAATGTCAGGAATGAAACAGAATATATCACTAGATCCTACAACCATTAAAAATATAAGGGCATACTATGAATAACTTTATGCTCATAAATTTGATAACTAAGAAGAAATGGACCAATTCCTCAGAAACAACAACCTACCAAGCCTCGACCAAGATGAAATAGATAATCTGAGTAGACTTGTAACTATCAAAACAATTCAATTTATAATTTAAAAGCTCCTGAAAAAGAAATCTTCAGGCTCAACTGAATTCACTGGTGAATTCTACCAATCATTAAAGAGGAATTAACATAAACTTTAACAAATTTCTTCCAGAAAAATAGGAAGAAGGTAATACTTCCTAACTCATTTTATAAGGGTAGTGTTATCTTCATACCAAAACCAGACAAAGAAAATATTATTTAAAAAAGGAAACTAAGGGCCAATAATTGTTCATGAACTTAAAACAAAAATCCTCATAAAAATACTAGCAAAATGAATCCAAAATATATGAAAAGAATTATACATCATGACCAAGTAGGGTTCATTCCAGGTATGCAAGGCTGGCTTAACATTCAAAAATCAATCAATGTAATTCACAATAATCAACAAGATGAAGAAGAAAAATCATATGATCATATCAATCGATGCAGAAAAGGTATCTGACAAAGTCCAACACTCAATCATGAAAAAAAAAAAACCTCTCAGTAATTTGAAATAAAGAAAAATTAACTCACTTGATAAAAAGCATCTACAAAGTCCTACAGGTAACATCATACTTAATGGCAAAAGTCTGAGTATTTTTTCCTTAAGATAGGAAGAAGGCAATAGTTGTTCTCAATACTAAACACAGTACTAGAAGTACTAGCTAGTGCAATAAGACAAGAAAAAAAGGCATATAAGTTAGAAAGAAAGAAAGAAAACTATCTTTGTTTGCAGATGCTATGTCTACATTGAAGATCCCAAGGAAACTACTGAAAAACACTTAGAATCTATAAGTGACGAATCTATAAGTGACGAATCATACATGTGTGAAGCCTCCATACTTGAGTCCTTACCTAATGAACTGATGAACTAAAACCTATGTACATAAAAACTAACTCAAAGCCCAACTTCACAGTATACTTTTGTAACAAATAGCTGAGTGTCCACCAATCATAGTTGCTACCAAGTGTATTAGTCCATTCTCACACTGGTATAAACAAGTACCTGAGACTAGGTAATTTATAAAGAAAAGAGGTTTAATTGGCTCATAGTTCCACAGGTTGTATAGGAAACGTGACAGCTTCTGGGGAGGCCAATCATGGCAGAAGGTGAAGGGGAAGCAGGCACATTTTACATGGCCAGAACACGAGGAAGAGAGAGAAGTGGGGACGTGCTACACACTTTTAAACAACCATATCTCATGATAACTCACTATCACAAGAACAGTACCAAAAGAGAAATCTGCCCCCAGGATCCAATCACTTCCTACCAGGCCCCACCTCCAACATTGGGGATTACAATTTGACATGAGATTGGCCGGGCACGGTGGCTCACACCTGTAATCCCAGCATTTTGGGAGGCTGAGGGGGGGTGGATCAGGAGGTCAGGAGATCAAGACTATCCTGGCTAACACAGTGAAACCCCATCTCTACTAAAAATACAAAAAAATTAGCCAGGCGTGGGGGTGGGTGCCTGTAGTCCCAGCTACTCAGGAGGCTGAGACAGGAGAATGGTGTGAACCTGGCAGGCAGAGCTTGCAATGAGCTGAGATCGTGCCACTGCACTCCAGCCGGGGTGACAGAGCGAGACTCCATCTCGGAAAAAAAAAAAAAACAAAACAATTTGACATGAGATTTGGGAGGCGACACAGACCCAAACCATATCACCAAGTATACAGATAAAAGATCAACACACAAATATTCAATTGCTTTTCTATATACTGACAATAAACATGCAGAAACTAAAATTTAAAATATAATACCAGTTACAATAGCACTGAAGAAAATAGAGTACTTAGGTAGATACCTAACAAAACACATATAGGCTGTATATACTGAACATTATAAAATGCTGTTGAATCCCTTCATGTTAAAAACTCTCAATAACCTAGGTATTGAAGGGACATACCTCAAAATAATAAAAGCCATTTATGACAAACCCACAGCCAACATCATATTGAGTGGGCAAAAGCTGGAAGCATTCCCCTTGAAAACCAGCACAAGACAAGGATGCCCTTTCTCACCATTCCTATCCAACATGGTATTGTAGGTCCTGGCCAGAGCAATAACACGAGAGACAGAAATAAAGGGCATCCAAATAGGAAGAGAGGAAGTCAAACTATCCTTGTTTGCTGATGACATGATTCTATACCCAGAAAACCCCATAGTCTTGGCCCAAAACCTCCTTCAGCTGATAGACAACTTCAGCAAAATTTCAGGATACAAAATCAGTATACAAAAATCACTAACATTCCTATACATCAACAATAGCCAAGCAGAGAGCCAAATCAGGAATGCAATCCCATTCACAACTGCTACAAAAAGAATAAAATATCTAGGAATACAGCTAACCAGGGAGGTGAAAGATCAATGAGAATTACAAAACACTGCTCAAAGACATCAGGGAAGACATAAACAAATGTAAAACCATTCCATGCTCATGGATAAGAAGAATCAATATCATTAAAATGGCCATACTGCCCAAAGCAATTTAGAGATTCAATGCTATTCCTATCAAACTACCAATGACATTCTTCACAGAACTAGAAAAAATTATTGTAAAATTCATATGGAACCAAATAACAGCCCAAGTAGCCAAGGCAATCCTAAGGAAAAAAAAAAAAAAAGCTGAAGGCATCATATTACCTGACTTTAAACTATATTACAGGGTGACAGTAACCAAAACAGCATGGTAACGGAACAAAACAGATGCATAGATCAATGGAACAGAATAGAGAGCCTAGAAATAAAGCCACACACCTACAACTATCTGATCTTTGACAAAGTCAACAAAAACAAGCAATGGTGAAAGGAATCCCTATTCAATAAAGGTGCTGGGAAAACTGGCTAGCCATATGCAAAAGATTGAAACTGGATCCCTTCTTTACAACATACACAAAAATTAACTCAAGAATGAGTAAAGACTGAAATGTAAAACCCCAAACTATAAAAACCCTAGAAGAAAATCTAGGCAATACCACTAGGACATAGGCACAGGCAAAGATTTCATGATGAAGATGCCAAAAGCGATTGCAACAAAAGCAAAAATGGACAAATGGGATCTAATTAAAGAGCTTCTGTACAGCAAAAGAAACTATCAGCAGATTAAACAAATAACCCATAGAATAGGAGAAAATATGTGCAAACTATGCATCTGACAAAGGTCTAATATCCAGCATCTATGAGGAACTCAAATTTACAAGAAAACAAACCCATTAAAAAGTAGGCAAAGGACATGAATGACACTTTTCAAAAGAATATATACATGCAGCCAACAAGCACATGAAAAAAAAACTCAATATCACTGATCATTAGAAAAATGCAAATCAAAACTACAATGAGATACCATCTCACACCAGTCAAAATGACTACTACTAGAAAGTCAAAAATAACAGATGCTGGAGAGGTTGCAAAGAAAAGAGAATGCTTATACACTGTTAGTGGGAGTATAAATTAGTTCAACCATTGTGGAAAACAGTGTAGCAATTCCTCAAAGAACTACCATTTGACCCAGCAATCTCATTATTGGGCATACACCCAAAGGAATATAAATCATTCTACCACAAAGACACATGCATGTGGTGTATGTTCACTGTAGCACTACTCACAATAGCAAAGACATGGAATCAATGTAAATGTCCATCAATAGCAAACTGGTCAAAGAAAATGTAGTATGTATATACCATGGAATATTATGCAACCATTAAAAAGAATGAAATCATGTCCTTTGTAGGAACACGGATGCAGCTTGAGGCCATTATCCTTAGCAAATTAATGCAGGAACAGAAAACCAAATACTGCATATTCTCACTTATAAGTGGGAGCTAAATGATGAGAACACATGGACACAAAGAGGGGAACATTAGACACTGGGGCCTACTTGAGGATGGAGGGTGAGAGGAGGGAGAGGATCAGAAAAAATAACTCTTGGGTACTAGGCTTAGTACCTGGGTGACAAAATAATCTGTACAACAAACTCCCATGACATGAGTTTACCTGTATAACAAACCTGCACATGTATTCCTGAACCTAAAATAAAAGTTACAAAAAGTAAAAAAATAAAATAATGGGTTGAAAGGAATTTTTAAAAGACCTAAATAGATAGATATATTGTGTTCATTGATTGGAAGACAACATTGTAAAGATGTCAATTTTCCCCATATTGATCCACAGGTTTACTATAATTCCTATAAAAATCCCAACAAGGATTTTTGTAGACATAGGCAAGCTTATTTTAAGTTATATGGAAAGGCACAGGCCCCAGAATAGGTAGAACAACCCTGGAAAAGAAAAAAAAAGAAGAAGGAATCACTCTAGCACATATTAACACTTAACATATATAGCTACCGTAATCAAAACAGCATAGTATTAGTGGAGGGTAGACATATAGCTCCATGAGACAAAACAGAGAACTCAAAAAATATGCTCACATAAATATGCATGACTAAAGTCAAACCCAATTCAATGGAGGAAGCATAGCCTTTTCAACAAATGATGCTGGAGCAATTGGATATCCCCAGGCAAGTAAAGTAACCCTGAAATAATCTTCACAATTTATATAAAAGTTAACTCAAAATGTATCATAGACTTAAATATAAAAGTAAAATTATAAAACCTTTTTTAAAAATAGGAGGAAATCTTTGGGAACTAGGGTGAGGCAAAGAGTTCTTAGACTTGATACAAAAAGTATGATCCATAAAAGAAAAAATTGATAAATTGGACCTTACCAAAATTTAAAACTCTTGCTCTGTGAAAGTCTATGTCAGCACAACAAAAAGACAAGCTTATAGACTAGGAGAAAATATTTCCAAAGCACATATTTGAAAATGAACTTACATCTAGAATATACAAAGAACTCTCAAAACTCAAGAGTAAATTAAAAATAAAACAAATAAAAGACATGAAGAGACACTTAACTAAAGAGGACACAGAGATTGCAGATCAGTACATGAAAAGATGTTCAATATCATTAGCCATCAGGGAAATTAAAATTAAAATTACTATGATCTACTACTACATACCTATCCAAATGGCTAATATTAAAAATAGTGACAGTGCCAAATGCTGGCAAGAAAGTGGAGAAAGAGACCACTCACGGTGGGAATGTAAAATAGTACAGCCACTATGGTAAAGTAAAATTATAAATTTTGTATAAAGTAAAATTATAAATTATTGTAAATAGTTTGGCAGTTTCTTGGAAAAAAAAAAAAACACTAAACATGCAACTATAATACGACCCAGCAACTGGGTTCTTAGGCATTTATCCCAGAAAAATAAAAACATGTTCAAACAAAAACCTACACACAAATGTTCATGGCAGCTTTCTTTGTAATTGCCAAAAACTGGAATAAGCCTTGATGTCCTTCAACAGGTGACTGGTTAAACAAACTACAGTTCATCCACACAATGAAACATTACTCAGCAATAAAAAGGAACAAACTATTAATACACACAACAATTTGGATGGATTCCAAGGGGACTATGCTGAGTGAAAAAAAGTAAATCCCAAAGTGTACATACCATATGATCCCATTTATATGACATTTTAGAAATGAAAAAACTGTAGAAACAGGAGATTAGTTGTTGCCAGGGGTTAGACATGGGGTAAAGGGAGGGTACACAAGGAGGCAGTGGACGTGTTTATAAAAGGACAAAACAAGGGATCCTTTTGATGTTGGAACTGTTCTGGATCTCAACTGTGGTAGTAGATACACAAGGCTACACAGATAAGATTGTATACAACTACAAGTAAATCTGGAGAAATACGAACAAGATGGGTAGATTGTACCAACGTCAATTCCTGGTCACGATATTATACTATAGTTTTGTAAACTGTTACCATTAGCGGAAACTAGAGCATACAAAGGAGCTCTCCGTATTATTTCTTAAAATTGCATGTGAATCTACAATTTTCTTTTTTTTTTATTATATTTTAAGTTTTAGGGTACATGTGCACAACGTGCAGGTTTGTTACATATGTATACATGTGCCATGTTGGTGTGTTGCACCCACTAACTCATCATGTAACATTAGGTATATCTCCTAATGCTATCCCTCCCCTTTCCCCCACCCCGCAACAGGCCCCAGTGTGTGATGTTCCCCTTCCTCTGCTCATGTGTTCTCATTGTTCAATTCCCACCTATGAGTGAGAACATGCAGTGTTTGGTTTTTCGTCCTTGCGATAGTTTGCTGAGAATGATGGTTTCCAGCTTTATCCATGTCCCTACAAAGGACATGAACTCATCCTTTTTTATGGCTGCATAGTATTCCATGGTGTATATGTGCCACATTTCCTTAATCCAGTCTATCAGTGTCAGACATTTGGGTTGGTTCCAAGTCTTTGCTATTGTGAATAGTGCCGCAATAAACATACGTGTGCATGTGTCTTTATAGCAGCATGGTTTATAATCCTTTGGGTATATACCCAGTAACGGGATGGCTGGGTCAAATGGTATTTCTAGTTCTAGTTCCTTGAGGAATCGCCACACTGACTTCCACAATGGTTGAACTAGTTTACAGTCCCACCAACAGTGTAAAAGTGTTCCTATTTCTCCACATCCTCTCCAGCACCTGTTGTTTCCTGACTTTTTCAATGATTGCCATTCTAACTGGTGTGAGATGGTATCTCATTGTGGTTTTGATTTGCATTTCTCTGATGGCCAGTGATGATGAGCATTTTTTTCATGTGTCTTTTGGCTGCATAAATGTCTTCTTTTGAGAAGTGTCTGTTCATATCCTTCACCCACTTTTTGATGGGGTTGTTTAAGGTCCAATGTCAAGAGACAAATATGAACTGCATCTACATATACTAATAATTAACATGTGGAAACCAAAAATAAAGACACATTACCACTTATAATTACTCCAAATGAATGACTACTGGGTACATAATGAAATGAAGGCAGAAATAAAGATGTTCTTTGAAACCAATGAGAACAAAGACACAACATACCAGAATCTCTGGGACACATATAAAGTAGTGTGTAGAGGGAAATTTATAGCACTAAATGCCCACAAGAGAAAGCAGGAAAGATCTAAAATTGACATCCTAACATCACAATTAAAAGAACTAGAGAAGCAAGAGCAAACACATTCAAAAGCTAGCAGAAGGCAAGAAATAACTAAGATCAGAGCAGAACTGAAGGAAATAAAGACACAAAAAACTCTTCAAAAAAATCAATGAACCCAGGAGCTGGTTTTTTGAAAACATCAACAAAATTGATAGACCGCTAGCAAGACTAATAAAGAAGAAAAGAGAGAGGAATCAAATAGATGCAATAAAAAATGATAAAGGGGATATCACCATCAATCCCACATAAATACAAACTACCATCAGAGAATACTATAAACACCTCTACGAAAATAAACCAGAAAATCTAGAAAAAATGGATAAATTCCTGGACACATACACCCTCCCAAGACTAAACCAGGAAGAAGTTGAATCTCTGAATAGACCAATAACAGGCTCTGAAATTGTGGCAATAATTAATAGCTTACCAACCAAAAAAAGTCCAGGACCAGATGGATTCACAGTTGAATTCTACCAGAGGTACAAGGAGGAGCTGGTACCATTCCTTCTGAAACTATTCCAATCAATAGAAAAAGAGGGAATCTTCCCTACCTCATTTTACGAGGCCAGCATCATCCTGATATCAAAGCCTGGCAGAGACACAACCAAAAAAGAGAATTTTAGACCAATATCCCTGATGAACATTGATGCAAAAATCCTCAATAAAATATTGGCAAACCGAATCCAGCAGCACATCAAAAAGCTTATCCATCATGATCAAGTGGGCTTCACCCCTGGGATGCAAGGCTGGTTCAACATAGACAAATCAATAAACGTACTCCAGCATATAAACAGAACCAACGACAAAAACCACATGATTATCTCAATAGATGCAGAAAAGGCCTTTGACAAAATTCAACAACCCTTCATGCTAAAAACTCTCAATAAGTTAGGTACTGATGGGACATATCTCAAAATAATAAGAGCCATCTATGACAAACCCACAGCCAATATCATACTGAATGGGCAAAAACCGGAAGCATTCCCTTTGAAAACTGGCACAAGACAGGGATGCCCTCTCTCACCACTCCTATTCAACATAGTGTTGGAAGTTCTGGCCAGGGCAATGAGGCAGGAGAAGGAAATAATGGGTATTCAATTAGGAAAAGAGGAAGTCAAATTGTCCCTGTTTGCAGATGACATGATTTTATATCTAGAAAACCCCATTGTCTCAGCCCAAAATCTCCTTAAGCTGATAAGGAACTTCAGCAAAGTCTCAGGATACAAAATCAATGTACAAAAATCACAAGCATTCCTATACGCCAATAACAGACAAACAGAGAGCCAAATCATGAGTGAACTCCTATTCACAATTGCTTCAAAGAGAATAAAATACCTAGGAATCCAACTTACAAGGGATGTGAAGGACCTCTTCAAGGAGAACTACAAGCCACTGCTCAATGAAATAAAAGAGGATACAAACAAATGGAAGAATATTCCATGCTCATGGGTAGGAAGAATTAATATCATGAAAATGGCCATACTGCCCAAGGTAATTTATGGACTCAATGCCATCCCCATCAAGTTACCAATGACTTTCTTCACAGAACTGGAAAAAACTACTTTAAAGTTCATATGGAACCAAAAAAGAGCCCGCATTGCCAAGTGAATCCTAAGCCAAAAGAACAAAGCTGGAGGCATCATGCTACCTGACTTCAAACTATACTACAAGGCTACAGTAACCAAAACAGCATGGTACTGGTACCAAAACAGAGATATAGACCGATGGAACAGAACAGAGCCCTCAGAAATAATGCCGCATATCTACAACTATCTGATCTTTGACAAACCTGAGAAAAACAAGCAATGGGGAAAGGATTCACTATTTAATAAATGGTGCTGGGAAAACTGGCTAGCCATATGTAGAAAGCTGAAACTGAATCTCTTCCTTACACCTTATACAAAAATTAATTCAAGATGGATTAAAGACTTAAATGTTAGACCTAAAACCATAAAAACCCTAGAAGAAAACCTAGGCAATACCATTCAGGACATAGGCATGGGCAAGGACTTTATGTCTAAAACACCAAAAGCAATGGCAACAAAAGCCAAACTTGACAAATGGGATCTAATTAAACTAAAGAACTTCTGCACAGCAAAAGAAACTACCATCAGAGTGAATAGGCAACCTACAGAATGGGAGAAAATTTTTTCAATCTACTCTTCTGACAAAGGGCTAACATCCAGAATCTACAATGAACTCAAACAAATTTACAAGAAAAAAAAAAGGATCTACAATTTTCTTAATAACAACATCAGTTTAAAATGCTGGGGACATAGACAGGAGTGATGGCCCATGCCTGTAGTCCCAGTTCCTCTGGAGGTTGAGGTGAGAGGATCTCTAGAGTCCAAAAATTCAAGGCCAGCCTGAGCATCACAGTGATACCCCCTCTTTAAAAAGAGAAAAAAATTATGCTGAAGACAGTTTAAAGAAAAGAGAAATCAGTGGACGTTAGGAGCTATTATGGGTTCATTAAGAAAAAAACTCATTCACCGTCCCCTCCCATTCTTCCTTCCTTTACTTTTGATATAAAAGTTATCAGGTGAGTACTGTAACTGTTTTTATATCCTGAGTTTAGGAAAATATTTGACGGTGTCTCACAATAGCTTTATAGAGTCAAAACTGATGTGCCACATTAGAGCTGAGAGAACTTGTAAACATTTCAAAGACCATACTCAAGACTGACTGAAAGATTAAATGTCAATCAATGGTCCCTAGCTAAATGCTAAAAGGCTACATATCCTTCAATATTTCCACTGATGGTTTGAAAACCAAACAGAAAGCATATAGTTGACTGAATCTGCAGATGGTCTGAAGCACACAAGGGTACTGATATTTGAATGGTCAGAATTAGGAATTAACAGACTATACTGGCTGTTAGATACACAATGAAAAATAACATAAACAAATAAAAAGCCTTTCACAAAGGTCCAAACTTAAAATAAACACAGCAGCATCTGTGAAAGAGTTTTAAGCTGATGGAAAGCCCAGTGAACCATCATGATCCCAGACTTCATTTCTTACTGTTTCTGCTACATTGACAACTTTGCCATTCCTCAAACACACCAAGAACACATTCTAGACTCAGGACCTTTGCACATGCTATTTTCTCTATCCGGTTGGTTCTTCTCCCAATTATCTGCATGATGTTATCCTTCATTTCTTCCGGGTCTTGCTTTATCACAGAGGCATTTCTTGACCACATAAGTGAGACAGCAACTCCCACCCTCACTTTTTATATATCCCTTTCCTTGCTCTAAGTTTCTCCTGTATTTGCTTCCACCTCATATATTACAGATCTATTTTTTATATATTTTCTCTGCCCCCACCCCAGCTCCCATCAAAATGGGAGCAGGTAATAGGAACTTTGTTTTCTTCCTAGCTAGATACAGGTTTTGTTGTACTTAAAATATATGAGTTGCAGAATTTTCTTCAAGAACAATAATACAAAATTACAAATACAAAATTAGTTATAGGGCCTTAGAAGATGTCCCTGTAAGTGAAGGGCCTTGGAATTTAAGCTTCATTCACTTTATAGTAAATCTACCTCTAATCACTGTTACAGCCCCAGTTCCTAGCACAGTTCCTCATACATGTGTGAAGCCTCCATACTTGAGTCCTTACCTAATGAACTGATGAACTAAAACCTATGTACATAAAAACTAACTCAAAGCCCAACTTCACAGCATACTTTTGTAACAAACAGCTGAGTATCCACCAATCACAGCAGCCAAGCTTTAGTCAACTGCAGGTAGCTAACTGATTACACCATGCTCAAATAAGGCAAAGGCAGAGCTGTAACCAATCAAGCTGTCTCTCTTAGGGCACTCAGTTTTTTGTCCATAAATGCTGCATGCAAGAAAGAGTTCTGTTAACCTGTCCTGGTTTTGAGGGCTGCCCAATTTGTGAATCATTCTTTCCTCAATTAAACTCTGTTAAATTTAGTTTGTCTAAAGTTTTTCTTTTAACAGATTGGCATCAGAAGTCGGATCCAAAGTAGAACTCCAGTGACCCCCAGTAACACTGAGTGACTAAGTAAAAGTACCCAACAGAGCCCATTATGCCCACTGATCTATTAGAGCAACTGGGGTCATGGGTGATTTCTCTCTCAGATTCTGGGCTCCACAAATTTGTTGCTTCAGCTCTCGAATTTATTTTAGCATTTTTTAAAATCCACAATGGATTCAGAAGTCACAATAGAAACAGTAATGGATACTGTATGGGGGTGCCGCAGATGTCTGCCTGAGTCAGACAGAAACTGGACTGGGTTCAATAGGTAGGTAAGGTTACTAGAATATGATAGGAAATCATGGGTTCATCTGGATCCAAAAAGTCTAGAACTCCTCCATGTGGAACTCTAGCAAATTTCATGTATAAGAACTATGGATATAGAACCTGTGTTTTTCTAGAGAAATGGGTGAACTTAGAGTAACTTAAGAGTTACAGTGGGCACAGCAAGAAAACTCCTTACAAAAGGCAAACAGTTGGGTGTCTTTACAGCTACAACATCTACAAGGACCAAGAGGACCTTGTGGTATAAATTTTAAACCAAAAACAAGGGGTCCCAAACTAAAGTACCCTGTGCTCTGAGATGTCTGCCTTTATCATAAACAGCCAGAGAACTGGAAAATAAACTGTCAGTTTTTACACAAGACATCTGATGAACTCACTCACTTTGTCCTGCACTATTTCCTCACTAGAAGAAGCCCCCAAAGGCTTCACTCCTTGCATGATAATTAACCAATCTCTCAGAGAGAAATAAAGAATATTTTCATGGTGGAGGTTTCAAATTATGTCTAAAAGATTCCTGTGTCCAAACCTGTCTAATACCATTTGGACCATTTTCAGAAAAATATCTGTAAGAATTAGTTCTCTCTGTTTTCTGTACTTACTCTTGCTTCTCCCATAGGAACCTCTCAGTTGACTGAAACCTCTCTTCTCAAAACCCTGCTGACTATATGTTCTGCCAACTCTGTCCACCTCTTTCTGGTCAACATGATCTTTGGAGAGAGAAAATATTTTATGTTGACTGATGATTCTGACTGTTCTTTATCTTTCTCTTTACCCTCCTCTGCCTACTGTAAACCAAAAATAAAATTCTAAGGTACCCCCAACCACCTGAACGGACTTCTTCCTAGGCCAGGGCACTTTAAACTTTAACCTGAGAGACTGGTTCAGGCCATGACAGGAAGTGGGGGTCAGACATGCCTCATTAGGCCTCTTCAGCATTAACATCAACATAGTCTGATAAGAAACATTTATAATCTATTCTCTCTGAAGCCTGCTACCTGGAGGCTTCATTTGCACGATAAAACCTTGGTCTCCACAACCTCTTATCTCAACATAGACATTCCTTTCTATTGATAACTCTTTCAACCAATTGCCAATTAGAAAAATTGTAAATCTATATACAACCTGGAAGCCTCCCCACCCCCACCCTTCTTCGAGTTGTCCTGCCTTTCTGGACTGAACCAATGTATTTCTTAAATGTGTTTGATTGAAGTTTCACATCTCCCTAAAATGTATAAAACGAAGCTGCACCCCAAACACCTTGGGCACATATTCTCAGGATCTCCTGAGGGCTGTGTCATGGGTCATGGTCACTCATATTTGGATCAGAAAAAATCTTTTCAAAAATATTTTACAGAGTTTGACACTTTTCATCGATAGTACTCTAAATTTATTAACCTTTTTGCTTATTTTCCAATCTCAGGATAAAAAAGTTGTTTAGAGAAGTTCAGCCCTCAGATAAAGGTGGTCTGCTTCTTTAATCACTCTATGCCTTCGTCAAAATCTTAAACTCAGAACAACAGTGAAATGTATCCTAGGCTGGCATAGAAGATGCTTTGTCTGCCCTATGCATTAATGGGAACCACTCTGAACTCAGTAATCTAATTTAAAAACTTGGGCTGGGAATCTGCCTATTTTTAATTATTTTGAGACGTTATGTAAAATAAATTCACATCTATAAAGGAAATCTCCATTTATAAGGCTATCTCTGTCTCTGCACCTGAAGAAAGGCAGGACTCTTATTAGAAGCTCTTACAGTGGTGAAAGCATTGACTTAAATTTACATAACAAGCCTTACCTTTGTTTAAGGTGATTTTCTTGGCCATCTTGTCTTAACTGGGCCTTTACCTATACCTTCTTTTCTCGGTTTGAGCAAATAATGACAATTAGTGCTGAAATCTGAGTTCTATACCTTTGAGATATAAATTTTGTACCTTGTTTTACCTAAGAACTATCACTTTAGAAATGCAAATTTGGCGTAGAAAATTTTTAGATGGTTCTTAAAAATGAGATGACTAAAATGGACACTGATGGGGTTAAAACAAAGGTTGAATCTAACAAAGGATGGATGGACCAGAGGGACTCCCTGTTGGTCCCCCAACATTTCAGGGACCCAAACCAGTCCACTCTATTTACCTCAGTTTGGAGAAATTTTAAAAGCCCAAAGACAAATATAATGAGCAGCCTAACTAAAAATTGCTTAGGGCAATAATCAGGCAGGTCATTTTAAAAAAGGACAAAGGTCCCTTGACTCAATCCCTACTGCTACTATGAGTAAAATGGTCAGAGGTCGAAGAAAAGAGGTATCTTCAGAGTAAATGGTGTTGGGGAAAGATGAATGGGCCACTTAGAAGAATAGATGATGTTGTGACAAGGTTTGTCTGGTTGCGATGGACTTCTGGCCTTCTCTCTTGTGATAACAGTTAATCTTCAGAGGACTGATGACAATTGAGCTCCTTTTGTAGCATTAGTCTTTAGGCAGATGGAGGAGGAACTCAGAAAGCCTCTGTATTTTGCTGTTTTTCTTTTTTCTTTCTTTCTTTTTTTTTTTTTTTTTTTTTTGAGATGGCGTTTCACTCTTGTAGCTCAGGCTGGAGTGCAATGGTGTGATCTCAGCTCACTGCAACCTCCACCTCCCGGGTTCAAGCCATTCTCCTGCCTCAGCCTCCCGAGTAGCTGGGATTACAGGTGCCCATCACGACATCCAGCTAATTTTGTATTTTTTTTAGTAGAGACGGGGTTTCACCATGTTGGCCAGGCTGGTCTTGAACTCCTGACCTCAGGTGATTGGCCCACCTCGGCCTCCCAAAGTGCTGGGATTACAGGTGTGAGCCACTGCGCCTGGCCTATTTTGCTGTTTTTCAAGTGCTTCAGCTCAAAGTCATCAACATAACAAAAATATGTATACCGATATACATATTTTAGGGTGGTATTTCCTGAACTTCAATGGCCAGTTTTGTTTAATGAGCAATTCAAGAATTGTCAAGAATAAGTAAATTAAGTGAATGTAAATGGGATACAAGTTTAAGTGAACTTATCAAAATTTCAAAAATCTTTTTCAGTAACTTAAAATCTTAAAGTCCTTCTATGTTATATTAAGTACAGTAGTCCCCACCTTATCCTTGGGAGATAAATTCCAAGACACCCAGTAGATGCACCGATGGACCCTCCCACCCACTCCTCCCACTCCTCACCTCTGGGCAAGGGCATTCCGAAGTTAACCTGAAAACTAGTTCAGGTGATAATGGAACATTTCTCATTATACCCTCCTCCCGTTTGAAATTCAGGCACAGCTGACTAACATTAACATCAAAACAGAGACCTTAAAACTGATAGAACAGACCCTTTAGGTCTGATAAGAAATATTTACAATCTATTCTCTCTGAAGCCTGTTACCTCTGCTACCTGGAGGCTTTGTCTGCATGATAAAATCTTGGTCTCCACAACCTCTTATCTTAACCCAGACATTCTTTCTATTGATTCCAGGTCTTTAGATAATAACTGTTTCAACCAATTACCAATCAGAAAATCTTTGAATCTGCCTATGACCTGGAAACCTCAGCTTCCAGTTGCCTTGCCTTTCCAGACCAAATCAATGTACATATTACATGAACTGATTGATGTCTTATGTCTCGCTAACATGTGTAAAACGAAGCTGTAGCACATGTTCTCAGGATTTACTGTGGCTGTGTCACAGGCCATCGGTCATTCATATTTGGCTCAAAATAAATCTCTTCAAATGTTTTACAGAGTTCAACTCTTTTCATCAATGCCTGAAACCAAAGGTAGTACCAAACTCTATACATACTATGTTATTATCTATACATACATACCTATGATAAGATTTAGCTTATAAATTAGGCACAGTAAGAGATTAACAACAACAAATAAAATACCAAAATTATAACGATATATTACAATAAAAGTAATATAGATGTGGTCTTTCTCTCTCTGAAAGATTCTCCCCAGGGCCTGAAACTTAAGGGAATGAATAACTCCTCCCTTCTCAGGCCCAGTCCCAAGACGCAAGACCACTTCCACCAACAGCGTGCCTCAGCAAGATAGCAGAAGCAGGAAGAGAGCTGGCCGGAAGACACGTACCCCCTGAAGACCGAGAGAGAGGCCGTCAGGGTACTGCGTAGCAGTTACATAAGACTGAGACACTTTCTGTTTACAGGAGACTATAAAACCCCTGCCCCGGCCTCATTTGGTGCTGACACCATTTTAGGCCTCAGCCTGCCTGCACCCAGGAACTCATTAGAACAGCGTGTTGCTCCACACTACCTCGTGTTGTCTGTTGGCATGCTCTCGGGATTTGAACAGATACAAGAACTTTTCATCTGGTGCCGAAAACCGGGAGAGGCTCTGGTGTACGTCCCCAGTGGACCTACGCCTCCACCCTGGAGAGCAGGCCACAGCAGCCGGACAAAGGAAACTCCTCAGCCTCCAGTCGCCTCTCTGTGCATGCACATCAGTCACTGATCTCACCTACCGGTAAAGTTGCCCGGGAGCCCGGTTAACAGGGAAAAATCTGCACGGCCTCTCTTGGTTTCTCTGGTCCGAAAATCCAACGTTGGTCAAGAAGATTCCGGCGTGTGCCAGGCACTCGCTGATCATCTGGTCTTAGGGGGACGCTTCTAAGCCATTTGATCCCATTCCAGGAATGAAAAAGGCAGCGGTGAGAATTGCTCCTTTTATCGTCTCCCTACGGCCATGCAAGATGGTCTTCCTTTCCCTTTTCTCCCGAGCCTACCCTCCGTTATGGGAAATTCCCAGTCTTCCATTCCAAAGGACAGCCCTATAGGCTGCCTCATAAAAAAAAAAAAAAACTTGCAAACCTTAGGCCTCAGACAAGATATCCGCCCTAAACACCTTGTCTTTTTTGCAATTCAGTCTGGCCACAGTACAAATTAGATAATGCGTCCAAATGGCCCGCAAATGAACATTCGACTTTACAATTTTAACTGACTTAAGCAATTATTGCTGACGGCTGGAAAAATGGGGAGAAATTCCTTATGTCCAGGCCTTTTTGCACTCAGATCACAACCCGACCTCTGCAATTCTTGCTCACCTGTTCAAATCCTTCTCCATTCTCGCCGCCCTGATCGCCTTTCTCCTCCCAGCCCTACCTCTTTTTCCTTGTTGGATCGAGCAGACTGCTGTCCACCCATCCCAGCCTCTACCTCTCTCTCTCAACCACCTTTAATCCCCCAAGCCTCCTCTTTATCTTCTCAGTCGCCATCTTCCCAGTTGCCATCCTCTCAGCTGCCACCTTCCCAGCCACCATCTTCCCAATCAGCAGTATCCACTTCTTTTCCTACACCTTCCCCTCCTCAGGACAATTCTAGTATTGTCTGTACCCATTCTCCTCCCCCACCGCCCTCTCCTGAGGCCTGTAAACCCATCCTGCCACCTTATGCCCCTATCTATCCTCCACTGCCTATCAGCTCAACCCCCCTTCCCCCTTCAAACCCTCAGCAGGAACCACTTGCGGCTTCTTCCTTCTGTCCCACCCGTACTCACTCAGGCACCATCTTTGGCCCATGCCCCACCCTTACTTCAGCGCCTGTGCTACAGTGCCCCCTTAGGGAAGTAGCAGGAACTGAAGGTATTGTTAGAGTTCATGTTCCCTTCTCCCTCACTGATCCCTCTCAAATTAACAAAAGACTTGGTTCATTTCCAGAAGACTCTACCTCTTATATTAGAGTTTCGGTACCTCACCCAGTCTTATGAACTTGGCATGACCTCTACATTATCCTCTCTTCCACCCTCACCCCAGAAGACCAGGACCATATCTGGACCCTAGCTCAGGCATATGCTAATACAATTCATCACCAAGCTCCTGCCCAGCCTACTGGCGCAGATGTAGTCCCCAACCAGGACTCCCACTGGGATTATCAAGACGGGGCCCCTGGACACTGCCATTGAGACCACATGATTGTGTGTCTCCTTGCAGGACTCAAAAAGGGTGTCCATAAAGCAGTCAACTATGAAAAACTTTCAGAAATCACCCAGGGTCCTGACGAAAACCCAGACCTTTTTCTGTCTCGTTTAACTGAAGCCATGAGAAAGTATACCAACCTAGACCCAGCCAGCCCAGAAGGGACCACTATTTTAAACCTTCGGTTCATCTCCCAATCCACCCCCGATATCCGGCGCAAGCTTCAGAAGCTTGATAGTGGCCCTCAAATCCCACAACAAGACCTTCTTAATTTTGTCTTCAAAGTCTTTAACAATCGTGATGAGGAAAGTAAAAGGCAAAAACAGGCAGTTTCAAATGCTTGCCTCCACCATCAGGGGCCCTGCAGGCCCACGGGCCGCAGCTCCACACAGAACCCTCCTAGCAACCCACCTCCACCTGGCACCTGTTTCAAGTGTGGCAATGAAGGCCACTGGTCCAGACAATGACCAAACCCAAGTAAGCCCACCAGGCCATGCCCCCTCTGCGGAGGACCCCACTGGAAGTCGGACTGTGAGTGGCCCCCACAAGGACCACACCCATCCCTTCCTGAGCCAGCCAAAACCTCCTACTGAGATCTCATCAGCCTTGCCGCTGAAGACTGACGGTGCCCTGGAACAGATGCCCCAGCAACTACCATCTCTTCATCCGAGCCAAGGGTAACTCTGATGGTGGCAGGTAAGCCAGTATGCTTTTTTTAAATTAATACTGCGGCAACCTACTCTGCTTTACCTAATTTTTCAGGACCCACCTAGTCCTCTCAAGTCTCTGTTGTAGGAATTAATGGACAAGTCTCCAAACCCTGAGCCACCCCTCCACTTTTCTGCTCCCTGCACAACTTTTCCTTCACTCGCTCTTTCTTAGTCCTGCCCTCATGCCCAACTCCACTCCTAGGCAGAGACATCCTTTCAAAACTCCACACTACTCTCCACTTCCACGTTCCCCATAGTACCCAATGCATCAACCCAGACCCCTCTGGGGCTTCTTTCTTCTACTCCTCCAACCTCCCACCTTAAAACATGCAATCTTTCCTTATTCCCCATCCATAGTTAACCCCACTGTTTGGGATACTTCCACACCTCTTTCCTCAGTCGCAAAACACCATACTCCTGTCCGCATTACCCTTAAAGAGCCCACCCAGTTCCTATCACAGAAGCAGTATCCCATCCCCCAAGCAGCTCTCATAGGCCTAAAGCCTATCATTTCTCGCCTCCTTGCCAGTCACCTACTCCGCCCAACAGACTCCCCTTTTAACACACCAATTCTACCTGTCAAAAAGCCAGATGGAACTTATCACTTAGTCAAGGACCTCAGGCTCACTAACCAAGCTGTACTCCCAGTATGTCCAGTAGTTCCTAACCTATATACTTCACTTTCCTCAATTCCCTCCAATACCACCCATTTTTCTGTTCTAAACCTAAAGGATGCTTTTTTCACAATTCCTTTACACCCTGATTCTCAAGACCTCTTTGCCTTTATGTGGGAAGACCCTGACACTCACCTTTCATACCAGCTCACATGCGTACTACCTCAAGGTTTCAGAAACAGCCCCCACCATTTTGGGCAGGCCCTTGCTCATGACCTCTGTACCTTATCCCTAAAACCGTCCACTCCCCTTCAATATGTTAATGATCTGCTCCTGTGTAGCTCCTCTCAAAAAGACTGCAACACCCATACTATCTCCCAACTTCTTGGCAGAACAGGGGTATCAGGTCTCCCCTAAGAAAGCACAAATATGCACCCCCTTAGTCACCTATCTAGGCCTAGCTCTTACCCCACGAACCCAACGGCTCACAACCGACTGCATATCCCTCCTCCAGTCCCTCCTGCCTCCGCAAACTAAGCAAGAAATTATCTCTTTTCTAGGACTAGCGGGATATTGTAGGCTCTGGGTTCCCTCCTTCACTCTACTTGCCAAACTTATACCAAGCTGCTAAAGGCCCTCTCCATGAGCCTTTAAACCCTGCGCAGACTATTACCCAACCTTTCCGTCTACTCCATAAGGCTCTCAGCCCTTGTCCTCACTTTCCCAGACCTCACCAAATCTTTCTCCCTCTATACCAGCGAATGGCATGGAGTTGCACTAGGTGTTCTAACCCAGTCTAAGGGACCCACCCTCCAGATTGTTGCCTACCTCTCTGAACAGCGCCAAGCCACAGTTCTCAGATGACCTGCCTGCCTCCAAGCATCAGCGGCAGCTGCAGTCCTCACTCTTAAAAGCATAAAACTATCTCTCCATGCCAACCTAACAGTTTATTCAACCCATAACATCAAAGACATGCTAGCTCACCACAGTGTACTAAGTCTCATCCCTGCCCCATGCCTCCTCCAACTGTATGCTCTATTCATAGAAACTCCCCATATCATCATGCTAACCAGCTCCCATCCAAACGGCCATGCTCTGTCCCTGTCCTTGTTCTCTCCTCTTTACTCCTCAGAAGAAAAGGAGGACTACCAAGCCCAAAACCTTCAAAAACAAGGACCATGGTATGTCAAGGGAGGGTGCTTCATTCTTCCTCACTCTTAAACAATTCCTATCCTCTAAAGTCTCCACAACTCTTTCCATGTTGGGTACAAACCTCTCTTCCAACTTCTCCACCCTATTCTCACTTGTCCTCACCTTTCTAGCCGTGTTCGAGAAATCACCCAGACCTGCTTTATCTGCCACTCAGTGTCACCCCAGGGGTCCCTCTGCCGCTGCCTTTTCCTACCCACCAAGCCCGGGGCCAGGCACCAGGGCAAGATTGGCAAGTAGACTTCACTCACATGCCGCCCGATAAACGGCTCTGCTATCTTCTAGTCTTTGTCTGTACTTTCTCCGGGTGGGTAGAAGCATTCCCAACAACTTCAGAAGGTGCAAATGTCGTCACACAAACTCTCATCATGCATAGAATTCCCCGTTTTGGACTCCCAACACCCATCCAATCTGATAACAGCCTGACTCTATCAGCCAAATTACCCAAGGCATCTCTACATCCTTGGGAATAAAATGGATTCTCCACACACCCTACAGGCCCCAATCTTCAGGCAAAGTTGAAAAGGTCAACTCTGTCCTTAAAGCCCAACTCACCAAGCCCAACTCTAGAAACCCGCCAGTCGTGGACAAAAAAATCTCTCTTTTGCCCTCATGAGACTCTGTGCAACACCAAAAGCACCCTCTTTTTATAGTCCCTTTGAAATCATGTATGGCCGAACTTTTCTTTTAGGGCCTCCACCCTTACCAGACTCTGAGCCACTCGAGAATTACCTCCCTTCCTTAATCCAGACGCTGTCTTTTATTCGTGAAGCAACAAATGAGGCCATGCCTCTGCCTGTTGATACCTCCTTGTCCTCTCAACATAACTGTCTTGCAGGCACAGATGTGTTTATCTGCCAACCCAACCCTCACAAAAAGCTACAACCGAAGTGGTCAGGCCCTACACTGTGATACACAGCATGCCAACTGCAGTGAGAGTCCAAGGACTCCCCTACTGGATCCGTCGCACCAGGGTCAAGCTCACCCCGCAAGGATACTCCTTCCTCCAAAACATTAACAGTGGGCAACACCCTCGAAGTCCCTGTATATAATAACCTAAACAAAGAAAAATGATCTTTAAAGGTAGAAGGAAGCCAAAGATGGTAAAAGGACAAATGGCCTCCACAACGGATCATCGAATATCACGGTCCTGCCACTTGGGCTGAGGATGGTTCCTGAGGTTATCGCACTCCCATATATATGCTAAACAGAATAATTAGACTACAGGCGGTTCTAGAGATAATCACTAACCAAACTTCCCCAGCCCTGGAAATGCTCCCGCAACAACAAAATCAAATGCGTGCGGCAATTTATCAAAACAGGCTACCACTAGACTAGTTATTAGCAGAAGAGAGTGGGGTCTGTGATAAGTTTAATATCTCTAATTGCTGTCTTAACATAGACGATAACAAAAAAGCAATTCTAGAAATTGCTTCAAACATCAGAAAAGTAGCCCATGTACCAGTCCAAACCTGGAAGGGATGGGACCCAACAAACCTTCTGGAGGGTGGTTCTCTAATTTAGGAGGATTTAAAACACTGGTAGGGACAGTAATCTTCATCATTGGGTTCCTCCTGTTTCTCCCCTGTATTATCTCACTAATAATAAAAGCTATTAAAAGTCTTGCTGAAACTACAGTTAACCACCAGACAATCCAGATGATGTTCCTGCTGCAATGACACGATGGATACCAACCCGTCTGTCAAGAATACCCCCAAAATTAAGTTTTTCTTTGTTTCCAAGGTGCCCACACCACCCCCCATGTCACGCTTGAAGTAGTTATTGAGAAAGTCATCGCTTTTCCCTTTTTCTATAACCAAATAGATGGGAATGAAAGATTCTCTCCAGGACCTGAAAGCTTAAGGGAATGAATAACTCCTCCCTTCTCAGGCCCAGTCCCAAGATCCAAGACCACTTGCACCAGCAGCGTGCCTCAGCAAGATAGCAGAAGCAGGAAGAGAGATGGCTGGAAGACACGTACCCCCTGAAGACCGAGAGAGAGGCCGTCAGGGTACCGCATAGCAGTTACATCAGACTGAGACACTTTCTGTTTAGAGGAGACTATAAAATCCCTGCCCTGTCCTCATTTGGTGCTGACGCCATTTTAGGTCTCAGCCCGTCTGCACCCAGGCGCTCATTAAAACAGCATGTTGCTCCACACTACCTCGTGTTGTCTGTTGGTATGCTCTTCGGGTTCGAAGCAATACAAGAACCTTTCACTCTCCCTCTCTCAAAATATCTCAGTGTATTGTACTCACCTATTTCTGAACTGCAATTGACCGCAGATAACTGAAACTGCAGTAAAGGAGGAATTACTGTAATACATATTCATGAAATGTCTAGGTCATTTCTAAGTAAGTTAAAAATACCAAAATATTAATTACAAAACATAAGTTTAAAGTATACATATTTTGGCATCTTGTTTTCAAACAGTATAGGTATGCTATTTGGGTCTGTTAGTAAACATGAAAAAATTACTCTATGAAGAAGCACGTGTTCTAGAAATTATGAAATACATATTCATAAAATGTTTGTATATAACAGAGGGTTTTAAATTGTTTTACTTCCTGGGTTTTCACTAGAAATTAAGGCTACTAAGAGTTGAAAATCCTAATCAATATATGGTAATTTAAAATAGAAATAAAAGGAAAACAACTGTTGTACGTGAGTAAAGTAAGACATGTTTTTAGTAAGTGAAGCTATGAGGTATGGAAGAAGAAAAAAAGAGGGTAATTTTTATCCTAAAGTAGAATGATTGATTGTTCCAAAATGAGAAACCAAAAAGTATACGAAAAATAAGAGACATAAAAAGATTATAGAAGGTTTGTGGAAGATAAATCTTATGAAAGTAATTTTATGTGTGACCAAGCTAAGATTAGAAGGAAATTACTCACAAGTTTTTCTAAAAATTGAGCCTTACTACCAAATGTACACTGATGCAAAACTAGAATTTTTTACCTTGTGTTGAAACAATAAGGCTTTCTTGGAATCTTGATCCGCTTTTTTTTTTTTGAGACAGAGTTTTGCTCTTATTGCCCAGGCTGGAGTGCAATGGTGCGATCTTCACTCACTGCAACCTCTGCCTCCTGGGTTCAAGCAATTCTGCTGCCTCAGCCTCCCAAATAGCTGGGATTACAGGCATGTGCCACCACACCCAGCTAATTTTGTATTTTTAGTACAGATGGGGTTTCACTATGTTGGTCAGGCTGGTCTCGAAATCCTGACCTCAGGTGATCCACCCACCTCAGCCTCCCAAAGTGCTGAGATTACAGGTGTGAGCCACTGCATCCGGCCTTTGATCTGCTCTTAATAGGAAATTTTGAAAGTTCTTTCTTTACCTTTTTGGTAGGTAACTGGCCTAGGAAACAAAGATTCTGTACTTTATCAAGATGATTCCTCGTGCTTCACGTTCTATATTAGGTTTTTGCTTACTTAAAAAAACTGAGGCTGGGTGCAGTGGCTCATGCCTGTAATCCCAGCACTTTGGGAGGCCGAGGCAGGAGGCGGGTGGATCACAAGGTCAGGTGTTCGAGACCAGACTGGCCAACATAGTGAAACCCCGTCTCTACTAAAAATTAGCTGGGCGTGGTAGCGGGCACTTGTAATCCCAGCTACTCAGGAGGCTGAGGCAGGAGAATCGCTTGAACCTGGGAGGTGGAGGTTGTAGTGAGCCGAGATCGTGCCACTGCACTCCAGCCCAGGCGATAGGGCTAGACTCCGTCAAAAAAAAGGAAGGAAGGAAGGAAGGAAAGAAGGAAGGAAGGAAAGAAAGAAAGAAAGACTGAGCCCTCTAAAAGAGCTAAGGATTTTTCTCCAACTATGTTTCTATATTTGCCTTTTAAAGTCTTTTAATTATCACTCTATTGAAATGATTACTGTTATTTCATAGTCACTTATCATATTTTGACCAAGTGTTTTAAACCATATATATATTTTTTCTTTCTTTTTCTTCCTTCCTTCTTCCTTTCCTTTTTCTTTTTCTTTCTCTACAGTGGTGCGATCTCAGCTCACTGCTACCTCCATCTCCCAAGTTCAAGCGATTCTCCTGCCTCAGCCTGCCAAGTAGCTGGGACTACAGGCACACACCACCATACTTGGCTAATTTTTATATTTTTAGTAGAGATAGGGTTTTTCCATGTTGCCCAGGCTGGTCTCGAACTCATGAGTTCAAGCAATCCACCTGCCTTGGCCTCCCAAAGTGCTGGGATTATAGGCATGAGCCACCATGCCAGGCCGAAACCTTTGATATTTTTGACAAACTTCACAAAATCAAATTCTAATTTAAGTCTCTTTCTTGACTTAGAATTAACTTTGGGATTTTCCAGATAGGCCCTTGGAACATCTCAAAAGGATACCTCTCTTTGTGAAAAGAGAAATATAAACTAACTGGGCTTATTCAATATATTAAATTATATGGAAAGTGTCAAATAATAAGTAAAGCTAACCCTTTGAGTTATATTTGTATGGATGTGTTATTAATACATGTTTCAGAAATTGTATAAAATTCATAGAAATCTAGTAGTCCTGGTATAATGATAAGTCATAATTCTAGTTATCTTAAAATGTTGTATGCAGCAAAAATAACTGAATTTCCTTGTCAATTGCATCAACATTGTAGTAAACTCTCAACAGGCCTTTAACCATGGCCATTTTAAGCATTATTATTCACAGATGGTTGTTTACTCTGGTACTTTCCTGAGCAACTATAAGCCTAAAGTGTTTTGTCTTCAAGGAGATTCATGGAAAGGACTCTGACAAGTACAGATTTCTGATAACTTTAATACATCATTAGACTAGGTGAGACTTTCCAGATCTCTAATGAAGAAACTAGTTTTATAAAACTGCTAACCCAAATGCAGAACAAGAATTATTAAATACTAAGGAAATGCTTTGGCAGATTTTCATACCAAGTCAGCCAGTACTGAAATTGTTAAGATATGCAATTTAAAATAACTCCTTAAGACTGATTGAGGTCAGATCGCCTATTTTACCCTATTTAATAAACAGTGCTACACCTGAATTGGAGAAACAAATCTCCTATTTAAAAGAATATAAATTCAATATTAAGCATGGACTCATAGAGGGCACAGATGGCCACCTGGTCTTTCTCAAGTCCTTAAAGCCTCCATTATTAAAAGTTCAGTACTTCATAACTCATCATGGAGTATAAAAAATTATGCCAATTATGAAAAAATATTAGTGTGGGGACTATTTTTAAATTGCCAAAATGGTTTATAACCAATGTTTGCTTTGTCAAACCCATAATCCTTGAAAGACAATAAAAACTTTAGGTGGTACATTTGTACTTTCTGATGGTCCATTTGAACATTTACAGAGTAATTTCATTCATTTGCCATCTTACATGGGATATGAGTATGTTCTCATAATAGTCTATATTCTCTGATTGGATAGGAGCTTTCCATGTAGGAAGGCCAATGCTATAACAGTAGCTAAAAAGGTTATTAAAACATGTATTTCCTTTATGGAGCACTCCTGGAGAAATCTCCAGCAATAGAAGTACTATTTTACTGGACAAATTATAAAGCAATTGAATAAGGTGTCATGCATACAATGGCATTATCATTGTCTTTATCACCCTCAGTCTTCCAGAAAGACTGAAAGGACAAATGGCATCTAAAAACTGAAATTGGCAAAGTTAACTGAACCAACTGGATTGTATCTTCATGAAGCTTATTTACAATGGGGAAGTGAGAAGATGTGATATGGTAGAAGGGTATGATCAGAGGTACTGTGTCAGAGAGCTGGGTGACATGGAAGAGAATGAAGTTTTACTGGGAGGAATTAGGTGGAAATATTATTATAATAACGATAGTAAATATATAGCACTTAATTTATAAAGTATTTTCCAGTATAGTATGTCATTAGGTCCACACTTCACTTAACTCACCTAAACCATTCTCTAGAGATCAAATTGATTTTGGCTTGTGTGAGGAAGAGCTGTCATAGTCATGGTGGTTAAACAGAGAAAGCAGAGTAGTGATTGCCAACCCTGTCATCTTCTTCTCTCCCCTCCCTTTGTTCTGGTTTTGAGGGTTGCTCAATTCATGAATAGTTCTTTGCTCAATTAGACTCTGCTAAATTTAATATTTTTTCCCACCCAGACTGTGTCCTGTCTCTTATTCTTCCCAAAGAAAAGAAGAACAATAATTAATGGCAAATGGCAATTGAAGTAAACCAACACCAAGAGGCAGCTTTACACTTGGGAGATAATATGGTTTTTAGTGCTCTATACATTCAAAGAAACTTCTCCAGTAATAATCTATAGAAATGATCCCTGAAAGTATAGTCTTTAACTTTAATTTATCTAAAGATTTTAACAGACGATAGGTGCTCAATAAATATTTATTGAATGAATGAACAATAATGTAGTAGCATTATAAAGGCAAATATTACCTTAACCTACAATAACATATACATCCAGAAATACTCAGATGAAAACTGTGATCATCAGGGCTGGTCAGACCATACCTTAAATATTTTCCCCATTTTAACAAGGAAATGGGGGAGGAAAAAAAGCCATCTTTGATCCCAAAAGCCTTGGTTGGAAACCATGTACTATATCCTTCCTTTAGTACAGCCTGTCACCTTGTTTTGTACTGCCCATTTCCTTGTATCTCACACATTTTAAGTTTCACAAAGTCAGAAACTATATCTTTCTCTTTCACTGTTGTATTCCTAAATACTGGCACAGTATCTGACTGACAGAAAGGCATTCAGTAAATATATGTTTAATGAAGGATAACTCAGAGAACATCCAAACAACAGTAGCCTAGATAACGCAGAGATTTAATGCCATGTTTTTCTCACTCAAAGGCATTATATACCAGACACATTCAAAGATAAGATGTGGTTCGTGTCCTCAAGGAGCTCACAATTCAGAGGATGTGTAAAAATACAGCTACAAAACTATGACTAAAATATACAGTGTGGAAAGTGCAACAAATTAACAAAGGAACAGTTGAAAGCATGTTTAGCCTGGAGTTGGGGGGTTGGAGACTAGTCAGGGGTATGTGGGGATCTTTCTCCCATCTGAATAACTATGGTATGGCAGAGTTTATTATTGCAGTATTAAATAAGGAAGACTTTTGTAACAACTAGATCAGCCTACAAATGACATTAGCTATCTCCCATGAGGACAAGTTCTCCACTGCTGACACATTTCAAGCCTAGGATGGTGAGAACTTGATGGAGATATTGCAGAAGTGATTGACAAAGGAGATGAGATCTTGAGTTGGATGACTTCTATCTCCATTCTAACCCAGAGATTCTATGACATTTTTAGTCTCTGCTTTAGAGAAAGAGGGTAGAAAATCAATATTTTCAAATAAAAATCCTATGCTAATTATATCTGTTTAGCTTTGCCTTAAGGATCAATACTTAATAGAAATTATGCCTGTCCATGAAGAACATATTAGACTTTAATCTTATACCCCAATTCCTTGCTTTGTGATAGTCTGAAATACTGCTTTCTGCCACAACATAACAAGATGAAGTGAACTGATTCTTTGAAGTCACATCTGCATCACAGTACAGCTAATGACAAGCTTCCTAATTTTTCCGGACATGACTAGGAAGAGATTCCTCCATTATCCAATGAAATCAACCATATTAAAGGCAGGGCTTCTGTTCTCAGATATCTTGAGAAACATACACTTTCCCCTCTCCCTTGTTCCCACCCTGATTATGGAACAGTGAACCTGAAGCTGATTTATTACTTAAGAACCAGTTATTGTTTTCCCAAACAGATTTAACAAATTTGTTCCACCTGCCCAATTATATTTCTGATTACTTTCTTGTGGTTTCACTGAAGTTTTTAATCCAAGGAACTATGAAGATCAAAAAAGATGAAAACTCAGCTAGCCTCTGACCTCAAAGAGATTATAATCTAGTAGGGAACAAAAGACTCATACACAAGTAACCACAATTTACACAAATCAGTATATGAGGTACTAAGAATAGTTTAAAGCACTGGAAGAATTAAGTCTAGAGACAAAAGACTTACCTTATGGGGTAACTGGGAAGTTAGGAAGTACTCTATGTACTCTTATTGTCCTCATTTTACAAATAAGGAAATTGAGATACAGAGAATGCAGTCTAGGGAGCTGAGGTTTTCCAGAGGCAAAAAAAAAAAAAACCCTTAAGTATTTGCAAATAACACTCCTATATACTATAGTGATTAAGCATTCACATTTTAAAACAATGTAACAAAATAATTCTGACATCATCTAAAGTGTGGTAAAAAAGAGGCTCAATCCTTAGTGCTTCCCTCTTATTCTTCTAGATTTCTCCTTT
Source organism: Pongo pygmaeus (assembly GCF_028885625.2). NCBI lineage: Eukaryota > Metazoa > Chordata > Mammalia > Primates > Hominidae > Pongo > Pongo pygmaeus. The sequence goes on along the minus strand of NC_072396.2, from coordinate 72,835,112 downwards.
AAAAGTGTGTTCTGAATCATCCAAGGAAAAGTAATGGTGTCTAAATTCCAATAAAAACTGATTCTCTCTTTCTTCTGCAATTTCTTTTACCTTTAACAATATCATTCAGGTCAGCCATAGGTTGGCTGCTCTGACTCCTGCAGCCTTTCCCCATAAGCCCTCTCCCCTCCTCCCAGAGGGCAGAGAAAGAAAGCAGTGCTGAGGAAGCAACATACTCTTGGTTTCCATGTAAGGCCATTTTCATTTAACTCGGGAGTATCATTAGTTTTGCTTGGGAAAGAAAGCCTTTCATCACCTAAGCTTCAGATAAAGATTAGCTTCACAATTCCATTTGAAGTCAATGGTCTATAAGCTAGTCCACCTAAATAAAATTTGAACAACAAATGTGGAAAATGTTGGTGCTTATAAATTAACCAATCAAATCTAGGTATATAGGTATAAGAATAAAATGTCTAATATATAATTACAAATACTGTTTTCATTTTTCCAGTAAATCAGTCTCTAAGCAAATAGATTACTGATGAAACCAGCATGTAAATATTCAGAGCTGAAGAAAACAATTCTTGAATCAGTGTTCAGAACTGTGATTTCAGATAGGTCTCTTATCTCAAAATTGGTTCTTTTGATCTGGCCACAAGGTCATAAAATAGCCACTGAAAAGAAAATTCTACAGTAATCTTAGTCTACACTGATAAAAGTCTAATAGCTGCATTAAAGGAAGGCTAGGCTGGACAAATAATCTCTAAAGTATGGGGTCCAGTTCTGTGTGCTACATTTTAAAAGAAATAAATAACTGAGAATAGGATCCAAGTAGGGTTTCCAAAATGATGAAAAGCCTGAAAATCACTCATACAAGAAAGGAATGAAAAAAACTGGGGCATAGAGGTAAAAGTAAGAAGACCCATAAAAGCTATCCTAAATAGTTGTATTAGTCTGTTATCACACTGCTATAAAGAAATACTTGAGACTGGGGTAATTATAAAGAAAAAAGGTTTAATTGGCTCACGGTTCCACAGGCTGTACAGGAAGCATGGCTGGAGAGGCCTCAGGAAACTTTCAATCATAGTGAAGGCAAGGGGGAACAGACACATCTTACATGGCCAGAACAGGAGGAAGAGAGACAAGGACGGAGATGCTACACACCTTTAAACAACCAGATCTCCTGAGAACTCACTCACTCTCTTGAGAAAACCAAGGGGAAATCTGCCCCCATAATCCAATCACCTGCCACCAGGTCCCTCCTCCAACACTGGGGACTACAATTCAACATGATTTGGGCAGGGACACAAACCCAAACCATCAATAATAAAAGCACTGATCTGAAGAATATAGGACAAAAATTTCAGATATAGTAAAAGAAAGCTTTAACGGACCTGTTACAACACCCAAGTGGGTCATAGGAGCGAAATTATTTTGACAAAACTTGATGAAAATCCCTTACAATGAACTGGGCACTGTGTTAAGTACTTTACATTAATTATCTTATTAAAATTTCTCAACAATCCTGTTATCACCACCCACATCCATGGAAACTGAAGCTTGGAGATGTTTAATAATTCCGTTAAGATCGCATTGCTAATGACGTGTGTTAGCTAGCTAAGGCAGGTCTCTTGAGAATGAATTTTTCTCCTTCATTCATGAGTTTTCACTCTCTGTATTCTATGGCAAAACATGTCTTCTGCTTGGAGTTGGAGACCTATTGAGATGAAAGTTACCCCTGGGAACTCTACCGACATCCCTGGGAGATGCTTTCCTACTATCAGTGTTAGAATAAAGATGTTTTGTGATCTACTTGTGTCAGGCTGGGCTAGAGAGTTTCTATCATAACCTAATCATAACCCTATTTGTCAATTCAATTATTCCTACTGTACAGGTAATCCATAGAGTGAAACCAGTACATAGGGTTCATGAAGATACATGTTACAACAGCTGGTCAGGCACATGTGAAGTAAGGTGCCATAACATCTTCCTCATTTCAGAGAAAGGGAAAAGATCTAGGCCAAATACCGAGTTCATATATGAGAGAGTAGCATTCAATTCCTATTTCCATATGGGAGTCACTTTTCATTGACTCAAAGTCTGGAAGAAATGTTCTTATTTCCTCAAGTTACTGGCAAGCAATAAAGGTGCATACCTATGGAGGAAGTTAGGACAAAAGATACTTAGGAAAGAGAGAATATAAATCCTACTAATAGGACGTAGAAACTTTTAATAAAATATAAAAATTGATTATAGTTACCTTTCTTTACTTGAATAAATTATATACCACAATTTGAAAGACGTTTTGGTAACTTTTTAGAGTTTCAGGTTCATTATTTATAACACTGCTGAACTATCATAAAGTTCATTAAAAGGTCAGAATTGTCTCAGAAATGTTAAAGTTATCTGAGAGATGGTGCTCTAAGAAGAAACAAATTATCTCTATGGATATTTAATAGGAAATAAAATTACTACTCAGATAAGAAAAAGATGAAAATAATACAGAGCATGATAATTTATTATATACAATCCCAGCTGTGCTTTTACTTTCATTTATGATTAATATTAAACCAATGTTTCACCTGCTTACATTCTGAAATTGGTTATATGCCTAAATTTTAGTGAAAATAAATATCATCTTGATCATATGGTAGAAGAAAAAGCACAAAAACATTTTTTCAGACTTTAAAAGAGAAGTCATTGTTAAGGTTTACTTTATTAAATTAAAGCTGGCTAATGAAGAATAACGCAGTAAAACCAGGGTCAGCACAATAATGTGGAAGAAAAAGATACGAGCATTTACTGTAAGGTACAATATCTGTCATAAATAGGTATTGTGCTAGAGATTTTACACGTTAATTCATCTAATTTTAAAGACAAATCTATGAGGCAAGCCATATCACCCCATTTTATAGATGAGGCAACTGAGGTTCCAGGAGGTTAAGAAACATGTGGCCAAGAACACACCGTCAGTGAGGTCATTACATAGTGGTTACTAGCTGCCTTCAAATGATTAATTTGCTACTTCTCTTTTCAAAAGGCGATTTTTTTCTTTGAAAATATCCACAAAATTGACAAACCTTTAGTTAGATTGATGAAGCCAAAAATAAAGACTCGATTTACTAAAATTCAGAATGAAAGAGAGGACATTACTATTAACCATAAACATACATCAAGGACTATGAGGGAATACGATGAACAACTGTATGTATACAAATTATATAACTTAGATGAAATGGGAAAGTACCTAGAAAAACAAAAACTACCAACATTGATTCAGGAGGAAATATAAAAGATGTATAGACCTAAAACAAGTGATTGAATTTGTAATAAAAAAATTACTCACAAAGAAAAGCCTAGGCTTAGATGGCTTCCCTGATGAATTCTAGTAAACATTTAAAGAACAATTAATACCCATCCTTCTCAAACTCTTCCAAGAAATATAAGAGGAGGGAATACTTCCCAACTCATTCTATGACATCAGTATTACCTTGTTACCAAAGCCAGAAAAAGATATCACAAGAAAACTATAGACCAATATATCTTATGAATATAGTCATAAAAATCTTCAATAAAATACTAGCAAACTGAATCCAGTATATATAAAAAGGATTGTATAACATGACCAAATGAAATTTATCCCAGGAATGCAAGGTTGGATTAATATCAGAAAATCAATTAATATATCATATGAATAGAATAAAGGAAAAAAATTCATGAATATCTCAATATACATGGAAAAACGTTGACAAAATTCAATACCCTCTCTCATAATAAAAATACTCAAAAAATTAGGAATAGAAGGAAACTTCCTCAACCACATTAAAGGGTACCTAGGAAAGACCCAGAGCTAACATTATACTAAGTTATAAAGGACTGAATATTTTCCCCCTAACAGGACAAGGATGTCTGCTCTTACCACTTCTATTCAACGCATTGTTACTAGAGGTTATGAACTTAGGCAATAAAAAGAAATGAAAGGCATCCAGAAAACTATCTCTATTTGCAGATAACATAATATTATATAGAGCAAAGTCTAAGGAATCCACACACACACACACAAAGACCCTATTAAAGCTAATAAACAAGTTTAGCAAGTTTGCAGTATACAAGGTCAATATTAAAAATTAGCTCTAATTCTATTTTTGCAATGAACTATTGAAAAATAAAATTTAAGAAACAATCTCATTTACAATAGCATCAAAATAAAATAAAACATTAGGAATAAATTTGACAAAAGATGTGTAGAACTTATACTGAAAACTAAAAAATATTGTTGAAAGAAAGTAACGAAGATCTAAGTAAATGAAAAGACATCCCACATTATAGACTGGAGGACTTAATATTGTTAAGATGGCAATACTCCCTAAATTGATCTACAGATTAAACACAACCTTATCAAAACACAGGCTGATCTTAAAATTCATATGGAAATTCAGCGGCACAGAATAGCCAAAACCAATCTTGATAAAGAAGAACAAAGTTGGGCCAGGCGCAGTGGCTCACACCTGTAATCCCAGCACTTTGGGAGGCCAAGGCGGGTGGATCATGAGGTCAGGAGTTCGAGACCAGCCTGGCCAAGATGGTGAAACCCCGTCTCTACTAAAAAATACAAAAATTAGCCAGGCACGGTGGTGGGCGCCTGTAATCCCAGCTACTCGGGAGGCTGAGACAGGAGACTCGCTTGAACCCAGGAGGCGGAGTTTGCAGTGAGCCGAGATTGCGCCACTGCACTCTAGCCTGGGCGACAGAGCAAGACTCCATCTCACAAAAAAAAAAAAAGAAGAAGAACAGTTATGCAACTCATACTTCCTGATTTCAAAACTTACAACAAAGCTACAAAGTAATCAAGACAATGTAGTACTGCTGGCATAAGGACAGACATATAGATTAATGGAGTAGAATTGAGAGTCTAGAAATAAACGCTTACATTTACAATCAATTGATTTTTGACAACAGTGCCAAGAGAATTCAATAGGGGAAAAATAGTCTTCAACAAATGGTGCTGGGACAACTGGATATCCACAAGTAAAAGAACGAAGTTGGATCCACTCCTCATACCACGTATAAAAATTAAATAAAACACGTATCATACAAGATCTTCCTTTGCTTAAAAGGCCTGCCTTGCTGTTAGAATAAAATACAAACTTCTGGGCATGCCATTTACCTCTCCATAGCCTAGACCTTGCTACTTCTGCAGTTTCATCCTTTGTCACCACCTCATTATCCTCCTCTTCAATCCCTCCTCCTGGATCCTACACTCTAAGCCACTCTGAGTGACATATGTTTCTTTGGGTCAGGTGCTGTGGCTCAAACCTGTAATCCCAGCACTTCAGGAGGCCAAGATGGGCAGATCACTTGAGGCCAGGAGTTTGAGACCAGCCTGGCCAACATAGCAAAACCCCATCTCTACTAAAAATACAAAAATTAGCTGGGCATGGTGGTGCATGCCTGTAATCTCAGCTATTTGGGAGGCTGAGGCACAAGAATTGCTTGAGCCCGGGAGGTGGAGGTTGTAGTGAGTCGAGAACACGCCATTGCACTCCAGCCTGGGCGATCAAGAGAAACTCTGTCTCAAAAAAAATAAATAAAAAGCACCAGGCTTTGCTTACATATATCAGTGGAATACTATTTCTCTATACTACCTGATAAATACACCTCCATATTGCAAGGAAGTCCAAGTATCACCTCTTCTATGAAAGTTTTCACTGACATAGAGGCATATCCACATACTAATTGTCTTTTCTTTCCCCCATAGTATCCCAACACAGTTCCTCCACTGAGAATTAACACTGTGCCACTGTGAGGTATATGTTGTCCTGTTCCTTGCTTCAGGAATGAGGTACTGAGTCTCAACCAAATCCCTCAAGAAAATTACCTTTGTCCAGAAAGAACCTCTTTTTCCCAGGGCAGTGCAAATCCCTTGATAAGTTTGTGAAGAGGGTAGGGTAAAAAGGCCCCCTTCAACGTGAGAGTATTCTCATTTTGCCATCCCAGCCCCAGAGCTCCTGTGAAGACTTTGTACTAACAGCTCAACTCCTTCCACTGCTCAATGCTTTCCTTCACTTCCCCACAGGAGTTGATTGGAGTGCATTCCCCAACAAACTGCTTATATTCTAACTCCATCTTAGAGTGTATTTCTCAGGGACCCTAACCTAAGACACTGTTTTACACTTACTTTTTAATAGTTCATCTTCAGATATTGACTGCATCAATGCATCCCTCAGTGCAGGTTGTCAATACAGGCTTGCCAAAATAAAAATAAAATAAAATAAAAAATGGATCACAGACCTAAATGTAAAGGCTAAAACTATAAAACTCTTAGAAGAAAACATTAATGTATATCCTTGTGACCTTGGGTTAGGCAATACTTTCTTCAAAATGATACCTAAAGGAGAAGCCACAAAAGGAAAATTAGATAAATTGGACATTGAACTTTGCAGCATAAAAATTTAGGAATAAACTTAACAAAAGATGGGTAGAACTTATACTGAAAACTACAAAACACTGTTGAAAGAAAGTAAAGAAGATCTAAGTAAATGAAAAGACATCTCACATTCATAGACTGGAGGGCTTAATATTGTTAAGATGGCAATACCCACTTTCTTTTTCTTCACACAAATAAGAGTGAACAAACAACTCATAGAATGAAAGACAATATTTGCAAGTTAAATATCTGATAAGAGACTCATATCCAGAATATACAAAGAACTCTTACAACTAAAAAAAAAAAAAAACTACTCAATTGAAAAATGCACAAAGGATCTGAATATACATTTCTCCAAAGGAGATATATAAGTAGCCAACGAGCACACGAAAAAATCATTAGTCTTCAGGAAAATACAAATCAAAACCACAACTGAAATATCACTTCAAATTCACTAGGAAGAATATAATAAAAAATAGACAATAACAAGTGTTGACAAGGATGAAGAGTAACTGGAACCCTCATATGTTGCTTGTGGAAATGTAATATGGTGCAGCCACTTTGGAAAACAGTCTGGAAGTTCCTCAAAAAGTTCAACAGGAGTTACCATATGACCCAGCAATTCCACTTGTAGGTATATACTCAAGAGAATTGAAAACAAATGTTTGCACAAAAACACGTATACAAATATTGACAGCAGCATTATTCATAACAGGCAAAAAATGGAAACAACCTAATGTCCATCCATTGATGAACAGATAAATGTAATATAACTCTATAATAGAATATCATTCAACCATAAAAAGAATGAAATATTGATTCATGCCACCATATGGATGAATCCTGAAAATATTATGCTAAGTGAAAAAGCCAATCATAAAAGATTATATATTATATGATTCCACTTAAATGAAATGTCCAGAATGGTCAAATCTATAGAGACAGAAAGTAGATATATGATTCCTAGGGGCTGGAAGAGGGGAGGGTTCAGGAAAAACGGGTAGTGAATACTTATAGGTACAGGGTTTCCTTCTGTGTCTCTAAAATTGATTATGATAATAGTTGCACAACTCTGTGAATGTACTAAAAACCAATGAATTAGCACTTTAAATGGGTGAAGTATATGGTATGTAAATTATATCTTAATAAAGCTGTTATTTTAAAAATTAGTGGTGCAAAAACTGTTGGTGCCTTGCATGGATTAAGGCAGGGACACCAAACTATACTAGTGGCCATTGTATTCTTTACCATCATGCATTTTCAGAGAAAGAAATGCCATTTCAGGCCGGGCGCAGTGGCTCACGCCTATAATCCCAACAGTTTGGGAGGCCAAGGTGGGTGGATTACCTGAGCTCAGGAGTTCGAGATCAGCCTGGCCAACATGGTGAAACCCCGTCTCTATTAAAAATATAAAAATTAGCCAAGCATGGTGGCGGACGCCTGTAATCCCAGCTACTCGGGAGGCTGAGGTAGGAGAATTGCTTGAACCTGGGAGGCAGAGATTGCAGTGAGCCGAGTTCGTGCCTCTGCACTCCAGCCTGGGCAACAAGGGCAAGACTCTGTCTCAAAACAAAAAAGAAAAGAAAAGAAAAGAAAGACATGCCATTTCACTTAAGAATGTTCTTGATGAAGTAGAAATTATTGTTTGTAAAATGCTATTTATGTTATTTATGTTAACATGCATTGGTTTTTATTTTTAAATCAATTAGTAAATTCTAAAAGCTATTTGTAGAGATTATAAGGAACTTGTAATGCTGCATAACATACTACATTTATATAACATATCACATCCTTCTGAACTGACTTTAGTTTGGCTGTGTAGTTTGTAGAGGTTAACAACTCTTAATCTGCATTAGGAACAATTAAACACCATTTTCTGCCTTTATCAAGAGGGTAAAATGGACACAAAAATATTTGGATGTGGGGGACTAGAAACCTATTTATCTTATTCTTTAAAAGAAAGAAAAATTCTTCCTAAAATATTTTGCTTAAGGTATTAAATTTTAAAATCTATTTCACTATAACGTGTATTATACAATATGTTACATGATGATCCAAGATGCTGGTTTTAAATGTCATAGTTCACTCAAGTTTTGAAATTATTCTTCCAAATTATCTGGTTCCTAAATCTATTCATTCAAATATTTATTGTACTAGTTTCTATATCATAAAGGCCCAGATATTATCAGCTAATACAATAAAATACAAAATCTAAATAAATGTTCCCATGAAATCATTTGCTGTAATCTCACTGCAACACAAAAGATATTTGCTAACTGGCTCCAAGGGAGAACAAAAAATTAGATGAATAATTTATTTCAAATATAAGATCTGTTTAGTATTACAGTACTTTTAAAATTAAATTTAAGTTTTCTCCATTATTCAGAAACACATCAGTTATAAATGGTTCCATTTCAGGAAATTTTCTTGGCTCCCGATCTCTCCCTGGGTAGTCATTGAAAGACTTTTAGGAAGATGAAAGTTTTCAGAATAAAGTTAAACAAGTAATGAATACTTCCAGACTATTAGTCACTTCTGTGTTCTGGCACCCATATATAAATGAAATAAAACAAAACAAAGACATTTAAAATGGAAAACCTTCAAAACTAAAGTCTTCTCATCTTCACTACCAAAGCTAAACAGCTCCAACTTCTTATCCAGTTTCATTCAAGCTCAGATTCTCTCAGCATTCTGGTGGGCAGAGATATACAGCTATACAGCATCTAATAAAATTTCAAGCCACAGTCACTGAATAAATGAGCAAAGCTAAACAAACGGCATTCCTTATCAAATAAACACTAACATGATTGAACATACAGCATTTCAATCAGTCAACATCTGTTTTATAATCGTATTTCCTGTTTTATAAATGTAGTGTGAATGAACAATTCATTTTTATAGATTTACTGCCTCATGTTGCCTTACTATTGCATTTCAATTCTAGTTAGAGGGGCTTGAACAGAAAGGTATATATTGAATGAAGGAAAATCTTGATTGTAACTCAGGAAGGAGTTAGTCAAGTTGTCCTGCTAGTTCAGGGTTTATTACTTTATACACAAAACCATTTTAAATTTAATCTTTTGGATGGAAATCTAAACACTCAATACTCATTGCTTATCTTCACAAATTGAACACAGTAGATGATCACAATTTAATTGTTTTTTGATGAATTTGGGTCATTATTATGAACATCAATTACTGAGCTATATTATAACACATTGAGGCCCTCAAGACTTATTTAAGTCATATAGGGCTATTAGACCCACACTGCTATGAGTTCCTGGCTTGTTTTTTGGTTTTTCTGTCTCCTTCCTTAGAGTCAGCTGTCTCTCCCTCCTACTATTCGATGAACCTTGTTAACATTTCTAAATGGCCTCTCCACAGCTGTTGGCTAGGAAATATGATAATCATGATTAAAGCATAATGATGAGTAAATAAATTATAAGCAAGTATCTCAGAATCTTACACTATATAACATGCATGAGCTTAAGTGCATGGATCTTGTGACACACACTTTATCTGCACAAAGCCTTTTTTCATCTGAGTTCTTAGGTGATGTTACTAGATCATTGAATTCCAGCTGTATATTGCCATATTTGATAAACCTTCCCCTTTAGGATCATATATGCAGGACAATTTCATAATCTGGTATAAGGTCCTTAGGCAGTTAAAACAGGATTTAAGACAAATCTATTTTTTCTGCAACTGCAGATAAAAAAGCATAATCTTTCTAAGCTTGAACATTTAGGATACCTAAGAAATAAATTGCACAGAGATTTAATACCTTGGAAGTATGACTTAGAAATCTGAAAATTTGTATACAACTAAGTATATAAATAGTAAAACAGATTCAGTTCAATCAGCAAATGTCTATTGAGCATCTACCATGTTCAAGGCATTATACCAGCATCACAAGGGATATAAAATGAGGAAGACACAGTCTGTGGTTTAAGAACTTAATATCTAGTAAGCGAGATTAGATAAAAATGACTAAGATGAAAGGCAAATAAATGTAATAGATGTAAGAAAACCATAAGTAAGTTATTATGGGAATTCAAAGAAATGAGAGATTAAACTTAGCTTGGGGAGAAGGATCAGAAAATCATGAAGTATTCCATGGAACACATGGCATTCATGATAAGCCTTGTAGTTTGGAGAGATTCTTAAGAGAAGAGAGTAGGGGGAAGAGACAGCAGTAGTAGTCATCTTGGGCTAAGGAAACTGCAATTATTCATTTCACAAATATTCACTGAGCATATATTATTATTATATGCCAGGCACTGTTGTAGGCAATAGGGATAGAACAGTAAACAAAACAGATAAAAATCCCTGCCCTCACGTACCTGATATTACAGTGGGGAGAGAAAGAGACAATAAAAATAGTAACAATAATAACAACAATGACAGCCAAGACATTAGAGTACTTAACATGTTGGTCAGGCACTGTTTTTGTGTTTTAAATATAAACCCATTTAATCCTCAAAACACCTCTATGAAGTAGACTGCTATTAATATTATCCCTACTTTAGAGATAGAAAACTAAGATATAGAGGTCAAACTGTCCAAAGGCACAATGAGAAATGAGATTATGATTCAAACCTGGGGTATCCAGCTACAAAGGTCTATATTCTTAACCATTATGTGATTCCAAATAAGCATCATCTATAACGTGTTACATGTTGATAAACACTAAACTAAAGGAGCAGCAAGCCACTTTATTTGGAAGATATAAGAGAACAGCAAAGGATAAAGCCAAAAAAACAGGTTGGGCTCATATTACGGAGGGCCTTGAATCCAAGACAGGGGAGTCCACCTACTGAATTAAGTGCAATGGGAAACCACTGAAGATATGATTAGTGTCTCACTTTATAAAGGGTGAACTGGAGTGAGAAGAGAGGCTGGAAGAGGAGATCTGATTCACCATTGAACATTTATCAAGATTACTGATACAGCCCAGGTGAAAAGTAATTACGGTATAGAACAGAATAAAATATATATTGAGAGTCCAAGAAATTAGAGATTACACACACACACACACACACACACACAGAAAAACTCATTCTTCCATTTGAGGCCAAAATCTCAAAGACATCCTTGACTTCCCTGTTTCCTCTCACATGCCACGTTCAATCAACAGTAAATTCAGAATCCAACAATCTTTTACCACTTTCACCACCACTACTCTGGTCCAAGTCTTAACCCAGCAGCTAAAGTTTTCCTACCAATAAAATAGGTCAAATCAGGTAACCCCTTTGCTCAAGCCCCTCCATTCGTTTCCTATTTCACTCATAACACAAAGCCAAAGTCTTTACAATGACCTACAAGGCCCTACATGATCTGTTCCTCTCCTCTTACCTCTCTGATCTCACCTCTATTACTCTTCCTTTTACTCATTCTGCTTCAGTCACAATGGCCATGTTGCTATTTCTGGAGCACTCATGTTCTCCCCCATCTCAGGGCCTTTACATTTGCTACTTCTTCTGCCTGGAATGCTCCCATATCTGCCTGGCTCTTTCCTGACTGTCTCCAGATCTTTGCTCAAATATCACCTTCTCAGCTTCCCTGGACTACCCAATTTAAAAATGTGCACATATACATACACATCCTGTCCTGACCTTCTCTCTCCAACTTCCCTAATTTTTCTCCATATAACTTTGTATTATCTGACATTCTATGTATTTCACTTACCTGCTTGTGTGTCTTCCTCCACTAGACTATTGGCTCCATGAGGGCCAGAATTTTTGTCTGTTATGTTCACTGCTATCTACTTGGTTCCATAAATAGTACCTGGTACATGGTAGTTCTTAATAGATATTTGTTAAATAAATGAATGAATCAATTAAGAAAAAAAAATTTGGGGGGGCTGGAGCCAAGATTGCCAAATAGGAACAGCTCTGGTCTACAGCTGCCAGCCATGAGCGACGCAGAAGAAGGGTGATTTCTGCATTTCCATCTGAGGTACTGGGTTCATCTCACTAGGGAGTGCCAGATAGTGGGCGCAGGACAGTGGATGCAGCACGCCGTGCACGAGCCGAAGCAGGGTGAGGCATTGCCTCACGCGGGAAGCACAAGGGGTCAGGGAGTTCCCTTTCACTCCCACTACAATACTGCGCTTTTCCGAGGGGCTTAAAAAACGGCGCACCAGATTATATCCCGCACCTGGCTCGGAGGGTCCTACGCCCACGGAGTCTCGCTGATTGCTAGCACAGCAGTCTGAGATCAAACTGCAAGGCTGCAGCGAGGCTGGGGGAGGGGCGCCCGCCATTGCCCAGGCTTGCTAAGGTAAACAAAGCAGCCCTTAAGCTCGAACTGGGTGGAGCCCACCACAGCTCAAGGAGGCCTGCCTGCCTCTGTAGGCTCCACCTCTGGGGGCAGGGCACAGACAAACAAAAAGACAGCAGTAACCTCTGCAGACTTAAATGTCCCTGTCTGACAGCTTTGAAGAGAGCAGTGGTTCTCCCAGCATGCAGCTGGAGATCTGAGAACGCACAGACTGCCTCATCAAGTGGGTCCCTGACCCCTGACCCCCCGAGCAGCCTAACTGGGAGGTACCCCCCAGTAGGGGCAGACTGACACCTCACAGGGCCGAGTACTCCTCTGAGACAAAACTTCCAGAGGAACGATCAGACAGCAGCATTCCCGGTTCACGAAAATCCACTGTTCTGCAGCCACCGCTGCTGGTACCCAGGCAAACAGGATCTGGAGTGGACCTCTAGCAAACTCCAACAGACCTGCAGCTGAGGGTCCTGTCTGTTAGAAGGAAAACTAACAAACAGAAAGGACATCTACATCAAAAACCCATCTGTACATCACCATCATCAAAGACCAAAAGTAGATAAAACCACAAAGATGGGGAAAAAACAGAGCAGAAAAACTGGAAACTCTAAAAAGCAGAGCGCGCGTCTCCTCCTCCAAAGGAATGCAGCTCCTCACCAGCAATGGAACAAAGCTGGACGGAGAATGACTTTGACGAGTCGAGAGAAGAAGGCTTCAGACGATCAAACTACTCTGAGCTACAGGAGGAAATTCAAACCAAAGGCAAAGAAGTTGAAAACTTTGAAAAAAATTTAGACGAATGTATAACTAGAATAACCAATACAGGGAAGTGCTTAAAGGAGCTGATGGAGCTGAAAGCCAAGGCTCGAGAACTACGTGAAGAATGCAGAAGCCTCAGGAGCCGATGCGATCAAATGGAAGAAAGGGTATCAGTGATGGAAGATGAAATGAATGAAATGAAGCGAGAAGGGAAGTTTAGAGAAAAAAGAATAAAAAGAAATGAACAAAGTCTCCAAGAAATATGGGACTATGTGAAAAGACCAAATCTACGTCTGATTGGTGTACCTGAAAGTGACAGGGAGAATGGAACCAAGTTGGAAAACACTCTGCAGGATATTATCCAGGAGAACTTCCCCAATCTAGCAAGGCAGGCCAACATTCAGATTCAGGAAATACAGAGAATGACACAAAGATACTCCTCGAGAAGAGCAACTCCAAGACACATAATTGTCAGATTCACCAAAGTTGAAATGAAGGAAAAAATGTTAAGGGCAGCCAGAAAGAAAGGTCAGGTTACCCACAAAGGGAAGCCCAACAGGCTAACAGCGGATCTCTCGGCAGAAACTCTACAAGCCAGAAGAGAGTGGGGGCTAATATTCAACATTCTTAAAGAAAAGAATTTTCAACCAAGAATTTCACATCCAGCCAAACTAAGCTTCATAAGTGAAGGAGAAATAAAATCCTTTATAGACAAGCAAATGCTGAGAGATTTTGTCACCACCAGGCCTGCCCTAAAAGAGCTCCTGAAGGAAGCACTAAACATGGAAAGGAACAACCGGTACCAGCCACTGCAAAATCATGCCAAATTGTAAAGACCATTGAGGCTAGGAAGAAACTGCATCAACTAACGAGCAAAATAACCAGTTAACATCATAATGACAGGATCAAATTCACACATAACAATATTAACTTTAAATGTAAATGGACTAAATGCTCCAATTAAAAGACACAGACTGGTAAATTGGATAAAGACTCAAGACCCATCAGTGTGCTGTATTCAGGAAACCCATCTCATGTGCAGAGACACACATAGGCTCAAAATAAAAGGATGGAGGAAGATCTACCAAGCAAATGGAAAACAAAAAAAGGCAGGGGTTGCAATCCTAGTCTCTGACAAAACAGACTTTAAACCAACAAAGATCAAAAGAGACAAAGAAGGCCATTACATAATTGTAAAGGGATCAATTCAACAAGAAGAGCTAACTATCCTAAATATATATGCACCCAATACAGGAGCACCCAGATTCTTAAAGCAAGTCCTGAGTGACCTACAAAGAGACTTAGACTCCCACACAATAATAATGGGAGACTTTAACACCCCACTACCAACATTAGACAGATCAAAGAGACAGAAAGTTAAGAAGGATACCCAGGAATTGAACTCAACTCTGCACCAAGCAGACCTAATAGACATCTACAGAACTCTCCACCCCAAATCAACAGAATATACATTTTTTTCAGCACCACACCACACCTATTCCAAAATTGACCACATACTTGGAAGTAAAGCTCTCCTCAGCAGATGTAAAAGATCAGAAATTATAACAAACTATCTCTCAGACCACAGTGCAATCAAACTAGAACTCAGGATTAAGAAACTCACTCAAAATTGCTCAACTACATGGAAACTGAACAACCTGCTCCTGAATGACTACTGGGTACATAACAAAATGAAGGCAGAAATAAAGATGTTCTTTGAAACCAACGAGAACAAAGACACAACATACCAGAATCTCTGGGACACATTCAAAGCAGTGTGTAGAGGGAAACTTATAGCACTAAATGCCCACAAGAGAAAGCAGGAAAGATCCAAAATTGACACCCTAACATCACAATTAAAAGAACTAGAAAAGCAAGAGCAAACACATTCAAAAGCTAGCAGAAGGCAAGAAATAACTAAAATCAGAGCAGAACTGAAGGAAATAGAGACACAAAAAACCCTTCAAAAAATTAATGAATCCAGGAGCTGGTTTTTTGAAAGGATCAACAAAATTGATAGACTGCTAGCAAGATTAATAAAGAAAAAAAGAGAGAAGAATCAAATAGATGCAATAAAAAATGATAAAGGCGATATCACCACCGATCCCACAGAAATACAAACTACCATCACAGAATACTACAAACACCTCTACGCAAATAAACTAGAAAATCTAGAAGAAATGGATAAATTCCTTAACACATACACCCTCACAAGACTAAACCAGGAAGAAGTTGACTCTCTGAATACACCAATAACAGGATCTGAAATTGTGGCAATAATCAATAGCTTACCAACCAAAAAGAGTCCAGGACCAGATGGATTCACAGCCGAATTCTACCAGAGGTACAAGGAGGAACTGGTACCATTCCTTCTGAAACTATTCCAATCAACAGAAAAAGACGGAATCCTCCCTAACTCATTTTATGAGGCCAGCATCATCCTGATACCAAAGCCTGGCAGAGACACAACAAAAAAAAGAGAATTTTAGACCAATATCCTTGATGAACATTGATGCAAAAATCCTCAATAAAATATTGGCAAACCGATTCCAGCAGCACATCAAAAAGCTTATCCACCATGATCAAGTGGGCTTCATCCCTGGGATGCAAGGCTGGTTCAACATACGCAAATCAATAAATGTAATCCAGCATATAAACAGAACCAAAGACAAAAACCACATGATTATCTCAATAGATGCAGAAAAGGCCTTTGACAAAATTCAACAACCCTTCATGCTAAAAACTCTCAATAAATTAGGTATTGATGGGACGTATCTCAAAATAATAAGAGCTATCTATGACAAACCCACAACCAATATCATACTGAATGGGCAAAAACTGGAAGCATTCCCTTTGAAAACTGGCACAAGACAGGGATGCCCTCTCTCACCACTCCTATTCAACACAGTGTTGGAAGTTCTGGCCAGGGCAATGAGGCAGGAGAAGGAAATAAAGGGTATTCAATTAGGAAAAGAGGAAGTCAAATTGTCCCTGTTTGCAGATGACATGATTGTATATCTAGAAAACCCCACTGTCTCAGCCCAAAATCTCCTTAAGCTGATAAGCAACTTCAGCAAAGTCTCAGGATACAAAATCAATGTACAAAAATCACAAGCATTCTTATACACCAACAACAGACAAACAGAGAGCCAAATCATGAGTGAACTCCCATTCACAATTGCTTCAAAGAGAATAAAATACCTAGGAATCCAACTTACAAGGCACGTGAAGGACCTCTTCAAGGAGAACTACAAACCACTGCTCAATGAAATAAAAGAGGATAATAACAAATGGAAGAACATTCCATGCTCATGGGTAGGAAGAATCAATATCATGAAAATGACCATACTACCCAAGGTAATTTATAGATTCAATGCCATCCCCATCAAGCTACCAATGACTTTCTTCACAGAATTGGAAAAAACGACTTTAAAGTTCATATGGAACCAAAAAAGAGCCCGCATCGCCAAGTCAATCCTAAGCCAAAAGAACAAAGCTGGAGGCATCACGCTACCTGACTTCAAACTATACTACAAGGCTACAGTAACCAAAACAGCATGGTACTGGTACCAAAACAGAGATATAGACCAATGGAACAGAACAGAGCCCTCAGAAATAATGCTGCATATCTACAACTATCTGATCTTTGACAAATCTGAGTAAAATAAGCAATGGGGAAAGGATTCCCTATTTAATAAATGGTGCTGGGAAAACTGGCTAGCCATATGTAGAAAGCTGAAACTGGATCCCTTCCTTACACCTTATACAAAAATTAATTCAAGTTGGATTAAAGACTTAAACGTTAGACCTGAAACCATAAAAACCCTGGAAGAAAACCTAGGCATTACCATTCAGGACGTAGGCATGGGCAAGGACTTCATGTCTAAAACACCAAAAGCAATGGCAACAGAAGCCAAACTTGACAAATGGGATCTAATTAAACTAAAGAGCTTCTGCACAGCAAAAGAAACTACCATCAGAGTGAACAGGCAACCTACAAAATGGGAGAAAATTTTCACAACCTACTCATCTGACAAAGGGCTAATATCCAGAATCTACAATGAACTCAAACAAATTTACAAGAAAAAATCAAACAACCCCATCAAAAAGTGGGTGAAGGACATGAACAGACACTTCTCAAAAGAAGACATTTATGCAGCCAAGAAACACACGAAAAAATGCTCATCATCACTGGCCATCAGAGAAATGCAAATCAAAACCACAATGAGATACCATCTCACACCAGTTAGAGTGGCGGATCATTAAAAAGTCAGGAAACAACAGGTGCTGGAGAGGATGTGGAAAAATAAGAACACTTTTACACTGTTGGTGGGACTGTAAACTAGTTCAACCATTGTGGAAGACAGTGTGGCGATTCCTCCAGGATCTAGAACTAGAAATACCATTTGACC
Source organism: Pongo pygmaeus (assembly GCF_028885625.2). Lineage (NCBI taxonomy): Eukaryota > Metazoa > Chordata > Mammalia > Primates > Hominidae > Pongo > Pongo pygmaeus. Next base: position 72,817,259 of record NC_072396.2, on the reverse strand, counting down.
CAGCCATCCCATTACTGGGTAGGTATATACCCAAAGGATTATAAATCATGCTGCTATAAAGACACATGCACACGTATGTTTATAGCAGCACTATTCACAATAGCAAAGACTTGGAACCAACCCAAATGTCCACCAGTGATAGACTGGATTAAGAAAATGTGGCACATATACACTGTGGAATACTATGCAGCCATAAAAAGGATGAGTTCATGTCCTTTGTAGGGACATGGATGAAGGTGGAAACCATCATTCTGAGCAAACTATCGCAATGACAGAAAACCAAACACCACATGTACTCACTCATAGGTGGGAATTGAACAATGAGAACACTTGGACACAGGGTGGGGAACATCACACACCGGGGCCTGTCATGGGGTAAGGGGAGGGGGGAGGGATAGCATTAGGAGATATACCTAATGTAAATGACGAGTTAATGGGTGCAGCACACCAACATGGCACATGTATACATATGTAACAAACCTGCACGTTGTGCACATGTACCCTAGAACTTAAAGTATAATAAAAAAGAATAAATTTTTTAAAATTAAACAAAAATACTAGTGATTAATGACCTAGCAATTCTTCTTGCTTCCCAATCAACTGCAAAGAACTCTGATGGCTGTCAAAAAAACTGTCACTTCCTAAGACATGATTTAATACCTATACCTATTCAAAGCTACATATAGGAGTGGGTGAGTAGAGAAATGTGGACTTCATCCTCACTCACTAAAATGTTTTTCAAACTTCAAGACAGCCTTTACTTTTTAAAATGTTTTTCAATGAAAGAAACACCTTGGAAACACTTATTAAACCTATTACCGGCACAAATGTTATGGTCGGTGGAATGATTCTGAATGTATGAGCTTGCTGAAAAAAATGGATGGGAAAGATAAATAGGTACTGACACATCCATGCCTAGGACTCTAAACTTGGCTGTGCGTCAGAATTGCCTAGGGAACTTTTAAAAATACATATTCCTGGCCTCTCCCCAGTCCTATTCAATGACAATCTCTGGGGTTCAGGCCCAGAAACCTGCATCTTTAAAGCTCCTCAGGTGACTGATGCACTGCCAGGTTTGGGAACAAAGTTAGATCATTTAGACCATACACTGCCTCCAACACCACAAGAATTTTTGCATTACAAGTTAGCAAAAAGAACAAATTTATTACTACAAATAGATCCCTTGTGACTAGCAGGTTATTTTCGGTAAAATTTACTGTAAAATTGGGTTGCATTTTAAGGGCATTATGCACACTTTCTAATGCATTGGTGTCATTTGTGTAATGATTGCATATGCCACATTTGTGTCCATTTTGTAGGATTTGGAGTGTAATTTTTAACTACTTAAAATGATTATAGATTTCTAGTTCCTATATCTTTGCTTTTATGTCACATTGTTGATTATATTTATGATTTATTTGATGCTACATCTTTGGTCAGGAACACAAACCCTAATTGTAATATTGTTCCTGTAGGAAAATATGATCTGTTTTATGACAGTTCCCAGGAATACCACTGTGGTGAAAATTGGGGACTGCCTGTACAAATGTAGCTCATTTTTAACAAAAGGATGTTCCTGAAATGTAGTATAAACTGAATTTGTATCAGTCAACTCATTTAAAATCTACCAAGAACCTGTTCAACCTAAAAGTAATCCTTTAGTAAAGAAATACTTTTAGAAAATCAAAGCTCATCCTTATTTTATTTGCTCTGAAAACTTTGATTTAATACATGGAGAAATATTAAAACAGGGCACACTAATATTTAGACTAGAAGCTAGTCTAGGCCACGATAAAAATGGATTTTTCTTGATGATCAAACCACAGATCAGACACTTTGGAGTCAAAAAATAATCACTGAATATCCAGTCCAGGGAGGTTATCTTTTGTAGTGCTGCGGGTGTGGATGGAAAATCGTTTCTTTGTACTCGAAGACTTAAAAAGAATCAGAGTAAAGACAAATGCTTACACAATGTTCCTGTAAGTGAAAATGGTAGGTGTGAGGATCCTCCTTTTACAGACTGCGAAATGCAAGCACAGGTTGATCTGTGCAGCTTAAACAGTTAGGAGAGGTAAACTAGATACTAGAACCAACTGAAAAACCAAGAGTTATTTGCTCTAAAGAAGAATACTGCTTAAACTAGCAATTTCCAAGGGCAGAAGAGGGAGAGATAAAATCAGAAAAGGCATGCAAAAGTACTTTGTAAACTCTTTAGTACTATGCAAACATAGGAAGCAGAGTTCTCTGTTGAAAGTGAGCATGTGGGGCAGTGATGTTGAGAGTTTGAGAAGAAAGTATGACAAAATCTTAAAAAGGAAGGGAATGAATGAACTAGAAAGGCTGCATAAAGGTCTAACTTGAGTTCTACATTCATGAATTTAAAGTGAGAGAAAGAAATAAAAGGCATCCCAATAGAAAAAGAGTAAGTCAAATTATCTCTTGTTGCTGACAATATGATACAATACCTGGAAAACTCTAAAGATTCTGCCAAAAGACTCCTAGATCTGATAAGACCTCAGCAAAGTCTCAGGATACAAAATCAATGCACAAAGGTCAGTAGCATTTCCATACACTAATAATGTTCAAGCTGAGAGCCAAATCAAGAATGCAATTCCATTTACAATACACACACACACACACACACACACACAAATACCTAGGAGTACAGCTAACCAAGAAGGTAAAATATCTCTATGAGGAGACCTACAAAATACTACTAAAGGAATTCAGAGATGACACAAGCAAACAAAAAAGCATTCCATGCTCATGGGCTAGAAGAATCAATATTGTTAAAATGTCCACAGTGCCCAAAGCAATCTACAGAGTCAATGGTATTCCTATCAAATTACCAATATCATTTTTCACAGAATTAGAAAAAAAGCTATTCAAAGCTTCATATGGAACCAAAAAACAGCTTGACTAGCCAAGGCAATCCTAAGCAAAAAGAAAGCTAGAGGCATCACATTACCTGACTTAAAACTGTACTACAAAGCTACAGTAACCAAAACAGCATAGTACAAAAACAGACCCACAGGCCAATGGAACAGAATAGAGACCCCTGAAATGAAGCTGCATACCTACAACCAACTGATCTTTGACAAAGTTGACAAAAATAAACAGGAGAGAAAGGATACCCTATTCAATAAATGGTGCTGGGACAACTGGCTAACCATATGCAGAAGAATGAAACTGGACTCCCTACCTTTCACCATATACAAAAATTAAATCAAGATGGCTTAAAGACTTAAATGTAAGATGTCCCACTATAAAATCCTAGAAGAAAACCTAGGAAATACTCTTCTAGACACTGGCCTAGGCAAGGAATTTATGATGAAGATCCCAACAGCAAATGCAACAAAATCAAAAATAGACACATGAGACTTAATTAAACAAAAGAGCTTCTGCACAGTGAAAGAAACTACCAACAGAGTGAACAGACAACCTACAGAATGGGAGAAAATATTTGCAAAATATGCATCCAACAAAAGACTAATATCTAGAATCCATAAGGAACTTAAGAAAAAAAAAACAAGTAACTCCATTAAAAAGTGGGCAAAGGACATGAACAGACACTTCTCAAAAGAAGACAAGTAGCCAATAAACATGAAAAAATGCTCAACATCACTAATCACCAGAAAAATGCAAATCAAATCCACAATAAGATATCATCTCGCACCAATCGAAATAGCTTTTATTATAAAGTAAGCAAACAAATATGTTGGTGAGATTGCAGAGAAAAGTGAACACTTATACACTGTTGGTGGGAATGCAAATTAGTTCAGCCCCTGTGAAATGCAGTCAGAAGACTTCTCAAAGAAATCAAAATAGAATTACCATTCAACCCAGCAATCTTATTACTGGGTATATACCCAAAGAAAAATAAATCATTCTACCAAAAAGACAAATGCACACATATATTCATTGCAGCACTATTCACAATAGCTAAGACATGGAATCGACCCAGGTGCCCATCAACAGTGGATTGGGTAAAGAAAATGTGGTACCTATACACCATGGAATACTATGTAGCCATAAAAAAGAATGAAATCATGCCTTTTGCAACAACATGGATGCAGTTGGAGGCCATTGTCCTAAGCAAACTAATGCAGGAACAGAAAACCAAATATCATGTGTTCTCACTTGTAGTGACAGTGAAACACTGGGTACACATGGAACTAAAGATGGCCACAATAGACACTGGGGACTACTGAATGCAGGGGGAAGGAGGAATGCAGGGGTTGAAAAACTATTGAGTACTATGCTCACTACCTGAGTGATGGAATAAATCATACCCCAGGCCTCAGCATCCTGCAATATACCTATATAAGAAAACTGCACATGTACCCCCTGAATCTAAAATACATATATGCATGCATACATACACACATACATATATACATAAAGTGAGATCAGGCAGTGTAGTCATGTGTTTTTTTCCAGCCACTTTTATTGCATGGGTAAAAGCACCAAGGAGGCAGAATGTTATTAGAATTGTGATTTTGACTTTGCCAAGTGAATAAAAAGAAGTGAGGGAGAGAAAGGGAGTTGATGGTATATGCATTGCAAGTGGTCTGACTTAGAGTGCTGGCAGTAGACATAGAAAAGTATGTGACAAAGATTTCTGAAGATTAGATTAATAGGACTAAGGAGCATTGTGAAAGGCTCAAAAATGCCTCAATATAGGTTTTAGTCAGGAAATAGCATTTGAACACTTGATGTGCACACAGTACTGCACAGGTGGAATTTGTGAGGTCAGCTGCAGACCTAGATTTCCTCAAATACTGAGCTACCTGAGAGGCACAGACAAGGCATATATCTGAGAAATGGTGAGCTTGAGAAATTAGGAGGGAAAGACAAGGGTAATTTTGCCTACATTGGCAGTAGGTTAGATGGTGGGCAAGGAGATCAGTGGATAATGCAGTAGATTATCACCTAAGTGATAGCGAGATGGAGCGGTAGAATGAGCTCCTAGGACAGAATGAGTAATGGAGACATGAATAATGGGACAGGGGAACAGGTATTTTGTTGTGAGGTTTGTCTCCCTCTCACCCTCCTTACCTATTGCAGCATAATTTAAATCACAAAATGCAATATATATATGCAATATATATAGCATATATATATTCTATATATACATTCTAATATATATAGAATATATATATTCTAATTATATATATATATATTCTAATGATGTAAATAATAGTGGAGAACTTTCTCAAGATAGTCTCCCTCTACCACATACACAACTGGAATGAATTCAGACACATGGGGAAAATATGTGGTCCAAATCCTTCAAATTTATCCAAAAGTGATCACTAAAGGTAGGTATTATCATGCTAATAAGGAAACAGTGCATTACAGAAGACAGACAAAACTGAGGATCTGAAGACCTAGCTTCTAGTTTGACTTGAGTAATCTGAGCTTCACTTTTGTCATCTGTAAAAGAAGGTGATGATATCTTCTGTACACAACCATAAGGTCTCTGCATAGGAATGTAAGATTCCTGAGGGCAGGGACCTTTACCGTCTTTTTGTTTGCTTGTTTGTTTTTGAGATGGAGTTTCGCTCGTTGCCCAGGCTAGAGTGCAATGGTGTGATCTCAGCTCACCACAACCTCCGCCTCCCAGTTCAAGCGATTCTCCTGCCTCAGCCTCCCTAGCTGGGATTACAGGCATGCACCACATGCCAGGCTAATTTTGTATTTTTAGTAGAGACGGGGTTTCTCCATGTTGGCCAGGCTGGTCTCGAACTCCCGACCTCAGGTAATCTGCCCAACTCGGCCTCCCAAAGTGCTGGGATTCCACGCATGAGCCACTGCGCCCGGCCTATTGTTTTATTTTCTATTGTATTCTAGCATTTAGCCTAGCACATAGCAGAACTTTATGAACATGTGTTAAGTGAAATAAGAAAATACGTTTATACCTGAGAGTGTTATCCAAAATCAAGTATGGACTTTGTTCTTTTTTTGTTTTTTTTTTTTAAATTTTATTATGATTATACTTTAAGTTTTAGGGTATGTGTGCACAACGTGCAGGTTTGTTACATATGTATACATGTGCCATGTTGGTGTGCTGCACCCATTAACTCGTCATTTAGCATTAGGTATGTCTCCTAATGCTATCCTTCCTCCCTCCCCCCACCCCACAACAGACCCCGGTGTGTGATGTTCCCTTTCCTGTGTCCACGTGTTCATTGTTCAATTCCCACCTATGAGTGAGAACACGCAGTGTTTGCTTTTTTGTCCTTGTGATAGTTTGCTGAGAATGATGGTTTCCAGTTTCATCCATGTCCCTACAAAGGACATGAACTCATCCTTTTTTATGGCTGCATAGTATTCCACAGTATATATGTGCCACATTTTCTTAATCCAGTCTATCACTGGTGGACATTTGGGTTGGTTCCAAGTCTTTGCTATTGTGAATAGTGCTGCTATAAACATACGTGTGCATGTGTCTTTATAGCAGCATGATTTATAATCCTTTGGGTATATACCCAGTAATGGGATGGCTGGGTCAAATGGGATTTCTAGTTCTAGATCCCTGAGGAATCGCCACACTGTCTTCCACAATGGTTGAACTAGTTTACAGTCCCACCAACAGTGTAAAAGTGTTCTTATTTTTCCACATCCTCTCCAGCACCTGTTGTTTCCTGACTTTTTAATGATCGCCACTCTAACTGGTGTGAGATGGTATCTCATTGTGGTTTTGATTTGCATTTCTCTGATGGCCAGTGATGATGAGCATTTTTTCATGTGTTTTTTGGCTATATAAATGTCTTCTTTTGAGAAGTGTCTGTTCATATCCTTCACCCACTTTTTGATGGGGTTGTTTGATTTTTTCTTGTGAATTTGAGTTCATTGTAGATTCTGAATATTAGCCCTTTGTCAGATGAGTAGGTTGCAAAAATTTTCTCCCATTTTGTAGGTTGCCTGTTCACTCTGATGGTAGTTTCTTTTGCTGTGCAGAAGCTCTTTAGTTTAATTAGATCCCATTTGTCAAGTTTGGCTTTTGTTGCCATTGCTTTTGGTGTTTTAGACATGAAGTCCTTGCCCATGCCTACGTCCTAAATGGTATTGCCTAGGTTTTCTTCTAGGGTTTCTATGGTTTTAGGTCTAACGTTTAAGTCTTTAATCCATCTTGAATTAATTTTTGTATAAGGTATAAGGAAGGGATTCAGTTTCAGCTTTCTACATATGGCTAGCCAGTTTTCCCAGCACCATTTATTAAATAGGGAATCCTTTCCCCATTGCTTGTTTTTGTCAGGTTTGTCAAAGATCAGATAGTTGTAGATATGCAGCATTATTTCTGAGGGCTCTGTTCTGTTCCAAACCCACAGCCAATATCATACTGAATGGGCAAAAACTGGAAGCATTCCCTTTGAAAACTGGCACAAGACAGGGATGCCCTCTCTCACCACTCCTATTCAACGTAGTGTTGAAAGTTCTGGCCAGGGCAATTAGGCAGGAGAAGGAAATAAAGGGTATTCAATTAGGGAAAGAGGAAGTCAAATTGTCCCTGTTTGCAGATGACATGATTGTATATCTAGAAAACCCAATCATCTCAGCCCAAAATCTCCTCAAGCTGATAGGCAACTTCAGCAAAGTCTCAGGATACAAAATCAATGTACAAAAATCACAAGCATTCTTATACACCAATAACAGACAAACAGAGAGCCAAATCATGAGTGAACTCCCATTCACAATTGCTTCAAAGAGAATAAAATACCTAGGAATCCAACTTACAAGGGACGTGAAAGACCTCTTGAAGGAGAACTACAAACCACTGCTCAATGAAATAAAAGAGGGTACAAACAAATGGAAGAACATTCCATGCTCATGGGTAGGAAGAATCAATATCGTGAAAATGGCCATACTACCCAAGGTAATTTATAGATTCAATGCCATCCCCATCAAGCTACCAATGACTTTCTTTACAGAGTTGGAAAAAACTACTTTAAAGTTCATATGGAACCAAAAAAGAGCCCGCATTGCCAAGTCAATCCTAAGCCAAAAGAACAAAGCTGGAGGCATCACGCTACCTGACTTCAAACAATACTACAAGGCTACAATAAGCAAAACAGCATGGTACTGGACTTTGTTCTTAATAATGAATCATATGAAATGAAAGCTGCTTCTATGATTATAGCAATATAATATTCTCTAACACTTTCATACACATTTTAAGCACTATATCTTATTTATTTCTTAAGATATTTATGGACTGGCAGTAACTCAACAAGATAGTTGGAAAGTTTAAGCAATTAATTCTAAGATTATTTCCTGGACCACTTCCACGGAGGCCACAGGTTAAAGGTCAAAGACAAGAATGGTGAATTTGTTTAACAGTAAAGCTACTTTCCGTTGGGAGTATTTAAGCTAGAAATCTACTAAAAGTGTAAAATGAAGGATTGTGTAGTCAGATATGAAATATATTGAGAAATTTAGAATCCCTTTTGTTTAAGCTGTGCCAAAAACATGTCCCTAATGATCCCTTTACCTTTTCTAATTTTCCCTTATCCCCAGTCGATACTATGTATTATAATTTCTGTCTTTCAAATTCTTTGTTAAATGAGTAAATGAACTTCATCAAGACTCCAATCTATTAAGCTTGCCACTTTGTCACTACCTGTCAACCTCTTCCCTCCTTATGAAGGATTTTCAGTGGTTTGCCATTGTAATCACTTCCTCAGCTTGCTTGCCCTAGCCTGGCAAGTCCTTGACCCTGGATAAATTCAGTCATTTGCCCGCCCTGAATTTGCACCTGAGCAGCTAAATGTTGCTAGAAGAAATCACACAATCTCGGTGACAGGTTGTACTTAAACTCATAATCACACACGTCAAACAGGTACTAAATGCTGCTTGTTTGAAACCTACAACTTTATCAAGCTTGCTTTCCAGGACAACTATTTTCTCTCTTCAAAACTTTCATCACTCTCCTCTGCTCTCTGCCCTGATAATCTTGCCCCATACTTAATTGAGAAGGGTATCATCAGAGGTGGGCACACCCCACTTCCCACCACCAAACTCATCAGGTGATCTCCACCAACACACATTTTCTCCTCTTCTTTCCTCCTGTTAGAGTGGATAAACTGCTCCTGTCCCTCTCAAAGGCAAAACCTTCCATTTGTGCTCTATATCTCATTTCTTCTCCCAACCCCTTTCAAAGACTTTATATTTTTGTTTATTGCATCTCTCTCCTGCATCAGCAATCTCTACTCTATAGATTATCCTCAGGCATTTAAACTCCAGTATCTCCTATCTTAAACTGTTCCATCCTACCATGCCACTGAAACTGCTCTTATAAAAGATCAATGCATTCCAAGTTGTAAAAATAAACAAATGGATACTATTTGCTCCTCATTTTATTAAACTTCTCAGAAGCAAACTTCATCAAAACTAAAGTCTTGATTTCTACATCTCCCCCAGTCTCAAAAACTGACCCCCCCCCCAAAATTCCCCACATCAGTAGATAGATTATATACCTGGATACCAATACCAGAAAGCTTGTTCTCTCAGCTGTATGTTCAAGATATGCCTTGAACCCCTTTACATCATTTCCCCTTCACTACTACCACATTAGTCCAATGCCATCACCTTCTTTACCTGGAAAGAAAGAACATCCAACTATTCTTCTAGTTTCACTTCTTGATTCTCCTTTCTCCACACATCAGCTAGAGGAATCTTCTTCAAAAATCTACATCTGCACTAATTGTTTCTATAAAATCTTAAAACCCTCCAATGTCTTTCCATTTTACTTAGGTCAAAATTCAAACTTCTTGTCCCATCAACATGCCCTCTACTCATACTAGGCTCTAGTCACACTGGCATCCTTTTGTACCTTGAACATGCCAAACTCTTTCCTGTTTTAGGACTTTTCACTTAGAACAGAATCCGAACTCTACTGCTAACTTTGGTGAGGAAGCCATGGATCTCCCTGCCTTTACAATCTCATCTTGCCTAACTTTCCCCCTTACTAACTACTTTCCAGTCACGGTGCTCTTTTTCTGGTTCCTCCAACATCCCACGCTCTTCCTTGCTTCAAGACTTTCACATAGGCTTTTCCATTACCTGATATGTGGCCCCTCCCCCAATGCCCTTCTCATCCTATGTCTCAGTATCAATGCTACCTACTCAGCAAAACCTTCTCTGTTCATTCTAATTAAAGCAGACCCTCCCCTATTATTCTCTCACAGCACTCTTCATAGCCCTTTGGTTTTTTTTTAATTTAATGGATACATAATAGTTGTACATGTTATATTTTTGGACTACATGTGATATTTTGATACAAGCATACAATGTGTAATAGTTGAATATGGGTAATTAAGATATTCATCACCTCAAACATTTATCATTTTTTTGTGTTGAGAACATTGCAAATCTTGTCTTCTAGCCTTTTTGAAATATACAATAAATTATTGTTAATAATAGTCACTCTATTGTGCTATCAAACACTAGAACTTATTCCTTCTATCTAACTGTACGTTTGTATCCATTAACCAACCCCTCTTCGCGACCCCTCTCCCTACGACCCTTCCCAGCCTCTGGTAACCACCATTCATAGCCCTTTGTAAGTACATATTTACTTATATATTTGCTGGCTCTGCAATTAGACTATGAATTACATCAGGGTCAGAGACACTATCTGTTTTGTTTGCCGCTATAATGTATCCAATATCTAATACACCATACGTGGCATAAAGTAGCAACTCAATAAGTATCTTTGAAAGGAATGAGTGAACAAACACCTATGATTTCCTTTTGACATTCCTAGTATCCTATGAGATACGGAAGATGTTATTATTCCACAGAGGGAGTCAATGGTTTGCTCAAAGTCACACAGTAAGTAGTAGAACCAAAGTCTTCTTACTCCAAATCCAATGTTCTTGTACTATACTACCTCAGCAAACAGGAAGTGCTCTTTGTTGTATGAACACAAATAGTATAAATCATTAAGCCACATTTCCCATAAAGATATGGCAGCCACAGTTCCAACTCTTTGGTTTAAAGAATTTCCCTGAGATAAGTACTACCTCTTTCCTTACCCTCAAAAAAGATTGTATTGGCTGGGTGTGGTGGCTCATGCCTATAATCCCAGCACTTTGGGAGGCCGAGGTAGGCAGATCACCTGAGGTCAGGAGTTCAAGACCAGCCTGGCCAACATGGTGAAACCCCGTCTCCACTAAAAATATAAAAAGTGGTCAGCCTTGGTGGGGCATGCCTGTAATCCCAGCTACTCTGGAGGCTGAGACAGGAGAATCGCTTGAACCTGGGAGGCGGAGGTTGCAGTGAGCTGAGATCACGCCACTGCACTCCAGCCTGGGTGACAGAGTGAGACTCTGTCTCAAAAAAAAAAAAAGACTGTATTTCACATACTACAAGGGTACAAAGGAAATAGGTTTGAGTATTCACTTTGGTTATTTTATAGCATTTAATATTATTCTACTGGGAAGCTTGCTATAAGCCAAAAAAAAGTAAAGAAATAATAGCCCTACCTTGTACATTTGTCAGTCAATAGGTTCCCAGTATCTAATCCCCAGATAGTCACCACAATTGCACTGTTTACACAAATTAATGGAGTTACCATTCTCCTATTGACACCGACAACTGGACTAAATAGATCAACCTATCATTTAGATGCTTCATGTTTATATGCACACATAATTCACTGAAACCATTTCAGGAACTACCTAATATGCATTAGCTAACACTCTATTTCATAAGAATCTAAAAATATGGGAGGAGCCAAGATGGTCGATTAGAAGCAGCTTCAGTCTGCAGCACTCATGGAGAGGAATGAAAGGGGTGAGTGAATTCAGCACCTTCAACTGAAATATCCAGGTTCTCCCACTGGGACTGACTAGGCAAACAACTCGACCTACAGAGAATGAAGAAAAGTAGAGAGGGATGATGGCCCACTCAGGAGTGACATGCAGCCAAAGGAACCCTCCACCCCCAGCCAAGGGAAGCTGTGAGTGATTGTGTGACCCTGCCCCAGGAAACTATGTTTCTCCTACGGATCTATGCAACCCATGGATCAGGAGATCACCTTGTGACCCCACACCACCAGGACCTTGGGTCCAATACACAGAGCTGTGTGGAGTCTCAGCAGAGCAGCCACTCAGGCACACACAGAAACTCAGGAGTTTTATAATGCATACTCCAGACCCAGGATCACTGGCAAGTCCATCCATACATGTCCCTAGGAAGAGGAGTGATTCCAGGGAGCCAAGCAGTTCTGTGGGCCCCATTTCCACAGCACCTCACACATTAAGATGCACTGGCTTGGAATTCAAGCCAGCCAAAGGCGACAGGCTGGAGTCTGCCTGAGACAGGAATGAACTCCTGTGGGGAGGGGCGGCCACCATCTCTGCTGATCCGTAGACTCAGCCATTCCAACCTGCCAACTTTGGAGAATACAGATGGCCTGGATGGGGAAGGTTCCCCACAGCGCAGCACGGCTGCCTTGCCAGATCAGTGCCAGACTGCTTCTTTAAGTGGGACCCTGATCCATTCCTCCTCATTGGGCAGGATCTCCCAGTGGGGGCTTCAGCCACTGCAGCCAGGGTTCTACGGATAGAGCTCTGATCTCTCCCTGGGATGGAGCTCCTGGGGGAAGGGGTGGCCCCCATCTCTGAGGTTTGGTTGATTCAGCCACTCCAGCCTGCTGGCTATTAAGAATACAGGTGGTTTGGACAAGGAAGGGTCCCCCCGAAATACAGCACACCTGCTCTACCAAAACGCAGCCAGACTGCTTCTTTGGGTGGGCCTCTGATCCCATTCTTCCTGACTAAGACCTCACAATGGGGGTCTCTAGCTCCTTCCTACAGGTACATGTGGGCTGGCAACAGGTCAGTACCCCCCGGGACAGAGCTTCCAGAGGAAGGAGCTGGCTGTCACGTTTGCTGTTTCATGGCCTTCACTGGTGATAACTCCAGGTACTGGAGAAACCGAGGCAACTGGAGTCTGGAGTGGACCACCAGCAAACCACAGCAGTCCTACGGTACAGTGGCCTGACTGTTAAAAGGAAAACAAACAGAAAACAACAACAATAACAACATCAACAAAAAAACCCACAAAAACCTAATTCAAAGGTCAGTAACCTCAAAGATCAAAGGAAGATAAGCCCACAAAGATAAGAAACAATCAACGTAAAAATGCTGAAAACTCAAAAAGTCAGAGTGCCTCTTCTCCAAATGACTGCAACACCTCTCCAGCAAGGGCACAGAACTGGGCTGAGGCTGAGATGGCTGAATAGATGGAAGTGGGCTTCAGAAGGTGGATAATAATAAACTTTGCTGAGCTAAAGGAGCATGTTGTAACCCAATGCAAAGAAGCAAAGAATCATGATAAAACAATACAGGAGCTGATAGCCAGAAGAGCCAGTTTAGAGAGGAACACAGCCAACCTGATGGAGCTGAAAAACACAACACGAGAACTTCACAATGCAATCACAAGTAGCAATAGCAGAATATACCAAGAGGAGGAAAACATCTCAGTGCTTCAAGACTATCTTTCTGAAATAAGACAGACAGACAAGAATAGAGAGAAAAAATGAAAGGAATGAACAAAACCTCCATGAAATATGGGATTATGTAAAGAAACTGAACCTACGACTGGGGAACCTAAAAGAGACAGGGAGAATGGAACCAAGCTGGAAAACATAGTTCAGGAAATCATCCAGGAGAATGTTCCCAAAATAGCAAGACAGGCCAACATTCAAATTCAGGAAATGCAGAGAACCCCAGTAAGATACTCCATGAGAAGATCAACCCCAAGACACACAATCATCAGATTCTCCAAGGTTGAAATAAAAGAAAAAATGTTAAGGGCAACCAGAGAGAAAGGTCAGGTCACTGACAAAGTGAAAACCATCAGACTAACAGCAGACCTCTCAGCAGAAACCCTACAAACCCGAAGAGATTGGGGGACAATATTCAACGTACTTAAAGAAAAGAAATTCCAACCCAGAAAATTATATCTGGCCAAACTAAGATTCGTAAGTGAAGGAGAAATAAGATCCTTTTCAGACAAGAAAAAGCTGGAATTCATTACCACCAGGCCTGCCTTGCAAAAGCTCCTGAAGGAAGCACTAAATATGGAAAGGAAAAACTGTTACTGGCCACTACAAAACACATTGAAGTACACAAACCAGTGACACTATGAAGCAACCACATAAACAAGTCTACAAAATAACCAGCTGTCATCAAGATGACAGGATCAAACTCACATATAACTAACAAACTCACACATGCTAACCTTAAATGTAAATGGGCTAAATGTCTCAATTAAAAGACACACAGAATGGCACGCTGGATAAAGAGCCAAGACCCACTGGTATTGCTGTCTTCAAGTGACCCATCTCATGTGCAAAGACACACATAGGCTCAAAATAAAGGGATAAAGGAAAATTTACAAGCAAATGGAAAACAGAAAAAAGCAGGGGTTGCGATTCTATTTTCTGACAAAACAGACTTTAAACCAACAAAGATCAAAAAAGACAAAAAAGGGCATTACATAATGGTAAAGGGTTCAATTCAACAAGAGGAGCTAACTATCCTAAATATACATACACCTAATACAGGAGCACCCAGATTCATAAGGCAAATTCTTAGAGACCTACAAAGAGACTTAGACTCTCAAATAATAATAGTGGGAAACTTTAACACCCCACTGGCAATATTAGACAGATCATCAAGATAGAAAATTAACAAAGATATTTACTACCTGAACTCAGCTCTAGATCAAGTGGACCTGATATCTACAGAACTCTCCACCGCAAAACAACATAATACATTCTTCTCATCAACACATGGCAGTTACTCTAAAATTGATCATATAATTGGCAGTAAAACACTCCTCAACAAATGCAAAAGACCTGAAATCCTAACGGTCTCTCAGACCACAGCACAATCAAATTAGTACTCAAGATTAAGAAATTCACTCAAAACCACAAAACTACGTGTAAATTGAACAATATGCTCCTGAATGACTCTTGAGTAAATAGTGAAATTAAGGCAGAAATCAAGAAGTTCTTTGAAACTAATAAGAACAAAGAGACAACGTACCAGAATCTCTGCGATGCAGCTCAAGCAGTGTTAAGAGGGAAATTTGTATAAGGTGTAAGGAAGGGATCCAGTTTCAGCTTTCTACATATGGCTAGCCAGTTTTCCCAGCACCATTTATTAAATAGGGAATCCTTTCCCCATTTCTTGTTTTTGTCAGGTTTGTCAAAGATCAGATACTTGTAGATATGTGGCATTATTTCTGACGGCTCTGTTCTGTTCCATTGATCTATATCTCTGTTTTGGTACCAGTACCATGCTGTTTTGGTTACTGTAGCCTTGTAGTATAGTTTGAAGTCAGGTAGTGTGATGCCTCCAGCTTTGTTCTTTTGGCTTAGGATTGACTTGGCGATGCGGGCTCTTTTTTGGTTCCATATGAACTTTAGAGTAGTTTTTTCCAATTCTGTGAAGAAAGTCATTGGTAGCTTGATGGGGATGGCATTGAATCTGTAAATTACCTTGGGAAGGATGGCCATTTTCATGATATTGATTCTTCCTACCCATGAGCATGGAATGTTCTTCCATTTGTTTGTATCCTCTTTTATTTCCTTGAGCAGTGGTTTGTAGTTCTCCTTGAAGAGGTCTTTCACATCCCTTGTAAGTTGGATTCCTAGGTATTTTATTCTCTTTGAAGCAAAAAGACTTAAATGTTAGACCTAAAACCATAAAAACCCTAGAAGAAAACCTAGGCATTACCATTCAGGACATAGGCATGGGCAAGGACTTCATGTCTAAAACACCAAAAGCAATGGCAACAAAAGCCAAACTTGACAAATGGGATCTAATTAAACTAAAGAGCTTCTGCACAGCAAAAGAAACTACCATCAGAGTGAACAGGCAACCTACAAAATGCGAGAAAATTTTTGCAACCTACTCATCTGACAAAGGGCTAATATCCAGAATCTACAATGAACTCCAACAAATTTACAAGAAAAAAACAAACAACCCCATCAAAAAGTGGGCGAAGGACATGAACAGACACTTCTCAAAAGAAGACATTTATGCAGCCAAAAAACACATGAAAAAATGCTCATCATCACTGGCCATCAGAGAAATGCAAATCAAAACCACAATGAGATACCATCTCACACCAGTTAGAATGGCAATCATTAAAAAGTCAGGAAACAACAGGTGCTGGAGAGGATGTGGAGAAATAGGAACACTTTTACACTGTTGGTGGGACTGTAAACTAGTTCAACCCTTGTGGAAGTCAGTGTGGCGATTCCTCAGGGATCTAGAACTAGAAATTCCATTCGACCCAGCCATCCCATTACTGGGTATATACCCAAAGGACTATAAATCATGCTGCTATAAAGACACTTGCACACGTATGTTTATTGCGGCATTATTCACAATAGCAAAGACTTGGAACCAACCCAAATGTCCATCAATGATAGACTGGATTAAGAAAATGTGGCACATATACACCATGGAATACTATGCAGCCATAAAAAATGATGAGTTCACGTCCTTTGTAGGGACATGGATGAAATTGGAAATCATCATTCTCAGTAAACTATCGCAAGAACAAAAAACCAAACACTGCATATTCTCACTCATAGGTGGGAATTGAACAATGAGAACACATGGACACAGGAAGGGGAACATCACACTCTGGGGACTGTTGTGGGGTGGGGGGAGGGGGGAGGGATAGCATTGGGAGATATACCTAATGCTAGATGACGAGTTGGTGGGTGCAGCGCACCAGCATGGCACATGTATACATATGTAACTTACCTGCACATTGCGCACATGTACCATAAAACCTAAAGTATAATAATAATAATAATAATAATAATAAAAGAAAAAAAAAAAAAAAAAGAGGGAAATTTATACCACTAAATGTCCATGTCAGAAATCTAGAAAGATCTCAAGTTAGCAACCTAACATCTCAACTAAAAGAACTAGAGAACTCGTCATTTACATTAGGTTCGAGTTAATGGGTGAGGCACACCAACATGGCACATGTATACTGTATACATATGTAACAAACGTGCACATTGTGCACATGTACCCTAGAACTTAAAGTATAATTAAAAAATATATATATATATATAAAAGAACTAGAGAACTAAGAGCAACCAAATTCCAAAGCTAGCAGAGGACAAGAAATAACAAAGATCAGAGCTGAACTGAAGGAGATAGCGACATGAAAAAAACCTTGAAACACTCAACAAATCCAGGAGCTGGTTTTTTGAAAAAAATAATAAAATGATAGACTGCTAGCTAGACTAATAAAGAATAAAAGTGAGAAGAATCAAATAAACACAATCAGAAATAAGAGGGATATCACCACTGACCCCACAGAAATACAAACAACCACCAAAGAATACTATAAACACCTCTATGAACATAAACTAGAAAATCTAGAAAAAAATCGATAAATTTCTGGTCACATACACCCTCCCAAGACTTAACCAGGAAGAAATTGAATCCTTGAATAGACTAATAATGAGTTCTGAAATTGAGACTGTGACAAAGAGCCTACCAACCAAAAAGCCCAGGACCACACAGGTTCACAGCTGAATTCTACCAGAGGTACAAAGAAGAGCTGGTACTATTTCCACTGAAACTATTCCAAACAATTGAAAAGGAGGGACTCCTCCTGAACTCATTTTATGAGGTCAGCATCATCCTGATACCAAATCCTGGCAGAGATACAACAAAAAAAAGAAAACGTTAGGCCAATATCCTTGGTGAACATCAGTGCAAAAATCCTCAATAAAATACAGCAGCACATCAAAAAGTTCCTCCACCATGATCAAGTCAGCTTCATCCCCAGGTTACAACGTTGGTTCAACGTACACAAATCAATAAATGCGACTCATCACATATACAGAACTAAAGACAAAAACCACATGATTATCTCAATAGATGCAGAAAAGGCCTTCAATAAAATTCAACATCCCTTCACGTTAAAATCTCTCAATAAACCAGATATTGAAGAAACATACCTCAAAATAATAACAGCCATTTATGACAAACCCACAGCCAATAGTATACTGAATGGGCAAAAGCTGGAAGCATTCCCCTTGAAAACTGGCACAAGACAAGGATACCCTCTTTTACCACTCCTATTCAACATAGTATTGGAAGTTCTGTCCAGGGCAATCAGGCAAGAGAAGGAAATAAAGGTATTCAAATAGGAAGAGAGGAAGTCAAATTATCTTTGTTTGCAGATGACATGATCCTATATCTAGAAAACCCCATCATCTCCGCCCAAAAGTTCCTTAAGCTGATAAACAACTTCAGCAAAGTCTCAAGATATAGAATCAATGTGCAAAAATTGCTAGCATTGCTATACACCAACAACAGGCAAGCAGAGAGCCAAATCATGAATTAATTCCCATTCACAATTGCTACAAAACGAATAAGACACCTAGGAATACAGCTAACAAGGGAAGTGAGGGACCTCTTCAAGAAGAACTACAGACCACTGCTCAAGGAAATCAGAGAGGACACAAAGAAATTGAGAAACATTCCATGCTCATGGATAGGAAGAATCAATATCTTGAAAATGGCCATACTGCACAAAGTAATTTATAGATTCAACACTACTCTCATTAAACTACCATTGACATTCTTCACAAAATTAGAAAAAAAACTATTTTAAAATTTATATAGAACCAAAAAAGAGCCCAAATAGCCAAGACAATCCTAAGCAAAAAGAACAAAGCTGGAGGCCTCATGCTATCCAACTTCAAACTATACTACAAGGTTACAGTAACAGCATGGTACCAGTACAAGAACAGACACAGACCAATGGAACAGAATAGAGAACTCAGAAATAAGACTGCACACCTACAACCATCTGATTTTCAACAAACCTGACAAAAACAAGCAATGGGGAAAGGATTCCCGATTTAATAAATGGTGCTGGGAGAACTGGCTAGCCATATGCAGAAAACTGAAATTGGACACCTTCCATACACCATATACAAAAAATAACTCAGGATGGATTAAAGACTTAAATGTAAAACCCAAAACTATAAAAACCCTAAAAGGAAATCTGGGCAATACCATTCAGGACATAGAAATGGGCAAAGATTTCATGACTAAAATGCCAAAAGCAATTGCAACAAAAGCAAAAATTGACAAATGGGATCTAATTAAACTAAAGAGCTTCGGCATGGCAAAAGAAAGGATCAACAGAGTGAACAGACAACCTACAGAATGGGATAAAATGTTTGCAAGCTATCCATCTGACAAAGGTCTAATATCCAGAGTCTACAAGGAAATTAAACAAATTTACAAGAAAAAAATAAACAAACAAACAACTCTCACTAGAGTTGTCAGAGCATCAGGAAGAATAGCTAATGGATGCTGGGCTTAATACCTAGGTGATGGGATGATCTGTGCAGCAAACCACCGTGGCACATGTTTACCCGTGTAACAAATCTGCACATCCTGCACATGTCCTCCTAAATTTAAAATAAAATTTGAAAAGAAGAAAAAAAAAGAACTCTAAGTAAAAAGAATCTAAAAATATGACTAGGTCTTTTTTTACCATATATGTTTTGATTTATTTTATACATAAAAGTAATAATTATTTGTTGAGGGCCTGCTATATGCTAGGCACTGTTCTAGTCACAGGGAATACAGTGGTAAAGACGAAATAGTCTTTGCTGTCATTGGGCTTACATTACATTCCTTGGCTCCCTCAGGTTATTGACTAGGTTTAGATTTCCCTCAAGAACATTTTTACTAAGGTCGAAAATAGGAGAAGAAACAACATTTATTTAGAGTATCTTCAATAATGTCTAGCTTCCACTCATTTCTTATAGTATTTTCCTCAAAATCTTTTCACCTCCCACTGCCATCTTTCAAGTTCAGTTAAGAGGCTTTGAAATCAGGGCTAGATTCCCGTCCTGGCTATGTAGCTTACTGGCTTACTGGCTTTGTGAACACAGGCAAGTTAACCTCTCTGAACTTCAGTTTTGCTTTGTTTTGTTTTGTTTTCTGTGAGGTCTTTACATTGAAGCTATAATAATATTTCAAAACTTGAATTAAATCAAGTTCCTGCCTTAGACCTAAAGAGGTGTTGAAAGGAGTAAATGAGGCAAGATTTTTACAGTGTATATCATAGCACAAAGAAAATACTCAATAAATTATATAATAATAATTCAAAGCTTTCTACTCGGGTTTATCTTCATATTATACCAATTTTGACAATACAAATGCTTTGTCATTTTTATAAGTCATTTTCAATTTTTGGTTCTTTATAAGAATAAAACATATAAATACAATATGTTATGTGTGTATAT
The DNA here is from genome assembly GCF_028885625.2 of Pongo pygmaeus. NCBI lineage: Eukaryota > Metazoa > Chordata > Mammalia > Primates > Hominidae > Pongo > Pongo pygmaeus. The sequence continues at coordinate 72,796,936 of NC_072396.2, read as the reverse complement.
TGCTATTTGCCAACTCTTTTTGGTTCTTTTTAAGAGAGTTGGCAAATAGCAATATACACATATAACATATAGTATTTCAGCTTATCAAGTATTTTTATACATGTGACTTCAACGTGGTCTTCACAATAATACTGAAATGTAATCATTCGTATATTATTTTATTCACTTTACTCATGAAAGGACAACTAGGTTAAGTTTTAAGTCACACAGCTGATAAATAATAAAAGCAGTAATCAAACCCAGGCCTTTCAGCCTGTAAAGCTAAAATTTTGCACTATAGGGCATTGCCTCCCCACTCATTTTCAGTCTGTGACACACCTATAATCCTCCTCCTCCTCCTCCTCCTCCTCCTCCAACTACTACTACTGTTATTTCTGGCAGTAAAAATAACAACAGTAATCAACAATAACAAACACAGCAGCTAACACTTATTGAACACTTTCTGTAAGCCAGGAACTTTTCTAAATACTTCGCAAGTATTTTATTCTCATAACCACCCTATGAATTACACAGCCTGTTATTTTTTCCACTTTTCACATCAACTGTGAGCCTCAGTTTCCCTATGTAGTTTGTTCAAGGTCACAAAGCTACTGTGAGAACAACAATTCAAAGCCATGCAGTTTAGCTCTATAATCCGAGCTCTTGTCTTCTCATAGTCTAAATAGAATGTACCCATGAGAGTCCTAGCATAATTCTTGCTGCACCATTATACATATACATGCAAACATCCAAGCAACAGCCTGTCCTTGTATAAAGTTGGCACCAATAGTGTAATACCCCTCCATATAAAGTTATGACAAAGGGAGTGACTTTGATGAACCAACTGCATTTTCTGCCTTTATTATGTTGCAAACAACAGTATGAGTTTATAAAAATGACTGGCATGGCTTAGAAGCAGAGTGAAATACACTAGTCTAATACTTAGCACAAGAATTACATTATTTTTGTTAGAAAGCTTTAAAGCCATTTTCCTCAATGTGTTTGTCCATTTTACTGACTTGGGTGTTTCCCACTATTTTCATGTGTGTATGTATATACACAAATTATATATGTATATATACACACACACATACACACCCTCACATCTCTCCCAACCACTCACCCCACCACATATCTTGCCAAATGTAACAAACTACAAATAGCATAATTGCTATTGCGTTTTATAATTTGCCACTGCAAATTATAAAAATACATAGGCATATAATTTAGAAAATTTTACATTTCTCAGAAAAACTGTTTGCTAGCGGCTTTGGTATCTCCAATTTGCCAGTTAAAACAACAGAACAGGACATGGTGATAATGTAAATGCTTAGCAGTTATGTATCAGGAAAAAAAAACAACAAACAAAAACATTACATGAGCCCCAAATTTTTATTAGCTGTTCTCACGATTACCAGAAGGGCTAGAATTTATAAGGAAACTAAATAAAATCCATGTTGTTTCAGGTCCCAGGCTTTGGAGTCAAGATAAATTTGGGTTTACATCCCAGTTCTGCTACTTACAATCTGTTAGTTAATCTCTCAGAGGCTGTTTCTCATCTGTAAAATGGGGATAATATCTACTTTGCAGGGAAATTGTGAAGACAAATTAGAATATATGTAAATCTCTAAGTTCAATGGTTGACACTTGGCCCATGGTAGATCCACAAAAATCCAAACCCCCTAATTCTCCTGCCAGGCCTGGTGTTAGTACATCACAGTGACACATATTTTGTTCCTTTCAGACCTAAAGATCTGCCTACCAAATGCCTAAATATCTGCTCTCCTCACCCCACTTCACCCTAAACCCTCATTTTCTTATTTGGCATCTCAGCAGCAGTGTTCATCCAGCCTTTGTCTCTGGGGTGGCAGAAACAAGGGAGCCAGTCTCAGCAACTTATGAGAGGGGAAGATGGTTGTGCTGCGTTCTTGTGTGCCCCTCCAATTGAGGGCCACTCAATTCAAGGTAACTCCACACCCATACCAACCTGTCCTCTGAATTAGAAAAGAAACCCACTTGAAATAGTACCATTTTAAGATTTACCATTTAATTTATTCTTAGGAGTTCTACAATTAATAGAAAAATAAGTAAAATAACTAACATTTCTCACCCACTATGTGCCAGGAAGTGTGCTGAACATTTTACATATATTATCTCATTTAATTCTTACAACGGCCTTCTGAGGTTATTGCTCATTCAACAACAAATATTATTATTTGTAATCAAATATTGATTAATTAGGAATATAACAGTAAACAAAAGGTACAAAAACATAAGCTTCAGCCCTCATGAAGCTTACTTTCTATCATGGGAGTTATCATGAGAGAGGTTAAGTAACCCACAGATTGCCACCCACTAAGTAACAAAGCCAAGAATCAAAAGCAGGTCTGTGAACAAAACAAAAAGACCAGAAATAAATCCTCACATATATGATCAATTGATTTTCAACAAGGGTGCCAAGACCATTCAGTTTGGAAAGGACAGTCTTCTCAACAAATGGCATTAGGAAAACTGGATATCTACATATAAAAGAGTGAAATTGAACCTTTATCTTATACCATATACAAAAATTAACTCAAAATGGTTCAAAGGCCTAAACAAAAGACCTAAAACTATAAAATTCTTAGAAGAAAATACAGGAGAAAAGCTTCATGAAATTGGATTTTTCAAGATTTCTTGATATGATACCAAAAGCACACACACAAAAAACAGATAAATTGGACTACAGTAATATTTAAAATTTTGTGCATCAAAAGATATTAACAACAAAGTGAAAAGGTAATCCACAAAATGGGAGAAAATATTTGCAAATCACATATATAGATAAGAGGTTAATATCTAGAATATATTTAAAAAACTCCTAAAACTCAACAACAAAAATAACCTGATTAAAAAATGGACAAAGGACTTTAATGCACATTTCTCCAAAGATATGCAAATAACCAATAAGCATATGGAAAGATGCTCAATATCATTAGTTTTTAGAGCAATGCCAATCAAAACAATAATTAAATACCACTTTACATACAATAGGATGGGTATAATCAAAAAGATAATAACAAGTGTTGATAAGGGTGTGGAGAAATTTGGAACCCTCATACACCTCTGGTAAAAATGCGAAAATTATTCAAAAATTATGGAAAACAGTTTGGTGGTTCCTCAGTAAGTTAAATGTAGAATTACCATACAACTCAGCAATCCTACTCCTCAGTATGTACCCTAAATGAATTGAAAACAGGTGTTCAAATGAAAATGTGTACACCCATGTTCATAGCAGCATTATTCACAATACCCCAAGGTAGAAGCAACCCAAGTGTCCATCCACAGATAAATGGATAAACAAAATGTGGTATACACATACAATGGAGTATCATTCAGCCATAATAGGAATAAAATTCTGCTACATGCTACAACATAAGTGAATCTTGGCTAATTTAAGTAAGCCAGTCATGAAAGGACAAATAGTGTATGACTCCACTTACATGAGGTATTTAGAGTAGCCAAATTCACAGAAAAAAAGTTAGATTAATGGTTGATAGGGGCTGGGGGGAGGGGAGAGTAGGGAGTTGTTTAATGGGTAGAAAGAGTTTCCATTTGGAAGGATAAAAACATTCTGGAAATAGTGGCAATCATTGTACAACATTGTTAATGTACTTAATGCCACTGAACTGTACACCTAAAAATGATTAAAATGATAAATTTTACATTACGTATATTTTACCACAATAAGAAATAAACAACAATAAAGCAGGTCTGTGACTATTTAGCTTAAGATCTTACCTACATAATAGGCTTACAGTACAGAGACTAGAAATTACTGCTCAGACTAACCCAGAGAAAGTTTTGTTCAACACATTCATGTTCCTGTAGAATTGGGGTGAAGCCATAAAAAGCATTCAGAACTCTTGGCATCATCACGATGCTATTTGAGAAAATCATTTGCACAGTTATCAAGCCCCAAATGCATTACTGAAGACCAATTTTAAATGAGCAAGGCTAAATAAAAACCTTTACTACAAATAGGAAAATGGCTAACTGGACTGTAAATGATTATTAGGAAGTTCTTTTTAAAACAACTCCCTCAAACTGGGGTTAAAACCTGTTACATGAGTTTTCCCAATCTAGCCAACATTCAAATTCTAAGTACTGAACTATTCATGAACTTCTCTTGCTTGTATGTCATGGACCCATCATTTGGAAATACTGGCTGCCTCTAGTACAACATGATTGTTTATTTCTTTTCTTGTTTTTTGTATAATTCATTGGCAAAGTGTCATTATGGGGGTGGGCAACAACAGTATTTCTTAAGAAAGAGAATGTAAAATAGGCTTTTCAGGTAATTTGGGGATTTGTATTGATCTTTGCAAGGAGTAGCAGAGCCTAAAGTATTAAGACAATGGAAACATTTTTTTAAGTGAAATACTATATAATAGCTGTAGCCCTCATATAATCAGCAAATATCTAATATTGGAAATGTGACAGAATTCAGGTACCCATGAGAAGGCTCTCTAGGCATTTACACTATTGGCAACCTTCTTTCATTGCCTCCACCACCACCACCAAATAACCATGAATTTCCTGCTAAGACTAACCAAGCATTTCCCCCTTTGCTTGCTCATTGTCTCTTTAGTACAGCACAGTAATGATTAGAACACTACTACTACTAAGCAGCAGTAGTAGTAGTAGTAAACATTTAGTGAGGACTTACTATATGCCAAGCACTATTGCTATAAGGTTCATATCCATTGCCCCTCTGATTCTCATAACAACTTATAGAGTCAATATTATATCTTTATTATAGATGAAGAAATGGAGAAGACTAGTGGGAGACTTGCAGTAAATGGCAGGGCTGGGATTCAAATCCTGACTTCAGGCTATGAAGTCCATGTATCTAACTGCCATGTAGAGTACCACTCCACAATCCTCCACTTAGAATGCAAAATTGCTTCACAATAGTATGTTCTGTCCTCAGTCTGCAGATTTTATATCCACAGGTCAGTTACAGAACCCAATCTCATTAATTAAACAGCCTGAAGCAGCATAACTCATCTATCTGATACAGGTCTTTCCCAAGGCAGCTGGCTCATTCCATTAGCCCAGATTCCAGGAACAATTTCAGAGTCCTTCTTTGCTCTCTAATTCCTTCTTTTTTTTGACTCCACACCAGATAACATGCTCAGTTCTCTGAGGAATGAAACCTCCCATTTGTTAATAAAAGGCAATGAGAAAACACAGATCTATATATAGATTTCCACCGGAGTCATTTCCTAATATATCCTTCTCTATATTGAAGTATACCTGTGGACTACTTGGCATACATAACTTTTGCACTTTTGTATTTCTTCCCACCCCCACTGAATATTGTTCTTAGTGAGATTATTAGGGGCTCCTGAGTGACCATTTGTCATGAATGCTTTAAAATTCACTTGCTTGAAGGCAGAGGGCCTGGATAAGACAGTATCTTGAAATTCTTTTCAGCTCTACTATTGTGTGATTTCCCAGGGCAATGCTAAAAAAATTGCTGGTTGAAAATTTTGCTTGTCCTGCCCTTCCAATCCTTGTCCCACTTGTGACAATGCCACAACCTTGCAACACCCCACTGGAGCATGATGGAGAAAGTGAGGTGGGATGTCTGACAGACAGAGCACAATTAATCTTGTTTTGTTTACTTCAGATAAGTCCAGATCCCAAGAAAAACATAATCCTCTCAATAAATAGAAAGCTATGACAACAAAAAGTTACAGTAGCAAGAAGAAACAGTTTCCTTGAACATATTCTGCCTAGGGATTTATAATAAAGTATCACATTCTAATTCTTTCCTTCAAAAGTTTGAGCACCAAAAAAAAAAAAAAAACACCACAAACCAGTTTGAGCACCTATGGTATGCATGACATTGTTCTAGGCATTGTGGACATAGTCATATAAAAAGGGGTTTAGTAGAGGGGTTTAGTAGAAAAGGACTTCAGTTTACTAGAGAAGGTAGACAAGTTAAATAACATGCACAGATGTATTAGGCCATTTTTGCATTACTATTACTATAAAGTAATACCTGAGACTGTGAGACTGGGTGATTTATTAATAAAAAGAGGCTTAATTGGCTCACAGTTCTACTGGCTGTACAAGCATGGTACCTACATCTGCTTGGCTTCTGGGAAGGGCCTCAGGAAGCTTAAAATCATGCTGGAAGGTGGAGTGGGAGTAGGCACATCACACGGTGAGAAAGGGAGCAAGGAAGAGGAGAAGAGGTGCCACAGACTTTTAAACAACCAGACCTCATGAGAACTCACTATCTCAAGGACAACATCAAGCCATTAATGAGGGATCTGCCCCCATGACTCAAACACCTTCCACCAGGCCCCACCTCCAACATTGGGGATTATGTTTTAACATGAGATTTGGAGGGTACAAACATCAGAACTATATCAGTAGAGTACAGTGTTATAGTTAAGTGCAGTGACAGGAGTAAGCACAGAATTTTATAGGAACACCAAAGAGCATATATTTCAGACTTGGCAAAGAATAGTCAAGGAAAGTTTTTTGAAGTAGGTGACACTCAAGTTGAAAAAACAGTAGAAGTTAAACTAAACTGGGTTGGTGGTGGCCTTTGAGGTAGTAAGTATTGAAATGAGAGGAGAAACTGAAGAAACACTAAAGAGGTAGACTCTATAAGATTTGGTGTTAGCGAGGTCAGGAGTTCAAGTCCAGCCTGGACAACATGGTGAAACCCTGTCTCTACTAAAAATACAAAAATTAGCTGGGCATGGTGGCAGGCGCCTGTAACCCCAGCTACTCAGGAGGCTGAGGCAGGAGAATCGCTTGAAACCAGAAGGCAGAGGTTGCAGTGAGCCGAGATGATGCCACTGCACTCCAGCCTGGGCGAAAGAGTGAAACTCTGTGTCAAAAAAAAAAAAAAGATTTGGTGTTAGAATGTGAGTGGGGAGGAAGTGAGAAGGAGTA